>NC_079189.1:185561533-186238995 GCF_029499605.1 Hyla sarda
GCGCTCCTCTCTGAGAGCCAGGTCCTGTCCCGGTGATCAGCTCCTTTTTCCTTATCCTGTGGATAGAGGATAAGTTTATTTTTGCAGGATTTCTCCTTTAACCCCTTAAGGATGCAGCCCTTTTTCACCTTAAGGACTGAGCCCTTTTTTCGCAATTCTGACCACTATCACTTTACACATTAATAACTCAAAAACGCTTTTACCGAATATTCTGAATCTGGGATTGTTTTTTCGTGACATATTCAACTTTATTTTGGTGGTAAATTTTCGGCGTTACTTGCATCCTTTTTTGGTGAAAAATCCCCAAATTTCCAACCACTGGGATCTCCAGGATGGGACATTGGCTCTCTCAGGGAGGCACACCTTTCATCTACTGGTAGACGGCATGCCCTCCATTCATTTCTATGAGAGCACCGATGATGCCCGAGTGCTGTACTCAGGTTTTCTCAGTACTCCCATAGAAATGAATGGAGCGTGTGCCACCTGCAGCATGCGCTCCTCACTGAGAGCCAGGTCCTGTCCCGGTGATCAGCTACTTTTTTCCTTATCCTGTGGATAGAGGATAAGTTTATTTTTGCAGGGGATGTCCCCTTAAGGACGCAGCCCTTTTTCACCTCAAGGACTGAGCCCTTTTTCCCAATTCTGACCACTATCGCTTTACGCATTAATAACTCGAAAACGCTTTTACCGAATATTCTGAATCTGAGATTGTTTTTTCGTGACATATTCTGCTTTATTTTGGTGGTAAATTTTCGGCGTTACTTGCATCCTTGAAAATTTTGCATTTTTCTAATTTTGAAGCTCTCTACTTGTAAGGAAAATGGATATTCCTAATAAATTTTTATTCACAAATACAATATGTCCACTTTATGTTGGCATCATAAAATGGACATATTTTAACTTTTGGAAAAAATTTGAGGGCTTCAAAGTAGAGCAGCAATTTTCAAAAATGTCATGAAAATTGCTAAATCTGAAGGGACAGATGTTACAGAACTACAACTCCCAGCATGCCTGGACAGTCTAGGCATGCTGAGAGATGTAGTTTGGCAACATCTGGAGGGCTACAGTTTGGGCACCACTGTAACAGTGGTCTCCAAACTGTGACCCTCCAGATGTTGCAAAACTACAACTCCCAGCATGCTCAGACAGCTTTTGGCTGTCTGGGCATGCTGGGAGTTGCAGTTTGGCACCAACTAGGAAGGGCAGCAGTAAATATCGCTTACTGCCCCCTTCCTTCCCAAAACACCCCCCCCCCCCCCACCGTCGTTTCCCTACCGGCCCCTGTCTCCAGCAACGATCTGCGGTCTCCACGCATCTTCTCCTCCAGGTACCGGCCTCCATCTCTTCCACACATTCCCCACGACATCCAGGGGTGGGCAGGACGGGGAGTTGCCATGGCAACCCCCTGTCCTGCGCTGCCATTGGTCAGAATCAGTTCTGTCCAATGGCAGGGGATAGGAGGAGATCACAGCACTGTGACCTTGCTCCTATCCCTCAGGATGATTGGGGGTGTCACTGACAGCTCCGATCATCCCTATTTTCTGGTGATCGGGTCACCAGAGACCCGATCAGCCTGGAATAGCAGAAAATCACATGTCTGAATTGACATATAATTTTCTGCGATCGCCGACATGGGGGGGTCTCAGGACCCCCCTTGGCGATGTGCCGGGATGCCTGCTGAATTATTTCAGCAGGCATCCCAGTCCGGTCCCCAACCGGCTAGCGGCGGGGACCGATATTCCCACGGGGGTATGCATACGCCCCACGTCCTTAAGGACTCAGGATGCAGGGCGTATGCATACGCCCGGCGTCCTGAAGAGGTTAATTTGATCTGCTACAGTTCTTTCCTATTTACCGATGACAATATCATATGACTGTGGAACTAGAGCATTGACTGCTCTGCCCCCCTACTCAACTTTAACATGAATCTAAGATGTGTTGCTGATTTTATATATTTTAAAAAATATGTATCATTTTCCGTTTGATAGAGTAGTTTGGTAGTGTTACATTCAGCTTCAACTATCACACAGGACTACAGATAAAAATAGACCATGGTAAGTTTAAAAGAAAACCCTGACTAGCAATGCAGCCATCCACACATGCATCATAACTTCTTTTTTTAAGTGTGGCAAGTCAAGTAAAAAAAACATGCTTCATTTCCCCTCAACCTATTTAAATGTGTTTCTTCTCTTACTATTATTGTCTTGGACACATCCGTTCAGCTGTGTGATCAAAAGTAGAAATTCTGGAAGAACAAGAACAGTCGAAATGTTTAATTCTTCTAAGTTTTCAATGTCATAAAATGTAGAATAAATGTTATGCTTTTGTGCCGCATACGTTAACGGCTCACTGAAGTAAAATATTGGAAAGGCAATGGGTAAAACATAAATCAGTGATGGAAAAAAACATATAAAAGGCGAGGAGAAATATCAATCTGGGAGCCATATCTTTGAACAACATATATATTTTTAAATTACATCTATTCGTATCTTGAACCTGATGTTATAGAGAATACGGCATGCACAAAATAGATGTTGTATTGCTTCAATTACTACCGACAGATATTTTTTTTTCACTTGATGTGTTCTATTTTCACAGTTCTTTCTCATCCTTCTGATGTTCCCTTAAGCTTTATAGCCACCCACACTTCTATTTAGTTGAATGTTCATACTATACTGTCAGTGACTGTCCTGGAACCCTGCCATGTTTCTTGCTTCTTAGCGGAAGCCGCCGTTGAACTCTTCGTAAGCGCAAGTCTTTATGATTTAAGAACTGTGGAATATGCCAGCTTCTGATTTCTCACAGATAATCCTTTAGAATATTACAACATTGTGCTATGTTTTATCATTTTAGAAAATACAAAACTTCTTATAAAATATAAAGAATAAAAGTGTTCTTAGCTCAGATTTAAACTTAATCCAAATGCTTTTAAAATTATGTTCTTTTATACTTCTTAGGTTTCAAATTGGCAAAAGAAATCTGATTGTGACCTTATGGCTTAGGAATAGTGATTATATTATTTTTTCTCCTACATTCTACTCAAAGCAGTGAATAGAAAGAGACCATTGGTTCTTTAGGTGCAGGGGAATTACAGTAAAATAATGTCCAGGATAAGAAAGAAAACATTTTGTTCATTTCCAGAAACAATGCAAAACCTATCCAGGGGTTGTTATTGGTACTGTAGCTCTTGCCCATTTAAATGGTTACCTGCATGTCCTACTGCGGCTTCTATTTTGTCTCATTGCAGTTCCCTGATGCTCATCTCTTTCAGCCAATTACTGGACACTGCTGAGACCAGTGATTGGCTGACCGGGCAGATCCTGCCCGACCTCTCACCTCGGAGTCACGCTTTAAGTTTTCTTCCCATACAGCTTTTATATTTAATATTGCAGGCAGCACATTCTGCCTCTTATACACCAATCAACCAAAGCTGGAGCAAAATAATTGGGTTTTGAGTGGATATTAACAAACCTGCCACATTGGCACTCTGCACCTATATTTACATTTAAAGGAGTGTTCAGACTATAAAAAAGTGTATATATGGCTGAGGTTGATTAAAAGTAAAAAAAAAAAAAACTACCTATGCTCACCTCTCCTTCCCCGCCTTCCCCACCCTGCCGCTGCCTTGACAATGTTTTCGATGCCCCGTCCTCACTGCTAATTACTTCTTCCTGATGACGTGTTTCCTTTGCAAGAAGTGCCTGCTCAGCTAATCACAGCCTGAGACGGCACACCGTTGTGGCTGAACAGAGAATTTCTTGCTGGGACAAAATATCATCAGAAAGAAACATTAAAGACAGGGCAGGTGAGTATAGATTGTTTTTGTGTCTATAGCATTATCCTACCGTTTTTAGGCCCTATATTGAAGACCTCATCATAGGTCATCAAGTGGGTTTCCTCATGCTGCCAATCTTTGTTTAACCTCTAATGCCTTGGCCATAAAACTGTTACTATCTGACTAGGTTGTCTTTAATCTAGTGAGCGCAATAATTAAAATTGATCTGACAGTGTGCTACAGATGGTAAACGCAAAACTGTTTTTCCAGCAGAACTTTTCTCATACATAACTGAGGCTACATTATGTGTAGATCTGTCAAATGTTTATTAAGAAAACAACAAAAAAAGAAACAAAGTTTGCTGTATCCTAACTGTGTATGTGAACCTTATATTATCATCATTATTGTTTATAGGATAAAAAAAAACTGGTAATGGTCGATTCTGTTCTGCTCCATGCAATCAATATTGTTAATGTACTGACCACACCACTAAATATTATTAATAAACCGATTTTTGGCATTGAAAACAACTTTAGTTCCCACCATGCCGTATATAGGTTATCCAGGAAAAGTGAACATGTGGCCCCCATTGGGGCGTCATGGATTTGGAGGAAGAATTCCCTGTTTAAAGAAAAGTAATTACAATGTACTTGCAGAACTCCTCTGTACAGATGCGCCAGAGAAGCATTATCGACTACAGATGAATACAAACTACATGCAAAACAAGTTAACCATATGTGGGACATATTATAAAAAAAAGTGATTGAATAGCGGCAACATCTGCTGGCTGTCCTAATTTATTCTGATATTTTGGTAAAAGAGTGATTGTGGCTATGAGAAGATGGATGCAGTAGAATTGTTTGTGGTACTTCCATGCACATCTAATAAAAATACATTTTCTGGTAAACCAGGAATAAAATTTAAGCTATGAATATAATGGGTTTGGCCATTAAATATCAAATTCCCAGCTTATGCACTGAACATTCTTGCTTGAACAGTTTTGCTGTATGCTATAGTATATGGTACAATGGCATACATCCATAGCTGTTTGAGGGCAGCATAAAATAGTGACAGGTACTCTAATTCTCATGCCTTGCCAGGCTGCCCGTTAGACACCTCATAGTGTACAGTATTTCTCTCTAACTAGGCTTGAATTTGTTGCTACAGAAATGGGTTCTTTGTTGTTGTTTGACAATGGCTTGGTGAGCATTGAACCAACAGACCATTATCATTTGATTATAAGTTGCATGCTTGACATAAGCTTGCACCAGCTGCTATTTGAATTGTCCCACTCCTGTCATATAACTGTAACGGCCCAGACAGATGACTGGAGGTGGATCCACTGGACCAGAGGAGTGATGGCGTGGGCCGTACCCAGGGAACGGAATCTAAGGAGCTACTGGTCTTCACCAGAGCCCGCCGCAAAGTGGGATGGTCTTGCTGCGGCAGGTAGCCCCCAGGTCGTTCCACCAGATAGCGACTCAACCCCTCTGGTTGCTGAGATAGGCGCGGTACAGGAGGAACAGGCAGAAGCGTAGTCAGACGTAGCAAAGGTCAGGGCAGGAGGCACAGGATCAGAAGCGGTAGTCACTAGCAACAGGTCTAGGCAGGCAGCACAGGTTCAGAGGCAGAGGTCACGGGCAAGGGTCGGCAACAGGCAGGGAACACTTTAATAACAAGTTATGCTTTCTCTAGGCACGAGGCAGAAAAGATCCGGCAAGGGCAGGAAGGGGCAGGAACCATTTATAGGGGACTTTGGGCCAGGCACCAATTAATGGTGCGCTGGCCCTTTAAATTTCATGAAGCCGGCGTGCGCCCTAGAGAGTGGGGCCACGCGCGCCGTGACACAGAGGAGTGACGAGGAGCCGCAGAAGGTAGGGGACAGTGTCGGGATGCGGCGCGTGAGCGGGGACCTCCCGCCACGCTAACTGCATCCCCGTCGGGAATCACTCTGCACTCCCGGTCAGCGTGTCTGACCAGGACGCGCAGGGACGTAGTGGACCGGGACGGGGCAGTGAGCACTCCAGTCGAGGAGCTGGGACCGGAGCGCACACTGTAACAGTACCCCCCCTTAGGTCTCCCCCTCTTCTTGGTGCCCAGAAACCTGAGGATCACTCCGGTTCCCAAGACCTCTCCTCAGGACCGCAGCCTTCCCAGTCGACCCAAAAAAATCTTCTCCCCCGGATCAACTTGGAAGCCAGGATTTCTTTGACAGAGAAATTGTCCGACGTGCCGGCCACTGGGCTAGGAGTGGTGACCTTGGGGGAGAAACGGTTAAAGATAGCTAGCTTGAGGAGGGAGACATGGAATGAGTTAGGGATCCTAAGAGTTGAGGGAAGATGAAGTTGGTACACCACAGTGTTAATTTTTCTTTTAATCTTGTAGGGACCCAAGTAACGAGGTCCTAGTTTGTAACTTGGGACCCTAAAATGGATGTATTTGGCCGAGAGCCATACTCTGTCACCTGGAGAAAACACTGGAGGGGCCCTGCGTTTCTTGTCCGCTTGGGATTTCATGCGGGCCGAAGCTTTAAGAAGAGCGGTACAAGTCTCTCGCCAAATGGAGGAAAAATCCTGGATGAGCCCATCAACTCCAGGAACAGAAGAAGAGGAAGACAACGGCAGAGGGGGTAGAGGATGGCGACCGTAGACCACGAAAAACGGTGATTTGTTGGAGGTGGAGGAATTCCTGTAGTTGTAGGAGAATTCCGCCCAAGGAAGAAGATCAGCCCAATCATCATGACGTGAAGATACAAAATGGCGTAGATATTCCCCCAAGACTTGGTTTACGCGTTCCACTTGGCCGTTAGTTTGGGGGTGATGAGAGGACGAGAAATCTAATTTCACTTTGAACCGTCCACACAGAGCTCTCCAGAATTTAGAAACAAATTGCACCCCACAATCAGAAACAATATGCCTAGGAAGACCATGAAGGCGAAAAATGTGCAGGAAAAAATGTTTCGCCAGCAGAGGCGCAGAAGGTAATCCTGGTAGGAGTACAAAGTGTGCCATTTTAGAGAAACGGTCAACAACGACCCAAATGACCGTCATACCCTGGGAAGGAGGAAGGTCAGTCACAAAATCCATGGCGATGTGAGACCATGGGGTCTCAGGAACAGGAAGAGGTTGGAGCAGCCCAGCCGGCTTCTGACGAGGCGACTTGTCCCGTGCGCAGATTGTACAGGCTTGAACAAACTCAAACACATCCTTAGCCATAGTGGGCCACCAATATCTTGGGGAGATTGGTTGAAGGGTCTTTTGGACACGTGGATGACCCGCCAGCAAGGAAGAGTGCCCCCACTTAAGGACTTCCATCTGTTGGCTAGGAGGTACAAAGGATTTACCCGGAGAGAGAAGACGAAGATCCACAGGTGCCACAGCAATAAGGCACTCAGGTGGAATTATATGTTGTGGAGTAACCTCTTCGCCCACTACATCAGCAGGGCGGGAGAGGGCATCTGCCCTAATGTTCTTGCTAGCTGGATGGAAGTGGATCTCAAAGTTGAAGCGAGCAAAGAACATGGACCAACAAGCTTGTCGTGGGTTGAGCCTCTGTGCGAACTGGAGATAGACAAGATTTTTGTGGTCTGTGTAAATTCAAAAAGGAAGAATGGAGCCCTCGAGAAGATGGCTCCACTCTTCGAGTGCCAATTTAATGGCCAGCATCTCCCTGTCTCCAATGGAATAGTTCCTCTCGGCTGGGGTGAAGGTCTTAGAGAAATAACCGCAAGTTAAGGTCTTGCCCTTAGATGATTTCTGGGTGAGTACAGCTCCGGCTCCTATGGAAGAGGCATCCACTTCCAAGGAAAAGGGCTTAGCGGGGTCAGGTCTGGAAAGCACAGGTGCGGAGGTGAAAGCGATCTTTAGCGACTGGAAGGCCTCTTCAGCCTGAGAAGGCCAGGTTTTTGGACTAGCCCCTTTCTTGGTCAAGGCCACAATGGGAGACACCAGGGTAGAGTAGTACGGAATAAATTGCCTGTAATAATTAGCGAAACCCAGAAATCTTTGAATAGCACGAAGTCCAGAGGGGCGTGGCCAGTCCAGGACCGCCGAGAGCTTAGCCGGGTCCATACGTAAACCCTGGGCGGAGATGATGTACCCTAGGAAGGGCAGACTGGACTGTTCGAAGAGGCACTTCTCGATCTTGGCATAGAGGCGTTTTTTTCTGAGGCGGGACAGAACTTGGAGTACATGTTCCCGGTGTAGATCAAGGTTTGGGGAGAAAATGAGAATGTCGTCAAGGTATACGACCACGCAGGTGTAAAGCAAATCTCCAAAAATGTCATTGACAAATTCTTGAAATACGGCAGGTGCATTGCAGAGACTGAAGGGCATCACCAGATATTCGAAATGGCCATCCCGCGTGTTGAAGGCGGTCTTCCACTCGTCACCCTCTCTAATTTGGATCAAGTTGTAGGCTCCTTTTAGATCCAATTTGGTGAAAATCTTGGCACCTCGAAGTCGATCGAAGAGCTCAGAAATGAGTGGAAGAGGATACCGATTCTTAATGGTGATCTTGTTTAGTACTCTGTAATCGATGCACGGACGGAGGGAACCGTCCTTTTTAGCCATAAAGAAAAAAACGGCTCCTGCGGGAGAGGAGGACTTCCTAATGAATCCTCTCTGCAAGTTTTCCTGAATGTAGTCCGACATGGCGAGAGTCTCTGTTGAGAGAGTGGGTAGATTCTACCCCGAGGGGGTGTAGTACCTGGCAACAAGTCGATTGGGCAAACATAGGGTCTATGGGGTGGAAGAACCTCGGCTTGTTTCTTGCAAAAGACGTCCGCGTAGCTGTGGTAGGGCTCAGGAAGGCCAGGTGGCGGAGGAGCTACGGGGTCATGCTTAACAGGAGCTGACCGGAGACAGCGGCCAGAGCAAGAGGGACCCCAAGTCTGGATCTTCCCAGAGGACCAATCCAGGACAGGACAGTGGTGTTGTAGCCAGGGCAGCCCCAGGAGGAGTTCAGAGGAGCAAAAAGGAAGGACCAGGAATTCCACTCTCTCAGTATGCAGGATGCCAATGTCCATCTGTAAAGGTGACGTGCGGTACTGCACTGTAGTGGAAAGTCTCTCACCATTAACAGTAGGGATGAAGTAAGGCTTGGGCAGACGGTGAAAAGGAATCTGATACTTGTCAACCAGAGAGGCGTGGATGAAATTGCAGGCAGATCCTGAATCCAAGAAGGCAGTAGCAGTGAAGGTAGACTTGGGAGGCACGGTGAGCTGTACAGATAGTGTAAGACGTGGAGAGGAAGAATCCACACCTAGCAATGCCTCTCCCACGTTCACTAGGTGCGTGCGTTTCCCCAACGCGGAGGACGGAGAGGACAGTCTCTAAGGAAGTGCTCGGTACTGGCGCAGTACAGACACAAATTCTCATTTCTACGACGACTCCGTTCTTGAGGGGTCAAGCGAGACCGATCCACCTGCATGGCCTCCACGGCGGGAGGCCCAGAGAAGGGTTGCGTTGGATGCTGAAAAACCGGAGTCAGCTGAGGATAGCGTCTTGGACTCCTTTTCTTGCTGCAGTTCCTCTTTTCTGTCCAGGAAACGCTGGTCTATCCTAGTGGCCAGCAGTATAAGCTCACTAAGGGTAGATGGCATCTCACGTGCCGCCATGACGTCCTTGATTTCACTGCATAGTCCCTTCTTAAACGTTGCACATAGAGCATCATCATTCCAATTCAACTCAGAGGCAAGAGTGTGGAATTGGATGGCGTAATCACCCACGGTAGAACCTCCTTGGGTCAGGTTCATTAAGGTAGTCTCTGCAGAGGACACCTGGGCAGGTTCCTCGAATACACTGCGGAACTCTTGGCAAAAATTCAGAACGGAGGAAGTGGCTGGATCAGAGCGGTCCCACAAAGGTGTAGCCCAGGCCAGGGCCTTCCCGGTTAACAGACTGAGAATGAAGGCCACCTTGGCAGAAATTTTAACATATTTTTAAATAACTTCTGCTGTATGCTGCAGAGAAAGTTTCCTTTCTGTTCGACCACGGTGCTCTCTGCTGACACATCTGTCCATGTCAGGAACTGTCCAGAGCAGGATAGGTTTGCTATGGGATTTGCTCCTGCTCTGGACAGTTCCTGACATGGACAGAGGTATCTGCAGAGAGCACTGTGGTCAGACAGAAAGGAAATTCAAAAATAAAACAACTTCCTGTGGAGCATACTGAAGCTTACAAGTACTAGAAGGATTAAGATTTTTTAATAGAAGTAATTTACAAATCTGTTTAACTTTCTGGCAACAGTTGATTTAAAAGAAATGTTTTCAAGTGGAGTAGCCCTTTAAAGTGGCTGGTCACTTTTGATTTTAATGAATAAGGCTTAAATGATAATATAAAATCCCATACTGACCTATACTTAAGTTCTGACTTTTTCTGCATAACAATGAAGCTCCGCCCCCTCGATCCATTGCCTTCTTATTCAACCAAACGGCTCTCCTTCCATAACATAGCACCCTATGGAGAGCATGTGAACATGCAACATCATTTAACCTTCCCCACTGCATTTGTGCTAATTAATTGTGCTTAGTGGATGTATATATATATATATATATATATATATATATATATGTATATAGCTGAGTCACATGCTCCTTCATAGGTTACCATATTATGGACAGGAAAAACATCCAACTGGATTAGTCAGACAGAAGATTGAGGAGGTGACGATTTCTCATTATGCATAAGGAACAAGAACTGTACGATGGTACGATATATAAGTGGCATATTGTTATCATTAAAATGCATTTCATTAAAGGTCCAACCACCAACTAAACAAAATAACTTCTCTGTCTTACATACATTAGTTATTACAATACAACAGCAATTGAACATTGAGTTCTTGAAGTTGATGTGCTGAAAACAGGAAAAGTGTAAGATTCTAAGCTATTTTGACAATGGCCACATTGTTAGGGCTAGATAAATGGACTAGAGCCTCTCCAGATCCTGAGGGTATTACCAGTTTAAGGTTGTAAGTACTACAAAAATGTGGCATGGAAGAACAACTAGTGAACCTGAAACAGGGTTATGGTGTCATCTCTTTCTAGGTAATTGAGGCACAAATTGTGATGCACTATGTGTTCTGGCACTTTTCTATCATAGCCAACATTAACAGTTTTAGCATTTTGTGTTATGGAATGGATTAGATTTGTGCGACCAGACCAGATAGGCTAGTCTTCTCTCCTCACATACATCAATGAGCCTTCAGCATCCATGACGTTGTTGTTGGTCCATTAGCTGTCCTTCCTGGGGGCACTTTTGGTAGTTACTAACCACTGCATACCAGAATGCCCTTATGTGTTAAAGATACTCTAACCTAGCTGTCCAGTTATCATAAGTTGACCCCCACAGTTTGACATTTTTCCTGCTTCCAGCATTTAAACTTTAACCAACTGTCTACTTACCTTCTTAGATATCCCATCCGTTACAGGTGCCATTGCCACAAGATAATCAATGTATTCACGTCACCTGTAAATGTGTCTCATTTTTGTTATTTATCCCATATACCCCAAAAAAATTTGCAAATCTAGTCAGCCACTCAATTGTTTGTTTCATTGCTGTTTTTATATACAATCATGTTCAGCTAAAATGGAGAAATAAATTATATCTAACAATTGCCCTGTTATTCATGTGTATGGTACTTAGTAACTTCAAAGCTGACAGCCCATAATCCAAATGTTTGCAGGAAAGGACATAACCAGAAAAAGGTAGACTTACTGATGGTAGAAGGGCTAACATTATATTTATGTTGAAAACTGAAGTTACTACAAGCTCAGAACAACCCTTGATTTGAATACTTGGCATGTTTTAAGGGAAAAAAAATGCAGAAAAATATGACTTTTGCTGTGACTTTATACCACTTTGCAAATTCACTGAATATTTTATATATCAATTTGTCTTCGAACATCGATAGCGCTGTGCTTGGTGTAAATGCAAAGTCTGCAAATAATATATTGTCAACTTGTGCAAATCCACATACAATAAAGGTAATTTCTTCACACGCCAAAGTGTAAAGGAACAGAAGACTTCAATTTTGAAAAAGTTACTTTGAAGTCTATCATATTAGGAGTCTTATTAGCAGTTACTGGATTCAGAATAGGGGGGTTGAGCTGTTTTCCTGTCGGAAAATACTTTTTAAAATGTACCTGTAATGTATGTCACTGTCTAGGTATATAGTGGCCTACATAGTCAATTGATTCCACATGGTTACTTTCTGTAGGGAATATACTACAGTCCAATTAAAACACGTAAAGGAAAAGTGCTTGGAAGCCACTTATAGCTTTTAGCTTTTCTATAGTAGTACAAACTGGGAAAATAAAATATATATTATTACTAGAAAAATAGGTAACAGTTAAATAACATTTTATGTCCTTGAAAACACTTTTATTACCAATATAGAAAATGACCAGCATATTCACCTGTAAAGAATAGCTAGTAGTTACCTAGAATATGTTTTACTAAACACAATGGGGGGAGATTCACCATTGTCTTCCTGACATTTTATTGGCTGTAATTTGCCACAAAATTTTAGCGCAATCAGTTTGCGCAAAATATTTGTGCAATTTCAAAATAGACACTTTCTGCAAAACTGACTGTGAAAGGCAATAAATCATTATTGACACTACAGTGCAATTTTTTTTTTTACCATGTGCGCCTTTTTAACCTCTTAAGGAACGTCATGAGTCCGCTCCCGTTCTATAACAAGGGGGGCCACAGCCTCTAACAACGGCCGGGACCCGTAGCTAATAGCACGCAGCACTGATCGTGTTGCCGCGCGCTATTAACCTTTTAGACACGGCGATCATAGTTGAACGCAGTGTCTAAAGTGAAAGTAAATCATTGCCGGTTAGCTCAGGGGGCTGTTCGGGATGTCAGCGACAAAATCACGGCATCCCAAACAGCTGTGACACAGCAGGAGTCCCTTACATTGCCTCCTGGTGTCCGATCGCCAAATGACTGCTCAGTTTCTGAGATCCAGGCATGAGCAGTCAAGCGGTAGAATCATTGATCAATGGTTTCCTATGATAAACCATTGATCAATGTAAAATATCAGTGTGTGCGGTGTTATAGCCTCCTATGGGAGCTATAACATTGCAATAAAAAAGTGGAAAAAAAAGTGAATAAAGATCATTTAACCCCTTCCCTAATAAAAGTTTGAATCACACCTTTTCCCATTTTAAAAAAACTGTATAAATAAAAATAAACATATATGGTATTGCCGCGTACGGAAATGTCCGAATTATAAAAATATATTGTTAATAAAACCGCACGGTCAATGGCGGACACGCAATAAAATTCTAAAGTACAAAATAATGTATTTTTGGTCACTTTTTAAATCATGAAAAATGAAGTCAATAAGTCCTATCATTGCAAAAATGGTACTGCTAAAAACTTCAGATCATGGTGCAAAAAATTTGCCCTCATACCGCCCCATACGCGGAAAAATAAAAAAGTTATAGGGGTCAGAAGAGGATTATTTTAAACATATAAATTTTCCTGCATGTAGTTATGATTTTTCCAGAAGTACGACAAAATCAAACCTATATAGGTAGGGTATCATTTTAATCGTATGGACCTACAGAATAAAGAGAAGGTGTCATTTTTACCGAAAAATGTACTGTGTTGAAACGGAAGCCCCCAAAAGTTACAAAATGGCGTTTTTTTTTTTTTAATTTTGTCTCACAATTAATTTCTTTTTCCATTTTGCTGTAGATTTTTGGGTAAAATGACTGATGTCATTACAAAGTAGAATTGGTGGTGCAAAAAATAAGCCATCATATGGATTTTTAGGTGCAACATTGAAAGAGATTTTTTTAAAGGTAAGGAGGAAAAAACGAAAATGCTAAACGGAAAAACCCCGGGTCCTTAAGGGGCTAAAAAGGCACAAAAAAGTATGCAAACTTTCCACACAAAAAAAACACAAATTCATGCCATGTCTGCCTTGCCTTAGGAAAGTGACATCCTACAGCAAGTTTTGAGGTGATTTTTCATTTGTGCAGAATTCATCAAAGTCTGCACATTATTTTGATACATTTGGCGCAAGTAAGCCAAAAAACACAGCAAAAGAAAAATGCAGGAGGAATGACTACACACAGCCACACAGTGATAAATCTTCCCCAATGACTATTAAAACAGATTGTGTTTATTTATGTATTCTAGTTTTGCTGTTAGAGGGCAAATTAGTCCAGTGATAAGTATTGTTAGGGTTGTGAGGCACTGCAACTATGTGTGGCTCTTTTTTTCTTATGGGCATTTCAGCATTGTTGATGCCTTTGGTATGTTAATGGTACATTTACCTACAAACCTGAATTTTCCAATAACTTTTTTTTTTTTAGTTTGCCATTGATTAATAATCTAGTCATTTCAATTGTGTTCTATAATCCATTGGATCCCTACTTCTAATAGCAGAAAATTACTATACCAGTCTTGAAAATGCCATTATATGGCAAATGAGGATTGGGATAAGTGAGGACATAACATGAACATTCTGTACTCTATGCTGCCTGAAAACAATAGTGCCCCCTACAGATAATTAGATACAAACCCATTCATATCCATTTCCTGAAATTTTTTGGAGAAACATGAATAAAGGTAGTCTATGTCTAGCACCTCTTTCATCAAATTATCAGCTGGGAAAAAGGGGTCCCTATGTCAAACTTGCACTGGGTAACATTATCATCTACGGTAAATCATAAAAATCTGTAATTATATAATTTTGGACTGTAACAAAATTGTGCACAGAAAGCTTGATTTCCTTATTTTTTATTCCAATTGCCTAGCTTGTTTATTAAGTTGTTCTTTTAGTCAGAATATACTTGGTGACAAAAGGTGAAGCCTGTCATTATGCGGTAGAAAACAATTGTTCTTCCTCTTGGGAAAAAGGTTCCCTCCTGACTCTAAATCACGAAACACGTCCAGGGCCCTTTGTAACTTGTTTCGTGAGTTCACCATTACAACTTCTTCTGTTAGATAGTTCCATAGTCTCACTCTCACTGCTCATGAAGTAATTTTTTTTTTCTTTTTCCTTTAGACATAGTAGATGGCCCATTGTTATAGTTACACTCCTGATTATCATACAGATCTCTGTACTGGCTCTTGATATAGTAATAAATAGTTATTAGGTCACCCCCTCAGTCCCCTATTTCCTAAGCTAAAGAACTCTAATTTTGATCATGTTACTGGGTAGAAACATAGAATGTGTCGGCAGATAAGAACCATTTGGCCCATCTAGTCTGCCCAATAATCTGAATACTATGAATAGTCCCTGGTCCTATCTTATATGAAGGATAGCCTTATGCTTATCCAATGCATGCTTAAACTTCTTCACTGTATTTGCAGCGACCACTTCTGCAGGAAGGCTATTCCATGCATCCACTACTCTCTCAGTAAAGTAATACTTCCTGATATTACTTTAAACCTTTGCCCATCTAATTTAAAACTATGTCCTCTTGTGGTATTTTTTCTTCTTTTATATATAATCTCCTCCTTTACCGTGTTGATTCCCTTTTATGTATTTAAAAGTCTCTATCATATTCCCTCTGTCTCTTCTTTCTTCCAAGCTATACATGTTAAGGTTAGCCTTTATCATGCAATCCATGTATAGAGATGTTGCGAATTGTTCGCCGCGAACGGTTCCCTGCGAACATAGCTTGTTCTTGTTCGCCGTGCCGTGTGAACATATGCGATGTTCGATCCGCCCTCTCTTCGTCATCATTGCAAGAAACTTTGACCCTGTGTGTCACAGTCAGCAGACACATTACAGCCAATCAGCAGCAGACCGTCCCACCTCTCTTACGGACTCCATTTTAGCTTCATTCTGAAGCTGCATGGTTAGAGAGAGGAGGGCTAGTGAACGTGCTCCTGATTTAATAGGGAAAGAGATAATTAGGTGGTTTATTCAGGGTCCACTACACTCCTTTAAGCACTAAACTGATCTCTGCTGTAAGGACAGCACCCAAACATTTAGGGCTCAAACATCAGTCTGCATTTTTTTTGTTTTCCCCCTGTGTACTCTAATTGCATTTGCCTGCCTGGCAGCGTGTGGCAGGCTCGCTCACAGGGTATATTGTGCCCACTTGCCCAGTGGCACCACTCATATCTGCTGTCACAATAGCTTGCAATATAGCAGTAGTATAGCAGTCAGTTTCTTTCACCCGTGTGTTTTGCAACAGCTGGAGGCACCCTGGTAGGGAACTACAGGTTAAAAGGGGTACTCTGGTGGAAAACTTTTTTTCTTTCAAGCAACTACAGTATTCAGTGTCCACAAAAGTCATGAAGGACTTATCTGATCTCTGCTGTAAGGACAGCATCCAAAAAAAGCCCTTTTTAGGGCTCAAACATCAGTCTGCATTTTTTTTTTCCCAAAAAACTTTTTTGACTGTGAAATAATAATAGTCAGTTTCCATCACACAAGTGCGTTTCAGGGCCTGCAAGGGCACAGTGTTACACCAGTGCTACTCATATATGGTGTAATAGTAGTGTACAAACAAAAAAAAACTTTTTTGACTGTGAAATAATATCAGTCACTTAACACACCATATCAGTACTACTTAACACACCACTCCTATGTGGTGGCACATTAGATTGCACGCGCAGTGCCCCAAATTTGAAGGCATCTTTTTACATCTCCCGGTTCCTAAAATCAATGCCATATACACGTCCCCTGATAGGGGACGTAACAGGGTTTAAACTGATAGGAATAGTACTACATAACACACCTTAAGCACGTTATTCCAAACAATTTAGAAATGTTAGGTGATTTATGCCCTTTATGGATTAAAACCAGACTCTTTATCAACTATGTAATTTTCCATGGGAGTTTTGCCATGGTTCCCCCTCCGGCATGTCACAGTCCAGGTGTTAATCCCCTTGAAACAACTTTTCCATCACTATGGTGGCCAGAAAGAGTCCCTGTGGGTTTTAAAATTCGCCTGCCTATTGAAGCCTATGGTGGTTCGCCCGGTTCACACATTCGCGAACATTTGCGGAAATTCGCGTTCGCCGTTCGCAAACGGAAAATTTTATGTTTGCGACATCACTATCCATGTACTAGTTTAGTAGCTCTTCTCTGAACTCTCTCTAGAGTATCTATATCCTTTTGGAGATACAGCCACCAGTATTGTGCACAATACTCCAAGTGAGGTCTCACCAGTGTTCTGTACAGCGGCATGAGCACTGCTGTCTTTCTACTGCTTATACCTCTCCCTATATATCCAAGCATTCTGCTAGTGTTTCCTGCTGCTCTATGAGTCTTCTGAAATAATTACTCCTAAATCTCTTTCCTCAGATACAGAGGTCAGGACTGTGTCAAATCCTCTATATTCTGCCCTTGGGTTTTTACACCCCAGGTGCATTATCTTGCACTTATCCACATTAAATTTCAGTTGCCAGAGTTCTGACCATTCTTCTAGTTTGCCTAAATCCTTTTCCATTTGGCATATCCCTCCAGGAACATCAACCCTGTTACATATCTTTGTGTCATCAGCAAAAAGACATACCTTACCATCGAGACTTTTTGCAATATCACTAATGAAGATATTAAACATAATTGGTACTAGTACATATACCTGAGGTACCCCACTTGTAACAAGACATTTTTGGTTTTATGTAAAACTAGCTGAGTACCTGGCATTGCCCAGTTTTTCCTTCCTAATCCTTGTTGGGAAGGAAAATCAACAAAGGAGGAAGCTTTTGACTTCATATCCCATCCTCATATATTGTTGTCATATGCCAACCCCCTATCCCGTCCCCATATCCCATCCTCATATCTCAATCTCATTTCCTGTGCTTATATCCCAACCTCATATCCCATCCTCATATCTCTACCTCATATCCCAACCTCCTATCTCGACCTCATATCCCAACCTCCTATCCCGTCCTCCTATCCCATCCGCATATCTTGACCTCATATCCCGACCTCCTATCTCGACCTCATATCCCATCCTCATATCCCGACCTCATATGCCGTCTTCATATCCCATCCTCATATCTCATCCTCATAGCCTGATCCCATATCCCGTCCCCATATCCCGACCCCATATCCTGTCCTCATATCCCGTCCTCATATCCCGACCTCATATCTCGACCTCATATCCCGTCCTCATCCCGTCCCCATATCCCGTCCCCATATCCCGACCCCATATCCCGACTTCATATACCGTCCTTATTTTTCGGCCTCATATCTCAACCTCACATCTTATCCTCATATCCTGACCTCATATCCTGTCCTAATATCCCGTCCTCATATCCCATCATCATATCCTGACCTCATGACCCATCCTCATATCCTGATCTCATATCCCGACCTCATATCCCGTCCTCATATGATGTCCTATTATCCCGTACTAATGTCCCATCCTCATATCCTGTCCTCAAGGGGGACTGATTTGTGATGAAGATATTGTAAGCTGAAAATAGAAGGGTACGTGGCTTTGTGGGACTGGGCGTGATTTGCAAGCCAGACCGATGCACAAAAAAGGTAGATAATAAAAGGGCTGGGGCTTAAACAGTAAGCGTGTCTTTGTCAGATGGGGTGTGGCTTGCAAGTCAGACTGACAAATTCACCATGAGATGCAGAGCGGAGCTTGTGGAGTAAGATACTGGAAGTCCCATATACTTGCATGGGATGTGAAACAAAAACCCATCTTTTATATAAGGGTGTGTGTAAAGGGTAATTTAACCTCTATTCGCAATGCAAATTTTATTCGCGAATTCGCGAATATTCGCGAATATAACACTATATATTCGTAATGACGAATATTCGTTTTTTGTTTTTTTTCACAGTACACATCACAGTGATCACCCCTCTCTGCTTCCAGCTTGTGTGGTGTAAAAAAGGCTCTAATACTACTGTGTGAGACTGGCATGCGAATTTTCGCATATGCGAACATTTACATATGCTAATTTTCGCATATGCGAATTTTCACTTATGTTAATGTTTGAATATGATAATTTTCGCATATGTTAATTTTCGTATATGAAAATGTTCGCATATGCGAAAATAAAAAGAGAATATTACGAATATACGAATTTTGCGAATATATGGCGAATATTCGTCCATATATTCGCGAATTTTCACGAATTCGAATATGGCCTATGCCGCTCAACACTATTGGGAACGCAGGGCATATGCATACGCCCGGCCTCCCTGATCCTTAAGGACTCAGGGAGTACCTGTACGCCCTGAGTATTTCCGGTCCCTGCTGCTAGCCGGGCAGGGACCGGACCGGGATGCCTGCTGAAATCATTCAGCAGGCACCCCATGACAACACCTGGGGGAGGTCCTGAGACCCCCCCCCCATGTCAGCGATCATCACAAGTCGATTATCAATTCAGATCAGCGATTTGTGCAAATTTCGGGTCCCCGGTGACCCGGAAAAAAAAGGATGATAGGTGCCGTCCGAGATGGCACCTATCATCCTTTAGCAGCAGGATTGAGGTGGCACTGGTGCCACCTCACGATCATCCTGATTCAGGATGCTTGCTCTGGGGGTGTCCCTAATGGCACCCGCTCCGCCCCTGTTCCGGAGGGCGAGAGCAGGTGCCAGGAGTGTGTACCTGAGGCTGGGGCCCCCAATTCCCAGCATCGGGATCGGAGCCCCAGCAGTGGAGGCGACAACGGCAGGAGAATCTTCACTGCACAGCAGCAGGAGCTAAGCAACAACTCCCAGCATGCACACAAGGGCATGCTGGGAATTGTTGTTATGCAACAGCAGAAGTTACAACTACAACTCCCAGCATGCCCTTTGGTAGTTTGTACATGCTGGGGGTTGTAGTTATGCATCACCTCTCCGCCCCGTGTTCCCCCCCCCCCCTGCTGCCGCTGCTGTCCTTCTGCCCTCCTGCCTCTCCAATGTCCCCCGTGGAGGGGTAGTGAGTGTGGTGGCGGAGTACTCGCGACCCGGCGGTCTCCGGCGTGCCTTGTCCCACGCCTGCGGCGGTGGTGAAGTGGTTCTTCCAGCTGTTGGCTTCTCCATCTTCTGGAATTGGTGAGTGTTCTGATGCGGGGCTTGGCCCCTTCCCCAGTTAGTGTGCTTATGGCTGCGTTCTGTGCAGTGTTCGTCCTTTTGTTTCTGTGTGTATGTTGAGTTTGGTCTCTGGTTGGGAGTTGGGTACGTCTCTTCTTGGCAGGGTGCTTTGGTAGGTTATCGTTTTCTGCGGTGCGTGCTTGGGTGAGTGCTCTTTTGGCCTTACGCTCTGGGTGGCCGGGGTTTGGCGGACTTGGCTCCTGAGGCTTGTTCCTTATCCTGATTCGGTGGGTGCCACCCATTTACGGTTTTGGTTCTTTTGGTTTTCTCCCCCTTTGTTTGGTTTATCTCTCCATATTTTCCCAATCTCTGGTAGGCATGGGACTTCTGTATGTCGTTTTGGGTGCTTTAGCTGATGTGTTCGGTGGTCGCTTGAGTCTCCGGGGGTAGGTTCGCATGAGTCTCTGTTTGCCTTGCCTTGTGAGTTCTTCTGTTCGTGGTGGTATTCCGGAGGGTGATTCTCCTGTGCTCTGCGCTTGTGGGGGTGTGGTTTGTTTGTTGCAAGGCTGACACGCAAATTGTGAAGCGTTCCATATTTGGTGCTCGCTTCGGCAGCAGATATGTTAAAATTGGAACAATACTGAGTAGATTAGCATGGGTTCCGGATGCCGCGTTGGCGTTGGTCTGCTGCTTTCCTGTGGTCGGGGTGTGATTGCGTTTTCTCTGTTTTGTTTTTTTCGGGGCTCGATAGGTGCCCTGGTTATGGTCCTTGCTGGTTTCCTGTTTGTTCCACGTGGAATATGGTTCCGGGCGGAGTTTTTTCCTCCAGGTTGTCTCTGGCCGCCGAGGGTGTGTGGTATCTGTTCCCGGCATATATGCCCCGGGTGCGCTAAGGGCTGACGTTTCGGCTGGTTGGGGTTTTTCATGTGTCGTGCAGTGGACAGGCCTGCTTTCTGTCCCCCGTTGCAGCTCACGGGAAGCACGCTCTGTTTCCGGATGTGGCCGGTTTGGTTGGTTGTTGGTGTGGTTTGGTTTCCCAGTGGTGCTGCTGGTTGGTTTAGCCCTGGGTCTTGGTAGTCAGTGGGTTTCTGCCATGCTTGGGTTTTGTTTGCGCTTTTGCCTTGGTATTGGTTGTGGGACTTTGGGTGCTTGCTGCGGCAGCTCATGTTCTGGTCTTGTAACGATACTGTGTGGGTTGGCTTGGCCCCTGCGCTTGGTAGCGCTCTAATTTGGTGTTACTTTTCTTATTTTCTGGGGTGCTTTGAGTGATCGTGGCGTGTTGTCGGTCTGACATTCGGGGAGTTGTCACTGATATTACTCTTGCGGATTTCTTCTTGTGTTCGGCTTGTTGTGCCTAGTGCTTCGCTGTTTGGAGTTACAATTTATTTTGGGGCTGTGCTCCCTGGGGTCGGTATTGGGTGTTGACGCTTTGTCCCGTTTTTCTCTGGCAGGTTGCTCCCTCGGGCGGAGTCGGAAGGTTTGCCTGTGTGGCTGGCCCGTGGGTCATCGTGGAGTGTGGTGTGTATTTCTTGGTCCGCTTTGGTGGCTCCTGCGACTTGGTCACACTCACTGTAAGGCGTTTGCGTGTGGTTGGTGGTGTGGAGGCCAGGATGTCTACAGTGGAGGGGGGTCCCGGAGGTTCCAAATGTGTCTGTGGATAGGGGAATTGTTTTTCGTACCTGGAATGCCCTTTGTAGTAACCTTCCGGGCTCTGATGTTTATTCCTATTTCGTTTTCATAGGATGTGATGATGGAAGTTGACTGCTGTGTCACCTCTCCAAGGAGGTTCGAGATTTGGGCTGTGTTCTCTGTGCATCCAAATAACATTCTTAGTACATGACGCCGGGTATCTTCACCTGTTCATGTGAATCACCTTCTATTCAAAAAAAAAAAAAAAATGGAGAAAACAGGTGGATGGCTTTCCCACTGTGCTGCGATCCAGTGGGGTGCGGTTGGCGCATGGCGGGGGGGTAATTTTTATTTTCTTTTCTACTTTGCGGTTGGTGGGATGTTGGTGTGTACCTAGGGGCTGGGCCCGCGAGTGGGTGGCCTTGCAGTCGGCGACCGGTTTTTCCTATCGGTTTTGGGTCACTTGGTGGTAGCTGCGGGTCGGATTTTTAGTTGTCGCTTTTGCGTCGTTTTGCTCATCCGAGGTTTGCGCTGGCTTTTTTCGGGGCTATGTGGATGGGGCACTTCCTTTCTCCTCATCTGGGACTGGGGTGTCTGTTTTTTGGGTGCCTATTTTGTGCAATTCGCGAAACAGAAAAAAAAATAATAATAAATAAATAAAAAGTTAAAGGCCCCCTTTTTTGTCCGAGACTGCTTCGGCGATACAGGTGGCGCAGCTTGTGCTGCATGGGGGTCAGCGAATGACTGTTTTTTCGGGTTGTCCTCCTATTACTTGACGGGGCGGCTCCCCCTCCCTTTTTTCTTTTTTGCACCCCGCCCCCGATTATTCAGTTTCGAGTTTTTTGTCGGTTTTGGGTTTTGCTTTTCTTTGATAGGATGGGGTGTTGTGAGTTTGAGATTCGCCCTCTTTTGTATCGGGGCCGGCCGAGAGGGCTTGGTTTCCGGAGAGGGTAGAACAGCGCGTGGGGCGATGTCGATCTGCATGTTGCATTGCTATTTTCGCCCAGTTTGATGTTTCCCATATGTGTTATGTTTTGCGAGCGGTTTTCCGCAAGGTGGTGCGAGTGCTGCGGCTCTCTTCGGTGTATGGGCGAGTCTGAGAGATGTGTTCGCACAAGAGTCATAAAAAAAAAAGAAAATAAATAAATAAATAAATAAAATGAATACAAATTAATATAAGAAATAGGTCCTGGCGGCAGGTACCTCGGTTTTCCTGGAGAGGAAATGTGTTGAGCGGATTTCCTGGAAAGGAAATGTGTTGAGCGGATTTCCTGGGGAGGAAATGTGTTGAGCGGATTTCCTGGAGAGGAAATGTGTTGGGCGGATTTCCTGGAGAGGAAATGTGTTGAGCGGATTTCCTGGAGGGAAAATGTGTTGGGTGTGTCCGGGGGGCTGAGGTGGCCCCAGGTGTTGGCTATCCAGTATCTCTTGGGTGGGGGTCGGAGCCCAGTGTAGGGCTAACTGGTCTCCTCCGTGGCGGTAAGAAGACGGTGAAAGCGGGGTCAACCCGGGGTAGACCTCCACACAGGACAGTGTGGCAGCACCTCTCGGGTTGGCAAGAAGCCAATCGGTGTCTTTGTTACAGTTAAATTGTTATTTACATAAGTAATTTTATAAATAAAGCTGTGGCCGATCCCCACCCATAAAAAAGTTGAATTGTTGTTGTGTCAGTTATTATTTAATTAATTATTGTAATGAGGGGGAGGGGAAGTTATAGCCTGCTAGGAGCTAATAGGGTCTCAACAGTCTTGCCTAACAGATTTTGGGGGAATTTTTCTCCTTTTACCCCTTATAAAAATGTAAAGTTGGGGTCTACACTTGCATGTTATTGTAAAAAAAAATGTTTTTACACTAACATGCTGGTGGTGCCCCATAATTTTTATTCTCACAAGAGGTAAAAGGAAAAAAAAAACCATATGTGTGCGTAAAATGCTCTGCGGGTGCACTACAGGGCTCAGGAGTGAGAGCGCACTATGTACATTTGAGGCCTAAATTGGTGATTTGCACAGGGGTGGCTGATTTTACAGTGGTTCTGATATAAACGCAAAAAAATAAATACCCACATGTGACCCCATTTTGTAAACTACACCCCTCATGGAACGTGACAAGGGGTATACTGAGCATTAACACCCCACAGGTGTTTGACAATTTTTATAAAGTTGGATGGGAAAATGAGAAAAAATTCTTTTTTTCACTAAAATGCTGCTGCTACCCTAAATTTTTCATTTTCACAAGGGAAAATAGGTTTAAAAAATGTGTAATTCTATTTCTTCTGAGGAAGAACATACCCCATATGTGGATGTAAAATGATCTGCGGGTGCACTACAATGCTCAGAAGAGAAGGAGTGCCATTGGGCTTTTGGAGAGAAAATTTGTCCAAAATTGAAGGCCTTGTGTGTTTACCAAGCCCCCATGGTGCCAGAACAATGGACCCCCCCCCACATGTGACCCCATTTTGGAAACTACACCCCTCACAGAACATAATAAGGGGTGCAGTGAGCATTTACATCCCACAGGTGTCTGACAGATTTTTGGAACAGTGGTCCTTGAAAATGAAAAATAACATTTTTCATTTGCACAGCCTACTGTTCCAAAGATCTGTCAAACACCAGTGGGGTGTAAATGCTCACTGCACCCCTTATTAAATTCTGTGAGGGGGTAGTTTCCAAAATGGGGTCACATGTGGGGCCATTTTTTGCAAATCTGATCACTGTCACTTTAAACATTAATAACTCTGGAATGCTTTTAGTTATCATTCTGATTCTGAGATTGTTTTTTCGTGACATATTCTACTTTAACATAGTGGTAAAATTTTTTGGTAACTTGCATCCTTTCTTGGTGAAAAATCCCAAAATTTGATTAAAAATTTGAAAATTTTGCATTTTTCTAACTTTGAAGCTCTCTGCTTGTAAGGAAAATGGATATTCCAAATAATGTTTGCATCATAAAATTGATAAGTTTTTACTTTTGGAAGACACCAGAGGGCTTCAAAGTTCCGCAGCAATTTTCCAATTTTTCACAAAATTTTGAAACTCGCTTTTTTTCAGGGACCAGTTCAGGTTTGAAGTGGATTTGAAGGGTCTTCATATTAGAAATACCCCATAAATGACCCCATTATAAAAACTGCACCCCCCCAGGGACGTGTCCTGCAGCGCATGGCGGCGGTCGCATAGTCTCTGTGCTCCGCTATTCTCTGGGCCTGCTAGCGGCTTTACTGCATCTGTACCTAACTTCTTAACCCCTCACCGACTGCCACCGGTTGGGGAACTACTGGCCAGTGGGACCATGACTCGTACGAGAGGCCACAAAAAGAAGAGTCCTATGAAACTCACAGCGTTCTTCCCCGCTGCCGAGGGTTCGCAAGATGGCGCTTCGGCGTCCCCGCCTCAGCTCCTTGGAGTGCCTTCTACAAGCGGCTCTGCATCGCCACCTGCGGGGAGAACTTCTTCGGTCTCGGACTCGTCCTCGGCAAACGGCGCACACCTCCATCCTCCGATGCCCGTGGCCCTGTCTATGGCGAGCGAACCGGCACTGCACCAGGTACGATTCTCCCCGGCGCCCCCGGCACAGCAAGTGTCAGAGAGTCTGCCTGTGAGAGGGACGGAGGAGATCAACCAGGTACCCCTTACAGAGCATGTTATGAGAGGCCTGCTAACGGAACTGCAACTCTCCATACAGGCCGACCTACAAAAAGCAGTTTCCAGTATACAAACTGAACTGACAAATATAGGGAACCGTACCTCCCATATTGAATCTAAAATGGCGGAGCTTACGGCTTCACACAATACTGTGGTGGATGTGGCCAACTCCTTAGAAGATGAAGTACTGGCTCTTAAATTGAAAATTGCGGATGTGGAAGACCGCTCCCGACGTAATAACTGATTTTTTCACCTTGCTTCTCCCTCAAGCTAGCCCATTAGATCTGCTCATGGACCGGGTGCATAGACTGCCCAAGCCGAAGTCCCTCTCGGCCTCGGTGCCACGTGACGTTATCTTACGCATGCACTTCTACCATATAAAAGATCAACTAATGCAAGCTGCGCGTAATACACCCACTTTGCCTGACAGATTTAAAGACCTGCAACTCTATACAGATCTTTCAGCAGCTACGCTGGCCAGACGACGGGAATTCAGTACCGGAGCCAAACTGTTGCGGGAGCAGGGGATTCCTTACAAATGGGGCTTTCCCGTCAAGATGATTATTACCCGCAATGGCTCGAAAAAGATTGTGACCACACCAGAGGAACTGGAGCATCTTTGCAATGAGTGGAATCTGCGTGTTCCTGCCTCTTCAGCTCGATCCCCTGGTTCTTCTCCTATACCTGCTGTGGAAGAGGAATGGAACCTGGTCACCAACCGTAAACGGAAATCCAAGTGACACTGGGTTACTGGGATCCCCCACCTTGCCCTGGACATATGATCTTATGGACTATGGTTGCTGCGACTGGATCCGGTACAGTCTTTATGGTTCTAATATGTCCCCTGTTTTTCTTTTTTTTTCTCTGGAACTGATTAGGTACTCTTCAGTTGTTTTTTTATTCTCAGGCCCAGCTGCGGACATTCTGTGAACTGTTGTCCCCCGCTAAGGCTTACCACATGGCCTTATTGACATATGTGTTTATGTGTTTCCCCTGTTCTTGTTCCCCTTTTCTTTGTGTTTTCCCTTTGTTTGTTGGTCTGTCCAGTCCGGGTCTCTTGGGTACATGTTTTTGAATCCAGGGTGCCCTGGTTGTATGCGATGGCGGATGTTACCAGAGGCGGTGAATGTGCTTGTTGTTATGAAGTCGATGCGTATGATCCAGGGCTCCCTTTTATATTGTTATGGTACTTAAACTAGTTTCCCTTAATACTAAGGGTTTGAATTCACCATTTAAACGCTCTTTGGTTTGGGGTGAGGCTAGGCGTTTAGATGCCGATGTTCTCTCGCTACAAGAAACACATCTGAATTTAGAAGATGCTGGTCGTCTTAAACATTCTAGATACCCTCACATGTTTCACTCCCATGCCCTGCACAAAAAGAGGGGGGTGTCCATTGCTATACGTGACTCTGTGGCCATTTCTGTGCAACATACCCATATTGATGCTGATGGGAGATATATAATTTTAACATGTATGCTTAATGGGGTACAATATACATTGGTAAACGTGTATGCTCCTAATAGCCGACAGTGTGTGTTTCTTAAATCACTCCTGCGCAAGGTGGAGACAGTAGCATTAGGTCACATAGTACTTCTGGGAGACTTTAACATGACGATGTGGCCACAGGTTGATTCTACAGCTGCTTCTTCCAGAATAGGCCCGACAGGTTTTTTCTCTTTAGTATCTACCTTTGGGTTATATGATGCTTGGAGGGTGACACATCCTACTGAAAAAGACTTTACGTTTTACTCTAATGTGCACAAATCCTACTCACGCATAGACTATACTTTGGTGTCTAAGTCTCTGCTCCCCTTGATAGCGCAGACTGAAATTAGGCCTCTGGAGTGGTCTGACCACTCTCCCATTAGTATTACTATTAGAGAGACATACACACATCATCCGGTCTCTGTCTGGCGGCTTAATTCTATGATCTTAAATAATCCAGAATATGCAGACGCCACCGCTGCAGTTATTCCTGCTTTTTTTCAGGTTAATGATAATGGGACGGTAACGGACACTACGTTGTGGTGTGCCTTTAAGGCCACCATTAGAGGCCACTTCATTAGTCAGACGGCACATGAGAGAAAGAGAAGAGTGTCTCGCACATTGGAACTTCAACAACAGATAGCGGACTTGCACAGACGTAATAAAGTTTGCTTTTCACCTGAGGCAGCTGCTGCACTTAAGGTACTGCAGGCTGAACTGCACACTTTATCTTTACATTCTTACGAGTTAGCACTTAGGAGACTCAAAATGAAGTACTATTGGCAAGGCAATAAGACTAGTTCTATTTTAGCGAAACAACTGAAGAAAAAAGTGGTTAGATCTAGAATAGCCTATCTCACTGACTCTCGGGGTGGTAAACTTACTGACCCAAAGGGCATGGCTGATTGCTTCGCTAGCTATTATGAAAAACTGTACAATCTACGCTTGGATCCCTTGACTCACCAGCCGTCTGCTGTGGCTATTTCTTCTTTCCTTTCTTCTGTATCTCTCCCCGCCCTGTCTGCAGACCAGGCAGAAGATCTTAATAGGCCCTTTTCTGAAGAGGAGGTGGCCTCCTGTATACGCTCCCTTAAAAAAGGCAAGTCCCCAGGGCCGGATGGCATTTTGAATGACTTTTATAAAAAATTTGACACCCTGATAGCTTCATACCTGACTAGAGTATTTAATAATATAAATGACTTGGGTCACCCCCCGAAGGAGATGTTGGAGGCCCTGATAGTGACTATCCCCAAGGAAGGTAAACCCCCCGATGACCCAGGTAGCTATAGACCCATCTCGCTACTAAATAGCGACATCAAGCTGTACGCTATGGTGTTGGCGTCCCGACTTAATGCATACCTCCCATCTCTGGTCAATAGAGACCAGGTGGGCTTTGTACGGCAGCGTCAGACTCTTGATGGCACTAGACGCCTTCTGAACCTGATTTCTAGGGCCCGCTCTGATCGGACGCCTTCTCTGCTCCTGTCCCTGGATGCGGAGAAGGCGTTTGATCGGGTGCATTGGGGGTACTTGCATGCGGTCCTCCAGAAGTTTGAATTTCCACCTGCGTTTATTCGAGCGATAATGGCCCTCTATGCCTCACCTTCGGCGAGAGTATTCTCGTCCGGTGCCTTATCCGGGAGCTTCCCTCTTAGTAATGGGACAAGACAGGGGTGCCCCCTGTCCCCGGTCATTTTCACATTAGTTATGGAACCGTTTGCACAGCACATCAGGGACTCACCCAACATCACTGGCATAACAATAGGCCCTACGGATCACCGAATCGGCCTTTTTGCTGATGACGTTATCCTGTGCCTTTCTCGGCCTCGAACCTCCCTACCAGCTGTGATGGAAGTTTTGGAGAGCTTCAGCAAGATTAGTTACTATAAGCTGAATGCCTCTAAGTCCAACATACTGGCTATTGATGTTCCTGGGGATTTGGAGAATGAGCTGAAACTACTGTTTCCCTTTAGCTGGGCAAAAGAACAGATCCCTTACTTGGGCATATCATTAACACTTCACCCTAACAACCTAGTGTCAATGAATTTTTCTGCTTTAAAGACGCAAATTGGGAAAGTTATGGAACACTATGTTTCCCTACCTATCTCATGGGCCGGACGTATAGCTACTGCTAAAATGATGATACTGCCTAAAGTTCTATACTTTTTTAGGAATCTGCCAGTGATAGTACCGGCCTCATATATAGCGCAGCTTCAGAGGATGATACTCCGCTTTATTTGGGCTGGGAAGCGGCCTAGGACGAGTGCATCCTTGTTGTATCAATCTGTGGAGAGAGGGGGAATGGGAGTACCTAATTTACGGGCTTACTATCAGGCGGTCTTATTGGACCAGTTGAAGAAATGGTTGTGGCGAGTGGACCCACCGCACTGGGTTGATATAGAGGCTAACCTTCTCTCCTGTGACTCACTTTTCTATTTTCTATGGACTCTTCGTTTCAACCCTACGTCTTCGCCCTCCTCTCCCTATTCTACTATAGCAGCAGCAATTCGGTTGTGGTGCAAGTCTAAATTATGCACTAGACTACTTCCCCCCAGACTACAAGATGCTCCCATAGAAGCAATTGGCCAATTCCTTCCTGACATTGACTTCCGACACTGGGTGACTAGGGGAATTAGAATTCTGGCTGATGTGGTAGACGTGGATGGACTGCTGCCGTTTTCTAAAATAGTCGACATATATGGGATCTCCAATAAGGACTTTTTCTTATACCTTAGATTGAGACATTTCATACACTCCCTACAATGGCCGGTGGTTCCCCTTAAAACGACCTATGAATCCCACTTCTCGAATGGGGAGACATTTCAGAAAGGCATTGCGATTGGGTATTCTGAGATACTAAAACTATATTGCCCGGAGCGTTATCCCTTCCAGACTAAGTGGGAGCAAGACTTAGCTATGACGTTCTCCGACGAACAGTGGGAGCTAGCATTTTCCCTACCGAAAAAACATTCTAGGTGCGCTAACCACTTTGAGGCCTCCCGCAAACTTATGTACAGGTGGTACTACACCCCAGCCAGGCTTGCTAAAATATTTACCTCGGTGTCACCTCTGTGCTGGAGATGCAATGCTGCAGAGGGGTCACTACTGCATGTTTGGTGGTCTTGCCCTAGGGTGCAACCATTGTGGGGAAAGGTGAAGGACCTTCTTGATCACTTGCTTAAGGTCCCCTTCGCGTGGGGTCCGGAGGTGGCCCTGCTGACCATGAATGTAGACCTGTTACTTCCTAAGCAGATTACGATTTTGTTTCATGTTCTCACAGTGACTAGAACAGCTATTGCTAAATGTTGGAGGTCAACGGATGTTCCGGACCCACAGGCTATTAAAGCAGTGATACGCCATAATCTTACTCTTGAGGGTCTCATAGCTAAACGCCTAGGACTCTCTAAACAACGTATTGACATGTGGTTCGACTGGACCAAAGATCTATAATGCCTTATATTATGTTTCCTGTTCATGTAACCCTTGGAATTTATGTACCCTGCTATATATGATTGCACATGTAATTCTGACCATGACGTTGGATGGACCGTGTTACTTTTATTGTTATTGTTATACACAATTAAAACTAAAATAAAGTTTAAAAAAAAAAAAAAAAAAACTGCACCCCCCAAAGTATTCAAAATGACATTCAGTAAGCATTTTAACCCTTTAGGGGTTTCACAGGAATAGCAGCAAAGTGAAGGAGAAAATTCACAATCTTCATTTTTTACACTCGCATGTTCTTGTAGACCCAATTTTTTTATTTTTGCAAGGGGTAAAAAGGAGAAAATTTTTACTTGTATTTGAAACCCAATTTCCCTCGAGTAAGCACATACCTCATATGTCTATGTTAATTGTTCGGCGGGCGCAGTAGAGGGCTCAGAAGGGAAGGAGCGTCAAATGGTTTTTGGGGGGCATGTCACCTTTAGGAAGCCCCTATGGTGACAGAACAGCAAAAAACCCCACATGGCATACCATTTTGGAAACTAGACCCCTCGGGGAACGTAGTGAGGGGTAATGTGAACCATAATACCCCACAGGTGATTCACGACTTTTGCATATGTAAAAAAAAAAAAATTTTACCTAAAATGCTTGGTTTCCCAAAAGTTTTACATTTTGAAAAAAGGTAATAGCAGAAAATACCCCCCAAAATGTGAAGCCCAATTTCTCCCGATTCAGAAAACACCCCATATGGGGGTGAAAAGTGCACTGCTGGCGCACTACAGGTCTCAGAAGAGAAGGAGTCACATTTGGCTTTTTTGAAGGAAATTTTGCTCTGGGGGCATGCCGCATTTAGGAAGCCCCTATGGTGCCAGGACAGCAAAAAAAAAAAAACACATGGCATACCATTTTGGAAACTAGACCCCTCGGGGAACGTAACAAGGGGTAAAGTGAACCTTTATACCCCACAGGTGTTTCACGACTTTTGCATATGTAAAAAAAAATAAAAAAAAATTACCTAAAATGCTTGGTTTCCCAAAAAAATTACATTTATACAAAGGGTTAAAGCAGAAAATACCCCCCAAAATTTTAAGCCCAATTTCTCCCCATTCAGAAAACACCCCATATGGGGGTGAAAAGTGCTCTGCTGGCGCACTACAGGTCTCAGAAGAGAAGGAGTCACATTTGGCTTTTTGAAAGCAAATTTTGCTCTGGGGGCATGCCGCATTTAGGAAGCCCCTATGGTGAAAGGACAGCAAAAAAAAAACACATGGCATACCATTTTGGAAACTAGAGCCCCCGGGGAATGTAACAATGGGTTAAGTGAACCTTAATACCCCACAGACGTTTCACGACTGTTGCATATGTAAAAAAAAAAAAAATAATAATTTTTACCTAAAATGCTTCTTTTCCCAAAAATTTTACATTTTTAAAAAGGGTAAAAGCAGAAACTACCCCCAAAAATTTGTAACACAATTTCTCCCGAGTACGGCGATACCCCATATGTGACCCTAAACTGTTGCCTTGAAATACGACAGGGCTCCAAAGTGAGAGCGCCATGCGCATTTGAGGCCTAAATTAGGGATTGCATAGGGGTGGACATAGGGGTATTCTACGCCAGGGATTCCCAAACAGGGTGCCTCCAGCTGTTGTAAAACTCCCAGCATGCCTGGACAGTCAGTGGCTATCTGGCAATACTGGGAGTAGTTGTTTTGCAACAGCTGGAGGCTCCGTTTTGGAAACCGTGGCGTACCAGACATTTTTCATTTTTATTGGGGAGGGGAGGGGGGCTGTGTAGGGGTATGTGTATATGTAGTGTTTTTAACTTTTTATTTTATTTTTTTGTGGTAGTGTAGTGTAGTGTTTTTAGGGTACAGTCGCACGGGCGGGGGTTCACAGTAGTTTCTCGCTGGCAGTTTGAGCTGTTGCAGAAAATTTGCCGCAGCTCAAACTTGCAGCCCGATACTTACTGTAATCCTCCGCCCATGTGAATGTACCCTGTACATTCACATTGGGGGGGGGGGGGACATCCAGCTGTTGCAAAACTACAACTCCCAGAATGCGCTGACAGACTGTACAAGCTGAGAGTTTTAGTTTTGCAACAGCACACTGGTTATGTATCACTGAGTTTGTGACCTTACTCAGTGTTTCAAAACCAGTGTGCCTCCAGCTGTTGCAAAACTACATCTCCCAGCATGTACGGTGCATGGTGTAAGGTGACTGCTGGGAGTTGTAGTTTGCAACAGCTGGAGGCACACCGGTCGTGAAACACTGAGTTAGGTTAAAAAAAAACTGAGTTTCACAACCAGTGTGCCTTCAGCTGTTGCAAAACTACAACTCTCAGCAGTCACCGACAGCCAATGGGCATGCTGGGAGTTGTAGTTATGCAACCAGCAGATGCACCACTACAACTCCCAGCATGCACTTTAGCTGTTTGTGCAAGCTGGGAGTTGTAGTTATACAACAGCTGAAGGTACACTTTTCCATAGAAAAAATGTGCCTCCAGCTGTTGCAAAACCGTAAGTCCCAGCATGCCCATAAGGGAATGCTGGGAGTTGTGGTGGTCTGCCTCCTGCTGTTGCATAACTACAGCTCCCAGCATGCCCTTTTTGCATGCTGGGAGCTGTTGCTAAACAACAGCAGGAGGCTGTAACTCACCTCCTGCTGCTGCTCTGTCGCAGGACTGTCCCTCGCCGCCGCCGTCGCTCCTGGGGCCCCGATCCCAACATGGACGCCGGGGATCGGGGTCCCTAGCACCCGGGGTCGTCTTCCCGCACCCGCTCACGTCCTCCGGAAGAGGGGCGGAGCGGGTGCGGGAGTGACACCCGCAGCAGGCGCCCTGATTGGTTGGCCGGTAATCCGGCGGACGAAGCAGGGCGATCGTGAGGTGGCACCAGTGCCACCTCACCCCTGCAGGCTCTGGCTGTTCGGGGTCGTCAGAGATGGCCCCGATCAGCCAGTAATTCCGGGTCACCGGGTCACTGGAGACCCGATTGACCCGGAATCGCCGCAGATTCCAGTGATCTGCGGCCATCGCCAACATGGGGGGGGCATAATGACCCCCCTGGGCGATATGCCGGGATGCCTGCTGAATGATTTCAGCAGGCATCCGGCTCCGGTCCCCAACCGGCTAGTGGTGGGGACCGGAATTCCCACGGGCGTATGGATACGTCCTGCGTCCTTAAGGACTCGGAATGCAGGGCGTATCCATATGCCCTGCGTCCTTAAGAGGTTAATATCTTTAGCCGTTTGGATGTGATGCTGAAACACACACATACGCACACATATTGAAGGAGATTTATCATTCTTTTCAAACATATGGCTTTTATATGACAATTTTTTTTTTACTTACTTTTGCTTACATGCGACCTATTTATCAAATAGTCGCATGACCTTGATAAATAAATCGCACGTAAGCAAAACCCGGGAAACCTGCTTACAAAAGCATTTTTTAAAGCAGAAAATGTTTCCCTTCTGTTAATAGCCGAAGTTCTTTATCTAACCTTTATTACCAGTAACGTTGTTAGAGAGTGACGAGAAGGGGGGGGGGGGGCATACCGCATCGGGTGACACCCTGACTGGCCTGCCTGGCACTAAAAAGCTGCACTCTAACTGCAACAGCCCATCCACCCTCCTCAGAAATAAAAAAATATTAAAAACATACTTAGCCGCACCATGAATATCAGTACTCTGGAGGCTTTTTGTTTAATTTTGAGCCCGCATTTTGTGATGTTGGTGGGCGGAGTCTTGCGTCACTGCGCTGAGGCTGCAGTTTATGCCAGGAAGGAAGACAGCGCAGCACCAACAGGCACATAAACAATAGTAAAGCCACAGATGCAAAAAAAAAAAAAACGGCTCGGTACGTTACCCACCCCAAAATGTGAATGAAGCTGTATTACTGTGAATGTTTCTTTTTTTTTTAGGAAAAATTTTGGTGCGACACATGGGTTATTTACGTAGTCTGTAAAAATTCTTACACAATTATTTTGTGCCTTACTCTATTTTAACACAACATTAATTTAAAAATTTAGTGGGTACGCCAGAATATACCTGTCCTAAAATTAACAAGGTGTGCAGTGTGTATTTTCAACCTTAAAATTAATAGTTATTAGTTATATAATTAATTTTTTCTATAATTAACATTAACATTAATGTAGTAGCTTTGTTTCATTATGCAGAACAAGAACAGTTATTAAAGTGGGTGTTAATGTCCTTTTCTGCAGATGTATGCACTTTGTGTAAGCCAGGTTGGACCTGGAATACATTTGCGACTTAAATGGAGATGCAACTTTTTTTCTTCATAAATAGCGACTATCGCATTTGCTAAATACATGACCACTGCAAAGTAAATTATAAAAAAAAATTACTACGTAAGCAGATTTCAGAAATGGGCTTTGGAATAAGCAAAAATCAAAAAGTCACAGCATGTATAGAAAAGTTGCACGTGCACAAGTACGTGCAACTTTTTTACGCAAAAAAAAACTACTACGGAGCTTGATAAATCTCCTTCATTGAGTTTTATATACTGTATATCGATCTAGAAGTCACACAATTACTTGGGGAGATTTATCACTGAAGTTGTTTTGTATGTCATTTTTTAAGTCACCTTTGTTGTGTGTTTTATTGGCGCAGGTGCACATAATTTACCATATAGTCTCACAATGTGCGATAAATAATGTGCAAGTCCGCCAAAACTAACAAAATTTCTTCACAACAACAATTCTGACTTTGTAAAGCAGATTTCTAGAGCACCAGTTTTTTTTTCTCCTCGACTTTATTATACGCAAATGATAGATTAGTGTCCATTGCATCCACATCCAGAAAAAAAAGGCAAAACAACAAGCAAGAATAGCATTGCGCAAAAAAAAAGAAAGTAGAAAAGAAATAATAAAGTTCTTGATAAATTACTTTTTTGTTTTTCTGCTCAATGTCAACCTTTTTTCATGGCAATTTATTTTTTACAGGAGCATGGTATTCCAACAGACATGGGTTATGCAGTGGCTCCACATCACTCAGGTGTCTATCCAGTACACATACAACTTTATGATGCTTGGAAAAAGATTTGGAATATTAAGGTCACAAGTACAGAAGAATATCCACATCTCAAACCAGCACGTTACAGAGAGGGGTTCATTCACAAAAATATAATGGTAAGTTTTGCGTAACTACAATAGGTTGCAGAAAGTTGTGCATGGTTACTTATCCATTAGCCCTTACAACATAAAATATTCACCACTTTGTTAAAGTTTTCACTTGTAAAGAACAAATATTAGATGGACAAAAAATAGCAGATTCCACTTTCTGGGCCAAGGCAGGTAGTTTTGGCTAATAGGTATAGGGAATTAAGAGATTGCATTCAGGCACCAACCTTATGTGATGTGTGGGAAACTTTTATTAGTCTATAATTATAAATTAAAGTGAGATTGTAATTAGGGATGAGCGAATCGAATCTGACTAATCCGAATTCGTTACGAATTTCAGGAAAGATTTGCTTCGCAATGAATCCGAATATCGCCGCTATTCGATTGCACAAATCGCTTCATTAAACTCCATTTAGTGCGGTCCAGGCTCCAGGGCATCTAAGATGGCGGCTCCACATGTCAGTACATGGGGCAAGGAACTCTGGGAAGGCGGCAAGCAGGGTAGGCGGGATGACCCTGAATCACATGCAGGATGCAGCCTATCAGCAGCCAGCCACCCTTGTGAGGTCACAGCCCTATATAATCTTCAGCCATCTTGCGGCCAGTCACATCAGCATTTTATTGCAGAGAGACAGAGGGACAGAGAGCAGTGTGTTGCACAGAAAAGCATTTTTACAGCATTGATTCACCTCAAGCCCAAATCCAGCCTAGAATCACTGATAGAGAAGGGAGAGAGATTGAGAAAGTGCAATTTTGTGTACACACTGACTGTGTGCTGCAGCACTGATGTGTACAACAACTGAAAAGCTAATAGTAGCCATCCAGTTAGGGTGAGCAAAGCACTAACAGCCATTATCAACTGTTATTAGTGCCTAATACAGGTTACGTAGCGGAGCGTATTGTCCACTATTAAGTGTAAGCTGTGCGGACATAGGTGGTGTACAATTTTGTTCCTGTTAAAGTCTTAAGGGCCTAGTTATTGTGAAAGACGTGCTTTGTGTTGTATAAATACCGTTTTAAGTGTAGTGGAGCGTATTGTACTCTTCTCATAAGTGCATACCACATACGTACATCTACATGGTGTACCATTTTGTTCCTGTTAAAGTCTTAAGGGCCTAGTTACTGTGAAAGGCCAGCCAAAAGTACACAACTTCTGCTGTTCTAGAAAAATAAGTGTAGTGGAGCGTATTATACTCCCCTGCAAAGACCACTAAAAGGTGGAAGGGAACAATGTATGGTCAATTGTAACCGGTGGGAGTAAAAACTTCCCCTGTAAGGCCCTACTCTTGCATTATTAATTCCTAAAAATGGCAGCCCCACACAGGAACCTCTCCCTATTTCCACCTAAAAACCCTGGGAAATGGCAGCTTTTTTGGTGGAAATAGGGAGAGGTTCCTGTGTGGAGCCGCCCTTTTTAGGGCGACTAACATTTGCCAAGAAGGGAATTTTTAGTGCGAGAGTAGGGCCTCACAGGGGATGTTTTTACCCCCACCTGTTACAGTGGACCATACATTGTTCCCTTCCACCTTTTAGAGGTTTTTGCATCACATCAATACTTGGTGGTGTAGGAGGCTCATGGTGTTTTTTGCACACCTTTCCTTTTGTTAAATAAAAGCACTAATTTTGGGTGCATATATTTTATCATTAGAATATTAAAAGTTAAGTTTTACGTAATGCATATCCTCAATACTTACCTGTGCACACTAACACTTTTACAAAAGAGACCGTTTTCTTCTGCCTACCTGCATCAGCTACTATTCTGATCCTGCCACCCACCTGATGCCACACATTTGATGCCAAGTTCTCCTTTTTTCACCCACCTTCGTCACCGGGTACTGGTATTGCCACCCACAGCCCCACTTTGTCACCAGACCACTTTCAGGACTCCTGATGCTGCTGATACCACCTCCAGGCTGTCTCATTCTGCCACCATATGTTCTCCTCGTGCTGAAGCCAGCTCCAGGCTGTCTCATACTGACAATATATGTTCTCTCTATGCTGAAGCCAGCTCCAGGCTATCTCATACTGCCATCATATGTTCTCCTCATGCTGATGCCACCTCCAGGCTGTATCATTCTGCCACCATATGTTCTCCTTATGCTGATGCCAGCTCCAGGCTGTCTCATACTGCCACCATATGTTCTCCTCATGCTGAAGCCAACTCCAGGCTGTCTCATACTGCCACCATATGTTCTCTTCATGCTGATGCCACCTCCAGGCTGTCTCATTCTGCCACCACATGTTCTCCTCATGCTGATGCCAGCTCCAGGCTTTCTTATTCTGCCACCATATGTTCTCCTCATGCTGATGCAAGCTCCAGGCTGTCTCATACTGCCACCATATGGTCTACTCATGCTGATTCCACCTCCAGGCTGTCTCATTTTGCCACCATATGGTTTACTCATGCTTCCGCCACCCCCAGGCTATGTCATTCAGCCACTATATGGTCTCCTCTTGCTCCCGCCAACTCCAGACTGTGTTATTCAGCCACAATGTGGTCTCCTCTTGCTGCCGCCAACTCCAGGCTGTGTCATTTAGCCACTATATGGTCTCCTCTTGCTACTGCCAACTCCAGGCTGTGTCATTCTGCCAGATTATGGTCTCCTCATGCTGCTGCCACATTTCAGGCTGTGTCACTGTGCCACCATGTGGTCTCCTCATGCTGCTGGCACAATGATTTTGTTTAATCGATTTTAAATCTTCAATTTAAATGTAAAAAAAAAATATCTTTAATCTTTTCAATAATGAAGCCCAATGGTCTCTTCAGGCTGTTGCCATCTCCAGGCTCCAGGGTCATTCAGCCACTATATGGTCTCCTCATGCTGCCACCACCTGCACGCTGTGTCTTTCGGGCACTATATGGTCTCCTCATGCTTTTGCTACCTCCACGCTGTGTTATTCAGCCACTATATGGTCTCCTCATACTCATGCCACCTCCAGGCTCTGTCATTGTGCCACTCTGCGACAGTGATTTTAATAGTGACACCTCTAATCTGCATGTCATACTGAATAACAGTATTATTTCACTAACACAGCACACTCGCTATGCGTGTTACAGCAATGCAAAGTGTTCTACACACCTATTGAGGCTCACTGTAGGCCAAAAATAGCTGTTTTTAATAGCAATTCACAGCAAATAAATTCGGACCGAATCAAATTTTTGCGGAAAATTCGGCGAATCGGCCGAATCGAATACTCTCCTGATTTATTGGCTTCTTCCATTCATCTGAGAATAAAGAACATAGAGACTTAACCTCCTCATATAGAAAGCTTATTCCAAAAATTATCAGTTTTTGCTTACTGAACTTATAAACAGAAAGTAGTGCTTTTAAATGTTTTGTTTTCAGAGAATGAGATAACATCTGATAAAAACAGTGGTTACTATATAAGGTGGCTATGAATACGATTTTGCCAGACCTTTACATAATTTCCCAGTATTATCTGAACAATGTCTAGTCTCATTATCACTACTTCTTATATGTATCTACAGAAAAAAATACACAGATAATAGGAAAGGATATTAAAGCAGGGCTACATTTGTGACTATAGCACCACATAATTGATTCTAATCATTGAGCTATAGTACGTAAAATCAATCTGTAGCGCTACAGAAAGTCACAGTGTTACCTGCCTAAAAGGGGTACTCCGGTGAAAAACAATTTTTTTTAGTTAACTGCCACAAAGTTAAAGGGGTACTCTGGCCCTAAGATGTCTGATCACGGGGATCCCGCCGCTGGGTCCCCCGCTATCTCCCATGGTGCACCCACCTCTGGGAGCTGCACGTCCCCCCCCATAGACTTGCATGACCCATAGTCATGACCCGCAGACTCTGAGGCTGCAGCGCTGTGAGCAGCTCCCAGCGGTGGGTCCCCTGTGATCAGACATCTTATCCCCTATTCTTTGGATAGGGGATAAGATGCCTTAGGGCCGGAGTACCCCTTTAAACAGATTTGTAAATTACTTCTATTTAAAAATCTTAATCCTTCCAGTACTTATCAGCTGCTGTATGCTCCACAGTAAGTTCTTTTCTTTTTAAATTTTTTTTCTATCTGACCACAGTGCTCTCTGCTGACACCTCTGTCCATGTCCGGAACTGTCCAGAGCAGGAGCAAGTCTCCAAAGCAAATCTATCCTGCTCTTCCTGAGACTGACAGAGTTGTCAGCAAAGAGCACTGTGATCAGACAGAAAAGAATTCAAAAAGAAAATAAATTCCTGTAGATCACAGAGCATCTGATAAGTACTGGAAGGATTAAGATTTACAAATCTGTTTAACTTTCTGGCACCAGCTGATTAAAAAAAATTCACTGGAGTACCCCTTTAAGAGCATTTTAAGCTTAAAGGGGTACTCCGGCCCCAAGACATCTAGGTGATAAGCTGTCTGGTCAAGGGGGTCCCGCCACTGAGGACCCCCTGCAGTCTAGCATGCAGCACCCACATGTAAGTACTGCCAGAAGCGCTGGAGGTTCTCCACCCCCGTGTGACATCGGCCATCAGGCACCCTCCCATAGACTTGCATTGAGGGAGCGGGGCATGACGTCACATGGGGCGGGTCATGACATCACAATAATCCGTCCCCGTGGTCAGGAGGCAAAAGACTGAGAACCTCCAGTGCTTCCAGATGTACTTACAGGTGGGTGCTGCATGCTAGATTGGGGGGTCCCCAGCAGCGGGAACCCCGTGATCAGACATCTTATCCCCTATCCTTTGGATAGAGGATAAGATGTCTTGGGGACGGAGTACCCCTTTAATATAGTCCACCCTTTACAGTATAAAGACTAAAGGATAGCTGTCTTGATCATAATAGAAGTCATAATTACAGTGGACCACATGTCATAATAATAAATGCTTTTGTAGGAAACAAAGCATGTTTTTCTAATGCTCAATGGTTACTGTCACTTTAAGAGGTATGCAAAGCTGTATAGTTAAACTAACAGTCAATGGGAAACTTGCCTTTTAATGGAGGAGATGGATGCAGAAAACTATCTTCACTTCAGACTAAGATAAAGCAGTTACTTTACCAGTGCTCAAGATGGCTGACAATGTTTGCAAGATCCATCTATGTCAGTATGGGTCTGGGGGAGGCTACTCCCAACTATAATGTGCCTCCCCTAGGCATATTTTGCAGGTTTACATACAATGACTCTTGCACCTAAGCTTCTCATGAATACTTGGTTGCTACTTTTCACAACAAATTCTTTTTGAGCCTCCGCAGACTTAACACACCAGGGAAACTCACATTATTAGCTACAGGGCAGTGCTAGGTCACTTTGTGTCAAGTCTACATGTTTGTAAAGGACGCCCTTTAAAAGTCAAATTTTTAGAAAGAAAAACGAAACAGAAAAGAAATTACACTTCTTGCAGGAAACATCCATATCCTCTTATAACACAATTTTGGTTGCTCTGACCAATTGCCACCAATTGCACTGTTACTACTTTCAGGAGCAGAGTTTATTATAGGCTTTGATTTTTTGGTCAGTCTTACGGGTGCCGGATCCGGCTGGGGGAGGGGCAAACTGGGCACTCCCGTACCCCGGTTTTAGGTCCGGTCACAAAACCGGATACGGGTCAAAAATGAGCCGACTGGAGTCACCGTTTGACTCCGGTCGGCTCATTAAAGTAAATGTAGTTCAGCGCTGGTCCGGCTGGGGTACGGGAGAGCCCCCAACTGGATCCAGCACCGTAATGTAAAAATGAAGTATGAATGCAGCTTTACCTGGTTGGGTCAACTGTAGCCACTTCCTTTTGTTCTTCCAACTCTTGTACGCAAAGTTCAGATATATGTGAGCCTTTTAGCAGGCTGCACTTTTACTGGCATGGCATTAAAGGGGTATTCCGGCGTTTAGACACATTTAACTGGGGTTCTGCGTGCAAGATCACGGGGGTCCCCAGCGGCGGGACCCCCGTGATCTTGCACGCAGAACCCCAGTTAAAATCAGTCCCCGGAGCATGTTCGCTCCGGGTCTGATTACCGGCGACCACAGGGCCGGCTGCATGTGACAGCTGTAACACCCCCTCCCATAGGCTTGCATTGAGGGGCGGAGAGTGACATCACACGTGGCGGAGGCGTGACGTCACACGCCGCCGGCCCTGTGGTCGCCGGTAATCAGACCCAGAGCGAACATGCTCCAGGGACTGATTTTAACTGGGGTGCTGCGTGCAAGATCACGGGGGTCTCCAGCGGCGGGACCCCCGCGATCAGGCATTTTGTCCCTTTGGATAGGGGATGAGATGTCTAAGCGCCGGAGTACCCCTTTAACTGCATGGTTCTCTGTACCCAGCAATTATATATACATATATTGATTACATTATAGCTCAGAGTTTTCATATATGTGATTATTATTTGGTAGCATTTAAATTATCTAACTTGAGTCAGATGTTTTGGGTAGTCTTCCACAAGCTTCTCACAATAAGCTAATACGTTTCAAAAATATTGGCCCATTTCTTGTGACAGAACTCAGGTTTGCAGGCCTCAATACTTTCATAAAATGTTTTGGTTCTGCCCCAAATGGGTAATTTTCTATGGTATTTAGGTCAGTGCTTTGTGATTGCCACTCCATTACCTTCACTTTTTTGTCAATTAGACAAATTTGCACTTATGCTTAGGGCCATGATCTAAGACCCTTTTGTACCCAAACTCTAAGTTTTAACTTCATATTATGTCTGAGATGCTTCATCAATGTATCAAAATAATTTTTCTTCCTCAAATGCTATCTATTTTATGAAGTGTACCAGCAAAGAGCCAACACAAGATTCTGCAACTCCAGTGCTTCACAGTTAGGATATAGTGTTCTTCAGCTTGCAAACCTCTCCCTTTTTTCTCCATACATAGCCATGGTCATTATGATCAAACAATAAAAGTTTTGTTTATTAAGACCAGATGACATTTCATCCATAAGTAATAAAAGTAAAAAACAAAAAAAACATACAGACTCTGCACTCTGTGATATGTTTCAAGTGATGTGCGGATTGCTGAAGAGATACGATGCTCTCGGGGATGCACTTACACAAGGATTGCAAAATGTATAATAAAAAAGTTAAAGTATTGCACTCACCGGTAGTAGATGCTGAAAGTATGACTTTTCATCCATAACATGGGGTACAAAAGCAGGAAGGAGAGGAGAAGAAAACTTATGGCTCCATGGAGCTTGTGGAGCCATAATCCGTAAGTAAGATCTTTGTCCCATGAAAGTTGTAACTGTTACTGGGATTTTTATGGCTGTTTTGCAGTGGAGGCTTCTTTCTTACTGGGTGACATTTTAGGTCATGTTACTATGGGAGCTATTTTATTATTGTTATAGACACTTTTGTGCTTGTCTCCCTCATCATATTCTCAAGGTTGATTGCAGTAGTTCTTGGATTTATTTGTGCTAAAGTACATTCATATCTAGGAGACAGAACATGTCTCCTTCCTAAACGGTATGATGTCTGCCTAGCCCAAGGTGTTTAAACTTGCATATTATCATTTGAACAGATGAATGTGGCACCTTCAGGTGTTTGCTCCAAAAGATGTATCAGACTGGAAGGGGCTCGACATTCTTTTTCTGATATTTTTAAAATGATTTAGTTTGATTTTCCTATGATGTAAAAAGGATTGGCAACCATTTAGCAAGTTTGCAGAGTATCATAGTAAACATTACAAGGACTTACTTACCTATACATCAAGGCTTTACTGCAGCCCTGCTATCTATAATCATGCAGCTCCAATCCCCCTTCCACAATTCCCCTTCCTTGTGCGGCGGCCAGACAGTCCATCTGTCCATGAAATGCATGTTTATGGAGAAGTCATCATTTCATCTGTGCTCCTTGCTGTGGTGCAATATAATGCTATAGAGGAAGCTGAGTGACATGTATAGCCACATGCTCCCCTCAAAGTCTAGCAGCAACACCAGGACAGGGAATCGGCAGGAAGCAGAGCTGCTTGAATATAGAAAATAGAACCACATTAAAATGTCTAAGTTAGTTAGTTATTATAATCTTTACTGTGGTTTCCTATAAACTTGTTTCAACTTGTAGCAGAAAACTCTAAAGCCATGATATAATTTCCTGAAAACTTCAAAGCTATTTAACGCCTTCCGTTTTTGCACTTTCGTTTTTTCCTCCTTACCTTTTAAAAATCATAACTCTTTCAATTTTCCACCTAAAAATCCATATTATGGCTTATTTTTTGTGTGACCAATTCTACTTTGCAGTGACATTAGTCATTTTACCAAAAAATTCACGGCAAAACGGAAAAAAAATCATTGTGCAACAAAATTGAAGAAAAAACGCCATTTTGTAATTTTTGGGGGCTTCCGTTTCTACGCAGTGCATATTTTGGTAAAAATGACACCTTATCATTATTCTGTAGGTCCATACAGTTAAAATGATACCCTACTTATATAGATTTTATTTTGTCGTACTTCTGGAAAAAATCATAACTACATGCAGGAAAATTTACACGTTTAAGATGTCATCTTCTGACCCCTATAACTTTTTTATTTTTCCACGTACGGGGCGGTATGAGGGCTCATTTTTTGAACCGTGATCTGAAGTATGATTTTTGTTTTGATCTGACTTTTTGATCACTTTTTATAAATTTTTTAATGGTATAAAAAGTGACCAAAATACGCTTTTTTGGACTCTGGAATTTTTTTTACGTGTACGCCATTGACCATGCTGTTTAATTAACGATATATTTTTATATTTCGGACATTTACGCACGTGGTGATACCACATATATTTATTTTTATTTACACTGTTTTATTTTTTTAATGGGAAAAGGGGGGTGATTCAAACTTTTATTAGGGAAGGGGTTAAATGACCTTTATTAACACTTTTTTTTTGCAGTGTTATAGGTCCCATAGGGACCTATAACACTGCACACACTGATCTCCTATGCTGATCACTGGTGTGTATTAACACGCCTGTGATCAGTGTTATCGGCACTTGACTGCTCCTGCCTGGATCTCAGGCACGGAGCAGTCATTCGTCGATCGGAGACCGAGGAGGCAGGTAAGGGCCCTCCCGGTGTCCTGTAAGCTGTTCGGGACACCGCGATTTCACTGTGGCGGTCCCGAACAGCCCGACTGACTAGCCGGGATACTTTTGCTTTTGAAGCGGCGGTCAGCCTTGACCGCCAATTCTAAAGGGTTAATACCGCACATTGCCGCGATCGGCGATGTGTGGTATTAGCCGCGGGTCCCGGCCGTTGATGAGCGCCGGGACCGACGCGATGTCCTGCGTCATTAAGGGGTTAAAGGCACTGTTAGCTTGGTGTAGGAAAACTTCAGACCAACAGGGATTTCAAAACAGTAAATTAGAAATGAAATGGTCTATTTGCAAACATTTGTATAATACATTGTTTGTGATGCGCAATAGATATAGTATCTTAAGCATAATAATGCTATCGTTTCTGGACATAGCATCTGTGAAAGGGAGAAATACAGGTTTTGATGACTTCAGTTGAAGCGTACCTAAATTTCTTACTTATCATATATTTCATTTTCTGGCTTAATTTGACACTTTTGGCAGATTTTGCAAGTAAATTGAAACAGTGTTCATTTTGGAAAATAAAACTCATTGTGATATCAGCATTTCTATAGGCTGCTCGAAATCCTATTGTATATTTGTATCTTGATGAATTGTGCTCTACATAAACAGTTAAATAATGAATGTAGCTTTGCTGCATTTGTATACAGAACACATGTCTTCTTTACCGTGGTTCAATAAAACATCTGGGCATTTTAGTGTGAATTCCATTTAGGCAATGAGTGGTGGAAATAATTTTTCTTTAGCATTTCCAGACGTGTTTATAGCAATTTTAAACAATTACTCGAAATGATTAAACTGCCTTTTTGTTAAGATAAATAAAATAAAGTGATCCTAGGTGTAAGGGAAAGAAGTTTCAAATGAAGACACAAGTTATCTTCCTCTTCTATTAAGGCCATTAGTTCTATGAAGAATGAATTGAAAAATACATTTGTTAATCTAATCACATTCTAGAAAAAAGGCTGTAAATGTGAGAAAGTACTGTATAAAATGACTTTAAATTTAAAGCACCTGCTCCCAATCTACTATAGACTGTTCTGTGTTCCGACACACACCTTCACTGTGGCAACAGTATAAAGATAATGCTACATCAATATTGAGTTGATGATAAAGTAGCTAAATAAAAAAAAGCAAAAATCCATATTCTGAAATCTTTTGTTTAATAAAGAGGAATTTGGTGAAAGATTGGTGAGGACCTATCTTAGTTTAATATTAATAAATCCACGAAAGAAGTAACCCTGCAGATTAACTCTATGATTTTAAATGATGCTCATGAAGTGTTGTGGTGCAATAGACAATGTGTATTTGTTATACGTTTATACTAACTACTGTAATTAACAATGAAACCAGGTACATACTGTACCTATAGGGGGTGCAGAGCTAGCAGTTGACCTAGGCCTTAGTGTCTCAAGCGACCAAAGTAGCATCTGTTACATTCAAATACTACAGTTGTCTAAATACATATGGCAGGTAGGGGCTAAGGTAGATATTTTTGAGGCCCAAAACATCAAGTTACACCTCTGACTGTAACTGTACACTTTTAAAAGGATTCATTCTATCAAAATAAACGTGAATTTTATGTTGCTAGGAAGTGCCACCAATATCTGGCTTGTGGGAGCCATGCCAACCACTCAAACAAGATGGATAGAAAACAAGATGGATAGCAACAATAGTGATGTTAGAAAAGCAAAATGCCACTACTGTAGTTTTACTGTGAGGGAGGCCATTTTGGATTTGGTATTCACAAATGGGGATTTGGTATAAGGTGTTACTGTAGGCAAAGCTTGGAATCTAGTGATCACCAGTCAGTGTGGTTTAGTATAAGATCAGTGAAGGAGTCACACCACACAAAAACAAAAGTTTTAGATTTTAGAAAAAACGACTTAGCAGAAGTGGCCAAAATCATTAAAAAACCAAAAGCTAGCATTTAGTAATTATGAAAAAAAACAAAAAAACAGAGCAATGAAGATAGGTAAATCTACAAGATTAGGCAGAAAGAAGCCAAGCAAGTTGTAAGAACTTCAAAAGCGCAGGCAGAAGAAAAACTAGCTCAGTCTGTGAAAAAAGGGGAAATGACATTCTTCAGATATATAAATGAAAAAAGGAAATTAAAACAAGGAACAACTAAATTAAAAACAAAGAAAGGGAGGTATGTAGAAGAGACTAAAGGGCTAGCCGACTGCCTTAATTAATATTTCTGTTCAGTTTTCTCAATTAGGGAGGAAGACTAATGAATCGTTTGATGCATGTGTCTTTACAGAGGAAAAGATTCTACGTTTGCTGTCTAAAGTTAAGACAAATAAGTCACAGGGGTCTGATGTGATACATCCAAAATTATTTAAAGAGCTTAGCGGTGGACAAGCAAAACCGTTAACAGATTTATTTAACCAATCACTGGTAACAGGAGTAGTTCTGGAAGATTGGAAATTAGCAAATGTCATGCCCATTCACAAGAAAGGTAGTAGGGAGAAATCAAGCAACTATAGGCCAGTAAGTCAGACATCAATAGTGGGGAAATTAATGGAAACCTTACTAAAGGATATGCTTGTGGAACATCTATAACCCCATGAATTGCAAGATGAAAAACAACATGGGTTTACTTTTTGATTGGCTGACTAAAATAATAGATGGCGGAGGGGCAGTAGACATCGCATATGTAGATTTTAGTAAGGCTTTTGACACTGCCCCACATAGAAAACGTATCAATGACTACAGTCATTGAGCTTGGACTCCCATATTGTTGAGTGGATTAGGCAGTGGCTGAGTGACAGACAACAGAGGGTTGTAGTCAATGGAGAATATTCAGAGCAAGGTCTTGTTACCAGTGGCGTACCTCAGGGATCTGTACTGGGACCCATTATGTTTAATATCTTCATTAGTGACATTGCAAAAGGTCTCGATAGTAAGGTATGTCTTTTTGATGATGACACAAAGATATGTAACAAGGTTGATGTTCCTGGAGGGATACGCCAAATGGAAAAAGATTTAGAAAAATTAGAAGAATGGTCAGAACTCTGGCAACTGAAATTTTATGTGGATAAGTGCAAGATAATGCACCTGGGGCGTAAAAACCCAAGGGCAGAATATAGAATATCTGACATCGTCCTAACCTCAGTATCTGAAGAGAGGGATTTAGGAGTAATTATTCCAGAAGACTTAAAGGTAGGAAGACAATGTAATAGAGCAGCAGGAAACGCTAGCAGAATGCTTGGGTGTATAGGGAGAGGTATAAGCAGTAGAAAAAGAGAAGTACTCATGCCGCTGTACAGAACACTGGTGAGACCGCACTTGGAGTATTGTGCGCAGTACTGGAGGCCGAATCTCCAGAAGGATATAGATACTGTAGAGAGAGTTCAGAGAAGATGCTAAACTAGTACATGGATTGCAGGATAAAACTTACCAGGATAAAACTTACCAAAAAGGCATTCTAGATAATAACAGGTGGCATCTGATATTGCTGTAGACTCTTAATATAGTTAATGTTCCTGTACACAGTTTTGATGTGTATGAGCAAGAAATGTTACTATAATAACCTTCAGTGCTGTGGTAAACGGAATCCTTCTTATGCTTTCCCAGCAGACCAGTGAGATGAACAGTTTAAATTATACTACCCTATGTCTCTAGTTCAATGAGAGACTGCAACCTACCATACATTGGAACCTATATTCTGATGAAATCTCTGTTGGACAGAGAGAATTGTAAAATGCCATCCAATACATGAGGTTATTAAAACACTTTATAATTAACCGGATCAATTTTAACAATCCCATTAAATTCACAAATTGCTGATTTTACAATCCAGATAGAGATGGTTTAATCAATGAATTAAGGTCCAATATGCAAATGGCACCTAAGACTATAGCGGCCATCAAGACATTCATTACTGGTAAAGTTACCAGCCTTTCCTAAATATATACTGAGAAACATGAGCTCAGAAGAGAATCGTAGAGGCTGCTTTACACTTCTGGAAGGAAGTACAGAACTAAGATTGTGATATAAACCCTGGAAAAGGTGTCATAAATTCTCAAAATGGAGCCCATACAAAGAGACAAGAGAGATAAGGGACTGATGTGATAACATCAATCTCTGTACAACTATAAAGCATGAAATGGAATAGCTGCATTCTAGTATATTACACAACTATTGTTAATAGTGAAAATTAAGAAATTCAGTTGTTGTTAAATAACAAAACATTTTTGTATTTATATTTTTTTTAAATATGTAATCTAATAACTGTATAATTAAATTGACCATATAAGGAATATCAAAAGACTCTGCCTGTACACATGTAGAAAAGGTTTAGGTTAAGCAGTAGCCAGAGGGATTTGCATACTCAATCCTTTGCCCTTTCTGGGCATAGATCAAAGTAGCTCAACACTTTGTGGTATTGTTTGCAATTACTTAAGCAATGGATTTTCAGACATTCTCAAAGAATGGGTTGAATTCTAATAAGGTTGAGTATAAAATATTCCTTTTATAATTTCAGCAAAATACATCTTTTGAAGCCATGCATTTTGCAAGGTTTATCATAAGCTCCGAGATATAGGACAGAAGTGTCGGAAACCAATTTACGGAAAAGCATTTTTAAGACCTTCTATCTTTGAAATCCTAGGTTACCAAATCTTCATTGGAAAAGGCTTTCATTTTGTGCAGCTGCAGAGTTGTGGAGACTAGCTTATAATAAATTCATTATGTAAGGTTTACTGGAAAGATTCCCTTCCTCTACCACTGCCTTCTGTGTCTTTGAAATATAAATGTACTAGTATTTAATCAGCTAGCCCGGAATCAGAACAAATGGCTTGAAGAGAAGCTATCTGATTGATAATAACCTCTCTGCTTCTCACAATGAAAGAAAATGTCTGTTTTGTGAAAACCTTTAAGTTTTAATCACGGCATAACAGTACAAAAGAGGGTTTAGATGAGACCCAATTTCTTTTTTGGTTATGTCCTTTTCTCCAAACTTTTGGATTATGGATTGTCTGCCTTAAATGACCACAAACATGATTGAGTTAGAGCAAATTTTAGATATGATTTTGTACTCCCATTTAAGCTTAACAGGATCACATAGGAGGAGCAGCAAACAAAAACCTGGTTTACTGCCCAGAGCTGCAATGTTTTTTTTTTAACTATATACTGTATAGCATAAACATATGAATGGTATGGGGTGGGATACACACATACTGATCAGTCATAACACTTAAACTCTGACAGTTGAAGTGAATAATATTGATCATCTGTTGCCTGAGATATGTCAGGCAACAGATGAACAGTTTGTTCTCGAAGTGCCCATGAATCGGACATCCTTAAAGGGGTGCTCCACTGGCCAGCATTCGACCCCCGCAGCCACACACTGTTGTTCGGAACTAAATGTTCCCAACGCTGGCCAGTGGAGTACCCCTTTAATGCATGGACGATCCATGGAGGCAGGGATTGGTGTATATAAGAAAATTCAGTGCAAACAAGCCACTAATATGCAAAGTGGTGCACATTTCATTATAAAGCTGATACCTTTATTTCTGAAATAGTTGTTATTCCTTAAGTAATACCATATGACATGACTCTGACTCTTTGAATCACATAGTACACTACAGTGTTTCCTAAGGGCAGTCTTCAAGTACCTTAAACAGGTCATGATTTAAGGATATCCCATAGAGAGAACACATGTGGTGATGTCTGATGCACTGACCATAATTTTATCACCTGTGAGAGACTAAAGAAGTCCTGAAAACATGACCTGTTGGGGTCTTCAGCATGAACCAGAAGTCAATTCTGTATACTTTCCTATGAGATGTTTATTGTGATTTCTAAACGGATACATAGAGAGATAGACGTCTAGTCCAAGTAGAATATGCTGTAAATACGACATGTGTGACCCTACACTAAGAGCTACATATGGAATTCAGACTCTGTATTAGAAAACATCAATACTATATATATTAAGAAATAAATCACAGAATGTTTGTTCTAAAAATAGCACAGGTCCAGACTTACGAAACAGAAAGTCAAGTAAATTTTTCCTAGAATTTTTTTTGAGTGTTTATGGCATTTTTTTTTCTTCATTTTCTTACACTGACACTGACAAAGCAGCTCAGAAAACCTCACAGTAAGTAAAGACTGATTATTTCATGTGTGCAACTGGGAGCAAATTGTCTGCAAATGTCCCATGATGGCGCAACTGAACACAGAGAGGCACACATCAAAAACCAACTAAATACACTAACCTTTAAGTAGACTATTAGTAAATCTGATAGAATGTGAATGCAAAACAGTACTTACATTTTACCTGTATTTTACCGTAGCAGGTCCTGTCGCTCCGGCCGTGATCCTGCCCCCTCGACTTGATTGTTGGCTCAAATCACTGCTCTGCTCCGTCTGCTCAGGGAGATGGGGGTTGGGACCATGGCCATTATATATGGTAAAATCTGTTGTTTGATTCCCTTTAATCAAATGCAGTATTTCTGTCTGTTTGCATATAACGTATAGAAAAGAGCATTCCTGTCATTAAACAGGTTGGTGGCAGTACCTGCACCGTGCGCACCACCAATTTGCCAAGGCTCCATACAGGTATCAGCAGTCAGGTGCCTGATTAATTTAGTATTAGCAGCATCCTCAAGCAAAAGATGCCCGCTTAATTCAGAGGTTGTGTTATTTTGAATGATAATACGGCCATTGTGGGCATGCTGGCTTGTTCTTGGACATCTCATGAGGAGGAAAAATTCTGGCAATATAACATTGAGCCAGGTGTCAGTGTATTCCTCATCATATACAGTTACATGGTGCATTACAAAATGTCCTTCCTAGAGAGTCTTTGCATCCCCCCCAATCTCTGTCTTTGCTTCTTCCCAAGCGGTAAGCAGGAGGATAGCTACGAGGAGTTGTGTGAGGAAATTCTGCCTTTGGAATGTGTTGCAGAGGTGGTGGAGCTGAGACTAGTGGCCAAGCAGAGCCCTAGTGTGACTAGTGGGGGTATGGATGGTGGTGATATTGTAAGGCATCATGGTGCATATTCTGAGGGTAAGCAAGAAGCCCGTGATCAGAAATAAGGTAATGCTGAGAGGAGTGGTGGCAACAATGAGGAGGAGTTTGGTAATGATGATAATCAGCTATGAAGATTGGAGCCGAGGTAGGGTCAAACATCAAGAGTAGGCATGCTGGTATGATCAGCTTAGGAGCAGGTGAAGACAATGCTTCTTCCTATGTAGGCTTGAGAAAAAAAAGCCTTCCAGAGGAGGGGCACAGTCAGGTGGTGGTTTACCTATCTTGTATTTTTTTCAACAGAAAACCTGGCAGAGTGCTGTCACTGCAAATAGAAAATAAGGCATAGCCTGGGTCAGAATTTATTAAATATACTGTAGCTCTACTTTAGTACATGACGCTGAATCACACCCCTGATGTCTGCTGGCTACAGCTACCACTAGTTCCCCACTGCCTGCTGTCTGCTTTCTACTACAGCTACCAGTCCACTGCTGCCTGCTGTCCACTGGATTCTACAACTTTTACCAGTCCTCCACCCTTTCTGCTGCTACTATCAGCCAGGCCTTCACATACACAATCCATGATACCAAAAAATAGGGATATTTTTTTCAGTGTTGCATACAAAAACTATTTCTTCACACCTTGTTACGAATCCTGTTGCAACTCCCAAAAAAGGATAATTTTTGGAACACTTGGGAAAAAAACATTACATCTTCTGATACCTCTGTATATGCATTTTAACACCAGAAGGCATCTGCCAACAACCAGGGATACTTTATGCAGCTTTATTTTGATTTAAAAAAAAATAATGATCAATTTAGCTTTCAAACCAATTTAAACCACTTGAATAAATTTCTAGGTTACCCTGGCTGCATCATACAGAACGTTAGAGCTCATGGACAGTGTTAGACATGAGTTTTGAGGGTTTTTTCATTGCCGGCCTGCTTTAAACTTATTGGCCGCCCAGCAACCAATCTTTTCAAAAGTTCGCTTCACTCTAATCCTCTAATCCTCTATTGAAAAACCCCACAATCTTAGTAAATATAGGCCATAGTGTTTTTGTTTTTAAATGTGGCATAACCCTAAATAAATTTAGTGCAACACTGACAACACTTTTGCACCCATATATCAGTAAGATATAAAAGCAAAAGTACAGAAATACAGTATATACCTGCTCATGCTAGATTCTATAGTGATTTGGTGATGCTCAGTATAAGCAGCAATGATTATTATTTATCACCAATGGTTATAATTATTCATGCTGGCACCTTTAGTTCTACAACTGCAGAGTGACACATGCTGTAATATGCCCCAGATGCTTGGAAAGCGGAACAAATCCCAAAAAAGGGTAAAGTTTATAATAATCTATAACTCAATAAGAAGACCATTCATTTTCTCAGACTGAGCATGACGGGATATTTCTTTGATGCTGCTTTCTCACTGAACTTCAATATTCCAAAGAAAGCATCTCCATTCTACCTCTTTTAAATGCAATGTTCAATGGAACTGCCTATTGACCCACTTCAGTCACACTGGCAGGAATCAAGTAATTCAGCATTAAAGATAAATTCTTTATCAAGAATAAATGTATTTTTATTAAGGGGGGGGGGGGGTTTAATGCATGAACTTCATCACTCTCACCATACCATTGTGTAGAAGCAGGTTTAGAAATGATTTCATAACCAATACATCCACCTTTTGGGCAAACATAAAGCACATGGTAACCCAGGAACAATAGATTATTTTTGCAATTTGGCATTTTCCTGGTTCGTTACCCAAATTTACTTCAAGGGGAATTTTTTTTTAACCTTTTCAACACCAAGGCCCTAGAAAGTGTGAAGGGCCACTGCAAATGTTTAGCTTTTTAAAAGGCCATGTAATCTAACATAATTATTTAAACCAACACAACAGACAAATATTTGCAACCAACTCCCCCCCCCCCACCCCACACACACACACACACTCTCTCTCTTCGTGAATAACTGATAGTAAATTTGTTCATTTTTTTTGTCATCTCAAAGCTATACAAGAAGAACAAAAGTTGCAATTTTTAGCATGCCTTCAGCCATTAGGTGATACAGGTATGTGGGATTTGTATATGTGTGTGCAAACCACCCCTGTAAAAGGATTTTTATTGTAGGCATAAGAGCAGATAGAAATGAGGCTCAGGAGACAAAAACAGTGAAAGGTTAAAAAATGTGTATATGTAACAGAAAGTAGTCACTGATAGTACGAGTTGGTTTACGGGAGCAGATTAAAAAACATGTTTCACAGGATTATTATTATTGATACTATTATTATTTTATAACTTTGCTTTTATTTTTTTTTCATGTATACTTTTCCTTATTTTTCTTTCTTTCTTTTTTTTTTAATCTGGAGAATGTTTGGATGGCATGATTTTTAACCCTTCCAATCCCTTTATACGTAGATCTTTATTTTCACATGATCTGTAGAGATGTAGCGAATTGCTCGCCGGCGAACAGTTCCCCGCGAATTTAGCATGTTCGCGTTCGCCTCACCGGGCGAACATATGTGAAGTTCGATCCGCCCCCTATACTTTAACATTGCGGTAAACTTTGACCCTGTGAGTCAGAGTCAGCAGACACATTACAGCCAATCAGCATCAGTCCCTCCCTTCCAGACCCTCCTACCTCTTGCACGGACGCCATTTTACCCTCATTCGGCAGGCTACAGGCTTAGGAAGTGGAGGGTCAGAGAAGCTGCTCCTGCTGTATAGGGAAAGCAATAGCTAGGTTGCTGCTAGGTGGTGTGTTCAGGGACCAGTTTACTTCTAAAGCACTAGTGTAACATCTGCTTTAAGGACAGCACCCAAAAAAGCTATTCTTAGGGCTCAAATATCAGTCCGTGTGTCTTGCAACAGCTGGAGGCACCCTGGTTGGGAGGGAACCGCTGTTTAAAAGGGGTACTCCAGTATAAAACTTAAGTTCCTTCAAGCAACTAACTACTACAGTATTCAAAGGGCTGAAAGATATCAGTCTGCATGTTTTTCAACAGCTGGAGGCACCCTGGTTGGTGACCACTGCTTAAAAGGGAAACTCCACTGGCAAGCTTTTTTTCTTTAAAGCAACTAACTACTACAGTATTCAAAGGGCTTCAATATATCAGTCCGTGTGTTTTGCAACAGCTGGAGGCACCCTGGTTAGGGAGCACTGCTTAAAAGGGGAACTCTGCTGGCAAGCTTTTTTCTTTAAAGCAACTAACTACTACAGTATTCAAAGGGCTGAAAGATATCAGTCCGTGTGTTTTGCAACAGCTGGAGGCACCCTGGTTGGGGACCACTGCTTAAAAGGGCAACTCCGCTGGCAAGCTTTTTTTCTTTAAAGCAACTAACTACTACAGTATTCAAAGGGCTGAAATATATCAGTCCGTGTGTTTTGCAACCACTGGAGGCACCCTGGTTAGGGAACACTGCTTAAAAGGGGAACTCTGCTGGCAAGCTTTTTTTCTTTAAAGCAACTAACTACTACAGTATTCAAAGGGCTGAAATATATCAGTCCGTGTGTTTTCCAACAGCTGGAGGCACCCTGGTTGGGGAGCACTGCTTAAAAGGGGAACTCTGCTGGCAAGCTTTTTTTCTTTAAAGCAACTAACTACTACAGTATTCAAAGGGCTGAAATATATCAGTCCGTGTGTTTTGCAACAACTGGAGGCACCCTGGTTGGGGACCACTGCTTAAAAGGGGAACTCCGCTGGCAAGCTTTTTTGCTCATTGTCACACTAGTGCAAATCATATTTGGTGTCACAGTTGTGCAAATAAAAAATAAAAAATACCTTTTTTGGCTGTTAAATAAAACCTGTCACTGTCAGTTCACGTCACAGTTGCGAGTTATTTTTTGCCTCCAGGCCAAATTGTGGCACCCTAAAGCAAATCACATTTGGTATGACACTTGTGCAAAAAAAAAAAAAAAACTTTTTTGGCTGTGAAATAAAATCAGTCACTTCACTTCACACTTGGGAGTCTTTTGGCCCTTAGGGCTCATTGTCACACTAGTGCAAATCATCTTTGGGGTGACCAACCATAGTGTAAATTTGAAAAAAAAAAAAACTTTTTTGGCTTTGAAATAAAATCAGTCAGTTCCCTTCACACTTGGGAGTTTTTGGGCCTGCTGGGCTCATTGTCACACTAGTGCAAATCATATGTGGTGTGAGCGTAGTGTAAATTTGAAAAAAAAAATCCTTTTTTTGGGCTGTGAAATAAAATCAGTCAGTTTACTTCACACTTGGGAGTTTGGGGCCTGCTGGGCTCATTGTCACACTAGTGCAAATCATTTTTGGGGTGACCGTAGTGCAAATTTAAAAAAAAAAAAACCTTTTTTTGGCTGTGAAATAAAATCAGTCAGTTCACTTCACACTTGGGAGTTTTTGGGCCTGCTGGGCTCATTGTCACACTAGTGCAAATCATATGTGGTGTGACAGTTGTGTAAATTTAACAAAAAAATAATAATTTTTGACTGTAATAGATTGAATAGCAGTTAGATGTCTGCAAGCGTGCGTGTCGGGCCTACAGTGTCTACTCTACGTTTATGTCTGTCAAGGACATGTTTGAGCGTAAGATGCCAATGTCACAAGGTCACCCCCTAGCCCGGAGTCTGACAGCTAGCCTGTCTGAACTCATAGCCCGCCAGCTTTTAAAAAATTAATTACAAAATTTTGTAAAAAATTTTAAAAAGTTAAATAATTTTTTTCTAAATAGCAAAACATTTTTTTAGCTATTGGGACACGGCAGTGGTAGGTACCCGGCCAAAATTTCTTTGCACAAAAGGCAATCCCCAACCGGTACTCGATTGTGCAACAGGAAGTAATGGCATGTCTGGCACACAGTGTTCGGGCAAGGGTCCATCTGACCACTGATACCTGGTCTGCAAAGCATGGTCAGGGCAGGTATATCACCTACACTGCGCATTGGGTAAACCTGGTGACACTGTGCAGGGTTGCCGTGGTGGATTTTGAATGAAGACTGGCCTCTTGAAGCTGATTGGTCGCTCGCTGCTGGATGGTATGGGGGCGACCAATCAGGAACGTGCCGTACATGGCTGTGTACAGTTACGCTGTCATAGGAAAAAGTCGGTGAGGGGATGTCATCCAAACATGGGCATGGGGATGGTAGGCTTAACTCTGATTGGCTGTTCGGGATGTCGAGTGAACCAATCAGAGAGGGGACATATGAGTCCAGGTTGCAAGTCTTTGCCGCTGGTGGCGGCAGGATGTCTTTCAAATCTTTCAGCCAATCGCTGCTGGGCTGGTCCAGGCGATGACCAATCAGGTTAAAGACGTATAATTCCTCTTTGGTGGATTCCTAGAGGCATCAGCGGCAAATCTTTTTTGAAGAATTCGACCAATCGCTGCTGGGCAGGTCCGGGCGGCGACCAATCAGAGATGAGACGTGTATTCCAAGAGGCATCGGCGGCAAGTCTTTTGTTGAAGAATCCGACCAAGCACGTTCCTAATGTTCGACCGCCTGCTCCAACAACAAAAAGCCGTTAACGAATATTTGTATGACCGGAGTGCTAGGACATTATCTGCGGAGCTGGGAATTTTTTTGCCACGATACTGGACACTCATGCGCAATGCCTGTAGGCTCATGCATCCTTTTGAGGAGGTGGCAAACCTAGTCAGTCGCACCGAAGGCACCATCCGTGACATCATACCATTTGTTTTCCTCCTTGAGCGTGCCCTGCGAAGAGTGCTTGATCAGGCAGTAGATGAGCGTGAAGAGGAAGAGTTGTGGTCACCATCACCATCAAAAACAGCCTTATCAGCATTGCTTGCTGGACCTATGGCAACGCTGGAAGAGGATTGTGAGGAAGAGGAGTCAGGAGGAATGTGGCTTTGAAGAGGGGGGAGAAGGACCAACCACAACAGGCATCCTAGGGTGCTCATTGTCACCTATCTGGTTCCTGTGGTGTTGTAGGTGGCTGGGGGGGAAGAAGATGATATCTTCCCTGACATCACTGAGGACGAGGAACGGGACATGAGTAGCTCGGCATCCAACCTTGACCAATGGGGTCTTTCATGCTGTCGTGCCTGTTGAGGCTGTAAACAAAGAAAAAAGAGAAGGCCCAAGGAGGCGCCTAGTGCATTACCCTAAATATTGAATCAAAACCCCACATAAAGTGGGGACAAGTAGGGGTCCGATGAATGGCCGCTCACCTGGAGCATATATTATATACGCATATAACCTCAGTCTGAGGTAATAGTAAAGGAATCCGTGCAAGCCCGCAGGTCTTCAGAATGGATCCAAAGGGAGATCCTGTTGGTGAACTTGGTAGTGGAAAAAATGACCTTTAACCAGGTGCTCGGGGATCCAAGGAGATCTCACAACCAAGTCATGGAGGGGGATATAAATTCAAGCTTTATTAGTATACAACAACGTGTTTCGGGGTTAGCATACCCCTTCTTCAGATTGACAGATTTGTACAATACAGTGCAACAGAGGGCTTTTTATACACACATACATTGAAAACAAAATGGTGGCAGGGTCACAGGGTCAGGATGGGAGGTACGGCAATAACAATAAAAAATGCAGAGAAACTGGAAACTGGATGTTTAGATCGACTTTTGTACTTCTTACCTATACATGGGGATAACAGTAACTTCAAATGAAAAGAAAAGAATGTACTTTATTAAATAATATAAAGGAGAGGTGTATTACTTAATCCGGTTCCTATACTAAATGGAGGCTTGATGCGCACTCGCTGTGAACATAGCCGTCCGCTCCATGGCATGTAAACAGTGGCCGCATGTCTCCGCTCTGTTTGTAAACAGAGCGGAGGTGCGGAGTGTAGGTTACCAGGGACGCGTCGCTAAGGAGCGGGTCCCTGGAGATATTGTGTTGCAGAGTGAGCGCACGGCTTAGTGCTGCTCTGTGTGTGTCAGATAGAAAAGAACTCTCGATATACAGTTCTTTTCTATCTGACACACACAGAGCAGCACTAAGCCGTGCGCTCACTCTGTAACACAATATCTCCAGGGACCCGCTCCTTAGCGACACGTCCCTGGTAACCTACACTCCGCACCTCCGCTCTGTTTACAAACAGAGCGGAGACATGCGGCCACTGTTTACATGCCTTGGAGCGGACGGCTATGTTCACAGCGAGTGCGCATCAAGCCTCCATTTAGTATATGAACCGGATTAAGTAATACACCTCTCCTTTATATTATTTAATAAAGTACATTCTTTTCTTTTCATTTGAAGTTACTGTTATCCCCATGTATAGGTAAGAAGTACAAAATTCGATCTAAACATCAAGTTTCCAGTTTCTCTGCATTTTTTATTGTTATTGCCGGACCTCCCATCCTGACCCTGTGACCCTGCCACCATTTTGTTTTCAATCAATGTGTGTATAAAAAGCCCTCTGTTGCACTGTATTGTACAAATCTGTCAATCTGAAGAAGGGGTATGCTAACCCCGAATTGTGTTGTTGTATACTAATAAAGCTTGAATTTATATCCACCTCCATGACTTGGTTGTGAGATCTCCTTGGATCCCCGAAAAGGATTTATTTGTGTTTTTCACCGTCCTGCATTATAGAGTCTTCTGGACTTTATGATAATTTAAACTTGAATTTTCAAGAGTACTAACCATTACACAAAGGAACGCTTGTTGCGTGTGATTTTTTAACTTAAATTTTCAAAAGTAAAATACAGAGAGGGAAGAACTATGTTTCTTTATTTGATGAAAAATGTTATTTAGAAAATAATTTATTTGTGTTTCTCCATCCTGCATTATAGAGTCTTCTGGACTCTTGGCTATGCGCTTGTTCTTATTTTTCAGCCATGTGTACATGCCTAATTTTTCTGATCTCTGGTGCTGCACCTTTTCTGCTGCTGCAATTTTTCTGGCCGCTGCTACAGCAGCGGCTTCAACAATACCAGCTTTTTGAGCCATGTGTGCATGCCTAATTTTTCTGGTACTCTCTGCTGACATCTCTGTCCATTTTAGCAACCGTAGATATTAGATGTATGCTAAGGGTAGCATGGTGGCTCAGAGGTTAGCACTGCTGCCTTGCAGCGCTGGGGCCATGTGCTGCCTAAAGGGGGGCTCTAACTATGTGCTGCCTAAAGGGGATCTATGTGATGCCTAAAGGGGGGATCTAACTATGTGATGCCTAAAGGGGGGCTCTATGTGCTGCACGTTATTCCAAAGAATTTAGGAATAATAGGTGATTTATGCCCTTTATGGATTAAAACCAGACTCTGCATCAACTATGTAATTTTCCAAGTTTTGCCATGGATCCCCCTCCAGCACGCCACAGGTATAAGTCCCCTTGAAACAACTTTTAAATCACTATTGTGGCCAGAAAGAGTCCCTGTGGGTTTTAAAATTTGCCTACCCATTGAAGTCAATGGCAGTTCGCCAGCTTCGCGAACATTTGCGGAAGTTCGCGTTCGCAGTTCGCAAACCGAAAATTTTATGTTCGCGACATCACTAATGATCTGATTTTAAAAAGGGCCATACATATTTCCATTCCATCTGCACAAAGCATGGAACCTAAATATGGGCAATGCAGACAATTATTTTAGGACATCTGAAAGTCATAGAGAGGCCGGTTGGATCAGGACCTTCTTTTGTGAGCCAGACTGCATAGCTGTTTATCATATAAACCTTTAAAGGACCCAGTATAACCCAGTATTTTCACCCAAAAAAGTGTACTGGATTAGACTGACTTGTAAGGAGTTGCATATTAAAGGAGTACTTACTTCTATTTAAAAATGTTAATCCTTCCAGTACTTATCAGCTGCTATTTGCTCCACAGGAAGTTCTTTTCTTTTTGGATATCCTTTCTGTCTGGCCACAATGCTCTCTGCTGACACCTCTGTCCATTTTAGGAACTGTCCAGAGTAGGAGAAAATCTCCATGGCAAATATTACTCTGGACAGTTCCCAAAATGGACAGAGGTGTCAGCAGAGAGCACTGTGGTCAGACAGAAAGAAAGTCCAAAAGAAAAGAACTTCCTGTGGAGCAAATAGCAGCTTACAAATACTGGAAGGAATAAGATTTTTAAATAGAAGTAATTTACCAATCGGTTTAACTTTTTGGCACAGGTTGATTTAAAATATATATATATATTTCCCAGCCGATTAACCTTTTAGGCCTTTGACAAGATGGTATAATCAGTAAAAAAAAAAAAAAAAATTATACAACCCCTTTGTCTTACTTGCAATGTCCAACGCTCTGGCCAGACACGCTGACTGGGATTCGCATCGCGGGACACGCCCCCATGCGAATCCCAGCCCGTCACTCACCTCTGCCCTCTGCTGCCCTGTCCATCTTCCCTCAGTGCCAGAACACTTGCCCCCACCTCCTAGGGTGCGCACATGCCAGAGCTCTCTGATTTTAAGGGCCAGTGCGCCCGTAATTATTGTTTCCACCTGCACCTCACTTATAAGTTTCTGCACCTTCCTTCACTTCCACACAGATCTTTGTTAGCCTTGCGAATAGAGAAAGCTTATTCTGTGTTTGTTCTGCCGTGTCCAGACCCTCTGATCTGTGTCCTAACCCTTCTCCAGTGCCACCTGCCAATTGACCTCCTGCTACGTTTTCTGGCCACGCACCTCTGCCGCCAGCCCTGACCTCCTGCTATCCAGACCACATCTTGGCAAATCCCTCCTGTGCCTCGCGTCACCTCAGCAGCCTGTGTGGTCGAGTCGTGCCAGAGGTAGCGACCTGGGTGCCGCCTGCCGCAAGGCCATCCCGCTCCTTAGACACCTTAGACTCTGCTTCCTGGCACGGCCTGCATCATCTGCCACACAGGTCCAGCTGATCCACTACCTCTCTGTGTGTCCTGCCTACTGCCGTGAGTCTTGCATTACTCAGGCAATCATAGCAAGTCCAGGCCAGAAACAGAAGGCTAGAGGCTAGAAAAGTCTCCCATCTTGAGACCTAAATGGAGATCTCCTTACTTCCAAAGTTGCACAAATTAGTTCTACCTAGGAGATGCGCCAAAGAAAACCCCACACAATCATGAGAAAATTGCCTACTTGAGAAGTCGGGAAAAAAGTAACTTCAACAAATTTAATATAGAGCTACTGAGGAAACGAGATGTCATTCCATATGCAGTTAGTAGCAAAAATAAAATTGAATGGTCCCATTATAGGTTTGCTGTGGTATGTGTCAGAAAACTGTTCTGCTGGTAAACATAACCTTACATGGTGAGCTTCTAGAGGAATTGTCCTCACCGCATACATAATACATAAATGGTCAGAGTTTTAAGGAAACCAGCCATTGAAAAGGATATGTGTAAGAGTGCATTTGCATCACAATTTTGTTATACTGTTTAGAATTTTTTTTTAACATATATCTCAAAAACAGTTACAAAACAGTTAAAATAATGTTAAAAACTGTAAAAACAATGTTATAGAAACAGTATACACTTTTTATAAATGACACAAAACTCTTTTTAGACAAAAAAAAATACAGGACACAAAACTATGGTGGACTACGTTTTTTTGCACTGGAAAAAAAAACACAGAAAAAAGGAAAAGTACACAAACTTACACGACCGGATACATCTTTTTGTGTAAGTTTTTATATGGGTGGTCAATGAATACAGCGAACAATACGGTTGTTTCCAAAAAACGGTTGTTGAAAAATATTGTTTCCAAATACAAAACCGTATACGGCAACCATATAGCAGAAACATGATGTCAATGCACCTAACAATGATAATATTGTACAGTAATATATAAACATCTTTGCATCTGCAAGACAATAATCCAATACACAAATTAAAAACATACAAAATTGATGTTTTACACCTAGATATAGATCTTTTTCAGTGTTTTGACCTAGAATAATGTGATTCATAAAACATTAAATTGCCATTTTCTTCAGGACAGCACTTGAGGTTCCTCCTCAAAACATCAATATTGCCTATCAAAGTTATTATTTATATGTTGTACTTCTCAGGACACTATGAGATACTGTAGTATGATAGAAGGAGAACATTAAGGAGGTGGAGAACATGAAGGAAAATGTTGGGAATTTCACATATAAATAAATATAACAAATATATATATATATATATATATATATATATAAAGGAAAAACAAAGAAGAAGCACCGTGATACAGGATTCTAGATCTAGATCTAGATCTTCTTTGAGGATATATATATATATATATATATATATATATATATACATATATATAGTGATGACTCGCTCAGACAGGTGCAGTTGCAGTATAGAGGCACGGAAACAGGACATTTCTAATAAAAGTTCAGTATTTTATTCACACTTGGCAAACAGCAAACAGACTTAAATGCAGATCAAAGAAAAATTTACAAAAGTCCACCTGCATTCCTTAGGTGTTTGTTCACACCTGAGTCCATGCCATGTGGCATCAAGCAAGTCTTTTCCAAGCCTCCAGGCACTCTGTTCACCAGCTTCCACACTCCACAAGGAAGATGTCAAAACTCAGCTCTCTGGCAGTGTGAGCTGCAACATGTAAATTCCCCTCAGCTGGTGGCACAGCCTGCCTTTAAGGCCAACAAAAGGCCGCCTGGATTGTGGGGGATGGCTCCCACCCAACAGTTGACCATTCCCAGTAGGAGCCGTCCCGTATTTGCTTTCCAGCCATGCAACAGTGTCAGTCTGCATCGCAGCACAGACACTGGACAATTGTTGGCCAGGAGCCTTGGTGACACATACCAACCATCAACCACAATGCTTTTCATCTTCTCACAATATATATTTTTTTTTATTCATCGGATGCCAGAGAACTATGCAGTTCTTTTATTCATTTTCTAAAACATTAAAACCAAAAAATATGCTGCAAAAACTTGCTACCAGTGGTATCTGGTAGCAAAATTGTCGCAGCAGATCCCCTCTATTAGGCTAAGTTTCCACTTGTTTTTTTTTCTGACAGTTTTTGGAGTCCTGCCACTGCAGTTTTTGAGCCAAAGTCAGAAGTGGATCCATAAGAGAGGAGAAGTGTAAGTCCTTCCTTTTAACGTTCATTTTATTGAACAGTAACAGAAACAACAAGAATTGGTTTAGGCATACAATTCATGTCCAGGTACATGGTTTATATTTGGGAGTGAACATTGGACAATAACAGCAATTACCGTAAGTACGAATTGCAAAAACAGGAAGAACTTGTGGTCTAACATAAGGAGCCAGGACAGGACGTCCACAGGTTGGATATCCAGACATTGAGATGTTGGTCTTAATTTCTTGATCTTCAATAAGCGTTACGGTTATGTTAATAGAGCCTGCATGGGTAGAAGCCTGTTCGAATAGAGCTCTGGAGAAGGTAAGGAGTTTGGAGACCAAAGTTTTCAGTTTCACTTGCTGCACCTCAGTCTTTATTTCAGCCAACTCCTGCATCACAGGTTTACCTGCTCTTTTCATAAAAGCCTAGAGGAAGAAAATATTGACAGTTTAAGAATGTGCACTGTATGCTGTGCTTTAGTGACCAGTGTTTCATTTTAGACGCCGCAATCAACTTTGATTGTAGCGTCTAAGGGGTTAATGTCGGGCATCGGCTCGATCGGCGTTGCCCAGCATTAGCCATAGGTCCTTGCTGCTGGTAGCAACTTGGACCCACTGGGTTTAACCCGTTCTCCTCTGGTGAGAATGGTTTAAACCCCGTTAACGAGATCAGGGCGTACAGGACTCGGGATTCAGAGCATACCTGTATGCCCTGCGTCCTTAACAGGTTAAAACTGCAATGTGTAAGGCTATGTTCACACAGTTTATTTACGCTTATTTTTTTACCAAATTATCATGCTCTTTCTAAGTTTATGGGAAAGTGATTGTCTGCATGAAAAAAGCCACATTTTTTTATTTGTAAAATTAAGTGGTAAAAAAAAGGGAAGATTTCGTGAGAGATGTTGTTTTAGCAGTTGCCAATTTCTCTGCTACTGTCAGGATGAACATAATAACATGTTTTTCTTCTTGTGAAAACCCCTATAATTTCCAAATAAAAACAGCGTTACCCATGTAACACTGGATTTGCTTGTATACAATTTACTGTGGCTGCCAAATGCTCAGCTGACCTCTCAGTCTGAGAACATTAAGGCTCTAGACTACAAAAATCTTCAGTTTATAGACAAGAATTTCTCAAACATCTAAGCACAAAAATGATGAAGATAAGTTACAGTGGGGATCAAAAGTTTGGGCACCCCAGGTAAAAATTTGTATTAATGTGTATAAAGAAGCCAAGGAAAAGGCATCAAATTACAAATTAGACATTCTTATAATATGTCAACAAAAGTTAGATTTTATTTCCATCATTTACACTTTCAAAATAACAGAAAACAAAAAAATGACGTCTGTACGCTTTTTGTAGCCAGCCAAGAGTCTTTCAATTCTTGTTTGAGGTATCTTTGCCCATTCTTCCTTACAAAAGTCTTCCAGTTCTTTGAGATTTCTGGGCTGTCTGTCACGCACTGCTCTTTTAAGGTCTATCCATAGATTTTCAAGTATGTTGAGGTCAGGAGATTGTGAAGGCCATGGCAAAACCTTCAGTTTACCCCTCTTGATGTAATCCCCCATGGATTTCGAGGTGTGTTTAGGATCATTATCCATTTGTAGAAGCCATCCTCTCTTTAACTTCAGCTTTTTCACAGATGGCATCAAGTTAGCATCCAAAATGTGCTGAAATTTTATTGAATCCATTTTTTCTTCTACTCGTGAGATGCTCCCTGTGCCACTAGCTGCAATACAACCCCAAAGCATGATTGATCCACCCCCATGCTTAACAGTTGGACAGAGGTTCTTTTCATTAAATTCTGTTCCTCTTCTTCTCCAAACATACCTTTGCTCATTCTGGCCAAAAAGTTAAATTTTAACCTCATCTGTCCACAGAACTTGTTTCCAAAATGCATCAGGCTTGTCTATATGTTCATTTGCAAAGTTCAAACGCTGATTTTTGTGGTGAGGACGTAGAAGAGGTTTTCTTCTGATGACTCTTCCGTGAAGACCATATTTGTACAAGTATCTCTTTATAGTGGAATAGTCCAGTGTCTGCCAGATCTTTCTGGAGGGATTGTGCAGTCAAACGTGGGTTTTGCATTGTTTTTCTCACAATCCTGCAAGCTGTTCTGTCTGACATTTTAAAAAGATAAACAGCTGTCACGCCCCTTCCCATAGGCTTGCATTTAGGGGTGGAGCATAACGTCACCCGGGGGCGGAGGCGTGGATTTAGAATTTTTTTCTCACAATTCTGCAAGCTATTCTGTCTGATATTTTAAAAAGATAAACAGCTGTCACGCCCTCTACCATAGGCTTGCATTTAGGGGCGGAGCGTGACGTTACACGGGGGCGGAGGCATGACGTCACACGCCGCCTGCCCCGTAGACGCCTGCGATCAGGCATCTTATCCCCTATCCATTGGATAGAGGGTAAGATGTCTAAGCGCCGGAGTACTCCTTTAAGGTTTAATTACTCCTGCATTACATACAGTAGCTCTAGAGATAGGGGATTAACCTGCCTATTGGCCCCCTTATTCTTACTTTTTAATTACATAGTTAATACATTCAGCCAGATTTATCTCTCCCTGTTGTGTGAATAGTGGCATGTGTTTTGTTTTTGTTGTTGTTTTTTTTTTTTTTTTTTTTTTTGCTTTTTTTCTGCAAGCGACTGTGCCTTATTTATCAAATAGGCCTAGAAGCATTGATAAGCACTGATCTCTTTCCACAGGTTACATAGAGAAAAAGGTGACTCTAAGGAATTTAACTACCTATATGTGCAGTACTGTATTTTGGAAAATGTGCCAAACAATAATAAATGTTAAACAATTGTTAAAAATGTTCCTAATCTTTTTGTAAAAAAAAAAATAAAATAAAGTGATCATAATGTATATGTTGGGATATTGTTAAAGTAAATAAATATTTTGCACCCAAAAAATTATGATTAAGACATTTTATTATAAAAACAAATACACAATGCCTACATTGTGTTTTAATGATATTGGTTAAGGTAGATTGTCAGTGTAATTCTCCTGTTTTCACCCTAAAGGACTGCTTGAGTAAAAGTCATGTGAGATGTTCATTTTTGTAAGCAAGGTCTATTTGGTGGTATAGGTTAGTAGTGTTTTAAGGTACTATTTGAAAAACGTTAAATAAAAAATGATTTTAAGAAACATAGAAAATATAGGAAACATAGCCTTTCGCTCTCATACTGTAATCACTAAATTGTATTACAATTCATCAACTTCTTCTCTGGGCATTATTTTTATGTCAATGAGGTTGAAAGATAATATTTAAAGTGTATATTTACTAATACTGAGTTTTAAGCATTCCAATGTGCAATTCTAGTGTAACATTCACTATATTATCTATCATTGTGCTCTTCAGTTTAGGAAGAGAAAAAAAAGTTGTGTGGCTGTGAGAAAACTTTCTGTAAACCGCAAGAATCTGTTTGGGGTACTGTGAGTTTATTTGCAAAACTGTCTTTGTGCATTGAACTTAATAAAAAAAAATACACTGACTGTAACAAGAGTGTAAGGGTTACATTTTGCTAAGTTCCCACTGCATAAACTAATCTTTTCAGTGATTTATGGTTTGAGGTCGTGCTGGGTTCTGGTGTCAGCGTACTTTTGCATGATTCCACCCTGACAAGAAGTTGTGTAGTTCTTTCATTGTTAGTGTGGTATTGTCTCCAGTCCCCTGGCTCTTCCCTCAACCCCAAGATGTTTACAGCATGCTGCCTAATGTAAATATTGCCACAGACAAAGGAGCAGACAGGCAATGAATTCAGCAGGTACAGCAAAATCAGCAATAATATGATGTGAAATGAGATGTTCTCAAACAGCCTTGGGTAGCAAAGAAGAAGGATTACATGGGGAAGGTAGTAGGTAGGTTGGGTTGGCTGTGATGTAGGGCTGAGGAAGCAATACATTTTGGAAATTGTAATGCAGAGTAGAAAATACAGGACTAAAACAACCAAGATAAATGGACATTGGTGATTTCAACACTCAGCAGATAGATGAGCAATGTTATATGCTTCCACCTTATATCAGAGTACCCCTTTAAGATTTATAGTACATTAAATTGTATATTACATGGTTCCATTAAAATATAAATTGTCCCTCAAAAAGCAAGCCCCCATATAGCTATGTTAATGGGAAAAAAAAGTATGGCTCTTGGAAAGTGAGCATGAGAAAAACAAAAATTGTGTCAGGAGAGGTTAATGCTATGGTGACTCTTTTTAAGGGGAGGAGAAAGGAATGGGTAATTTATTTTCCTACAGCATTTACCTTATTGGTAATTTACATACATGTATATTCGTAACATTAGGTGCCATAGTCACAGTAGATAATAGCATCCAGGGGCTAAAGTTTATCAGTATGGCCTTTGATGTTGGCCTTTGCAGTGATACATTTTAACAATACTTTGTAAAACATGGGAATTTATTTTAGCTTTGTTTACTATAAAGAGTTGTTTTTCTTGTTATCTTCAGTTCAGTGAAAGCTGTTGAAGTTTAAACAGTTATATTTATATATTATATAATATTGACAATATGTTTTTTTTTATTTTTTTATCATGGCTTCTCATTAGGTTCTTCCTCGGCAAACCTGTGGTCTGTTCACACATACTATTTTTTATAAGGAATACCCTGGAGGTCCAGTTGAGCTTGACAGGAGCATACAAGGAGGGGAACTTTTTTTTACACTTGTCCTCAATCCGGTAAGTATATATACTTTATGAGTCATGACCAATTACATTTTAGTTAATAGGCAGAATTATTCTATATATTATACTACACAATACACCATACTACACTAAAATGTACTATACAGTAATTGTTATATTAATTCATAGAAATTTTTATTTTAGTTTACATTTAGAATCCATATACGGTTCATCAACTTTTTACAGGTACGTTCACACATACAGGATCTGCTGCATATTTTTGCTGCATATTTTCTGCAGCTGATTTTGCTACCTATTGAAGATAAGGAGTAGCAAAATCGGCTTCACAAAAGATGCAGCAAAAATATGTAGCAGATCCTGACCGCATGAACTAAGGCTGCACGATATGGGAAAAATGTGCGATTGCTATTTTGGGCCTAAATATTGCGATTGCGATATGCGATATAATTTTAAAAAATGGTGAAATCCCCCCCATTTAATGTCCAATCGCCTCCATTTCCCATTTATCGACCCATTTTATGCCCACTGCCTGTTTCACATCTCCCTTTTGTCACATTCTCCTCCCCGTCACATTCTCCTCCCGTCACATCCCCCTCCCTTGTCACACACCCCTTTTCACCCCCCCTTGTCACCCCCCCCCTAGTCACACATTCCCTTTGTCACATTCTCCTCCCCCTTGTCACACCCCCGTCACATTCTCCCCCCCCTGTCACATTCTCCTCCCCTGTCACAGTTCCCCCTTGTCACATTCTCCCCCCCTTGTCACATTCTCCCCCTTTTGTCACATTCTCCTCCCCCTTGTCCCATTCTCCTCCCTTGTCACATTTCCCCCTCTTGTCACATTCCCCCCTGTCACATTCCCCCCTGTCACATTCCCCCCCTTTGTCACATTCCCCCCCCTTGTCACATTTCCCCCCTTGTCACATTCCCCCCCTTGTCACATCCCCCCTTCTCACATTCCCCCCCCTTGTCACATCCCCCCTTCTCACATTCCCCCCCCTTGTCACATTCCCCGCCTTGTCACATTCCCCCCCCTTGTCACATTCCCCCCCTTTGTTGCATTTCCCCCCCCTTGTTACATCCCCCCTTGTCACATTCCCCCCCTTCTGTCACATCCCCCCCCTGTCACATTCCCCTCCCCCACCCCCTCCTGTCACTTTCTAGTATTCTTGTACTGCAGCAATACACTGGGTTTCCCGGGCTGTTTTCCCTTCAGCTGTTGTGAAACTACTACTCACAGCATGCCCGGACAGCCTTTGCCAGTCCGGGCATGCTAAGAGTTGTAGTTTTGCAACAACTGGAGGCACCCTGGTTGGGAAACACTGACTTTTAGTATTTAAATTAGTTTTTACCTGCTCTGGACGGCCCCCGCCACGGGAGCCAGCCCAAGCAGATAATCCCAGGTTTTCCCGGGGGGCGGTATCGCCATATCGCAAAAAGCAAAAATTGCGATTCGATTGCTTTTGCGATATATTGTGCAGCACTAGTATGAACATAACCTATGTACATTTTTTTTGCCTTACTTATTGTATCATGGTTCTAAATTAAAGCATGGGACTTGGTCGAGAGTTGTACTTACAATTCTGTAAGTTTAGAAGGTGAAATTTCCCATTATACAGAGTTAGTTCTTGTTACTTGTTAACTGTGACATTTCTTTACTACACCAGGCATTTGGTGATATCGGAAAACATTTTTTATCCCCTTAGATAATAAGGGCTCAGCTAAATTGTCATATCTGTCAAAAAAGTTAGCTATGGTATGGGCTGTCCCTTCCTCAGGGGACTTTACATCATTTTGTATTCTTATCTTGCATAGCTGTAAAGCACCAGATTGTGTGTTCAGTGTATTCTATAATGTTGTAAGTTTGTATGTTGTAAGTTTGTACATTTCCCATATATCTAAAACTCATTCTTTAATGATTCTTTATTAATTCCTCACACAAAGAAGAAACAAACAGATTAAAAATTCAGTGTTATTCACTCCATTAGAAATGATTGCGTATTAATATGGTGCCTGTCAGGTCACCCAACACTGTTAGCTACAGTCTCCGCACGAACCTGCAGTGCCTGCTGTCCTCATGAAAAAGCTGCATGTTGCAGCGAAACATGTCGAGGGGGGCTAAGATTTGAATAGATTTTAAGCACAGTGTTGACTCCCTATCCGCATAGCACACTGCAGGTGCGTGCAGAGACTACAGCTGACAGTGTTGGGTGACCTGACTGACACCATATTAATTCGCAATCACTTATACTGGAGTGATTAACACTGGATTTTTAATCTGTTTGTTTCTTCTTTGTGTAATTAATTAATAAACAATTATTAAAGAAATAGTTTTAGATATCTGGGAAATAGGGTATTTTTGAATCGCCTCTGGTGATCTATAAGTTCATATTGTTAATTTTACCTGCCATATATTGGTCTTTAGTGTAATTGACAAAACACAATGTGGGAACATACCCTTATTTTAATTTGGTGAGAGCCTTACATTTTAGGGCACTGTCACTTCCCAAAACTTTTGACATTTCGTAGAGACATATTAAAAGTTTTGATCGGTTGGGGGTTTGAATATTCAGAACGAACTGGAAGAAGTATGCACTAAGCCTGGTCTCTCCATGCTCTTTCCTCGCATGTCTCCTGTTGTGCGCATAGACTGGGAAGAAGCAGTGCTTGGCCACAAGCTTCTACCTGATTATTTTAGGGATCAACAGGGGTTTGAACACCTAGAGCCCCACCAATAAGAACCAGTGGCAGATGCACTTTATGTCCAGTGCCTTAAACATACCATTCCAGTGCACATAGGATATATCTTACATACAGTATGTTGCTGGTTATTCATTATCTCACTTCAGCAAATGATGGCATACCATAATAATATTTTACCATTCTGCCTAACCCATGGAATCACACAGACAATACCCAATCACTAGAACAAAAAGTAATTTTGCCATTTTCTTTTCACATTGTCACTGCCAGTACTTATTCTAACTTAAGCCCTTTACTTGCTAAAGTGAGAAGAGTTACCCTACAATTGCAGTAAATGTAAGTGCTGCAGGTTAAATAGGTATATGGTAAAGTAATAAAAGAAAGTAATGCACAAACTTTTTGGTATATAGTACAATAAACATATAACATCATAATGAAAGTTTGAATTCGGGTAGAAAAACAGACATGGTGCACATCTACAATCTTGTATAATGATCTGATTGCTTCTCAGCATAATAACAAAAACTAACAGGTTGTTAGTATACATTTTTGATCAAAAAGTACAAGCCCACTTGCCACGTCAAGGCCACCTATCCAGAGTGGGTCCCTAACGTCCCTAGCATAAAATGGCGCAGCACCGGGCGGCGACCACCACCGCCGCGACACCAATGCCCACACGAGGGAACGACCCACCGGCAGAGCGGCCCCAATGCCACTCAAACCAGTCTATGGGCCGCACCCCCCCGCAGACACGGCGCCACGGCAGCAACGGACGCCGCACGGCACCACACCAGTGTGAACAAGGTGTAATGGCTCACTTACCATGCACTCCCAGTCACACTGGGAGGCTGCTAGGAAAGAAATGGCCCATGTATAGCTAACTACTACTTATATAGGGTTGGGCTGAGGGGGTGGGGAAGAGTGCAGCACATGTTCAAACAAAAAAAAAAAAAAAGGAGGGGATAGAGATCAAAAAGTACAAGCCCACTCGCCACGTCAAGGCCACCTATCCAGAGTGGGTCCCTAACGTCCCTAGCATAAAATGGCGCAGCACCGGGCGGCGACCACCACCGCCGCGACACTAATGCCCACCAAAACTAACAACCTGTTGGTTTTTAATATTATGCTGAGAAGCAATCAGATCATTATACAAGATTGTAGATGTGCACCATGTCTGTTTTTCTACCCGAAATCATAATGAAAGTTGCCCACATGTTTTATAAAATTTAATACGCAAGCATTACATAAATCATTTGGAGCGTCTTTGGGATGCTCCAAAACTAAGACTTTGTCCTCCACATTGACTCATCAGGTTGCATCAATGAATACATTATCGGTGGGCCCATTATACATTGATGGCTTTCATTTTCTTTTATTCTAACAAAGATTAATTGGCATTCAATGGAATGAATTCATTAGAATTTTAAGTCAAAAGGGGAAGTGCATCTGAGCACAGATATAGATGTAAAGCTTAGAAACTCTTTTGGGCAAAAGGATTTTCAAATGGACTTAAGCGTGGAAAGCTTGCTCAGTGAATATACAATGGGAATATATTAATGAAATGGTTTCTGTGGAGGTGAAAGGGTTTTTGAGGTTGTGATGGTAAAAAGTTCAGTTTATTACAACAGGCTAAAAAAGTATTACGCGGTTTGTAGAAAACATCCTTCTTTCCTGATGATTTTACATTCCATAAAAGTAGTTATTTGTGAGCTTTTACTACTTAACCCTTAGAAAAGCTCCATAAATTTCAGCACCAAGATGTAGTAAAGGCAAGTTTTAGACTCAAGATCAATTGTGACATTCAGGAATAGGACACTCAGGGCTCATGTACATGGTTGTAGATTTGAATGATAAAACTATTTGTAAAAGGTTCCATGGGGCCTCTGGGTAGTTTAAGTGCCACTGCAAAGGGTCCATGTACAAAGCATTGACAAGTGCATGAGCCCTAAGGCTTGCAATTCACTGTGAATATACTGGCAACATACTGTAGCTGAAAGAACAAAAACCTTTACATCAACAGAGCTTTTTTTGCCACTCCATAGAAATGTAAAAATGCCAAAAAAAAATAAAAATAAGTGACTATTGGTATTGGACTTAGTTATAAAGACATACATTATGACAGATACTGTTTGACCTATAACCACTGGCACATTTCAGGAATTTGATATGTACATATGAATACAGGGTCATACAGATAGCCTTAGTGCCTAAGTAGGCCACCTAAGGAGACAACAAGTTAAAAAAATGGGTGGATGGGTGGTTGCCCTGATTCAGTTTGTATCTTGTAGAAATTTAAAGAGGTCATCCAGCTTTTAAAATGTATCCACTATTCAAATGGTAAAGGATAAGTGTCTGATCAAGGGTGTTTTCTGACCACTGGGACTCTCCATGGTCTCCAGAACGGCACCCTTCTCTTACCTTGGAGCACTTTGATCTCCAAAAAGTTGTGCAGTGCTGGGATGTGCAAGTAAAATCTCCACATTTAATCAAGATATCATGCAAGGATACACATAGCAGGAAACAAGAAAAAGATTACATGTTTCTGAAGTCTGAGACACCCTTAGTCATTCCCTTTATGACTAAGGGTGTTTAGACACCAGAAGTACGTAACCTTTTCCCTGTTTCCTGCTATATGTATCCTTGCATGATATCTTGAATAAAATTGACTACTTGCACTTTCCAGCACCAAACAATCTCTTCTTATGTCTATTATTCTTAAGACTGTTGGCTTGCACCGCTCTCTGAGCGCAAGGTTTAGTCAGGTGAGTTGAATACTACAGTGTATGACCTCATTTATATTTATTATTCTTTTTTATGTAGCAATGGAAAATGGACCCTGAATATTTTCTTTTGGTAGACCCAATGTACCCCAGCTAGACAGCGCTCTGATTTATAGATCCCTATCAGTGGTGGATAGAATCTATTCTGCTGTTTAAAAACTGTCACTCATGTGTATCATATAAAACTGGCAGAAAAGAGGGGAATAAAACACACTGGCGGTAAAACTAAAAGCATATGCAAGTGTGTGACCTCTAATATAGATTGGCAGAAAAGGATTGAAATGACTTTATTTTCTGCTAGAAGAAAGGTCAGGAGCTACAATTTTGTGCTATTTTCTACAAGAATATAAGAAATGAAGGTCAGTCTGATTACTGTTACTGAGTAAGTAAACTGTTGCACATATGTATGAAGGTACAAGCTGTTGTACACAATTCATTACAAAGAATAAAAAGTAACAAGGTGGCAGATGACAACATAAGGTCAGTGACTCCAGTACATAAACTGATGTTTAAGCATGACTGGAAAGATAAGAACACCAGCACCAGGGCATTGGCTGCTGCACTATTTACAAAAATTCTACGGTACGTGAAACTTGACTAGAAAGAAAGGAATCATTGGAATTTGTACTGTTTTGTGTATTGACTGTTTTATTGGCCAATAAATAGATAGCGGATCCATGCTCAAGCTTCCCTCTGTAGATTAGAATGTTTTACTATGCATATAAATAGCTCCAAACTGATGCATTATGTGAAATGAAACATATTTATAAATACAAGTAATTATCAACAAATCAATCTTTTTTAAAGGCAGCCCAATCGATATAGACTGTATGCTCTCTTGTTTTCTGCTTGTTGCCATGGGATACGTCTTGTAGGTAGTTTTGCCTGTTGGTCAGGCATGCTCAGTTCTCCTCACACAACCAAATAGACTGCCGCATATATAGCTGCTACACTTCATATAGATCAGGCTGGGTTCACACTACGTTTTTCAACTACGGTTCCCGCATACGTTTTCTATCAAAAACCGTATGGGAAAAAAACGGATGGAACAGTATGGGAAAAAGTAAACTGTATGCGTTTTTAAACAGTGTACTGTTTTTAAAAGTGCATACTGTTCCGTCCGTTTTTATAAAAAAAAAAACACGTTTTTGAAAATTCTGTCCATTTTTATTGGGAGAGGTCTTGGGTGGGTACTTTAGGATGCAAATGCGCATGTGCAAAGAAAAAACGCATACAGTTTTGCCGTATGGAACCGTATACATGTGTGTTTCCCATTGACGTCCATGTTAAAAAAAAAAAGGTATGCGGTTGCAATACGGTTTTAAAACTGGAGTCAAAACCGTGGTTGAACACCGTTTGGAATACTGTTTAAAAATGTATTGCAAGCAAACCGTAAGCAACCGTATGCATCAGGGTGCATACGGTTTTCAATACCGTCCCATACGTTTTCACTAATGAAAACGTATGCGGGAACCGTAGTTGAAAAACGTAGTGTGAACCCAGCTTCACTTACATACTTATGTGTGAGGGAGACGGACTGCCTGAAATTTTTATTATGTCACAGTTGCTTACCTGACTAAAACATATCTATAACCCCTGGGCGACATATGGCGTCCATATACCACATGACCGTCTGGGACATATAGACACATGTCACACATGTAGGGCATGCTTTGATCATTAAAGGAGCTACGCTTGCTTTATAGATGGTGGGTGTCAGCTCAATCTTTTGTACCCTTTCTCACTAATTAAATAAATGGGATTCGCGGCAGGTGGTAGAGATGGCTATTAGCCAGATTCTCACTTTGCTGATAACTACCTAGCATGTATGGTTAGAGGCTTGCTGTACAGAAAGTGCGCGTGTGGATACCACTGTCAATCTATTATTCTAGTGTGTAGGGGGGGGGGTAGCCCTACTTCTCTCTGACATGTGCTGTCAGGTAAAACAAGGATCAGGCATTGGAATTTCACCCAGAGATAAACAGTGCCAGAGATGATAAATAAAGCTGATTAGGACGGTTCACACATTTTGTCATTTCTGTCTGAAGTGGTGAACTATTCCTTACCAGGTAAAGCTTAGGACATGTTTATATTTATGTCTTTGGAGAATTCCACTTCTATAGATTAAACAAACATGTATCCGTTACCTTCTCCTCTTCTATTTTAATGTTGCATGGGCAGCTGTTATAATGTTCCCTAGTCCTAGAGAAGGGAACCCTTGGGGCATTAGAAACAAGACTTATTAAATTTTCACATATAGAGTACACAAAAGAAAATTAATTGGAAAATTGATGGCCAGGGACTTCAGTTTACTCTACTGACCTGTAAATATTTGAGTAAGCTACTGTAAACGTCTAGAGCAATGAAGGGAGCCAGCCATATGTAATCTCTTTTAACCTCCAACAGGAGTTATAATGTATCAGTCTCCATCAATCATTCATTTAAAAGAAAATAAAAAAAAAATGCAAACTGCACACATATTGTGCGGTAAGAAAGCTTGAAAGAAAGACACATTTAACCGCCTCACCGCGAGGTCCCATAGTACAAGTGAAGCCTATGGCAGTAAGGAAGTCAAAGCTCATAATGTTTGCATATTACTAGAGAAGGATGTGAACTCTGGTTCTGTAATTTGTCTCATTCTGCAGATCTGATAGCTCAGCATAGCAATATTAAAATTAAGTGGCAGAATGTATTTGCATCTTTTCAAATCTAATTTGGTTCCTGCTCCAAAATGTTAAGGGGTGATGAAATTTCCTGTTCGTGACAGATGTGTCCTGGGAGGCTATTCAAATGTGTACAATACAGACAGATAGGAAAAAGAGAAGGAAATGTACCCTTGGGCATATACCCTCATCATTAGCTCTCCAAAGACATTACATTAATCATCTCTATTCACTGGTTGGGTGACTGCAAGCAATATTCAGTTCTGTTCATGGAAAAAAGTTGTTTTTGTAAAAGAATGAATATTAACTATCCTTTCTTATGGATTGTGAATGCTTCAGGAAATAAACCCATTTTTACTGTGGATACAATGAAAGCAAAACATGTTTCTTCGCGTCCTTAGTTTGCATATAACAAGCTCAATTAACGTATGGGATGTTACGATGCCATTACAATTCAGTCTCTATATTGTGAAAAAAAAGACGTGTTTTACTGATAATGTATCAGCTATATAGGTTCTGTAGATGCAGATGAAATAAAAAGATACTGGGTGAAAAATATGGCCCAAGGAATCAAAAATAATGGTCAAAACACTGTATTAAAGGATTGTTGTAATGGGAGAAAAGAGTAATATAAGCGGTTATCCCAAGATTTAAATAAAGTTATCCCCTATCCACAGGAAAAGGGCATAACTACCTGTTCTCTGGAGGTCCATCCACTGGTCAGTTGTAAATTGTGCATGCTTGCTCACTGCTCCATTCATTGTCTATGGGACTTCAATACAATGGCAAGTTAAGTGTTTGTTACAGTCCTTGGAGTAACCAATTGGTAAAAAATAATTCTGAAAAGTTATGTGTCCAGCAATGTTCACAAGCCCCATAGAGAATGAATGAGGTGGAGGATAAGCATGCTCACTGCAGCTCCATTAATTCAGGGGACATTGAACCATTGTTCTCATGATAAGTGGTGGTCCGTAAGGTCAGACCCCCAGCGATCAGCGGTCCGCTAATTGTCTCTTATCCCATAGATAGCAAATGATTGATCTTAATATTAATCTAGTGTGACCCCTTTTAGTTGCACTTCATAATGTACTGTTTTTTTTTTTTTTGTATCATGAAATGTACTTCTTTATGTGGGAATTATGTGGGAGTTATCGGGAGCCTTGGTATACTTCGAAATGCCCTCCTGGGCTTTTTTTTTTTTTTTTTTTTGCCTCAACTGCATAATAACAGAAAGGCTGTACAGTATTTTTTACTGAGAGCCTTGTCTGTCAGGTGTATAACAATTACAAAATATAGGTCCCAGTTATTATGAGAACATTGCAAATATGGAATGCATAAGCCAAATAATAATAATAATAACACTCATTGGGGGAGATTTATCAAAACCTGTCCAGAGGAAAAATTGCTGAGTTGCCCAAAGCAGATCAAATAGCTTCTTTCATTCTTCAGAGGCCTTTTCAGAAAAGAAAGAAGTAATCTGATTGGTTGCTATGAGCAACTCAGCAACTTTTCCTCTAGACAGGTTTTGATAAATTATCCCCATTTTTCAATGTGTTTTCATTGACGGGTGACATCCTCCTGCGCTGTGCGGCACCTCAGGCCCGTTAACCACGCTGCTCATGTAGAGTGTGCTGTCGCAGACATTCCCTGCTCTGCGCTGACAAAGACTGGCCAATGCATGGCTGGTATTTGTCAGCGCATTGCCATACCCCCGCACAACCCGTGGCATACCGATAGGGGTACGCATTCCACGGGTTGAGAACCCCTGTATTAGGGAGTGGAACTGTAGCCCTTCAGCTGTTGTGAAACTTAAATAGGCACTGTCAGATACAACAACTTTTGATATACAGTGGTCCCTCAACATACGATGGTAATTTGTTGCAAATTAACCATTGTTAGTTGAAACTATCGTATGTTGAGGGATCCGTGCAATGTTAAGTATAGGAAGTTATACTCACCTGTCCCCGCCACTCCGGACCGTCTCTGCTGCCTAAGATCGTCGCTCTTCATCACCGTCATCACATCGCTGCGCACGCCGCTCCTATTGGATGACGGGACGGCGTGCGCGGCAACACGATGACGACGAAGGAGAGCAACGGCGATGCAGAGGATCCTGAAGAAGATGGTCCGGAGCGCCGGGGACAGGTGAGTGATCATCACCGGACCACATGGGTCCCCTTAAACAGCTATCCGGCGGCAGCTGAAACAGTCTGCACTGCCGGATAGCCGTTTATGTGATGGCCCCGACATACAAAAGCATGGTATGTTGATGCTGCCTTCAACATACGATGGCCTCTGAGAGGCCATCGTATGCGGAAATTTCCATATGTCGGGGCCATCGTAGGTCGGGGGGTTACTGTATAACCAACAGGTTTTGCAATTGCTTTCATTATAAAATGTTCAGTATTTCATACTGAAAAGGCCAGTCAAAAAACTGCCTGCTTGGACACATGCTAATCCTGCTGTTTCCATGCATTATCACCTATGTCATGGACACACTTCCTTGATTGACAGCTGTGAGTGCAGGGCTCACAGCTGGAGGAAAAATCCTCCCACTGTCAGCCTGTGTCCAGCTACTGTCAGTGAGGACAAGCTGGGAGTTGTAGTTTTGCTAATGCTAGGGGAAATGTGAGCAGACAGCATACTGAGGAAGGGGGTGGAGACCTGCAGTGAGGCCACGCCCCCTCCCTTTGAGAGGAATTCTGACTAGTGAGCTAAATGAAAAGTGTAATAAAAAATAAATAAAGGTGCTAGACACATAAAAATAGATGTTTTGGTCAGGATTAGGTATTGAGTGATATATAAAAAAAAAAAATTGTTGGATCTGACGGGTACGGTTTAAACTTCCATCATATCTTGACGGCCAATGGATGAGAGAATGTTGGAAGTTGCAGCTTCACAACAGCTTAAAGTGCTCAGGTTGCACACAGTCATGGTATTGGTTATAGCAGAGACTCTCTTTATTGTGGATGGGTATGCTGCAATATTAATTTTAGAGGGCACAGTAATTGTAAGAGGTGTATATGTCTGATCTCTTCTGTGTGCAGCTAGGCCTGCGGTTGCTGTGGCAACGCCTGAGCCAATCCTGTCTTGTGGACCACTGGTCAATGGGGTGTCACCTTAATGTCCCCACTCTGCTTAGCCTGGCTATTTATGCTTTCAGTTGCCACTCTGACCTTGCTTGTGAAAGGGTGTACTCTCTAGTTAGCTTACTACTGCATCTAGTCTGTATTCTGGTTCTTTGATGTTAATATTCGTTTAACCCTTTTCTGACGATTTGGCACTTTTGTAGTTCTCTTGTCTATTGGACAGACTTGCTGACAATTCTATCTCTGTTAGTTTGTTCCTCTCTGTGTTTTGTATCATGTGTATGTTAGTCCATTGTTTCCTGACCATTTCTTCCTGATCTGTACTGCATTGTGTATTGTTTATTATTTTGACTTGTGACGCCCTTGAACTTAGTCCAGAGTAGGGACTTTCTCCAAGTTGTGGTATCACTATTTAGGGCGATTAGGCAAGTAGGCATCTGGATGAGAGCAGGAGTGCACTATTTCTTGCCCATACGTGACAATAATGCTTTATGTTTCATGCAACAACAATGTAAAGTAATAAGTGGTGGTAGAACTACAAGTTCCTGCAGCTTTTTGTTGGGTGAGGCTACCAGTGGGCAGGGATTTTTTTACCCATAAAATATTAACAGTTGACATTCTGATGCATGAAAATTATATATACTGGCAGTTGAAAATGTCTGCTTTTTTTTTTTTTTTTTTTTTTTACAAAACCTTGACTTTTATAGCCCATATTAGCTATGAAGGTTTATTGCTAAGATAAGAAGAATCGGAATGTTCAGCGCGGGTAATGTGCAAAATATCTTCGTCTTTATTATTTATAAGCCTGCATAACAGGAATACATGTGATGAATTTCAAGTGCCGATCTGCACCCTTAGTCATACATTGTATGACTAAGGGTGCAGATTGGCACTTGAAACGCGTTACATGTTTTCCTGTTATACTGGTTTTTAAATAATAGAAAATGTTTTGCACGTTACCCGCGCTGGACATCACTATTGTACTATTCAGTTTTCATGCCTGCCATAGCACTCTCCAGGCTGCGGGCGAGATACATGGTGAGCTGGAAGTGCGCTGCCACTACACCTCTCTATATTGCTAAGATATGACATTTTTTTCTCATAAAAAAGGACAACATGAATTATGAGGATTGATTGATTAAATCTTTAGTTTGAGAGTGCCTGGATTTTTTTGATTTTAACCTACAGTTTTCAAATGAACACTCTGCGTGACATTGTTGCAGTATATTATCTTCCCAGATATTAATTACACATGGCCTGGAACATAGTAACTGTGACAGCCATGGTCTGCATTTCACCTGATATTACAACATATATTTTATTTAAATTACATTACCAATTATCTTTATAGGAAAATACTAGCAGGATTAGGTGATTCTTTTTTGTTTGAAATCTATTGCAATTAAAATACATTTGTTCTTTTATTATTATTTACTATTAACATTATTTTACACCGAGTTACCCCATATAGATTAGATAAAATAATGCAGAGTTCTATGGGATTGTCCAATGATCTTGTGTATATAGGGGATTCCTGGCTACCTGATGACAGCAGATGTTAGAGGGTTCAATTGCACAGAATGAACAATAACAGTGTATACTTACTGCTATGTATTCACAGTCATCTCAAGGAGCCCTATCCTGCTTCATGCAATCAGTGTGTATTCAAGATTGACAAGGTACATCAATAGATAACCTCTTATGGGCTTATACGTTGAATATTTTACTCATAATAGATTATTCACAAGACTAAATTAATCCATAAAGTTCTGGAGACATTCCTTTTCTTTATTCATCAACTTCTTGTTCATTGTACAAGGTATAATTGCCCTACCATCTTGCTTTATAGTCAGATGTCAACTCTCACAGAGATTCCTGTTGTGGCGTTTCAGAGAAGCACCCCCTTACTCAGGGGCATGGTTGATGATGTGACATTACAAAATGTGAATGAGGAATGAATGTGAGTGAAGCCCTGGTGCTAAGAAGAAACATTATAAGGGTGAATGACTTCAAAGTTATGGACCGTGGTTGTTACAATGAATTTAGTATTGTTTACTGACAGTAGCAGTATATAATGTCCTCAGTAAAAAAAATGGAGCTCCGACAACTGAAGATGCTGCACAGTACAGAATGTATTTTTTCACCTGTTTACATTTGTAGAAGAAATCAAGATGTACAGTATATATTTTAATGATATTAGGATTACAGATGAGCAAATTTATAGTAGTTTGATTTGTCACAAACTTCTCGGCTCGACAGTTGATGACTTTAGCCTGCATAAATTACTTCAGCTTTCAGGTGCTCCGGTGGGCTGGAAAAGGTGAATACAGTCCTAGGAGAGAGTCTTCTAGGACTGTATCCACCTTCTCCAGCCCACCAGAGCACCTGAAAGCTGAACTGATTTATGCAGGCTAAAGTCATCAACTGCCGAGCTGAGAAGTTCGTGACAAATCAAATTACTGGAAGTTCGCTCATCTCTAATTAGGATATATGTATATATATACATATATATATATATATATATATATATATGTATATACATCAGACTCCAGTTTATCGTATTCTTGTTGTCCCTGTGTTATTAGAGATTCCTGTGGTTTATCTGTTAACCTAAAAATGATCTCTTAATTAATAAATTGAATTACTGGTTTAGCATAATACATTGTTTATTTTATGGTAAGCCAAGATTGGCAAACAATACCTCGCCAGAAAGGTCCCACTATACTGTATTATATGTTGTTGCCTACCTTGGCCTTTCTTCTTCAGGATTTTTGGGGGAGATTCATCAAAACCTGTGCAGAAGAAAATTTGCTGGGTTACCAATGGCAACCAATCAGATCGCTTCTTTCATTTTTGAAAAGGCCCTTGAAAAATAAAAGAAGCAATCTGATTGGTTGCTATGGGCAACTCAGCAGCTTTTTGTCTTGACAGGTTTTGATAAATCTTCCCCTTTGTTCCTCATTTCCTTTTTAGTCTGCTCAAGTCTGATAAGATGGAGCACAACTGAAATGATAGAATAGAACAGACATTTTTCCCAGTCCAGGCTTTCTATAACAAGCCGGAATAGGGAGGATGTCAGTCAATCTCTGCTGGACATGGACAATTCTCATATATGAAAAAGAGAGAAATATTGATAATATGGGCAAAATTGCAGAACTGCGTGGCAACCCAGTGGTTGCAACCTGTCACCTCTGGGTCACATTGTATGAAGGCGAATGTGTGCACTTCTCCTTATGGCGTTAGATTTAGACTCTTGTTTTTATTGCATATCTTATTTACCTAGCAAAGAAACAGCAAGTACATATTTCTTTCTAGCCTCCCTATGCTTTGTAAACAATGACAGATCAATAATATCTGCTGCACGGGGTTATAGTTCAGGTGATAAAGATCTGCTCAAAAATCTTATTTTCTTCTCTGTAGGGAGCTCTTATAAGTCTATCAAGTTGAAAAAAGGCAGAATATTATTTCTTCTGTCCTATGCTTCTAAAGTACTGCACTGCTGACCTCCGTAAAGTTATGGAGTCTTATAAGCACCGGCAGTCTCTTACATGTTTCACTTGGGAAAGAGGCAGAAAACCAGGCGCGGCGCACACAATGTACAGTACAACTATCTGACTGGCAATTCAAAGCTGGTAGTTACAGAGCTGCAGAAAGGAAGGACATTGTATTTATTTCACAAGATGACTAGTTTTATTTGGATTCCAAAAAGCTGAGGTACAGTAAGGACTATAACGTGAAGGTCAATGACACAAATATTCACTATTTAATATTTCTTAGCATTTTGTTATGTCTTACGCAATCTTGTATCTATAGTATATAAGAAATATCACATGCAGAATTGTTCCAACCTGCAACATATTTTTATTAAACAATTAATACATATTATTGATTCATTTCTCAGTATTTTCAGTTTATTACAGTGCTCTTTGCATAGATATACAGGGTGATTCAAAAGGGATGTTGCAAAACGATAGCCTTGGTATTCATAACCAAGAGAACATACCACAAATGTATTAACATGAAAAGACACAAAGTCTATCCAAACGTTATCTAGACATTACAAATGTTCAAAATGATCAGTATATATGTACAACCTGAGAGAACGCACCACTGAAATAGTAGAGTCATCTGGACAGTACTGGATTACTACCTAGATATCTGCTGTGTAACCGGCATACAGCAATGATAAGTACTGGAAGGATTACTATTTTTAAATAAAAGTAATTTAAAAAAATAAAAGATTTAAAAAAAAAAATTCCACTGGAGGACCCCTTTAACATATTAAACAGGTACTCTAGCTTTAACAACTTATCTCCTATTTAAAAGTTAGGGGTTAAAGGAGTAGTCCAGTATTGAAAAACTTATACCTTATCCTAAGGATAGGGGATAAGTTTCAGATTGCGGGCGTCCGACCGCTGTGACCCGCACAATCTCCCTTACGGGGTCCCGGTTCTCCGGCCAGATAGCGTGTGTCAACCACCGCAGGAAGCAGCAGCTGACACGCCCCTTAGGATAGGGGATACGTTTTTCAGTCCTGAAATACTCTTTAAGAGTCTGACTGGCTGGGGGTCTGACCTCTGGGACCTTGTAATCTAAAGGAATGGGGCCCTGAATGTCCAAGCATGCATTCTTTATGAGAGTGCCAAAGATACACAAGGCTGAGTTTTACTTAGACACTTACTTTAACACATAGAATTTTTTTTTAAATCATATATATATATATATATATATATATATATATATATATATATCATTTATTAAATCTGTATAGCTGAAAATGAAATAGATACTAGGTTCATTTACCTAAAAATATGTTATAGGAGGAGTGGACATTTCTTAATTTTTTTCTTGCTTTCATGACATACAGTTTTCTTTGAAACCAGTTCAGTGAGTAAGCAAAAAAGGCATTCATGCTATGTTTTACTTGTGGTAAAAAGATAAAAAGAAGTTAACTGGTACTGTAATAAACATTAAAACGTTTGTAACAGCCTAATACGTTTCACAGTCATTACACTTATAGGTAATTTAAGCTGTTCTGAAGATATGTAGTGCAATAAAAGATATGTAAAAATAAAATTGAATAGAAATTTCCCAATGAAAAATGTATAGCATTACTGTCCCCTGGTGGTATAACAGTTAACTGCAAGATTTTCCTTCCTAATTTCCTATTGCAGATTAGCATCTTCATGACCCACTTGTCCAACTATGGCAATGACAGGCTCGGTTTATATACTTTTGTTAATCTCGCCAAATTTGTACAAACCTGGACTCATTTAAAGTTGCAAACTCTTCCTCCAGTTCAGCTGGCTCACAAATACTTCCAGCTCTTCCCGGAGCAGAGAGATCCTGTCTGGCAGGTAAGTGTGCCCATTAAATTAAATATTTTGTGTACTGTCGGAATAAAAATAGTTATAAGCCTAGATTTTTCTCCAATTATGCTCTGCTGTATTTCTCTGCACATAATATTGTAGACAGAAAGTATTTCAATGTATCTTTATACAGCTCACATAACAATAAGAACCCTCCTACTCCTCAATGGAATAGATGAGGAATACTGAAATGCTTCAATGGGAATTATATTCAGTCAGCTGCTGAAATAGTGGAATACAGCCAAATTCTCCGTAGATGCAGTTGCAGGGCCCCTTAGCAGTGTTATTGGAAAATAAGAAAGCTTTCTATAGAAATCAATAGCAAAGTACAACACTAATGATAAACTCTTTACATAACATTTTTTATTTAATGGATTAATCAAAAAATATTGTATTACCCATCAAAAAATTATACAATGGAAAGAGAGATCCAGCAAACCAGTAAAAACAAACACTTGTAATTAAAGCAATTCCACAAAATACAGAAGTAGGAAATGCGGAAAGACTACAGACTGCCAATGCATTTTAGGACCTCTAGGGTTTTTTACTCATGAACTTATGAGTAAGGGCATGAGATGTCCGAAATACATTGATTGTCAGTACTCTTTCTAAATGTTCTACTGCTGTATTTTATAGAATTGCTTTTAAAGAGGTACTCCGCTGCTAGACATCTTATCCCCTTATCCCCTATCAAAAGGCCCTGCTGCTGTCCCCCGCCCCCCTGTGATCTCCAGCAGCACCAGGACATTCTAAACAAACGCTGGGTTCCTGTACCAGTGGTCGTGACGTCACGGCCAGGCCCCTCGTTACATCACACCATGCCCCCTCCATTCATGTCTATGGAAGGGGGCGTGTCAGTCGACACTCCCCCTTCCATAAACATGAATGGAGGGGGTTTGACGTGACGTTATGAGGGGGCATGGCCATAATGTCACCATCACGGCCTCCAGCTCCGAGCGTTCTGAACTAACGTAAAAATTATTGTTTAAATGTTTTTTACTTGATCAATAGAATCGTTACATCCTTTGTGATGTTCTATATGCTTCCCAGTATCTCTGTTGCAATGGTTGAGCTAGACACTACCCTCATTTATGAATTGAGCCAATTTTAATGTAGTCCCTTCAGTTTCACAAAAGCAATTGGACAGTCTAATATAATTATAAGGATTAAGTTTTATACCTGGATCTTTGCAGTCAGTGACAGGTGGAAGTCTAAAGTTCACCACAGTGACCGAAATAACTCAAAATGGATAATCCAAAACTATAAACCAAACATGTAAGTCCAAAAGGACCTTGGAGTGCAAAACCTCTTTTACTATAACCCCCCGCTTTAAAGCTTCAATGTTTTATTGCTCCATTTTAAAATAACATGACCATTAGCCTCTGAACCCCTGATGCCAAAAAACATGGTTCCAAAAAACATGTAGGGAAGGCTAGTTATTAATATGTTTTAGTATCAGGTCACAAGTGTTCTTTAAAGATGCACTAATAGAGCACCTCAAGTGAGAGCACATACCTCCATATAGGATATACTCACCTGCTGGCTTTAACATTTTACTTTGGAAAACTATTTTAGAATAGAGCAATAAAACATTGAAGTTTTAAAGAGGTGGTTTATAGTTAAAGGGGGTTTGTGTCCCAAGGTCCTTTTGGATATACAAAGTTTGGTTTATAATACTGACAGATCACCAGTCACATCATTCAATAAACATCAGTGACCCAGTTCCACTGGAAGGCATATATGCCCATGCCACAAGACTGACAGGACAGCATTAAAGGGGTACTCCACTGGCCAGCATTCAGAACATTTAGTTCCGAACACTGCGTGCGCGCTGCGGGGGTTGGCATCGGCCCCCTCGTGATTTCACTACCCTCCCTGTCAATGCAAGTCTATGAGAGGGGGCGTGGTCGCCATGCCCCCTCCCATAGACTTGCATTGAGGTGGTGTGGCATGATGTCATGAGGGGGCATTGCCAACCCCCACAGCTTGCACACAGTGTTTGAAACTAAAGGTTCTGAATGTTGGCCAGTGGAGTACCCCTTTTTAATGGCATTCCAGGCCACAGGGCTGACAGTGATGTAATGATATTAAGGAGCTTAAGTAATGACTGTTCACAGGTGTCCATATTGCCTCTGCCCTGCTTTTCTATGAACTGCCCTGATATGCTGTTGTGCTCATCATTACATGCCATATCCCTAGAGAAATGAATATCTCCCATGTCATGATTCAGATTGTGTCTGTGGAAATGTCAAAGTCATAGATAATCCAGCTTTCCTATGGCCTTAAATAGCAAACCTACAGTCACCACTATCTCACTTCAATATAACTATGTATGCATGTACATATGTATCTGAGTTGCTAGAGTGGAGGAGAGTTGGGGAGGTTGAGGACCTACAGTACACTCACTTTAGCACATCACGCATTGTCACGTTTGGTACCTTGTGTTAGTTAAAAAGTGTGTTCATGAACTGCAGGTGCAGAGGGTGTAACCACTGTATGGTCAACAGAGGGGTCACTATTATTTTTTGGAACACACAATTTAAATTATTAATATTGGGGGAAGAAAGTGGGACTAAATAAAGGAATAATTACATTATGGGAGCAAAAAGACAGCATTATGACAGTGTAGAGACACAAAAAAGTATTATCATTTTCTAGTGGGCACAATGTAGGAATTTAACTGTGTGAGGAATAACCTAAGCACTAGCCCTAGTACTTTGTAGAAGACACTAACTGGGGTTAGTCAAGAAGTCATAATGGCCGCCTGGATAAGATACAAAAAAAAAGGAGAGTAGATAACTCCAATCAGAGAAGATGTGTCCTTTATTCAACGGATATAACTGATCAATATTCACACTTTTGGGATTATTCTTCTAATCCTTTAATCCCTTCCCGCACTGGGACGTATGCATACGTCCTAGCGATCTCCTGCATTGCCGCGGGCAGTGCAGGAGATCGGCAGCGGGACCTGCCGCAGCTGCCAGGGCCACGATTGCGCTGGTTCTGGCAGCATTAACCCCATAGATGCCATGATCTATCCTGATCACGGCATCTATGGTGTTGACAGGGGGAAGTGTGCTCCCCCTGTTCACCAACGGCATCTCCGTGATACGATCGTGGGTCGCCGTTGGTTGTTATGGCAGCAGGAGGCCAGATCATGTCCTCCTATCTGCCTGCTACGGAAGCCTGTGAGATCCAGCCAGAGGCTGGATCGCTCAGGCTTTACTGTGTGCAGCTCATACTGTGCTGCAGTACAAATGTATTAAAGCATAGTATAACCTGTAAAAAGTAAAAAAAATTATAATAAAAGGTTGTCCAATGCATGTATGAAGAGTAAAAAAAAATGCCCCTTTCCCAATAAAACCCTGTATTGTCATCAAAGAAGATCAAAAACACAAATCATATACATTATAGGTATTGCCACGTTCATAATGACGTGCACTAAAAACTCTAATGTAAATTATCCAGCACGGGGAACATCGTAAAAGAACAAAAAAGCACAACATTTTGGTAAAAATAGCAGATTAAAAAAGATAAAAAGGTAGCATGTATCGCAAAAATGATACCAATAAAAAGTACAGCTCATCCCGCAAAAAATAAGCTCTCATTCAATGGCCTCAGACGAAAAATAAAAAAGTTACGGCTGTTGGAAAATGAATTTTGCTTAGAAAAGGAAAAACAACATATAAAGCTATATAAAATGGGTATCGCCATAATCGTACTAACCCTCAGAATAAATATAACATCACTTTTACCACACAGTGAACACCGTTAAAAAATTATAGAAAAAGAACGCAGAAATGTTACAGATTTTCACAATATTTTGGAGTTTTTCGCAGAAAATGCTGCATGTGTCAACAAAAATGCACCACTTATATGGAGTACAATATGTCCCGAAAATATCATCTCAGAATCGCTCCACTCAGAAAAAGCATTCTAAGGTTATTACCATTAAAAGAGACGCAGTCAAAAAAAAAAAAAAAAAGAGCTTGGTCATTAAAGTAAAAAATGGGTCCATCCTTAAGGGGTTAAGGCAATAGCTGCTAAATTAATGGGTCCCTTAAAAGTTCCCTTAAGACCCAGTGATTCAGCTAAATGTTACAGAAGGGCTTTGACAGGGGCTCAAGATTCTTTAGCCACATTCTACTAATCAAATATAAAACCTAATATAGAATTCTGAGAAACAGTATATATTATAGCATAGCTGTGCATGCAATTCTCTTGTGTAAAGGAATTGTCTCTAGGCATTTTTATATTTTTTTTTTGTGCGAAAAGATAGGAAAGTCGAGATTAAAATCCAGAATAATATATATATATTTCATTTTCATGCCATATCACCTGGTCCTAAATTGAACATTTATCATATGTACAGCATCCTGGAATTAATGATGCTTTGAGAAAAACAATAGTAATAACATTTTATTTTTCAAGCATGCATTTTTTACTGGATTAGTCTGTTTAAATGCCGACATATTGCTTTCATCAAAACGTATATGAAGAAAAAGATGCATTTTATTTCATGCAATTATTTTATTTTAGTCTCATTTATCATACATCATATTTTGCTATTGTCATAAAGCAACAAATACCATATTTATCGGGGTATAACACGTACCAGCCTATAACACACACCCTCATTTTTCCAAGGAAATTTGGTTAAAAAAGGTTTCTTACCCAAATATCCTTGAGGGTGCTTGTACATGCGTGTTGTACCCCGATAAACTGTTTCTGGCCCCGCAGAAGCCCCTGCGGTCCATTGATCTAAGGCGGTCGCTTAAAATCCTGTAACTGCAGAGGCTTCTGCGAGGCCAGAGTCACGCTGCCGCCCCATATTTACCTGTCGGCGCACTCCTTCAGGCTCCGGGAGCGTCCTTTGCTGTCAGCACGCAGCGCACAGCGACAGCGCAGGATGCTGCCGGAGTCTGAAGGAGCACCAACAGGTAAATATGAAAGCCGGGATGGGGAGGGACACAGGAATGGGGCGGCGGCCCTCGCAGAAGCCGCTGCAGTTACATTATTTAAAGCGGCAGCCTTAAATCAATGAACCGTAACGGCTTCTGTGGGGCCAGAAAGAGTTTATCTGCGTATAACACGCAGATAGACTTTAAGCTTAAACTTTTTGCTTAAAAAATGAGTTCTACATGCCAATAAATACGGTATTTAGTTATAAACATGAACCTAAGATATACCGCTCTGGTCTTAGTAACAAATTTATCATGTGGGACCCTCAAAATAAAATAACATGCAATAAGTTATTATTCATTTAATGAGGGAGATGAGGGAGATTCAATTCTCACATATATTTTACAGAATCCCTGTGATGACAAACGTCATCGAGACATTTGGTCAAATGAAAAAACCTGTGATCGACTGCCAAAATTTCTCGTTGTGGGACCACAGAAAACTGGTAAGAATTGGCTTCTATACTGATATAAAATATAGATATAATAAATATCACCACATCACATGAACAGTTTTACAGAGATATGTGTACATTTCTCCTCATGACACTGAAGTGTTTCATAGTTAAATACGAAATTCATGCATCTCTTGTACAGAAGATATGTAAAAGGTTTATTCTTTAGACATGCAGTACAGTTGGAAAGCTTTTGACCCCATTAAAGGAGTACTGCAGCCATAGACAACTTATCCCCTATCTACAGGATAGGGGATAAGTGTCTGAGAGTGGGGACCTACGATCTCCCGTATGGGGACCCAACATTACCGGGGCTCTGCACGGCTAATGTTCATGTTGTCGACCTCACTTAGAGGTTGACAGACACGCCCTCTCCATTTAGCTCAATGGGAGAGACGGGGATGCCCGAACAATGCATCTCTGCCTCTCCTATAGAGATACATGGAGGGGGCATGTCGGCCGTGGCTTTATGCTTCAGCCGACATACCTCCTTCACAGGGAGAGCCGGGGCCCCAAACAGAAGATTGCAGGGCTTCCCATCGTTTGGACCCCACCCACCCCAATCAAATACATAAGTTGTATTAGGCTGCAGTACTCCTTTAAATTTTTTTTCACATTTTGTTATATTGCGCCCTTGTGCTGAAATGAAAAACTAAATTTTATTTTCCTCCCATCATTCCGCACTCAATACCCCAAAAGTGAAAACATTTTAAAAAAATTTGCTTATTTACTGAAAAGAAAAAACTAAAATATTGCATTAATATAAGTATTCAGAACCATTACTAAGTTGAAGCATCTTTGGCAGATAATACAGCCTTTAGTCTTCTTCAGGATTATACCACAAGGTTTGCATATCTGGATTTGGGGATTTTCTGCCAATATTCTCTGCAGATACTTTCAAGCTCTGTCAGGTTGGATGGGGACCATCAGTGGAAGCCATTTACATGTCTCTCCGTCTCTCCATAGATGTTCAATTGGGTTCAAGTCAGGGCTCTAGCTGGGCCACACAAAGTTGTCTCTAAGCCACTCCTCTGTTGTCTTGGATTTATTCTTAGGGTCATTGAGGGAGAATTATCAAAACCTGCGCAGAGGAAAAGTTTACCAGTTGCCCATAACAACCAATCAGATTGCTTCTTAAATTTTTTTAAAAGGGCCTCTGAAAAAATGAAAGAAGCAAACTGAATGGTTCCTATTGGCAACTGGTCAACTTTTTCTCTACAGAGGTTTTGGTAAACACCCCCCCCCCCCCCAATGTTTTGTCCAGAGTGCTGTAAACCTGTTTGTCAGGTTTTCATTGAGAATATCTCTGTACTTTGCTCCATTCAGCTTTCGATCAATCCTGACCAGTCTCCCTGTCCCCTGAGCATGATGCTGCCACACCTATGCTTCTTTGTAGGGATGGTGTTGGGCAGGTGATGAGCAGTGCCTGGTTTCCTAGAGACATGACACTTAGAATTGAGGCTAAAAAGTTTAATCATGGTTTTCCCAGAAAATCTTGTTTCTCATAGTCTAAGTCCTTTAGGTACTTTTTACTAGGTACTTCTGGAAGTTTCTACCATTCGCTCACAGGATTTTAGGAGCTCCAGAGAAACCACTGGGTTTTTAGTCACCTTTTACCTCTCTGCAAACACACGGATATCAAGGGAAATGTAGGCTGCAGTTAAAAATGATCATTAGAGAGGAATAAGAGTCAGGATGGCAGACAATCCATGCCTGCCACATCAGCTAAAACAGCTGCACTATAAGCAAAATTGAAAAGAAAACCCTTGACTGCTTCTTTAAGAAGGTATTGACTATATGCAGTGTATGTGTTGATATAAGTTTATCATAGTATAATTACAGTATACAAATATATTTTTATTGATTTATTGATTGATTTAATGCGTATAGTGGTCCCATATTTTAAGTATATAGGAAAATCATCTGTAAAATATTGAGTACATTATATATTCTACATGTATCACATGGACATTATACCATTAACATGGATTTTTTCGTAAAATAAATGTAGTTAATCTTAGGGGTAACTTAACTATTTCCAGCTTCAGATTTAGCAATGCTGTTCTGTTCTTATACTGGAGTTTGTGTTTAGCACAAGATGTCTTTTTGCTTGGGCCATCCATCCCTACCATTAGATCTTTCTGTATACAATACAACCACTGGAAGAAAATACATTTATTCCACTCACTATTTATTTATTTATTATATAATATATTTACAAATAATAGTAGTAATAATTCTAAACACAACTGTTTATAACTGGTGTGACAGAGTGTCTGGAGAAGTAGTGGACGGGGTCTATGTGTGCCCGAGGTTCCTCACTTATGTAATTTAAAGCAACCAGGGAAATGTTCAGCAGAGGTCTATGCAGACATCTCTGCAATTTGGGTTTGTATAAAACCTGTGTGTTTTTAGGGCCTGTGTTGCTGGAGTGGGGAGAGAAGGGTGGGCCCCCACTCCATCCGGACAGTCCGGGTTTTGGGCTGTCAGGTAATCACTCCTCAGGTGTGCTGGCCTGATATAAGGCTGAGAATTCAGACACATCTCTCTCTCAGCCTGGGAACAGATTATCTGCATGGAGCCTGTGAGAACACTACAAGTGGTATGGATGTCGCTATATTGTTCAGTGCCCGGTATTAGGCCGGCACTTGGTTAGTGAGGTTTCCTGTTGTTAGTTAGAGCCGGTCAGGCTTAGGATTTTGTTTTTTTATATTTTATGTTCTGTACCTCAACCTGTCAATAAAACTGGCTGAGGTCAGTTAAACGAATCCCCTGCTTTTTGGACTGCAATTTCTACAGTGTTCCTGCAAAACTGTGCCTGTCTACCCAGGAGACGTTATCCCCGTTACCTAATCCTTTACACTGGATATAAATGAACCATTCCCATAATTCAAGGAAGCTAAGTAATTAGAAGCTCATTGAGGAAACTCTCACATTGTAGAGTTGCCTTTTCAGAACCTGGGACATGGAAGGAAGTTATTTTTTTTTCTAGACTAAAAAAAAAACAAAAAACAAAAAAAAACATACAATAAAAATAATCTTTTACTTGCACCTAATAACTCCTCACCTTTTATCTTCCCGGTGCATTTACAGTACGTGGTCAATACAATCAAGTCAATGGTTTCTAACTTTACCAAACAGTACTTGGGGATAGCCAAGCCAGTGCAGAGCTGATCAATATAGGTGAAGGGAGCATAATGAAGAAGTGGAAACTGAGAAGGGTTAATGAAAAATGTAATGTGTGTTTGAATAAACAATAAGAAAATACAATAAGAAAATGGTTATTTAATCTGCAACATAGTCATTTATTTGTTGCCCACCCCAAGGAAAACACTGCCTACATTACATCCATAACCATAATTTGTACCGACACAATAATTCAGCCATTCCCATTACATATAGCCATGGGTTTCTTCAGCATGTGGTCATCACGGTATCTACAAACTATCACTTTTACACACCGAGATAATACATCATTGAAAAATGACTTATTTGAGTTAATTAGAAATGACGTACACATTACCAGCTGGTTTAAAAACGGATGCACTAGATTTAAAGGTTCACTACATTATGTAATTTAATGGAATATTAAGAGGTGTCATGTAAATTTCAGGGTAATAAGCATCTGACGCCAATTAAACTTATCCATGAGACATTAATACCTATTAAAGCTGGTACATTATTGATAAAATAAAACACCTTACTTAAAAATACTCAGTGTTTCTTTGTCATTAAAGCACTCTGTGGTGTTATAAATCATTTAACTCTTTGGAAAGCTGAGAAATGGTACACTAAAATGTTTATCTGTTTCACATCAGATTATTAGGGAAGTAAGAGAGGAAGTGTGAATTTATAGTTACATGGGTCAGAAGGGGAAATGGCATGCTGGCCACTGCTTCCCTGACTGCATTCCCATAGCATAAATGATTTCAGTGCATTATTTGCCATTCCTGGAATTATCTTTTTGGCCAATGTAGATTGGTGATTGCTGAATATCACTCACATCCAATTCTCCACACTTTATGATCATTAGGTGTTAGTGCTGTTTTTTGATTGGCTTTTCTATATGTCAATCCCATTTTATTTAGCAGTTTTCTTCTTCTGTTACAAATAGAGACGTAATTGACTTGACAGACTTGACTATGCTGACTAGACTTCTCCCCTGTATTTTGGCTTACCAGGCTTTGACTTTCCCCTGAAGTTGGTTCCACGGATAGTGGCTGCGTGATTAGATCTTGGTCTCCCTCAGGACACCAGACAACTCTCAGGTCTTCACTCAACTGCACCTCAGACTCATCTCACTGGACTAACTCCTCCCTGCTATATAAGGAGCAATTTGGAGGGGTCCAATAGGTCACCAACAAGTCACCTGGTCACTGGCACCTTCCTTGGTTACACAGGCTTAGCAACAATATTTAACCCCTTAACGACCAGAACGTATATTTACGTCCTTGACCGGCTCCCGTGATATAATACGGGGTCACGCGGTGCCCCGCGTCATATCGGGTCGGTCCCGGCATGTATCTGAAACCGGGACCCAGGGCACCCTGGCCGCACGCTATTAACCCTTTAGACGCGGCGTTCAAAGTTGAACGCCGCGTCTAAAACGAAAGTGAAAGCTGCCCGGCTGCTCAGTGGGGTTGATCGGGACCACCGCAGAGAAAATGCAGTGTCCCGATCAGCTGGGACACGAGCGGAGGTTCTCTTACATGCCTCCAGTGTGTCCCCTCGTCGATTGATTGCTCCAAGCCTGAGATGCAGGCTTGAGCAATCGACCGTCAATAACGCTGATCACTGCAAAGCTATGGCTTTGCAGTGAACAGTGCTGGAAATAAGTGTGTGTAGTGTTATAGGTCCCTATGGGAGCTATAACACTGCAAAACAAAAGTGTAAAAAAAAAGTTAATAAATTAACCCTTTCCTTAATAAAAGTTCAAATCACCCCCCTTTTCCCATAAAAAAAACACCATGTAAATAAAAATAAATATAAACATCTGTGGTATCGCCGCATGCGTAAATGTCCGAACTATAAAAATATATCATTAATTAAACCACACGGTCAATGGTGTAGGTGCAAAAAATTCCAAAGTCCAAAATAACGTATTTTTGGTCGCTTTTTATGTCATGAAAAAATGAATAAAAAGCTATCAGAAAGTCCAATCAATACAAAAATTGTACCGCTAAAAACGTCAGATCTCGTTGCAAAAAATGAGCCCACAATTTTAAACGTATACATTTCCGTGCATGTAGTTATGATTTTTTCCAGAAGTACGACAAAATCAAACCGATATAAATAGGGTATCATTTTAATTGTATGGACCTACAGAATAAAGATCATGTGTTATTTTTACTGAAAAATGTACTGCATAGAAACGGAAGCCCCCAAAAATTACAAAATGGCATTTTTTCTTCAATTTCGTCGAACAAGGATTTTTTTTCCGTTCCGCTGTAGATATTTGGGTAAAATGACTGATGTCACTGCAAAGTAGAATTGTTGGCGCAAAAAATAAGCCATATGGATTTTTAGGTGCAAAATTTAAAGGGTTATGATTTTAAAAGAAAACTCTGGTGGAAACACGTTTCTCTAAGGGTTAATTTGGGGACTTGCTGGGACTAGTAGTGGATACCCAGAGGTCTGGTGGCCTTAACCCTTGCACCATCACACTCTCTCTAGCATCTTGGCTGGACCGATAGGGTGTGATCGTGACAACTGGTGGCAGCGTCGGGATATATTTAGAGATTTTTAGTGCTTGCTGGATTTTACCTGTAAGGAAATCTTAGCACTAAAAAGAAATTGCATACATATTATTGTGTGTAAATTCCAAAGACAGAGCTCAGTGCTGGTTTAAAAGACATACAAAAAGAGTGCAAGACAGTTCTGTCCTCCCCATCTCCTGTTTTACCTCCTCTGTCTCATCTCGGAAATATGGAGGCATATCGCAAGCAGTCCATGCCTGCACTGGAGCTAATGTGCCAAGAAAAGGACATCCCTACTGCAGGAAAGAACAAGGAACAACTTATTGCTGATCTTGTGGAGTATAATGCCCGTGCAGAAGAGCTGAGTGACATGAGACAAAGTCCTACCGCTGGAACTGCCATCCAAGGAATTATATCTCCTGGGGAATACAACATTACTCCCCATCAGGACAGTACTCCACATGAGGCCTTGGACTCTTATATGCGGACTGCCTTACAACACCTTGGGAATGTGGATGCCAATATGAAACTCCAACTGCTTCTCCAGTACCAAACAGCAGAGAGAGAGGCACAGGCATGGGCTGCAGAGAGAGAGAGGCACAGATACGAGCTGCAGAGAGAGAAGCCGCAGAAAGAGAGGCCCAGCGAAGGCATGAACTTGAGGTTCTGAGGCTGAGAGGGGATGCTTCATCCGCACGCAGTGATGTGCAGGATCAAGGAGACCACAAACCTCGCTTGGAACATTTCCCCATTTTGGAGAAAGATGGTGATCTGGATGTGTTCCTGAGGGGATTTGAAAAGGTTTGCCGGCAGTTCCATCTACCTAAGGAACAGTGAGGACGATATCTAACCCCACAGCTGCGAGGGAAAGCTCTGGGTGTGTTTGCTTCGCTTCCCTCTGAGAGTGACCAGGACTATGAGGCAATAAAATCTGCCCTGCTAAAAAGTTTTAATCTGACTCCAGAAGCTTATCGGAAAAAGTTTCGGACTTTGCAACAAAGTGCCACAGAAAGCTGCACTCAACATGCAGGTCAGCTAAGGACTGCATTCAGGCAATGGACTGGTGGCCTACAAGTCACTACCTATGAGGCCCTGGAGGACTTGATGGTCCTGGATCAGTTTCTCCAAACACGGAGCTTTGAAGCCTGAGAGTAGATATTGGACCAAGACAGCAACGGAAGCAGCAAAATGTGGATCTGCACAAGCTGGAGCAAGTACCTGGAGGGGAGCCACACACCCACAGAGCACCACCAGTAGCACCAATCCAGCCGGAAAATTCTTGCCATCATTCCCAAAAGCAACAGGAGCCACATTGGGTCAGGGGGACACCCGCCGATGTTACAGATGCAACAATATTGGGCACCTGAGTGCCACTTGCCCCAACAAAAAGAATTCTCCACCAGTAGCTGGAGGACACACAGCCGTTCTTCTGGTGTCCGGAGCAGTGGAGAAAAGAGCGGATAACCTGCAGAGTGTAACTGTGGGTGACCGGGTGACAGTGGGTTTGCGAGATTCTGGAGCCTCCTTTACCTTGGTGCGGCCTGAAGTGGTGGATACAGAGGACATCATCCCTAGAAAAGGAATTGGAGGTGTGCGGCCCGCTGTGCCCATGGCCTGTGTGTACCTGGATTGGGGTACAGGCAAAGGTTTGCGGGAGGTGGGGGTCTCTGAGGACATCCCTGTTAATGTTCTGCTGGGGAATGATTTGGGTCAGATGCTCTGTCATTATGCTCCAGAGGACACTACCTGCACACCGGATGGGCTAGGAGAGAGCCCTGTTCATTCTGAGGTACTGTGCGAGACTTTGGGAGACACTACAAAATGTGGTAACTGGGAGGGAGTGCAGGGGACTGATAATTGTTTACCTGTGACTGAACCAGTAATGTTTTCCAAAAGTGGAATGGGTTATATTGTAAAATGTGGTGACAATGCATTGCCAATGCCAAAACCTAGTGGAGATGGGCTAGAGGGAGGGGTTGGTGTGCCCCTGGTGACATATATGGATGAGGGACCAGCAGTGAGTGATATGTACCAATCCTGTGAGCCTAAGGAGGAGGAGGGAAGGAGTGATAGCCCTGTGTATGATGCCTGTATTGTTATGTCTGGAACTGAGGGGGAGGAAAATAAACCCCAGGGAGGCATACCAATGGTGGCAGTGGTAACGCGTCAGCAGCATGCCAGGGCTGCAGCTTTAAAAGGAAGCGAGGATTTTGATGCAAGAGGCAAGCTTTGTGACTTGCAAGCCACAGCAGAGGAAGGTGGAGATGCTAGTTCACCTTGGGTAAATGTGCTCCCTGATACCACGAGATGGGGGGAGGGAAATGAGCATTTTTGGGAATCTCTGCGCAGTGACCCTTCCCTTGAAGGGCTGAGACAACATGCTGAACATACAGGTGTTGACACAGATGGGCATCGGGTATATTGGGAAAATGATATCTTGTACTGGGAGTCCCTTTCCAAAGGCATGCTAGGGGCCCAGGAGAGAGAAAGAGAGTTAGTGGTTCCTAGGCAGTACAGGAAAGAGCTGCTGAGGTTGGCCCATGAGACCCCCCTGGCAGGACATTTGGGAGTGGCCTATGCGGTCACAGAGAATGAATGTCTAGCTGTGGTCTGGGCTTTGCAAAAATTACAGCCATACCTGTATGGCAGGGATTTTACTGTCATAACTGATCACAACCCTCTACATTGGTTGGACAGAGTGTTCGGTAACAATGGCACCTTGAAACAAATGCCCAAAACATTTGTAGAATCGGAGGGCAGAGACTGGGAAAAGTATTTACCCCATCTCTTATTTGCTTACAGGGAGGTACCCGAAGAATCTACAGGTTTCTCGCCCTTTGAATTATTATATGGTCACAAAGTGCGGGGACCCCGAGATTTAGTTAGGGAAGAATGGGAAGAGGGGCTACAGGCCCCTGAGACTTCTGTGGTGGAGTATGTTCTGAGATTCAGGGACAGGATGCAGGCACTGACTGGGCTGGTACATGACAACCTCACAGCAGCACAGTCCAGGCAGAAGTACTGGTATGATCACTATGCAAGGGACCGGGTCTATGAAGTGGGACAGAAGGTAATGGTTCTGAACCCCATCAGGCAGAATAAGTTGCAGACCGCCTGGGAGGGTCCCTTCCCCATTTTGCAGTGCCTAGGACCCACCACATATGTAGTTGCCCTTGATGAGAAAGGTCAGAGGCAGAGACAGTACCACATTAATATGGCATACTATGACCCTGAGAAGGTGGTACTCGGTGGTACTCATTGTATGCAGTGCACCAGAGGAAGGGCTGGGTAGTGATTCCCTACTGGACCTAGTGGAGGAAGCTAAGAGCCAGGGATCCCTTCAGGATGTGGAGATCAATCCACAGCTCTTAGCTGCAAAGAAAAGGCAGCTAAATGAGGAAATAGGCCCCTTCAGTGCCATCTTTGCCTGGGAATGCAGGTCCTGTATTGTCAAGAAAATAAATAGACGGTTAATGGAGACAGATTTATCAGCCTGGAGAGGCCAGATCTCTCTGTCTCCATCTTAAGGGGGAGGTGTTATTATTAAAATCCTATATGTTTATTATAATTATAACTGTGTGATGTATTATCCAAGCCATGGGTGAGAGGTCATTCAGACTGTGGGTTTGTGTATTGCATTTTATTGGGGGGTCTGGCTGTTTGTTTACATCTCCTTTGAAGTCAAAGGCTTTTTTGAAGCAGCAGGATGTAAGGTGCACTCTGGTCCCATCATAGAATCACACAGATAAGGGGGCCAGGAAGAGAGAAGACCCCCTGGTGGGATCAGAGGGGAGGGGGGAATGGAGTCTCCCTCCCAAGAAAGCAGATATGATATTTAAACAATGCTAGACTCAAAGTTGGTTGTTCAAGGCTGTGCCCAAAGCTGAAAATACCATCCTAAGAACAGCTGGACTCTCACTCTCATGGACTGATACCATCATGCTGTAGGAACTTCATCTTTTGTTTTCTGAACTTGTCTTGCTAAAGTCTTTTATATATTGTTATACCTGTATGTCATTTGTTTCTGTATTTTTATATATAGTCAGCACTGTGATACCTTTTTATCAGATTAAATGTTTAATTAATCAGCTCTGGTCTTAGATCTCTAAATATAGTAGCTCACCTTTCTAAAGGCAGCTCTGGTGGAAACACGTTTTTCTAAGGGTTAATTTGGTGACTTGCTGGGACTAGTAGTGGATACCCAGAGGTCTGGTGGCCTTAACCCTTGCACCATCACACTCTCTCTAGCATCTTGGCTGGACCGATAGGGTGTGATCGTGATACCTTCCTTTGTATTTTCTTTTTCTACACCATTTTAGCAGGTTTGGCAGACACAAAGCACCTGAAGTTCTAGTTCATGCAGAACCGAACTTTCCTTGTGCTACTTATATTTTTTTTTTTATAACCTTGCCAACTGACAGAGAAAAGCCAACATCTTTCTATGTTACATTATGTTATTATGGACGCATTTTTGTAACCATTTTATGTGTCATGGCAATAATTCACAGCTTTTCTGATCTCATTTTTAAAAAGTAGTGTGAACACCTCCAGTCTGACAAATCTTATGCCAGAAAATGGTGCAAAAAGCAGCAAAATACAAAACTACAGTCTTAACAAATTGCCATGGTTTACATCTTCTGGGTGAACTTCCTCTAAGTATTATGATTCTACAATTTTAACCATAAGCTGTTTATCCTGTCATTGCTTGTATCGGTTTAAAAGAAAGAAAAAAGAATTACAGTATGAAATATGAAGGGATATTCCGATCTCCAAAAGTTATCTCCTATCCAAAAGGTAAGGGGTAACAAGCAGTTCAGTAAATATCCGACCACTTAAATCCCCATGCTTATAATTAAGATAAATTGCCGCCATCTTTAATTTTTTTGTGCAAAAATTGGAAAGTTTTGCGACAAAATTACCAATTTTGGTGCCATATTTCTAATCATGGAAAATTCTGGCAGAAGCATAACATACACAAGCGATAACAGTATAAAAATAGTATAAAACATTTCCATGGCTAAAATGTGATTGCAGGTGCAGTGACCATGAAAAATAATATATAAAATAATAAAAATGATATATGTGTATAAATATATATATATATATATATATATATATATATAGACAAAGAATAAGTCAGCCAGCACTTTAGTTGATACCAAACTATTATATGGACCTGGCCTACAGGTGCACGCTACTAGGCTAGATATACAGCAACAGAAGAATGCAGCAGCACACTGCCAGCACAAAGATATAGATGAAATATGAATATGCAGTTAAAACATGGAGAGCTATACAGCTATGGTGTAATAGATGCAAATGTGAAACTATGAAATAGTGAGGCACTTAGCTCGCAAATTTGTCTCCGCCGGCGGTCAAATAGCTTGGACCGTCCCACCGCGATAAGGTGGCCTCATTGGGACAGACCCTACACTTTGAATATGCCTCTGTGTGAACAGTTCAGTAAGCATGACAGGGTCTGGAACATCCAAGACACCTTATATACACACCTGATAGAGGTGGGTGGGGTGCAAGGCCAACATGGAGGTAGCCACTCCCCCGTATGTGCAATACAGACAAAGAATAAGTCAGCCAGCACTTTAGTTGATACCAAACTATTATATGGACCTGGCCTACAGGTGCACGCTACTAGGCTAGATATACAGCAACAAAAGAATGCAGCAGCACACTGCCAGCACAAAGATATAGATGAAACATGAATATGCAGTTAAAACATGGAGAGCTATACAGCTATGGTGTAATAGATGCAAATGTGAAACTATGAAATAGTGAGGCACTTAGCTCGCAAATTTGTCTCCGCCGGCGGTCAAATAGCTTGGACCGTCCCACCGCGATAAAGTGGCCTCATTGGGACGGACCCTACACTGTGATATATATATATATATATATATATATATATATATATATATATATATTTTTTTTTTTATTAACATTTTCTAATAATAATTATTTATTTTTCAATAATTGATCGAATCAGTAGACCCCCATTGATTAGCTTGTTATCCCTATACGGTGGATAAGGGATACATTTTGGAAATACGAATACCTCTTTAATCTTATATATTAACACTCACTTGCCAGTCAGGTAATAACAGGTAGCATCTTTATGACTTGTGAAATTTCATCCCTATCTCTAAAACTTGTCACTTAGTTTAATAAGCGTTCACAGTAGTAAAGTGAACGGCTGACGGTGTTAAGGTAACTCACCTCATCTCTTTGACTTAAAGAACTTAAACATTTAATGAAGAAAATCTGGAAAAATATGACAACTAAGCTTTCTAATCATATATTGATATGGATGGTAATTATACAGCGATGATAATATTACTATTCTTCTTCATGACAAGGTAAAGAAATTATTCTGTGTTTAATCACACATGAGCTTTGATACTCTCAGAAAAAAATGAAACAGAATATGAGCACATTATTACTGAGATGTTCAGAAAAATGGTGTCTAGGCACTGGGATGACAACAATTGGGCTGGATTTCAGGGGAAAACCTAAGGGAAATTAATGCATCAGTTTTATCTGCCAGCCTAGAAAATGTGAAATAAATGTATTTTTCATCATTCAAAATCTAGTGCCAGTATTAAAATTCTTGTGTATCTTTTCATGAAAACAGACAAAAGAGAAAACTATAACATTGGAATAGACCTTGATGTACAATAAAAAAAAATATATATAACTAATATATTATTATCATTTGTCCATATAGACAAGGCACACCATAGCTCCATTTGGATGTATTCAATAGGTTTATTTGTAATCCTAAATGTTTTCGTATAAATCCACTACAAATAAATTACCATTTAGTAACAAATTCCAAACTGCGCATTCAAATATAGATCACGTTGTCTAAAGGGAATAAAATGGTAGTTATGTATATTCACATTGTGGGTCTAGAACAGTGTTTCCCAAACTTTTTTGACTTGGGGAACCCCTAAAAAAAAACATTTTGTGGGGAACCCCCACTGAAATTGATGAGCAAAAAAAAAAATGGGGGAAACGGCCGCAATATCAATTTATCTGTGGGTATGTAGATTACACTGCTGCTTTATACAGCAAATCACAAATTGTGTCTTCTAACATCAGCTTCGTTCCCTTCTCTTCTCCATCTGGTTCGGGCCATCATGACGATTTCTTCCAGCCACAATTCTTCACCGTTAAACCTGCAAAACAAACCTATTAGGCTCCGCACTTTTCAAGCATCAGTCTCCAGATTCACCTTTTACAAGTGAGGAGGAATACAGGGGTGTATAGGTGTACAGGGGTAGCAGAGGGGTGCAGAAAGGTGTACATGGGTGACAGGTGTGTAGAGGAGTGTACATGGATGGCAGAGGGGTGTACATGGGTAACAGAGGGATGTTGGGATGTAGAGGAGTGTAAAAGGGATGACAGAGGGGTGTAGGGTGTGACAGAGGGCTGTACATGGGTGACAGATGGTTGTAGAAGAGTGTACATGGGTGACAGGGGGGGCGTACATGGGTGACAGATGGGTGTACATGGGTAACAGATGGGTGTTGGGGGTGTAGAGGGGTGTACATGGGTGACAGATGGGTGTAGAACAGTGTACATGGGTGACAGGGGGGCATAGGGGTAAAAGAGGGGTGGACAGGAGTGACAAAGGGATAGAGGGGTAAATAGTGGGGGTTGGACATTGGTGATAGGGGGTAGTTCGTGGGATGGTCAGAGGGGTGGTCAACATAGGTGACAGGGGCAGACAAGGTGGACATGGATGACAGGAAACTGGACAAGGGTGAAAGGGGGTAGCAGAGGAGTGACAAAGGGGTGGCAGGGGTGACAGTGGGGAGAGGGTGCATTACCTTAATTAAGCTGAGCTGTTGCGAGGGGCCAGGAAGAATCCGTGGGCCGAGAAGACCCCGGGGGGGGGGGGAGCTGCGGGTGGAATCAGGCAGGCCAGGATGATACTCCTGGGGGCCGGGAAGATACTCCGGGGGGGGGGGGAGGTGGAAAGATAATCAGGGGGCCGGCCAGCACGCCTGTGACTCACTCCAGTGCCGCAGAGGGAAGGGGGAAGCTGTTTGTGCAGTGCGCAAGTACACACAATGCACACACAGGCTTCCCCTGCGCTACCATGATTCACAGGAGCTCGCAAAGCCCCCGGCAGTTCTAGACAGAACACCAAGGTTCCAGGGTACCCCGGTTGGGATCACTGGTCTAGAATCTTCACCTGCTATTCCTTCAAGCTTCTAGAAAACATCTGGCTGGGTTCTCATGTTGCAGTTTTGCATTGTTTTACAATGCAACAAAAATCCATCTAATGCAATGCATGCATTTTATCATGAATTGGTGCTGGTGTTTTTTACCTGGAAAACATTGTGGCAGACTGCAGTATATAAAATCTAACAAAGCATCAGTCTTCCATAAAATGCATGTGCATTTTATATTAACTTTTACTCCATGTTAAAACACTAAATAGCAAAAAAATTAATAAAATTATTTCCGCCCCGATGTTTTTCACAATATTTCATGATGGCAGCAACTTTAGGCATGGACGTAACTGCCAGGGTAGCACACATTGTGGCTATGGGGTCCAACAACTGAAGGGGTCTACCTCTGCTCAGACATAAGATGCAATCAGGTGTGAAATGTATGTAGGGTGGTATGGACTATTGAGGGCTCCTTCACACTACAGAAATGTTTCAGCAGCCTCCCATTGATCTCAATGGAATAATGCTGCTTAGTTCACAAAACAGAACAAAGCCTTTAGCTTAGATGTGAATGAGGCATCAGATGTGAATATGCGTACCTCCCACAATTCATTTACAGCATGTGAAACTAGTCTAAATACTACATTCATATAACCACTGGCACTACAACTTTAGGCTAGGTTTACCCAGTGTAATTGTAGGTTTGCACAGTATATTTGTAGTGCAGTTGTTAAAAATTCATGCGTAAAATAACGAAAGTTGGCGTCCATGCATTGCCATATCACTTATTTATACAGATGGAACAAATATACCTGTATCTATTTATTTTTTATTTTTTATATTGTATGCACAGACAATAACTTTGCCATAGACTGACATAGGACACATTAATGTTAAAAATACAGATGCAAATTTACAATAAAATATGACAAAAATTACACTCTATGAACCTAGTCTAATAGTTTTTTTATAATATTTTTACAAGCAAGACGAGCATAATCTGCAGTGCCCTGCCAGGCGCCAATAGAAGTTTAATTGGCCCTTTGAAATAACTCAGTACTCAGAAGGATCTGATTTAGGGCCCCTTTCACACTGCCATTGTGTCCCATCGGCAAATGTCCATCAGGCCCTTTTTGTTGTTGTGCCTTAATGGATGTTATTTATTAAGGGGCACAATGGGAAACAACAGGTCCAGACAGATCCCATTTACTATTATGGGTCTGTCGGGCGACATTGTTTCCTGTAGCGGAAGGAAAAAACGTTGCATGATGTAATTTTCCTCCCACTATTCTCCCTGGGTTCCCCGACGGACGTCACACTGCCCTGTCACAACGGCAGTGAGTAAAATGTCTAACTCTGTTGGGATCTAACTGAAACAGATTTGTTATTCCTTTTATGGGTAAGTTATAAGTCATGAAACTGTTAACTGATTATCTTTTCATTGTCTGAAAATATTTCTTTACACTCTGCCTATATTTTTTATGTTAGGTACTACAGCTCTGTATTTATTTTTGGTTATGCATCCTGCAATACTTAGCAATTCACCAAACCCAAAAACATTTGAAGAGATGCAATTCTTTAACGGAAATAACTACCACAAAGGCTTGGACTGGTAAGTGTGAAACGAAATGTCTATTTCTACTTCTTAATTTTTTTTTCCCGTGAAGGCCCAGGTCCGCAGGTTGAAGACCACTGCGGCCTTTGACATCATCCAGCCGCCCCCCCCCTCTCACCCCCTTTAGTTCTGTACTCACCTTCGCTCGGCGGGACGTTAGGGTGCGATGGTCTGGGCCATCTGTGCTGCAGGGACAGTCCGGTGCGGAGGGATAGTCGTTCCGGGCTGTCCATCTTCACCGGGGGGGGGGCCTCTTCTCCGCGCTTCGGGTCCGGAATAGAGACGTTGCCTTGACGACGACGCACAGGGACGTTACTCATGAACGTCCCTGTGCATCGTCGTCAAGGCAACATGACTATTCCAGGGCCGGGCCCCTAAGCGCGGAGAAGAGGCCCCCCCCGGTAAAGATGGACAGCCCGGAACGACTATACCTCCGCGCCGGACTGTCCCTGCAGCACAGATGGCCCGGACCAGCGCACCCTAACGTCCCGCCGAGCGGAGGTGAGTACAGTACTAAAGGGGGTGAGACGGGGGGGCTTTATGATGTCGAAGGCCGCAGTGGTCTTTAACTTGCGGACCTCCAGATGTTTCAAAACTACATTTAATGTCCATTTAAAGTAATCTCTTTCACTTTTTCAAATTAAAACTAGTGTTGATTGCGAATATTTGAAATGCAAATTTTTACTGTGAATATCGGCACTTCGCAATTTCACCAATATTTAGAATATAGATATATCTATATACGTAATTACGAATATTGTCTTTATTTTTTCCGAATTTGCAATTATATGCGAATATGCAAATATTTGCAAATATTGGCACTTCCCGAGGACACTGATCCCTCCCTTCTTTTAGGTGAAAGATATAATCGCACATGCGCACTATGCTAATTGCATTATGAATTTTCGCATGAAAAAGAAAAGAGAACGAACATAGCGAATATGCAACTTTTGCGAACATAGGACGAACATTCACCCATATATTCGCGAAGTATCGCTAATTTGAATATGGCCCCTGCCTCTCATCACTAATAAAAACCTCATGGCACTACACAAAGAGCTCCGTAATGACAGTCCAGCTATTTTTCGGACACTGAACCTATATCAAGCAAGGTCAAAGTTCAGACTATGTAATAACTACATTCTTTCAGTGTTTTATTAAAAACAAAACTGTAGAGGTCTTATTGGCTTAGTAGCTATTTAAAAAGTTTAGCTCCTCATCCAATTTAGGATTGGTTAAGGTACATCAATCGTCCTGTCAAGAGGCAGAAATAGCAGTTGATCAATCCTTGTCCTTTCCCCTTATTGATACAGGCTTGTAAAATGTGTGTCCTCCTTGTACCCTTGTTTTATCAATCTGCCTGAAACCATAATTGTCTGTTTTTTCCCATAGCAACCAACCACAGCTTAGCTTTCACTTTACCAGAGCTCGATTGATCTGTGATTAGTTAATATGAGAAAAATCAGACAATTATGGTTTCAGGAAAAAAAAATGGTAGAGAGGCTTGTATTAACCTAGTGACCAATGGCTCAAGCTACCCAAATAGCACCTATACCCACGGTGCCAAAAAAGGGGAAGATACAAATTAAAGAAATTGGTGCTCAGAGTCTTGAATATTGGATTAAATTAAAACGTTTATTAAATATGATATAAAATTGTACATATAGGTATAATATACTGCGGATCACAGGGCCCTTGTGATCCCACAGTAAAATTAGTAAAAATGTAATCCTTGGCAATTTAATATATAATGTTAAAATATAATAATTATAATAAACAAATAAAAATGTACAACAATAAGTGTCCACGTATCTATAAGGATGATCGGAATTGGTGATTTGTGAATAGCGGTAATATAACAGTTTGAGTTGCTAGTTTCACAAATATTTGTATCCAGTTGGAAGAGAAAGTGGTTAAAGTCTTGAATAGAATCCAGCAAAAATGAATGGTAATTGTATCAATTTGTATATACTTTTGTATCAGGTTACAATCCTCTGTGCAGAGGGCTCGCAGCTGGAGACACTGCCGTCTCCTGATTTATGTAGCGGCAATATGACAAATGAATAATAAAATCGCAGTGTTTTGTAATAAGTTCTAATCCTCTGTGCTGAGGATTCGCTGCTGGAGACACTGCCGTCTCCTATATATGCAGCGGCAATTTTGAATGTAAAACAGCGCTTATGAGATAAGTTCCGATCCTCCATGCAGAGGACTAGCTGCGAGCTTTACATCATATTTAATAAACGTTTTAATTTAATCCAATATTCAAGACTCTGAGCCCCAATTTATTTAAAGGGTTCTCCGGTGCTTAGACATCTTATCCCCTATCCAAAGGATTGGGGATAAGATGCCTGATCGCGGGAGTCCCATCGCTGGGGACCCCCGTGATCTTGCACGCGGCACCCCGTTTGTAATCAGTCCCCAGAGTGTGTCCACTCTGGATCTGATTACCGGTGACCACTGGGCCGGCGGCGTGTGACGCCATGCTTCTGCCCCGGTGTGACGTCACGCTCCGCCCCTCAATGCAAGCCTATGGGAGGGGGCGTGTTTGTACAGTATCATATTTAAAAAAAAAACATTTTATTAGGGGAGCTATTTTTTTTATATGTATTACTTTTTTATACACCCCCCCCCCAGGGGCCTATCATAAACCATCATCAGATGGCGTACATAGATCAATGTAATGCTATTGTATTACATTGATCCATGAAATCTGTGCTCGATTGCTCAAGGCTGCCAAAGGGAGCTCTAAGCAATCTCAGAGCCAGGGAAGGAAGACGCTGAGGACAAGATAAGGCCTCTGGCTTCCCTAGCAATGTGTGCATGTGTGTTTGTGTGTGTGTGTGTGTGTGTGTGTGTATATCTTAACTTGATAAAAGGAGGACTTCTGAAAGCTTGTCTTTACAAAATACAGTTAGTTTAATTTAAAAAAAAGTATGAAAAGATTCTGCAACATCACTGGACTAATATTGCTACTCCAAAATACTATATATATATATATATATATATATATATAAGGCCAGGGGTGTGGAGCAATCGGCACTGTATGAGACCAAGAGCTTGTAGCTCAGCAACGTATATATATATATATATATATATATATATATGTGTGTGTGTGTGTATGTGTGTTTGTATGTGTGTTTGTATGTGTGCGTATATGTGTATGTATTTAACACCAAAGGCCAAAGGGAGATTGAGCATCAAGGAAGCCACAGTCTAGTAAACAGAAGTTCTCTGGAGTGAGCCAGTATGCTACATTATTATAAGAACAATAAAATGGAACAGCTATTTTCCACCATGGCAGAAAAGCATTTCTCTCCTGTGAGTGAGAGATCGTAAACTAACCAAATAGAAGGCCGACTCCCTCTTGGTTTCGATGTGCTTCAGCAAACTAACACTGAGATATTATTTAAAAAGTGAACAGCCATGTGGTGGCCTTTGTGTATCTGCCCCGAATTTTATAGATCTCTTTACGAATCAATCATATTTAACATGGCTTTTTTATAGGTCATTTTCGGCAACTTTCACAAGTCTGAACTTTATTCCATTAAGTCAATTTATTTTAGTTCTGTTGACCATTGATTACTCTGTACCTCTATAAAACGTAACTTTCACTAACCACGGGAAGTAAAATGAGTGCAAGACACTGCTGGCTTGTGTTGAATTACAAGCAGGACTTTAATCATTACCTCAGCTATTCTTAGTTGACATCTAATAACTTGCTTCTCTCCAGTCAGCTTTTTGGATGTGAAGTTAAATTACAGTACTGCAGAGATCCAAAGCATATTTAAAATGATATTCCCACCTCATAAAGCGACGGCACATCACTAGAAAATGTCCTAATTTTATAATGAGTGGGGCTTATCCCTGTGACCCTCATTGAATGTGAAATTAAATGATTTCACTATTTCTCCCCTGATAGCAACCACTAACTTCAGCTGGGCAGAATTGCATCACAGCACCATTCAAATATTTATAGGGGTAGATAGCTAGAATCTGTCACCAAGACCTAAGCAGCAGATCCTTTTAAAGGGGTACTCCGGTGGAAAACTATTTTTTTTTTTTCCAAATCAACTGGTGCCAGAATGTTATACAGATTTGTAAATTACTTCTATTAAGAAAAATCTTAATCCTTCCTGTATTATCTGATGCTGTATGCTCTACAGGAAGTTGTTTTCTATTTGAATTTATGTTCTGTCTTACCACAAGAGCTCTCTGCTGATACCTCTCTCCATGTCAGGAAATGTCCAGAGCAGGAGAGGTTTGCTATGAGGATTTGTTCCTGCTCTGGACATTTCCTGACATGGACAGAGGTGTCTGCAGAGGGCACTGTGGTCAGATAGAAAATAAATTCAAATAGAAAAGAACTTCTATAGTATACAGCAGCTGATAAGTACTGGGTGGATTAAGATTATCTAATAGAAATATTTTACAAATCTGTTTAATTTTCTGGCACAAGCTGATTTAAAAAATGTTTTCCACCAAAGTACCCCTTTAAGTCCTATGGGTTGTGGATTGGACTCCAAGGATTAGACTTGTCTTTCCAGCAAACCCTTTAGATCAGTGTGGCCCTCCAGATGATACAAAATAGCTGTTGGCTGTCCAGGTATGCTGGTAGTTGAAGTTTTGCAGTATCTGGAGTGCCACAGTTTGAGACCACTGCCTTAGATGCCCAATCTGATTAAGATCTGCAGAATTTGGAGACCAACACCCTGAACTCATTTTCCTGTTCCTCAAAGTATTCCTAAACAATTTTTTGCAGTCTGGAGGGAACATTAAAGAAGCAGCTGACATTAGGGAACACTATGGGCATGAATAGGTGTATTTGGCCTGGGCTAATGATTAGGAAGGAAGTATGTGTCAAAGTAACATCCACATCATTGCTAGGACCTAAGATTCTTAGATCATGACCATAGCATCACACTGCCTCCACTGGCTTGCTTTCTTCCCACAATGCATCCTGGTTCTGTCTCTTACCAAGTTAAGTGATTCACTGATGAATCACAAATATTTTTTTTTTTCATCATATGGATGAATAACATCCATATGATGAAAAAAAAATATTTGTGATTCATCAGTCTTTGCCACCTTCTACCATTGGTCTATGGTCTAGTTCTGCCCTATGTGCCCATTGTAGGCTGTTTAGATGGCGAATAGGGATCTTTATGGGTACTATGGCAAGTCTGCTGCCAGAGACAAAACATGTAGCTTCTGGGCTATAATGAAAAATCTGTAACTGAGCCCATGCCTACCATGTGCTTTCCAACTACTGGTGTCTTCTTATGGGGTCGTGGGGCCCTCTTCACAGGGCCCTGGTGCAACTACCACCACTGCACCCCTTATAGTTAGGCCCCTGTCTACAGCTACACTTATACTTAGCAAGCTGTGATGCACTGTGTGTCATACAATACGGAAGTGTAGAAATAATAAAGGATAACTTTGTTAGGTGCAAGAATTATCAAAAAACCTTATTAGACTGTGCCTATTTCTTCATCAGAATAATATACCACAATAATAAGTCAGGGTCAAAGGTCTGTAAGGCTGAACTGCAGAATTTGTAGGCTGGGTTCCCACTTAAAGGGTTAAAGGGGTTATCTGGCCAAAGCCATCCTTTCCAAAGATTAGGGGATAATATGTCTGATCTGCCCATGGTGTGACATCACAATGGGCGTGGCGTGACATCACAATGTGCATGGCATTACGTCACATCTCCAGTCCCGGAAAGGAAGAGCTTTCTGAGACTGGAGGCACAGCCCCGCATAGAATGCAGGTGCTGCTCTTTGGCTGAATAAACCCTTATAATGCATTGCACCTTAGTTAGGCTGGGTTCACATATGTCCAGCATCCGGCATAGGTGAACTCAGCCTAGATCTTGACCCAACAAATGCCATAACTGATGACAACATGTATCAGTTGTCATCAGTTGTATGACATCCGGTGTCCATTGTTTCTGGACACCGGACAGGGGAACACAGGAAGCTGCATTCCCTGTCCGGTGTCGTCTGGCGTGTCCAACCATCCGGCGTCAAAAGTGAGAAGTTGGATGATTGTGAACTGTCCCATTCAAATGAATGGGATCAGTTCTAGCATCAGTTTCCCTCCGGTGCAAGGCAGAGGGAAACTGTGCTGGACAACTGATATATGTGAACCCAGCCTTATACATTGGATGCTAACATATACTGAATGCGGTCAGTTAGTTATTACATTGGGATACTTACAAATTAGGAATTTATCAGCAGGAAGTGACCCAACATAGTACAGTGGTCCCTCAAGTTACAATATTAATTGGTTCCAGGACAACCATTGTATGTTGAAACCATTGTACTTTGAGACCATAACTCTATGGAAACCTGGTAATTAGTTCTGAAGCTCCAAAATGTCATCCAAAAATAGTTAAACGTGGGGATTAAAGAAAACTAAGTAGATAACTAATACAGATAAAGCAAGTTCTTACATATAAATGTAAGAAAGATCTGCTGGGAGCTGTAAATCACTGTCTATGTAGAGGACAGGAGCTTCTTCAGGGTCCTGTACAGTACACATAGTGTCCCAAATTTTTTTTTAAATGGAGCTGTCCCCACTTGGAGTAGCTACTAAGAGTAGTACAGAACATGTAGTACCTCCCTGTACTGTAGGGGGCACTACCAGACAGCCAGTCAGTGCATGCACTTTAGGCATACAGGGGTTTTACCAGTGAAATGCTCATTTCAATTAGTCTGTTCTTCCTGTAATTGACATGTTTTGCAGATCTGGACTATCCGTAGTATTGTATGTTGAGTCTGGTTTCAAGTTACAATGGACCTGAAAAGAACATTGTATGTTTAAAATATTGTATGTTTAGGCCATTGTAAGTTGAGGGATCACTGTATCTAGATAATTACATTAAGGTGACTGAAGGGAATGGGCATGCTGCAGCCTTTTCATTAATTCCAGAACTTTTTGGCTGAATAAACATTTCACAGAAATGGTTCTAAGTGACTCTAAAAGGTAATATCATGAAGATAACATTACATACTGTATACTATATGATGTATTCTAAAGAAGTCATATAACTAACCAAATAACAAAATGATAGCCTTTGTAATCTATGCTGAAAGACTTTGTGGGTTAGCAGCATAGGGTTAAAAGGCAGTATACTTAGTATTAATAAGATGTCAGCAATGCTACATAACAGTAGCTAACTTTAGCTATTTTTTATGACAGGGACGTTATTGGATTTCTAAAACAAATGTCATATAAAATATATATCGAAAGTATGTTAATCTGACATTGGTAGGATGACAGCTTTTTACTGTCTCTTTCAGGTACATGGATTTCTTCCCAGTTCCATCAAATGTAACCGCCGATTTTCTGTTTGAGAAAAGTGCCAACTATTTTCATTCTGAAGAAGCTCCTAAACGTACTGCTGCTTTAATCCCAAAGGCAAAAATTATCACAATTCTCATTGACCCTTCAGATCGAGCATATTCATGGTACCAGGTAAGAATTTACCATAAGCACAGAATAATACATTACATATATTACTTTCTCTCCTCCAATAACACTTTTTCATTTTCTTTCAAATTTTTCCCATTATGACAGTTCTTTATCATGCATAGAAATTTGTTATAATGGGAAGTCCCATCTTTGCACAACACATGCTTTGCACAACACACTTAGAGCCAGGGCTGGACTGGCCTACTGGAATACCGGGAAAATTCCTGGTAGGCCGCCCACCCTGTGGGCCAGCAGTGTCTGGAGGACAGGCTGCCTGAGTACCGACAAGTCACTGTGTCAACCGGTCAGGATTGTCAGGACCTGTGAGCACCACAGCTGCAGCATCACACACAGGTCCTGACACTCCTGACAGGCTGATACTGTGAGTGGAGGTCCGGAGGCTACAGAGTCTGTACTGGGAGCTGTACAGACAGGACACTCGGGATCCACCTCAGGATCTATTCTCTGCCTTTTCATTGCTCCTGGCTCCTCCTCCTGTCAGCACACAGTCACTGCAGCTGCTCGGGGGAAGATCTGCAGCCCTGGGTGAGAGGAAAGGGAAACCTAATGTGTGAGGTTGAGGGGTGGGAGTCCTGTTATGTGGTGTATGTGTGGGGGGGGGGCTTGCTGCAGAGGGGGAGCCTGTGATGTGGGTGGGGGATTGCTGGAGAGGGGAGACCTGTTTTTTGGGGGGCTGAAGAGGGGGTGGACCTGTGATCTGGGGGCTGGAGAGGGGGGACCTGTGATGTGTGGGGGGGGGTTGCTGGAGAGGGGGGACCTGTGATGTGGGGGGGTGCTGGTGGAGAGGGGGACCTCTTATGTGCAGGCTGGAGAGGGGGTCTTTTGATGTGTGTGTGTGGGGGGGTTGCTGGAGAGGGGGGGGACCTGTGATGTGTGTTTGTGAGGGGGGCTGCTGGAGAGGGGGACCTATGATGTGGAGACTGGAGAGGGGGGACCTGGTATGTGGGGTGGGGGTGAGTTCTGGGAAGAGAAGACCTGCTGTTCTATTTTGTAAGGGGGGGGGGCATTTTGGTTCTCTCTTTTTTTTTTGCAATTTAAGTTGTTTGTTTATTATTTTTAATTATTAAAACGGTACTCACATTATCCAGATTTGTCCAGCCGTTCCGTCGCAATTTGATTTAGTCTATTTATGCTAATGAGGGCCTTGGGGCATGGGCGGAGCTCCAATCCGAGATTGGGGCATGCTGACGTCATTTTACCCAGGTGGCTGCTCTGCCTGGCTCATTAATATTCATAACCCCCCTCCCTGCTCCTTTGCCCGTGTTAGTGGCATGTGCCGCTTACGGTGCACACCTGGAAGCGGCGTTCCCCTCGGCTTCACTGCCGCAGCCATCTTTGATGACTAAGAAGCCCGGGGGGAGGGGGGGGATAACGCTCCTGGAAGTACACTAACACGGGCAAAGGATCAGGGAGGGGGGTTATGAATATTGATGAGCCGGGTGAAGATAATGTCAGCATGCCCCAAGCTCAGATTGGAGCTCCACCAATGCCACAAGGCCCTCATTAGCATCTGGACAATGTGAGTACTGTTTTAATCAGCATCACCCACACTACAAGCCTTTGTGACAGGTTTAGTGCGGATGATACTACTGACAGATTTCCTTTAACTATTTCTTATATTAAACTACAGTTAAAGGACAAATCTCACGTTTAAAAATTGAAGGATAGGGGATAAGTTTTAGATCGCAGGGGGTCCAAGCGCTGGGGCTCCCTGTGATCTCCTGTATGGAGCCCCTGTGCTGTATCAATGCTGTGAGGCTGGTATGCAAATTTTTCCAGGGCTGGTTTTTAGCCCCAGTCCAGCCCTGCTTAGAGCAAATAATTTTACACGAAACAAACATTTTGTACACTTTTGTCAACTCTGGGCTCATACAGGAAATATTAAATTCCCCCAAATAGATTTTTCTTTTCTTTTGTGATGTACCCATATGACTGCTTACCGGGCTTTCAAGGGCTGCTTCCCCTTCTGCACAGGTGCTGAACAGGAGCTTAAAGGGGTAATCTGCCCCTTAACATCTTGCCCCCTATCCAAAAGATAGGGGATAAGATGTCTGATCACGGGGGTGGGGGTCCGCGATCTCTGGGCAGCCACCGTGGACACAATGAACACGGAAGCTTGGGGCTTTCATGTTCATGATATGACGTCATGCCACGCATTCATGTCCATTACACATTATATGGCTAGTACACAGCCATCACACCTCCTCCCATAGACATGAATGGAGTGGGCATGGTGGCTGTAGTCACCAGTCATCTGGCACGAAGCCGGAGATCGCTAGGGTCCCAAGCGGCCAGACCCTCGCGATCGGACATCTTATCCCCTGTCCTTTGGAAAGGGGATAAGATGTTTAGGGGCAGTGTATGCCTTTAAAGGGACAAAAGACAGGCCAGGAAAACAGCACTCCAACACTGTTCACACGAGATCTTTGCAATGCCACAAATAACATAAAATGTACTTTATTGGTGGCTGTCGTGACTGGTTTTACTACCACAAACAGTGGTTACAGTCATGTTAACCCCACCCCCCTCTGCCAAAACAGTGATGATTTACATCCTAAGGACAAGGAGAAGCCCTGCACTCAGGCTGTCATTCCAGGACATGTCCTCTGGACCCATTCTAACATTTATTTCAGCATTTTTTAAACTTTATAAAAATTTGGCCAACCACTTTAAAAAAAATTTTTTTTTTTTAAAAAAAGAGCATTTTATAATTCTTTTTAGTCAGTGACATATTTTCTGGTTTCAATACCACTCCAAACTCCACAGAGGATAATAGACGCTGCCAGTAGGTGATCCAGGGGTGACAATAAAAACGTATTTTATTAAAACATGCTACGCGTTACGAAACCGGACCTGTTTCTTCTTCAGGCATGACAAAAATCACTTAATGCTCAGGATAAATACCCAATTCCAATCACATGACAGGAAATGACATCAACAATACACACATTTTACAAAAAAAAATATATATATAGAAAAAACATTATAATACATTGAAAATATACTGATCAAATCAAACAATAGTTCGTTCTATAACCTCATTAAGCCCTTCCGGGGCCAATGTGTTAAACATAAAAATCCAGTAAGATTCCCTATTAATTAGGGCTTTAAAAACGGTTGTTAATATCAAAGGGTATAGTTTCAATGATGGCCAATTGTAACACACAAATGTCTCCTCCATGCTTTAGACAAACATGGAGAGAGACACTGTTTTTCATAAAGGAATTCAGTATATTGGAACGATGTTTATTCATCCTTTGACGAATGGTCTGAATGGTTTGTCCAATATATTGAATTCCACACGCACAAGTAAGTAAACAGCATAGCTAGAGACACATGTAAAAAATTTTGTTTTCACACTAAATATCTGACCTTTGGAATTGGAATTCAATGTCCGAGCTCCCACTGGAGCAATCCATTCGCAGCACAAACAATGGCTGGAGCCACACGGAAAGGTTCCCACCCTACGATCACCTGACCGAGTCACATGAGCGGTATCATGTGATACAGCGGTGTCCTGAAAATGTAAGGAGCTATTCTTAGGTTTAACCCTTAGTTTACTAGGGGCCAGAAGTGCTTTTAGATTCTTTGCCCTTCGAAATGTTATACCCGGCTTAAGAGGAATGTGTTTTTTTAAACGAGGATCTAGTTTTAGTACTGACCAGTGCTTGTTTAAAATCTGTTTAATCTTCCAGCTATCACAACTATAATTAGTAATAACATTATAATGGAATTTTTTATTACTCGAATCAGATGATATTTTATTCTTATCAGGTTTAACTAAATCACATTGTTTCAAACAAAGTTTTTTTCTTTTTAAAGCATTTTTTTACGATCTGTTTAGGATATCCCTTTTCTAAAAAAACGCTCCTGTAAAATTTTAGATTGACATATAAAATCACCATCTGAGGTGCAATTTTTACGTACTCTGCGGTACTGACCATAGGGGATATTACATATCCATCTATTAAAAATGACAACTATTATCATCCAACAGACTATTTACATCCACTTTTTTAAAGTGAATGCATGTCTGAACACCACCCCCCAGGCTTTTAAAAATCTCTAAATCCAAAAAACCCATATGAGAATCAGAAATAATAGGTGAAAAAGTGAGACCCCACATGTTATTATTTAAATTTGAAACAAATTGTAAAGCCTTATCAAGAGTCCCAGTCCAAATGGTAAAAAAAATCATCACTAAATCTACGGTAAATTAAAATATCGTCAGACCAGGGCTGCTGCATGATATAATGGGACTCGAACACCCCCAAATACAAATTAGCATAACTGGGGGTGAAATACGTCCCCATCGCGCAGCCCAGGGTCTGACGATATAGCACTCCATTAAATGTGAAGACAATATGATTTAATATATATTTAATCCCCTTCAGTAAAAAGTGTTTCTGTGAATCAGATAAAGTGGAGTTCCCTATCCAAGAAGTGAGAAACTGCAGTCACACCCTTATCTTCCAAAATACAGTACAAAGAACTCACATCCAAAGTGATGAAAAGTAGAATGTTTACCAATTCAAAAAATAATTGTGTAGAATCCTTAAGAAAAGCAGGTAGAGTGCTGAAGAAAGAAATCAATATAATGAGATAAATGTGAAGAAATAAAATTAACACCCGAAATAATAGGACGACCCGGGGGGTTGGTCTCAGACTTATGCACCTTCAGTAAATAATAAAATATCGGTAATTGGTAGTGTTTTCTATGTTAAAAATATTTTTCTTTTTTTTTTAAATACGTTTTTACTAGCAGCCTTAGTAATCATTCTCTTATATTCCCTAAAATCCTCCAAAAGGGGGTTAGTGGAAAGACCCTCATAATAGTTACTGTCAGACAGGATACGCGTTGCTTCAGATAAATAGTGGCACCCCCCTTGTCAGCAGGGTGTATTACTAAATAAAAATAATTACTCAATGATTTTAAACCCAGTCTTTCGTTTTTTGATAAATCATCACAATATGGTGCTAAATAATTTACTTCATTAATTTTACGAAAATCCTCCAGCACTAAAGTATAAAAAGTTTCTACAAAACTAACCCAACACTGTAAGGGATAAAAAGAGGATTTGGGATGAACCTCAACATGTTTAATCCCATCTCTTGACTCTGTATCAATCATATTGCTCAAAATGGAAGGATTAGATAAAGAGTTTTTTCCTGAAAAAAACGCTTCAGCTTCAATTTGCGTGTGAATTTTCTGGTTTGTGACTTCTACATTGTATAATCTACCAGCATAACAATGTAACAAAGAAGGTAAGAAAATCTCTACTGTCACCCCGTGACCACCCATGGTTTCACAGCAGAATCAAAGTCATCACAAAAGAATGAAAAAAGTCATTGGAATAAACTTTAAAAATTATTTCATAAAAAATTCAGTGATATTGCAGCTCTCCCATTTAATAGTAAAGTTAAGATGCTTCCACATGTAACTCTTCATTTTATATACAAAAGTCATTACATTTCTGGAGATAGGAATACATTCACTGCCTTAATAATTCGGGTTTGAGTGTACTTAAGATGAACCGTTGTGCTGTGGTATCATTTTATAAAGTGCCTTGAATGTCCGGAATACAGAGCTAGCCTGGAACAGTGGGGAAATATATAATCAACTCAAGTGCTACAGACAGCAAGGAAGGGAAAATTCTGATTTCAGAAGTCATTTCTAGGAAAAGAACAAGATGTAGCAATGTGGATAAGAAGCTGAACACAGCTCTGAACTGCTGTATACACCGTAGAAACAGCAGAGACTGAGAATGAATCATAGCCTTCAGTGTTCATTGTGTTTTATGGTATCTAGTGTTGTCCTATTTCTAGCCTCACACAAAATGTATTATGTTCCTTAAGTCCTGGAATTCATAAACAGTTTCGATAGAATATACACAGTTTTGGCATTTTAAAGCATTTATATTTGTTTCCAGCTATTTTTACACAGTTTTTACAGTTGCTAAAATTGCTACATGGAAAATGGAAAACACAATGGCCAATATTTATTAACCTCTTAGGGCAGGGTCCCACAGGGCACATCCGCAGCATATGTCACATTTTGTATGCACCGGTGGCAGTTACAGAGGGAAGAGCGAGCTCCGGGCTGCGGCCGGATAGCTCTGTGTGTCTGCTGGTAGTGACATATTTTCTGCTGTAGAAATCTGCCGCTATGAGTGGACACACAGAGCTACCTGGCTACAGTCCCTCTGTGACCGCAGCGTAAAATATGATGCGAATGGGCCCCGTGTGACCCTGCCCTTAAAGGGGTTGTCTAAGGATTTATCTTGATATATTCAAATGGGGCCAAACAGGGCAAAGAAAAAAACTGTCCTCATCAAGGACTTCCTTATGTCACGAGGACACTAGGAAGGAAAGAGCAGTGGGCCCGCTAATTATAATAATGACAGTGGAGATTTGCAGATGTGAGTATATTTCCTTTTTTAGCCCAGCCTACCCATTTTTAAACATATAAAAATTGCCTTCTCTAAAAGGCTTTGTGTTACACACACACACACACACACACACATATAGAGAGAGAGAGAGAGAGAGAGAGAGAGAGAGAGAGAGAGAGAGAGAGAGAGAGAGAGAGAGAGAGAGAGAGAGAGAGAGGGGTGTGAGACCGTACCGGGGGTTGACCTCTGTGACCGTGAATACCCAGGCAGCCAGCCCAGGATCAATGTAGTCAAAGTCCCGAAATCACAGCACCAGCCAGGCCATGGATCTTGAAAACTGGATTATTTTATTGTCCCCACAACAAATGCAGCGTTTTGGCAGCAGTAGCCAATGTTTCATAATGCTTGATAAAGGCTACTGCTGCTGAAAATTTGCATTTGTTGAGGGGACAATAAAGTAATGCAGTTTTCAAGATCCATGGCCTGGCTGGTGCTGTGATTTCAGGACTTTGACTATATATATATATATATATATATATATATATATATATATATATACATATATGTAAAGGGGGGTTTGGGGTTTCCCTGTATCTTTGGGGTCCCTTACCCTAGTTACCTCACTTTGCCCAATAGGCGGATGCTGAGCCTCCACTATTTGGGAGCTGGGGTACATGTCTGCGGCAATGTCTCCACCCAGTGGAGCATTCGGGGTAGGGATGTGGTGTCCCACTGGGAACTTACTTGATGCAAGAAGACAAATGAACAAACAGACATAAGAAAATACGACAACAGTATAGCATGAAAAGCAATTCAATGTGGATTGTCCTTACCTACCCACTCGCACACCTGTGGCCCACCCCCTTGTCTTCATGGCCATTGGTGCACATAGGAGAGATGGTGCTCTTACAAGTCCTGCTCTGCAGCATCGCTGAAACAGGCTGAGCTGTGTAATGTCCACCACTGGAGTCTTTACTTTGAATGAGAAGACAAGCGCCCTGTGGTGGAACAGTGTAGAGAGGGCTTTTGGCTCACCCTACATCACCCGTAACCAGGTCAGTCCAGCCTCAGTTTCCTCCCACTACATTCACCAGACGTCTGGACTTAGTTCTCTCTCTATTAACAGGTGCCGTACCTGTGATGCAGTCTCTCACAGCTAGAAGCCCATCCTTTCTCCGGCTGGGCTTGTGGTACTCTGAGCAACTCCTCAGAGCACAGGACCTGTGTGATGTCACAATCTTGTGACTGGAGTCTTTACCAATGCTGTATCAACTCTCATGAAATGGCTGCTGATCACAGTTCCAGTTTCTATTAACAGCATACTAAGTTCATTTGTGGTCTCTGTCTGCCCTCCACTGGGAATTTCAGGTACTGCAGCCAAATCCATAGGGGGGATATATATATATATATATATATATATATCTGTATACATTCAACTGGCCTCCTGATGTAATGACAAAGAACAGAGAAAACCTGTCTGGCCCTTTAAATGCCACAGTGGATAGCATCTGTATGCTGTTTGATAGAGGAGTTCTATTTGTCTGTCCTTTGTCACCCCATGATAAAGAAAAGAACTGATGGGTTGCCATGGCAGCTTTGGGCTTAACACAGGTCTCTAGGTCTGTCATCAGTATCTGCCAATAAAGCTGTAGGCTAATTAAATAGATTACCTGTCAGTGAAACTACATATCATATCAAAAATCATATGAAAAATCATACCAAAAATACCAAAAATCAAGCAATTAATGCTTACCCCCAGCGCTTCTGTGGTGCCTCCAGTGTCCGGCTCTGGTCCCCAGCTGCGCCCTTCTTCCTGTCAGAAATTGTGTCTCCCGGACCCAGAGTGACGTCAGGGTCCAGAGTGCCACTCTGCCCCTCAGCCAATTACTGACGGAGGCGGAACATTACTGCGGCTGCCATGACCTCACGCCATATCTGTTGGCTCCCAGCTGATTTCAGTAGCTGTGGGCTGACACTAATAGTCAACATGAGTTGATCACTGTGGCTGGATATTAACCATTTAGCTGGCACTGTTTAAGTTAACAGCTACTTCTAAATTACATTTACAGCTGTCTTTGGTGGTGGAGTGGTTTGGTTTGCCTTTTACCAGGGCAGGGATGATGCACTGTTCTGGCATCCAGAGGGCCTTCCCTGGCTTTTGGTCCTCTTCTATTAATAGAGCCTTTCTGGAGCAATAGAACTGCATCTAATAATTACTCATACAAATCCCCTATAGGGACTAATAAAGTGTAAAAAAAAAAAAAAAAAATGGAAGGTTTTACAAAATAAAACCATTTTCCATATAAAATGTTTAAACATAATAATAATAATAAACCCATTTGGTATCACACCTAAATTAAATTATATCACATAATTTAGCCCCACATGGTAAAAGGTATAAGCATACAAAAAAATACCAAACCCCAGAATTGTGTTTTTTTTAATGATATTATATTTCAATAAAAATGGAGTAAAAGTGATCAAAAAAGTCAATACCTATATGGTACCAATAGAAACTACAGATTATGGCCAAAAAAAATTAGGTCCGGCATATGGAAAAATAAAAAGGTGATAGGTCATCAGAAAATAGAAATTAAAAAATGAAATATTTTTCTAAAAGTTTTTTTTATTTTTTTTTTAGTAGTAAAAATGTTTATTGTTGTAATAATGCTGATCTAATAGCTTTTTATGTTATTGCTTTTTCAGCTCAAAGATTTTTTGTATGAAATCATCTTTAAAGCTCTGTAAATTCAGGTTAAATCCCATAAAATTGACTTTTAAAGCACTTCTGGCACACAAGATTTTTTTTTTGTACTATATTGTTTACTGCCATTTTGATCACTTGTTTATTCTTTCAAAATCAATAAGATTTGTCTGAATTCAAATGCTGGAATCATGCCATAAAATGCTGTAAATGTGAGACAGGTTCAGGAAAATGGAAAGCAATGTAGGCCTGTATAAAGCAATGTTTAAACATATATTTGCTATCTGGCCAATGTCAATGAAATAGGACTCTAATAAGAAGCTTGTTTCAGCTAATAACCGATTAAAGCGAGACTGATGGAATGGACGATTTCACAATGATGGTTTTTGCATATATTTCCAAATTATTGACCTCCTTTTCACAGCAGCTCATAAACGAAAAAAAATGATACTCAGCGCTGAAACCACAAGAGGTATCTGAATAAAACAATAGGGCTGTTTTCTGAAAAAGACCTTTTAATGTGTAATTTTCAAGAATGAATTGCTTAAGATTGCTTAGCAAGTGGATCTAAATCACTGTGCTGTCCTACAATGCTTGGCTTAGCACAAAATTGAAAATGTATATTACTTTTTCACAACACAGTACATAATGAGGTTTTATATGTCTCTAGCATTCCATAGACAGATTTACACCTTCTCATTAAACTCAACTTGAGAGCTTGACCTGCATTTCTGGCATTAATGTTCATAAATCTTCCAATGTAATGCAGAGCATTCTTCCTGGTAAACAAGGCATTGAGATTCAGGGCAGGAGCATCCTATTTAATCTTAAAGTGCTCCTGTTTTACTATTATTTCAATATTAGTAATATTATTAATAATAACAAGCACCACGGATATTGCAGAACTTTTAATGCTCACCTGTCAATGCTGCACTGACTACAGGTCCTGGACCATAGCAGATATAACGGGTCTTGAGATATAATTATTGATATACTTGTGGTAGCAGCCTTGGGGTGTAGTGTAGTTGGGGGGTTGCTTCGTTATATGAGAGGTTAATTTAACCCCTGTCACTCGTGACGCCAGGGTGAGGGTTAATACGCTGAGGTAAATCTTCGGCCTATCGCCACCCTTCCCAGAAACGATAGGTGCGTGCTTAAATGAATGAAGGTCCCCAATAGGGATGAACTTGTATAAACTTTACTGAGGTACTTGCGGTACATCCAATTAACAGCAACAATCTTAGCAATACAGTCTCTATGTAGTACGGCAGTGATTGACAGATGCCGCGGACCATTAGCTTATCCAATGACTAGCAGAATTAGGATTGATGCAGAGATCCGTCCGTATTTAGGGGTCTGTTTAGGTCCGGTGATCTTGCAGACTCAACAGGGATTGAGATAACTCACAGTTTTGGAAGATGGCCGTTGCCGCAAGGCTTGGGCCTAGTCACTGCTGACGACAGCTGCGCAGATCCTCCTCTATCAGCAGCCCACGAGGAAAGAGAGAAATTAATGGCCGCCGCTCCCTAATATGGGCAGGGGCAGGGCCGTTTTGGATTGGTCCATGTCAGCTGTCACTCACTGTTACAATGCATGGTGGGCGATCACCTGACTTCCTCCAAAGGTCCTTGAACCATAAAACCATAGAGTTTTGGAACGCATCACGTGACCTGCAGGTCCTGCGACACTATAACAAGGTAAATACACTTTATTTACATAGATACACATTGAAGTAGTTGAATAATTTTAACTATTACAGGGGTGACAAGGGGCTAACTATTGATGAGGACCCCGCCGGTAGCTAGGGACTCTGACTTTGGGGACCTCACCACAAGGTAATGGATGCAATCTGGTACCGGGACACCACATACTAAATAAGCCACTGCTTTAATACCTCAACATCCTAATCTACATAAGCAAAAACATTGACTTAGTCTAACAACTATATTTGTTAAAGGGGTACTCCTGTGGAAAACTTTTTTTTTTAATCAACTGGTGCCAGAAAGTAAAACAGATTTGTAAATTACTTCAATTAAAAAATCTTAATCCTTCCAGTACTTTTTAGGGGCTATATACTACAGAGGAAGTGCTTATCTTTTTAGATTTCTCTGATATCATGACCACAGTGCTCTCTGCTGACCTCTGCTGTTCATTTTAGGAACTGTCCAGAGCAGCATATGTTTGCTATGGGGATTTTCTCCTACTCTGGACAGTCCCTAAAATGAACAGCAGAGGTCAGCAGAAAGCACTGTGGTCATGACATCAGAGAAATCTAAAAAGATAATAATTTCCTCTGTAGTATATAGCCCCTAAAAAGTACTGGAAGGATTAAGATTTTTTAATAGAAGTAATTTACAAATCTGTTTAACTTTCTGGCACCAGTTGGTTTAAAAAAAAGAAAAGTTTTCCCCGGGAGTACCCCTTTAAGCAGGTACCAATTCCATTACCTGTTGTGCACATTACACAAGCCACATGGTATGTAGGTACACACTGCTGTATTAAAGATTTTTTTTTTTTATAAATCAACTGGTGCCAAAAAGTTAAACAGATTTGTAAATTACTTCAATTTAAAAATCTTTGTCCTTCCAGGGTGCTGTCCTCCAAATTCTGCAGATCTTGATCAGATTGGGCATCTAAGGCAGTAGTCTCAAACTGTGGCACTCCAGATACTGCAAAACTTCAACTCCCAGCATGCCCGGACAGCATGTCCGGGCATGCTGGGAGTTGAAGTTTTGTAGCATGTGGAGGTCCACAGTTTGAGACCACTTATCTAAAGGGTGTCCTGGAAAGACAATTCTAATCCATGGAGTCCAATCCCCAACTCATAGGACTTAAAGGGGTACTCCGGTGGAAAACACATTTTCTTTTAAATCAAAGAAAATAAAACAGATTTGTAAATTACTTCTATAAAAAAATCTTAATCCGTCCCTTACTTATCAGCTGCTGTATGCTCCACAGAAAGCTCTTTTATTTTTGAATTTATTTTCTGTCCAACCACAGTGCTCTCTGCTGACACCTCTGTCTATGTCAGGAACTGTCTAGAGCAGGAGAGGTTTGCTATGGGGATTTGCTTCTGCTCTGGACAGTTCCTGACATGGACAGAGGCATCCGCAGAGAGCACTGTGGTTAGACAGAAACAAAATTAAAAAGGAAAATAACTTCCTGTGGAGCATACAGCAACTGATAAGTACTGGAAGAATTAAGATTTTTAAATGTAAGTAATTTACAAATCTGTTTAACTTTTTGACACCAGTTGATTTAAAAAAAAAAATTGTTTTTCACCGGAGTACCCCTTTAATGCCCTGTTCTCCCCCCCCCCCCCCCCAAGAAAATGTTACGTGAGTGACAAGGCATACAATACTGTGTGATTTTATGCTCCGTACAGGAGTCCATGCTTTGTATTTTGCCAATGAATTTGGCATCGGCTCAAAGGTTGGTATACAAAATGAGAATGCTGGGTAACTGGCTCAGTGATAGGAAACAGAGGATGGTGATGGACACTCTAATTGGGTCTCTGTTACTAGGGGTCATTATTGGGATCATTTCTTCTTATGTTCATTAATGACTTGGATGAGGGCTCCAAGGGTAGAACACCAGTACTTGCAGGTGACCCTAAACCAGGGGTTCTCAACCAGGTGTACGCCTACCCCTAGAAAGGGAAGAACTTCCTGCGGATCATACAGCAGCTGATAAGTACTTTTTAATATAAGTAATTTACAAATCTGTTTAACTTTCTGGCACCAGTTGATTTAAAAACAAAATGTTTTCCAGTGGAGTACCCCTTTAAGTCTACAGAATTTATCCAGATTGCGTCCTACCACTGACAGCTCAAAAAAATCTGGTAAATGCTGAGAGATTGATAGGTAAAGTATACTAAATGGATGCACTTTTATTTGGGATGATTCAAAAAAGGAACTTAAACAAAGAATTGTTTTTGCTTGTACATTGTACCGTTTCTGTAATAGACACATGCCTTATTTTATCTAAAGATATAATCACAGTATAAAAATAATGTAATACATTCCAACTTTTATTTTCAGCACCAGCGTGCTCATCAGGACCCTGTAGCTTTAAAATTCAGCTTTTATGAGGTCATTTCAGCTGGCAGCCAAGCATCCCCAGACCTACAGTCACTACAAAAGAAGTGCCTGATGCCTGGGTGGTATTCTACACACATAGAGCGATGGCTGCAACACTTCCCTCCTGCACAGGTATACCTGCATTTTCATATTCTTGTTAAATCATTATTATCGTTGTTGATACTTTAAAAAGTTCTAAGTTATTGAAATGCATAGTGATGGCAAAAAGTTATACTGGCTGGCGTTCACGATAGTGTTATAGAGACCCCTTTTCTATCAACAACTAGCTGAGTACCCGGCGTTGCCCGGTTTTTCCTTCCTAATCCTTGTTGGGGAGGAAAAAAACTAAGGAGGAAACTTTTGACTTCATATCCCGTCCTCATATATTGTTGTCATATCCCAACCCCATATCCCGTCCTCATATCCCAACCTCCTATCCCGTTATCATATCTCAACCTCATATCCCATCCTCATATCCCAACCTCATATCCCAACCTCATATCCCGTCCTCCTATCCCAACCTCATATCCCAACCTCATATCCCGTCCTCCTATCTTGACCTCTTATCCTGACCTCCTATCCTGACCTCCTATCCCGACCTACTATCCCGTTCTCCTATCTCGACCTCCTATCTCGACCTCCTATCCTGACCTCCTATCCCGACCTCCTATCCCGACCTCCTATCCCTTCCTCCTATCCCTTCCTCCTATCCCTTCCTCCTATCCCTTCCTCCTATCCCTTCCTCCTATCCCGACCTCCTATCCCGTCCTCCTATCCCTTCCTCCTATCCCTTCCTATCCTGACCTGTAATATGTGCACCAGGTATTGAAATATCTCCAGCCGTACGGAACTTATGTGGGAACATACATTTCCCATTGATTTGCATGGGACTTTGAACAAAAACCCAGACCCTCACAAATGGGGGTAGTTAAGGGTTAAATTAACAATCCTATATTTTAAGTGGACATATAAGTTACATGTGACCAAGTATTATCGAAATATCTCCAGCCGTTTGAAAGTTATGCAGTAACATTAATTTCCCATTGACTTGTATGGGACTTTAAACATAAACCCCGCCCCTGGTGAATGGGGGTGGGTAAGGGTTAAATCACCTATCCTATGTTTGTTGCTGACATATAAGTAACATGTATGCCAAGTTTCATGTTAATATCTTTAGCCGTTTGGACATGATGCTGGAACATACACACATACATACACACACACACATACACACATTGGGGGGAATTTATCATTGTACTAGCTGAGTACCCGGCGTTGCCCGATTTTCCTTCCCAATCCTTGTTGGGGAGGAAAATAAACAAAGGAGGAAGCTTTTGACTTCATATCCCGTCCTCATATATTGTTGTCATATCCCAACCCCACATCCCAACCTCCTCTCCTATCCCGTCCTCCTATCCCATCCTCCTATCTCGACCTCCTATCCTGTCCTCCTATCCCGTCCTCCTATCCAGTCCTCCTACCCTCACCTCCTATCCTGTCCTCCAATCTCGAGCTCCTATCCCAACCTCCTATGCCGACCTCCTATCCCGTCCTCCTTTCTTGACCTCCTATCTCAACCTCCTATCCCAACCTCCTATCCCGACCTCCTATCCCGTCCTCCTATCCCGTCCTCCTTTCTCATCCTGCTTTCCCGTCCTCATATCTTGACCTCCTATCCAGACCTCCTATCCCGTCCTCATATCCCGTCCTCCTATAACGTCCTCCTATCCCGTCCTCCTATCCCGACCTCCTACCTGACCTCCTATCCCGACCTCCTATCCCGACCTCCTATCCTGACCTCCTATCCCGACCTCCTATCCCGACCTCCTATCCCGACCTCCCATCCCGTCCTCATATCCCGACCCATACCTCCTATCCCGTCCTCCTATCTCGACCTCCTGTCCTGACCTCCTATACAGTCCTCCTATCCCTTCCTCCTATCCCGACCTCCTATCCCGATCTCCTATCCCGTCCTCCTATCTCAACCTCCTATACCATCCTCCTATCCCGTCCTCCTATCTCGACCTCCTATCCCGTCCTCCTATCCCCACCTCCTATCCTGTCCTCCAATCTCGAGCTCCTATTCCGACCTCCTTTCTCGACCTCCTATCCCGAACTCCTATCCCAACCTCCTATCCCGTCCTCCTTTCCCATCCTCCTTTCCCATCCTCCTTTCCCGTCCTCATATCTCGACCTCCTATCCAGACCTCCTATCCCGTCCTCATATCCCGTCCTCCTATCCTAAACTCCTAGCTGACCTCCTATACCGACCTCCTTTCCTGACCTCCTATCCCGACCTCCCATCCCGTCCTCAAATCGCGACCCGTAATATGTGTACCAGGTATTGAAATAGCTCCAGCCAGACGGAAATTATATGGGAACATACATTTCCCATTGATTTGCAAGGGACTTTAAACAAAAACCCAGACCCTCACAAATGGGGGTAGTTAAGGGTTAAATTAACTATCCTATATTTTAAGTGGACATAGAAGTAACATGTGACCAAGTATTATCGAAATATCTCCAGCTGTTTGGAAGTTATGCGGTAACATATATTTCCCATTGACTTGCATGGAACTTGAAACATAAACCCCGCCCCTGGCAAATGGGGGTGAGTAAGGGTTAAATCACCTATCCTATGTTTGTTGTTGACATGTAAGTAACATGTGTGCCAAGTTTCATGTTATTATTTTTAGCCGTTTGAAAGTTTTTGTGGAACATACATACATACATACATACACACACACACACACACACGCATTGAGTTTTTTTTTATATATATAGATAACAAGAATGACTTGGAAACTAGAGCAAATTTCAAAACCTTTCTTTCTGAAAGCTTTTGTTCATTTCATTGGACCTGTTTCCATTTGTTGAAGGGGTTCTCCAGTACTCCAACGTTCTGAACATTTTATTCAGAACGCTCGGAGCTAGAAGCTGTGACCGTGACGCCACAGCCATGCCCCCTCATGATGTCAGGCCCCCTCCATTCATGTCTATGCCAGCCTTCGTGCCAGCCTTCTTGCAATTGATAAAGGGAGAATGTACTCCCGAAACACGTCTTGCTCCTATTTTATTGTTTTTTTTAGATGTGTCAATAAAATTACATTGATGCTATTCTCAAGTTTGATGTCTGATCCATAGTGGTAGCGCCAGAGCAGTGCAGTTTTTCTCAATCTTGATCTCATTTACAACTGGCTGGATACCATGTGCAATACTGCTGGCCTGCAACCCATGATCATCTTGTACCCCAGGCATTTTGGGGTGATATGCATGAACCCAAGTCTCATTTCATGTGAGAGACCAAGACTACACAGTCATACTCTTATACCTCACAAAATTATACAAGGCACTGCCCTCTGTACTTTTGGGTGGGGGGGCGTGGCGTCTTGAGGGGAAATGGCCGTGATGTCACGACCAATGCTGCAGGAACTCAACGTTTGTTTAGAATGCCGGGTACTGTGGGAAATCAGGGGGAGGGGGGGAATCAGACATCTTATCCCTTATCCTTTGGATAGGTGATAAGATGTCTTGCAGTGGAGTACCTCTTTAAGAAGGGAAAAGAAAACAGAACTCAGTCTTAGTAAAGATTGTGCGTATCCCTTACAGTCACATAGATGATCATTGGCTGATGGCCTAGAACAAGGCTGACGGCTTAGAACAAGGCTCAATGATTTAATGAAATTAACGACTAGGACATAACCATACCAGGATACTCTTTATACAGATGAGACAGAGAAGGCAAGAAAGGAGGAGGAGTGGCCCCTATATGTGAAAGATAGCATAACATCTAACCTAATACAAGTTAGTGAGGCAAACATAGAGTCAGTTTGGGTTAGGGTGGGTTCACACTACGTTTTCTCCCATAAGGGAGCCCATACGGCAGGGGGGAGCTAAAACCTTGCGCTCCCGTATGCCTTCGTATGCGCTCCCGTATGTCATTCATTTCAATGAGCCGGCCGGAGTGAAACGTTCGGTCCGGTCGGCTCATTTTTGCGCCGTATGCGCTTTTACAACCGGACCTAAAACTGTGGTCAACCACGGTTTTAGGTCCGGTTGTAAAAGCGCATACGGCGCAAAAATGAGCCGACCGGACCGAACGTTTCACTCCGGCCGGCTCATTGAAATGAATGACACACGGGAGCGCATACGAAGGCATACAGGAGCGCGAGGTTTTAGCTCCCCCCTGCCGTATGCGCTCCCGAATGGGAGAAAACGTAGTGTGAACCCAGCCTTACATTGCAGTTTGATAATCATGCAGTAACTCATGTAGGTGTGATATATAGACCACCTGGCCAAGTTAAAGGGGTACTCCGGTGGAAAACTCTTTTTTTTTTTTTTTTTATCAACTGGTGCCAGAAAGTTAAACAGATTAGTAAATGGTTTTAAAAAATCTTAATCCTTCCAGTACTGATTAGCTGCTGAATACTACAGAGGAAATTATTTTCTTTTTGGAACACAGAGCTCTATTCTGACATCATGACCACAGTGCTGTCTGCTGACACCTCTGTCCATTTTAGGAACTGCCCAGAGCAGCATATGTTTGCTATGCGGATTTTATTCTACTCTGAACAGTTCTTAAAATGGACAGAGATGTCAGCAGAGAGCACTGTGGTCATGATGTCAGCAGAGAGCTCTGTTTTCCAAAAAGAAAAGAATTTCCTCTGTAGTATTCAGCAGCTAATAAGCACTGGAAGGATTAATATTTTTTAATAGAAGTAATTTACAAATCTGTTCAACTTTCTGGCAGTTGATTTAAAGAAAAAAAGTTTTCCGCCGGAGTACCCCTTTAACATGTATAGCTTGGAAGAAAGAAGAGACAGAGACTTTTAAATACATAAAGGGAATCAACACGGTAAAGGAGGAGAGCATATTTAAAAGAAGAAAAGGACATAGTTTAAATTAGAGGGGCAAAGGTTTAAAGGGGTACTCCGGTGCTTAGACATCTTATCCTCTATCCAAAGGATAGGGGATAAGATGCCTGATCGCGGGAGTCCCGCCGCTGGGGACCCCCGGGATCATGCACGCGGCACCCCCGTTTCTAATCAGTCTCCGGAGCGTGTTCACTCCGGGACTGATTACGGCGACTACAGGGCGGGCGGCGTGTGACATCACGCCCCCGCCCCCATGTGATGTCATGCTCCGCCCCTCAATGCAAGCCTACAGGAGGGGGCGTGACAGCTATCCCTCCCGTAGGCTTGCATTGAGGGGCAGAGCGTGACATAACACGGGGGCGGGGGCGTGACGTCACATGCCGCCCGCCCTGTACTTGCCGGTAATCAGGCCCGGAGCATGTTCGCTCCGGGGACTGATTACAAACGGGGTGCCGCGTGCATGATCCCGGAGGTCCCCAGCGGCGGGACTCCCGCGATCAGGCATCTTATCCCCTATGCTTTGGATAGGGGAGAAGATGTCTAAGCACCGGAGCACCCCTTTTAAAGTAATATCAAATGGATTTTAGCTCTTTTTTATTGAAATCAATGCCCAAAATCCTAAACTTCACCCATGTACTTTTGCTTTATTGGAATATCCTTTTGACGGTCTCTTACCTTTCATGACTTGGTAAATATTGGAAACAAGTGCCCATTAAGGTTGATGGAATAAATTGAATAAATGTATACAGTGGTCCCTCAAGTTACAATATTAATTGGTTCCAGGACGACCATTGTATGTTGAAACCATTGTATATTGAGACCATAACTCTATGGAAACCTTGTAATTCCTTCTGAAGCCCCAAAATATCATGCAAAAATAAGAAAAAGTGTTGACTAAATAAAAAATAAGTAGATAACTAAAAACAGATAAAGCAAGTCCTTCCATATAAATGTTAGAAAGATCTGTTGGAAGCTGTAAATCACTGTCTATATAGGGGACAGGAGCTTCTTCAGGGTCCTTTACAGAACACACAGTGTCCCAAAAAAAGTAACATGGAGCCGCTATCCCTGGCACATGTAAAGAATAGTAAAGAACATGTAGTACCTCCCTGTACTATAGCAGATTGTGTGAGACAGCCAGTCAGTGCATGCACTTCAGTAATACAGGGGTTTTACCAGTGAATGCCCATTCTGATTGATCAGTTCCAGCCATTGACATGTTTTGCAGATCTGTACTGTCCGTAGCATTGTATGTTGAGTCTGGTTTCAAGTTACAATGGTCCAGAAAAGACAATTGTTTGTTGAAACTATTGTATGTTGAGGTCCTTGTAAGTTGAGGGATCACTGTACTTGGTGAAGATAGTTCTTACATGACTGTTCTCCAGGCGTTCCTTTATTTGTTGCATGACAACGGAGTAGACCCATCTAGTCTGCCCAATAATCTGAATCCTATCAATAGTCCCTGGTCCTATCTTATATGAAGGATAGCCTAATGCTTATCCCATGCATGTTTAAACTCCTTCACTGTATTTGCAGCGACCACTTCTACAGGAAGGCTATTCCATGCATCCACTACTCTCTCAGTAAAGTAATACTTCCTGGTATGACTCATATTTCAGTTACTGAAAACCAGATATAATGTTGTAAGCAAAGCTTAACTGCAATTTATCCCATTGTGTCTCTATGATGCTTTTAGTCTTTATACAATTTAAAACCAGAATGAAATCCCAGGGCCTTCTGGCTATATTGCTTGTTGTTAGTTATAATATCTACCCAACGGGAGTTGCATCAGTATATAAAAAGGTCTGCTTTCTTCCAAAAAACAGTGCAAGTCTTGCAAGAGTTGTTTCTGGTATTAGAACCTGTCTCCACCGAGGGAAATGAGATTCAGTTGCAATATCAGGCACTGCCAAAAGCGGGCCATTCCTGCAAGAAAGCAGCCATTGTTTTCAATGATCATGCACCCTTTAATGTAATTATATTTAAGTTTATATACTGCCATTAAATGTCTGGAAAGGGTCCCTGTCCCAGAGACTTGTAAAAAATGCTGATTGTTCAGGGTTTCAGTGCTGAGGCCCCTATCGAACATCAGAGAGAGAGGGGGAAGAAGCATGCGGTAGCAATCTCCACCCTGCTTCACTGCCTATAGGGCCATTCAGGTTAGCAGAATGGACATCCATGTGAGCCAGGGAGTGAACCGTGTAACCGCATGCTTCTCCCCATTTATTCTAATGATCAGTAGGTGTCCCAGCACTGAGACCCTGACCGATCAAAACGTTTGGCATGTCTCTGTGACACTTGCAAGCTTATGAAATGAATATTTTAATATACCAAATTACATTTCCCCATTGCATCTGTAACAACACGTACAGTACTTTGATAACATTATTAAACAACAAAAAATTCCGGAATTCTTCTTTTCTTTTTTTTTCCTGATAAAAAAAATATGAAAAAAAAGTGTGATGTATATGTACCCCAGAGTAGCATTTAAAGAAAGTACAATTTGTTCTACAGTAAGCAAGGCCTTGTATTGTTTTGTCAACCTAAATCAAAAGCAAAAAAATTTAAAACCTTAGTTTGCCAAGGCCTAAATTGCCTAGTTCCTCAAGTTATTGCCAAGTAACTCAAGTTATGTGCACAGTTGGTTTTGGTTCAGCATTTTAGCATAAAAAAGAAAATTTTTCATGCAATAAATGGCAAAACTTCTCAGACTTTTTTCTGCCATTTGGTTGATTTTTTTTAAAGTGTAGCTCCCACCAAGTAATATATAATATAATCTGTCCCTACCTATTAGTAATCTAGCCCTAACCCCCTACCTGGCTTTAAAAAAAATTAAATCGCTTTAATAGAGCAGATTTAGTGCTTCTAAATCTGCTCTATAAAGCAGGGCAGGAAGCAGCGCGTCCCAGCAAGCGCAACGTCACTGACGCCTTGCTGGGCGCTTGCTTCCGCCCTCAGATCGTCTATGCAGCGCTCTGTCGGGAGCGCGCATAGATGATCTGCCAATAGCGCGGCAGGCAGCTCCGGGGTCTCCTCCTCCCTGTTTACCTGTGCATGTGCTATCCAGGGAGGAGGAGTAGAGGAGCATCGCCGGCCTGCCGTGCACGATAATACTGCCGAGACCCGGGACCGATTACAATAATGGTAGCTATTCTAAATAACTTACCCATCCGGAGGATCAGCGCAGCAATGAGTGCGAGCGCTGCCTCCGGACAGGGTAACGGGGGCGGGCGGGGCCGCGCGCGAGGCCAGTGGAGCTGGCCAATGCGCGTAGCCCCAGTTATCAGTGTGCTTGCTCTCGCCTGTTTGATTGACAGGCGGGAGCGAGCACAGCAGTGCCTGGATTTCGACTCATTGCCAGGCTGAAATGAGTCGAAATCCAGTAGTGACGTCACTGCTGAATGCATTCGGCCACTAGGAGGGCGACCCCTAGTGGCCGAATTTAAAAGTGATTTTAAACTTGTTTAAAATCACTTTTTTTAATTAAAGTATATTAGAGATATGTTGTAGTACTTAAGTACTACAACATATCAATTTTTGTACTTCATGACAGTGCCCATTTAACCTTTTTTGCTTCAAACAATGTTTTTTATTTAAGCTGTAAAAAGTTTTTTTTTTTAGCTGTAAAAGCAATATTTTTTTTTAGGAATAAACCATCAAATTGCGTTCCATTTTCTGCTCAAAATATGACAAATATATTGTGTGTGAATATAACCTTACTAGGGATGAGCGAATCAAATCTGACAAATCCAAATTTGTTACGCTTCATTAAACTCCATTTAGTGGGGTCCAGGCTCCAGGGCATCTAAAATGGCGGATCCACATGTGAGGACATGGGGCAAGGAATCCTGGGAAGGCAGGAACAAGGATAGGAGGGATGACCCTGAATCACATGCAGAATGCAGTCCATCAGCAGCCAGTAACCCCTGTGATGTCACAGCCCTATATAATAAGTGCATACCACATACGTACATCTAAGTGGTGTACGATTTTGTTCCTGTTAAAGGGGTACTCCACTGGATACATTTTTTTTATCAACTGGTGCCAGAAAGTTAAACAGATTTGTCAATTGTCAAAACATTTTTAATCCTTCCAGTACTTATCAGCTGCTGTTATGATCCACAGGAAGTTCTTTTCTTTGTGAATTTCCTTTCTGGCTGACCACAGTGCTCTCCACTGACACCTCTGTCCATTTTAGGAACTGTCTGGAGCAGGATTGATTTTCTATGGGATTTGCTAATACTCTGGACAGTTCCTAAAATGGACAGAGGTGTATGCAGAGAGCACTGGGGTCAGCCAGAAAGGAAATTCAAATTTGAGCTTGGCATTATGTATGAGGTCCCAGGTACACCCGTGATAGACAAAAAGAACCATCCAGGAACTAGTGTTCAGTATGTGCCATAAAATGTATCCTTTAATATATCACAATAAAAGATTAAAGAAAAGGTGATGTATTAAGGTGAATTGTATAAGAAAGCTCGGTGTAAATGTTGTAGAGAACAAACTCAATCTGGAAATAACCCCTATTGGTCAGTCCAAAGATGCCATAATCCTGGAGTGCAGCAGATACACATGTAGCTTGCACATCCAGATTCACAGAATAAACCACCAACACGTTTCTACCACCCAGTAAGGGGTAGTGTCATCAGGGAGGTATACAATATTAAACAATACAGACTGAAAAATAATAAGCTGGTAAAACAGTACACAATTGGTCAGTACTCAAGGGGACCTGTGAGGAAAAATCGTCCCTAGATAGACTGCAACATAATATACATATTGCTCAGTTTAAAGCTTTATGATGAATGTGGACCCTGCAAGATTTAGAGGAACATCAGATCCCAGGCTGAACTAGGTAACTACATAGGGGTATATAATAAATGTGACAACCAAGGCAGTGATGGAGGGGCAGGGACACCTAGGAAAAGTGTAGGCTCCCTAGTGCCCTGCTATACCCCTGTCAGCAATAAATAGACCTGCCCCTCCATCATTGCCATGGTCATCACATCTATTATATACCCCTATGTAGTTACCTAGTTCAGCCTGGGATCTGATGTTCCACTAAATTTATTGCTCTATTTACTGCATGGTGTCATTTATGTTGGCACTGTTCAATTCTGATATTATTTACACTAATAGTTTTCATATTTTTATTTTGCATATGACTGCCATGTTTTTAGTTTTTCGACATGAGCATCATATGGCACAAAACTATTATCATAACAATGAGAATGCTGTCCATTACAGAGGAGGGTTCCTACACATTCTCCCTACACTTACAATTAACTCTAGTAGGTGTGGACTCCTGTCATTTACTTTGTTTTATTCTTTAATCTGGGCTGCCGTGATTCCCTGACGGGGATTACCTAGCGTAGAGCCTGTCACGTTTTTACCCCCTCCTACGGTGTCACTGGAGAGGCACGGCTCAGCGCTCTTAAGCCCAGTTCACGTGACCAGCAGTGACGTCAGACGACACTGTCTCTCTGCATCCGACGAGAGAGCCGGACAACTCCAGCTCCCTGCATGCAGCAGGTTGTTCCTTGTGGCTCCAGAAACCAACGGAACCATGAGAAGCATAGTAGCTGTGACTCTACAGCTCTATGATTTTCCTTGCAGGTCCAATTACTGAATGGGTCCCCCTTTTTTCTTTTTACAGGTGGATCGCAAGGACCTGGCATTGTACTATGGGACCAGTATTGATAGCTCTGCAATTGGTGTGTTTTTTTTTTTCCCTTACAGGGTCCACATGCATCATAAAGCTATAAACTGAGCAATATGTATATTATGTTGCAGTCTATCTAGGGACAATTTTTCCTCACAGGTCCCCTTGAGTACTGAACAATTGTGTACTGTTTTACCAGCTTATTATTTTTCAGTCTGTATTGTTTAATATTGTATAACTCCATGATGACATCACCCCTTACAGGGTGGTAGAAACACTTTGGCGGTTTATTCTGTGAATCTGGATGTGCAAGCTACATGTGTATCTGCTGCACTCCAGTATTATGGCATCTCTGGACTGACCAATAGGGGTCATTTCCAGATTGAGTTTGTGCTCTATAACATTTGGGCCGAGCTTTCTTATACAATTCACCTTAATACATCAACTTTTCTTTAATCATTTATTGTGACATATCAAAGGTTACATTTTATGGTACATCCTGAACACTAGTTCCTATAATTATAAGAAAAGAAATTCAAAATCAAAATACTGGAAGGATTAAGACTTTTTAATAGAAGTAATTTACAAATCTGTTTAACTTTCTGGCACCAGTTGATAAAAAGATGTGTCGGCAGAAGGTGAAGCATGGCCAGGGACCCAATGTTGGCACCACAGCCCTGCGTCAACATATGCAGCATAAACATATGCACCATAAAGTGGCCTGGAAGAACTGTGGCTCCGATGTGGTGGTCCAGCCTGCTGCATCACCCGGTGGCACGCCGCTCCCTCTTTCAGCTAGCCAAAGCTCTACCACCTCAGCCGAAGGGAGCTGTGTGTCATATTCATCTTCTGTCGCTCAAGATGCTCCTGCTCCTCCTATTTCGAGTCAGTCATTCCACCAGCAATCCATCGGAGAAGCTATGTCCAAGACACAACAGTATGCGCCATCTCATTCAATGGTGCAGAAGCTGAATGTTCTCCTGTCCAAGTTGCTGGTGCTGCAATCCCTCCCTTTTCAAGTGGTGGACTCTGCACCTTTCAGAGAACTGATGCCTATTGCCGAGCTGAGGTGGAGAGTCCCAAGCCTTCATTTCTTTGTGAAGAAGGCAGTACCAGCCCTGCATAATTTTGTGAAACAGTAGGTGGGCCAGTCCTTGAGCCTGTGGGTGTGTACCAAAGTGCATGGCAGTGCTGACTTCTGGAGCTGTAACTATGGTCAGGGACAATACATGTCCTTTACGGCCCACTGGGTGAATGTGGTTCCTGCACAGCCAAAACACCAACTTGGACAGGTCACGCCGCTTCCGTCTCCACGCTCTCAGGCCATTGGTCCTGTGACAGTGTGCGACTTCACCTCCTCATCCTCCACCGTGTCCTCAGCATCCACTGCACGGACAAGTCTCAGTGCCCCTCCAGCATACCATGTGTGCAGGGCACGGGGGTGTCATGCTGCTCTTCACATGGTTTGCCTTGGCGAACTGAGTCACACAGGGGAGAAACTGCTAAAAGTCATTCATCAAGAAATCGAATCATGGCTTAATCCATGAAAACGGGAAATGGGAACCATGGTGACTGAGAACGGGAAGAACATCTTGTCTGCGCTGCGACAAGGAAGCCTGAGACATGTGCACTGCATGGCACACGTGTTCAATCTGGTTGTCAAGCGGTTCCTGAAGTGTTCCCCCCATCCTCAAGACATCCTAACACTGGGAAGGAAACTTTGCATGCACTTCAGCCACTCGTACACCGCAAAGCACACCCTCCTTGAGCTGCAGCGTCAGAACGGTATCCTCCAACATAGTCTGATTTGCGACGTTTCCACACAATGGAATTCCACCCTCCATATGTTGGACTGACTATACAAACAGAGAAAAGCCATCACCGATTTCTTGATGATCCAAGCGGATAGGGGGACTCCCCTGTGTAACCTCAATGTCAAGCAGGGGCACAGTGGAGCACCGTTTAGGTTTCGCGAGATGGGTGGTTTTTCTAGTTATCTGATAGTAGAGGAGGAGTAAGAGCAGCTAGAGGGTTATGAGGAAGGCGAGACAGAGGACCCAGACACACCGTGGCAGCATGCAGTGGAGATGGAGGCAGGGAGTCCTTCTGAGTAACTTGCACAAATGGCACGATGCATGCTCACTTGCTTGCGTAGTGACATCCGAATTGTCCCCATTCGGCAGCGGGAAGACTTCTGGATCTCCACCTTATTGGACCCTCACTACCAGCACAAAATGGAGGCCTTTTTTTTCTCCCACTGAGAGCCAGGACAAACTGACTTACTACAGAGGCATCCTATGTAGTCAGTTGGCCGATGCCCATCTGCGCCATCGCCCATCCTCTCGCATGTCTGATTCGGGGGGCCGTCTGCACTCACCTTCCACTGCCATGGCTGCTGGGGAGGGGTGGGGTGGCAGGAGCATTACCAGCTCCATCAGCAGCAGCCTGAGTCTACAGTCGCTGATGAGTAGCTTTCTTCACCCGCATAGTGAAGCAAATCATGAGCAGCAGGTAGACCTGTAGCAGGACCTGAACCAGCAGGCGGTGACATACCTTGACATGACCATGCCAACACACCTTGAAGATCCGCTGTAATTCTGGGCAGCCAAACTTGATTTGTGGCCACAAATAGCAGAGTTTGCCCTGGAAAAGCTGTCCTGCTCGTCCAGTAGTGTGACATCAGAGCGGGGGTTTAGTGCAGCGGGGGCCATAGTAACCCCAAGGAGAACTCATCTGTCCACGAAAAATGTAGAGAGACTGACCTTTGGGAAGATGAATCAGGCATGGATCAGCCAGGATTTCCACCCACCAATGCCTGATGCATCAGAGTAGATTGATTGACCATGGTGCCACACCAATACTTCACAATTATGGATAGTGCAAAACATATTTAAAGCGAGGCTCTCCAGTTACAGACATTCCTCCGCATCAGACCACAAGTAATTATTGAGGATATGCATTACGTAAAACTTAACTTTTAATAATATGCTTAGTATAAAATATATGTACCCAAAAATGTTTTGAATTCAAATAAAAGGAAAGGTGTGCAAAAAACACCATGTGCTACCTACACCACCAAGTATTGATGTGATGCAAAGACCTCTAAAAGATGCAAGGGAACAATGTATGGTCCATTGTAACCAGTGGGGGGAAAAATTCCCCTGTAGGGCCCTACTCTTGCATTATTAACCCCATCCCACAGAATGACTTATATAAACGTCAGGTTATGCAGGTAGTTCCCGCGTCCTGCCGTTTATAGAAGTCATTCAGTTAACCCAGCGATGCGCGGCATCACACGGGTTAACAGGCAGAAGTCCCGCTGAAAGCTGACTGGTGGAGGAAAGTTTAGATCCCCCGCTCTGCCCGTCCGGGCAGAGCAGGGGAAGATGACCCCGAGAGCTGCTGGGGCCAATGTGGCAGGGGGACTGGCGGCACATACTTGAGGACCAGCGCAGGCAGCGGGTGCTGGGGTTGCAGGCAAATGGAGGAGGCAGCGGCTGTGTTGGCATCAGAGGCAGCAGTGAAGATCTTTGTAAAGTGATCTTTACTGCTGCTTCTAGAAGTTTCAAAACTACAACTTCCAGCATTTGGCTGTCTGGGCATGCTGGGAGTTGTAGTTTTGGAACATCTGGAGGGCCACAGTATGGAGACCACTGTGCAGTGGTCTCCAATCTGTACTCTTCCAGATATTGCAAAACTACTATTCTTGGCATGCGTAGACAGTCCAGGCATGCTGGAGTTGTAGTTTGGCAACATCTGAACGGTCAGATGTTGCCAAACTACAACTCCCAGCATGTCTGGGCAGTCAGGCAATGCTTGGAATTGAAGTTTTGCAACATCTGGAGGGCTACAGTTTGGACACCGCTACACAGTGGTCTCCAAACTGTTCTCCTCCAGTTGTTGCAAAACTACAACTTCCAACATGCCCTTCAGCTGTCTGGGCATGCTGCGAGTTGTAGTTTTGAAACAACTGAAGGCACATTGGTTAGGAAACATTGTCTGTTTCCTAACTCAGTGTTTCCCAACCTGTAAGCCTCCAGTTGTTGCAAAACTATAACTCCCCACATGCACTGACAGACCATGGATGCTGGGAGTTGTAGTTTTGCAACAGCTGGAGACACACAGGTAGGGAAACACTGAGTTAAGTAACAAACTCTCAGTGTTTTGCAACCAGTGTGCCTCCAGCTGTTGCATAACTACAACCCACAGCATGCACGGACAGCCAAAGGGCACGCTGTAATTTGTAGTAGTATGCCTCCAGCTGTTGCATAACTACAAGTCCCAGCATGCCCCTCTGCTGTCACTGCATGCTGAGAGTTGTAGTACAAGGTACATTCACATGGGTGGGGGTTTACAGCGAGTTTCTCACTGCAAGTTTGAGATGCAGCAAATTGCGGGAAACTCGCTGTGAACCCCCGGCCAGTATGAATGTACCCTAAAACACTACACTACACCTACACAAAATAAAGGGTAAAACACCACATATATACATACCCCTAAATAGTTACACCCCCCCCCCCATTCCCCAATAAAAATGAAAAACATCTGGTACAGCACTGTTTCCAAAACGGAGCCTCCAGCTGTTGCAAATCAACAACTCCCAATATTGACGGACAGCCATTGACTGTCCAGGCTTGCTGGGAGTTTTGCAACAGCTGGAGGCACTCTGTTTGGGAATCACTGGCATAGAATACCCCTATGTCCACCCCTATGCAAGTCCCTTATTTAGGCCTCAAATACACATGGCGCTCTCTCACTTCGGAGCTCTGTCGTATTTTAAGGCAACAGTTTAGGGCCACTTATGGGGTATTTCAGTACTCGGGAAAAATTGCCTAAAAAATTTTGCCTTTTGCCTTTTACCCTTTATGAAAAAGTAAAGTTGGGGTCTACTCCAGCATGTTATTGTAAAAAAATTAAAATTTTTACACTAACTTACTGGTGTTGCCCCATTCTTTTCATTTTTACAAGAGGTAAAAGGAAAAAAAAGGGGTAAAAAGAAAATTTGTAACGCAATTTCTCATTTCTCAAGTGCGGAAATACCCCATATTTGGACATGAAAAAAAAACAGCATTTTAACGACTTTAAAAGTAATCAAACACCTGTGTTGTGTTAAGGCTCACTGTACCCCTTGTTACGTGCCCTGAGGTGTGTAGTTTCCAAAATAGTATGCCATGTGTTTTGGTTTCTTTTTGCTGTTATGGCACCACAGGGGCTTCCTAAATGGGACATGCCTCCAAAAAACATTTCAGCAAAATTTGCATTCAAAAAGCCAAATGTGGCTCCTTCTCTTATGAGCATTGTAGTGTGCCAGCAGAGCACTTGATGTCCACATATTGGGTATTTCCATACTCAGAAGAAATGGGGTTACAAATTTTGGGGGGCATTTTCTCCTATTATGTCTTGTAAAAATTGTAAACTTGGGGAAAAACCTGCATTTAAGGGAAAACATTTTTTTTTCATTTACGCAACCGACTTTAATGAAACCGAAACCTGTGGGGTGTTAAAACTCACTGTACCCCTTGTTAGGTGCCTTGAGGGGTGTAGTTTCCAAAATATTGGAGTTTTTTTTTGCTGTTATGAACCATAGGGACTTTTTAAATGCGACATGCCCCCTAAAAACCATTTCAGCAAACCTCACGCTCCAAAGTCCCATTGTCGCTCATTCACTTCTGAGCCCTCTAGTGCACCCACTTTACGATCACATATGAGGTATTTCCTTACTCGAGAGAAATTGGGTTACACATTTTTGGGGGCATTTTCTCTTTTACCCCTTGTAAAAAGTCAAAAACTGGGTCTACAAGAACATGTTATTGTAAAAAATTGAGATTTAGAATTTTCTCCTTCACTTTGCTGCTATTCATGTGAAACACCTAAAGGGTTAACATACATTCTGAATATTATTTTGTATACTTTGAGGGGTGCAGTTTTTATAATGGGGTCATTTATGGGGTATTTCTAATAAGAAGACCCCTAAAATCAATTTCAAAACTGAACTGGTTCCTGAGAAATTCCAATTTTGAAAATTTTGGGAAAAATTGGAAAATTGATGCTGAATTTGAAGTAAAAACATGTCGACTTTTTGTTTCAAACATATACGTGAATCAATATATAATTTATTTGGTATGTCTATTTTCCTCACAAGCAGAGAGCTTCAAAGTTTGAAAAATGCAACATTTTTCAAATTTTTCATGAAATTTGGGAATTTTTCACCAAGAAATGATGCAAGTATCAACAAAAATTTACCACTATGATAAAGTAGAATATGTGACACAAAAAAAAACAGTCTCAGAATCAAATTTATAAGTAAAAGCATCCCAGAGTTATTAATTGTCACGATTCGGCTTACGGGTTGTGGATCCGCTGTGTCAGCGAGGGATTGGCGTGGACCGTGCTAGTGGACCGGTTCTAAGAGGCTACTGGTTTTCACCAGAGCCCGCCGCAAAGCGGGATGGTCTTGCTGCGGCAGTAGCAACCAGGTCGTATCCACTAGCAACGGCTCAACCTCACTGACTGCTGAGAAGGCGTGGGACAGAAGGACTAGGCAGAGGCAAGGTCAGACGTAGCAGAAGGTCGGGGGCAGGCGGCAAGGTTCGTAGTCAGGATGGATAGCAGAAGTTCAGGTACACAGGCTTTGGACACACTAAACGCTTTCACTGGCACAAGGCAACAAGATCCGGCAAGGGAGTGCATGGGAGGAGATCAGATATAGCCAGGGAGCAGGTGGAAGCCAATAAGCTAATTGGGCCAGGCACCAATCATTGGTGCACTGGCCCTTTAAGTCTCAGAGAGCTGGCGCGCGCGCGCCCTAGAGAGCGGAGCCACGCGCGCCAGCACATGACAGCAGGGGACCGGGACGGGTAAGTGACCTGGGATGCGATTCGCGAGCGGGCGCGTCCCGCTGTGCAAATCGCATCCCCGACGGCCATGACAGTGCAGCGCTCCCGGTCAGCGGGACTGACCGGGGAGCTGCAGGGAGAAAGACGCCGTGAGCGCTCCGGGGAGGAGCGGGGACCCGGAGCGCTAGGCGTAACAGTACCCCCCCCTTAGGTCTCCCCTTTTTTTTGTCCGGTGACTGCCTCCCCTGGGATGAGGACACCGGGAAAGAATGGAGGGTTTCCTCAATGGCAGGCAGTACAGCAGGAGTATGAATGGGGAGGGAGGGCAGAGGGTGAAGCTTGGCACGGGGCAGGGAGACACAAGGACGGGAGCTATGAGGAGGCACAGAGGCTTGCCTGACGGGACTGGGAGGGGGGGAGAGGCACTTCCTGTGGCAGGCAGAGTCCCAGTTCCTGATCTCCCCGGTGGTCCAATCAAGGGTGGGAGAATGAAGCTGGAGCCATGGCAGACCGAGGAGGACCTCAGAGGTACAGCCGGGGAGAACGAAGAGCTCAATCCTCTCGAGGTGGGGTCCAATAGACATCAGGAGGGGTTCTGTGCGGTAACGCACGGTGCAGTCCAATCTGGCTCCGTTGACCGCGGAAATGTAGAGCGGCTTGACGAGACGGGTCACCGGGATGCTGAATTTATTCACAAAGGACTCCAATATAAAATTTCCAGAGGCACCAGAGTCCAAGCAGGCCACGGCTGAGAGGGAGGAGTTGGCTGAAGGAGAAATCCGCACGGGCACCGTGAGACGTGGAGAAGCAGACTTAGAACCAAGAGACACCACACCCACGTGAGCTGGGTGCGTGCGTGCGTTTCCCAGACGTGGAGGACGGATAGGGCAATCCACCAAGAAATGCTCGGAACTGGCACAGTACAGACAGAGATTTTCTTCTCTACGGCGATTCCTCTCTTCCTGGGTCAGGCGAGACCGATCCACTTGCATGGCCTCCTCGGCGGGAGGCCCAGGCATAGACTGCAAAGGATGCTGTGGGAGAGGTGCCCAGAGATCTAAGTCTTTTTCCTGGCGGAGCTCTTGGTGTCGCTCAGAAAAACGCATGTCAATGCGGGTAGCCAAATGGATGAGTTCTTGGAGGTTGGCAGGAATCTCTCGTGCGGCCAGCACATCCTTGATGCGACTGGATAGGCCTTTTTTAAAGGTCGAGCAGAGAGCCTCGTTATTCCATGATAACTCGGAAGCAAGAGTACGGAATTGGATGGCGTACTCGCCCACTGAAGAATTACCCTGGACCAGGTTCAACAGGGCAGTCTCGGCAGAAGAAGCTCGGGCTGGCTCCTCGAAGACACTCCGGACTTCAGCGAAGAAGGACTGGACTGTGGCTGTGGCAGGATCATTGCGGTCCCAGAGCGGTGTGGCCCAAGACAAGGCCTTTCCTGAAAGAAGGCTTACTACGAACGCCACCTTAGACCGTTCTGTAGGAAACAAGTCCGACAACATCTCCATATGCAGGGAACACTGAGACAAAAATCCACGGCAGAGTTTAGAGTCCCCATCAAATTTGTCCGGCAGGGACAAGCGTAGGTTAGGAGTGGCCACTCGCTGCGGAGGAGGTGCAGGAGCTGGCGGAGGAGATGGTTGCTGCTGTAGCAGAGGCAGAAGTTGCTGTAACATGGCGGTCAACTGCGACAGCTGCTGTCCTTGTTGGGCAATCTGCTGCGATTGCTGAGCGACCACCGTGGGAAGATCAGCGAGACTTGGCAGCGGCACCTCAGCGGGATCCATGGCCGGATCTACTGTCACGATTCGGCTTACGGGTTGTGGATCCGCTGTGTCAGCGAGGGATTGGCGTGGACCGTGCTAGTGGACCGGTTCTAAGAGGCTACTGGTTTTCACCAGAGCCCGCCGCAAAGCGGGATGGTCTTGCTGCGGCAGTAGCAACCAGGTCGTATCCACTAGCAACGGCTCAACCTCACTGACTGCTGAGAAGGCGTGGGACAGAAGGACTAGGCAGAGGCAAGGTCAGACGTAGCAGAAGGTCGGGGGCAGGCGGCAAGGTTCGTAGTCAGGATGGATAGCAGAAGTTCAGGTACACAGGCTTTGGACACACTAAACGCTTTCACTGGCACAAGGCAACAAGATCCGGCAAGGGAGTGCATGGGAGGAGATCAGATATAGCCAGGGAGCAGGTGGAAGCCAATAAGCTAATTGGGCCAGGCACCAATCATTGGTGCACTGGCCCTTTAAGTCTCAGAGAGCTGGCGCGCGCGCGCCCTAGAGAGCGGAGCCGCGCGCGCCAGCACATGACAGCAGGGGACCGGGACGGGTAAGTGACCTGGGATGCGATTCGCGAGCGGGCGCGTCCCGCTGTGCGAATCGCATCCCCGACGGCCATGACAGTGCAGCGCTCCCGGTCAGCGGGACTGACCGGGGAGCTGCAGGGAGAAAGACGCCGTGAGCGCTCCAGGGAGGAGCGGGGACCCGGAGCGCTAGGCGTAACATTAATGCTTAAAGTGACTGTGGTCAGATGTGCAAAAAAAATGCTCAGGCCCTTAAGGTCAAAATGGGCTTGTCCTTAAGGGGTTAATTCCCTTCTTGACAAGTGTTACTCGATTTAAAAAGGGCCGGCCCCACACAGGAACCTCTCCCTATTTCCCCCTACAAACACTGCCATTTCCCAGGGTTTTTAGATGGAAATAGAGAGATTTTCCTGTGTGGGACGACCCTTTTTAGGGCGAGTAACACTTGCCAAGAAGGAAATTAATAGGGTGAGAGTAGGGCCTTACAGGGGAAGTTTTTACCCCCACCTGCTACAATGGACAATACGTTGTTCCCTTCCACCTTTTCAAGGAAAGTGTAACTCGTCTGAAAAAGGTCGGCCCACACAGGAACCAATATTTCCACCTAAAAACCCTGGGAAATGGCAGGGGTCTTTGCATCACATCAATATTTGGTGGTTTAGGTGGCACATGGTGTTTTTAGCACACCTTTCCTTTTGTTTGATTTAAAAAAAAAAATTGGGGTTCAAATATTTTATCCTAAGCATATTATTAAAAGTTAAGTTTTACGTAATGCATATCCTCAATACTTACTTGTGCACACTAACACTTTTACAAAAGAGACCTTTTTGTTCTGCCTACCTGCCTTAGCTACCATTCTGATCCTGCCACCTGTTTGATGCCACACATCTCATGCCAAGTTCTCCTTCTTTCACTCACCTTTGTATCTGGGTACTGGTATTGCCACCCACCGCCCCACTATGTCACCAGGTCACTTTGAGGATTCCTGATGCTGCTGCTGCCACCTCCAGGCTGTCTCATTCTGCCACCATATGTTCTCCTCGTGCTGATGCCACCTCCAGGCGGTGTCATTCAGCCACTATTTGGTCTCCTCATGCTTCCGCCACCTCCAGGCTGTGTCATTCAGCCACTTTATGTTCACCTCATGCTGCCGCCAACTCCAGGTTGTGCCATTCAGCCACTATATGGTCTCCTCATGCTTTCAACACCTCCAGCCTGTGTCATTCAGCCATTATATGTTCTCCTCATGCTGCTGCAAACTCCAGGCTGTGTCATTCAGCTAGTATATGTTGCTGCCAACTCTCTTCTGTGTCATTCAGCCACTATATGTTTTCCTCATACTGCCGCCACCTTCACGCTGGGTCATTCAGTCACTATATGGCCTCTACATGCTTCTGTCAACTCCAGGCTGTGTCATTCAGCCACTATATGGTCTCCTCATGCTGCCGCCACCTCCACGCTGGGTCATGCAGCCACTATATGGTCTCCGCATGCTGCCGCCACCTCCAAACTGGGTAATTCAGCCACTATATGGTCTCCTCATGCTGCTACCAACTCCAGGCTGTGTCAATAATCCACTATATGGTCTCCTCATGCTGCCGCCACCTCCACGCTGGGTCATGCAGCCACTATATGGTCTCCGCATGCTGCCGCCACCTCCAAACTGGGTAATTCAGCCACTATATGGTCTCCTCATGCTGCTACCAACTCCAGGCTGTGTCAATAATCCACTATATGGTCTCCTCATGCTGCCGCCACCTCCTGCTGGGTTATTCAGCCACTATATGGTCTCCCAATGCTGTTGCCACCTCCATGCTGTGTCATTCAGTCACTATATGGCCTCCTCATGCTGCCGCCAACTCCAGCCTGTGTCATTCAGCCACTATATGGTCTCCCCCTGCTACCGCCAACTCCAGGCTGTTTCATTCAGGTACATTATGGTCTCCTCATGCTGCTGCCACCTCCACGCTGGGTCATTCAGCCACTACATGGTCTACTCATCTTGCCGCCAACTCCAGGCTATGTCATTCAGCCACTATATGGTCTCCTCATGCTGCCGCTACCTCCACGCTGTGTCATTCAGGCACTATATGGTCTCCTCATGCTGCCACCACCTCCACGCTGGGTCATTCTTCCACTATGTGGTCTCCTCATGCTGGCGCTAACTCCAGGCTGTGTCATTCAGCCACTATATGGTCTCCTCATGCTGCTGCTAACTCCCGGCTGTGATATTTAGCCGTTATATGGTCTCCTCATGCTGCCGCCACTTCCCGGCTGTGTCATTCAGCTGCTATATGGTCTCCTCACACTGATGCCAACTTCAGGCTCTGCGACAGTGATTCTAATAGCGACGCCTCTGATCTGCATGTCATACTGAATAACAGTATTATTTCACTAACCCAACACACACCCTATGCGTGTTACAGCAAGGCAAAGTGTTCTACACCCCTATTGAGGCTCTCTGTAGGCCAGAGATAGCCGTTTTTTTTTTCAAAGTAACATTTTTATTAAGATCAGTGAACAAAACAGGTGCATAGAAAAACAATGCAGAATGTACAACAACCTCAATACCATAACAATGCTCCACATGGTTCTATAGTTTGTGCAATATAGCCAAGTATGTTGCTAAAACATTGACAGGTAATATAGTGGAATCATGAAGAGCACCAGTAGCACTATTAGAGATAAGGTTCCACAACCAGAGTATATCAAACACTTCAAACCAAGGAGTAAACAGTGATCGACTTATAAAGAGTGGAGCGTATAGTGATAGCTCCCCGATGAAAGGAAGGTAGGGAGTGAAGGAAGAAAGCAATACAGAGCAAAGCAAGGAAAGTAAGGGAGGAGCAAGCGAGGGTAAGAATAAAGAAAAAAGGAAGGAAAAAATTATAGCAGGCTAAATGAGAAGAAGAGATGGCCGTTTTTAATAGCGATTCAGCGAGAATAAATTCGTACCGAAACAAATTTATTTCGAAAATTCGGTGAAACGGCCAAATCAAATTTTTCTAAAATTCTAAACCTTACTGTTGCTAATCTGCTTTACAGCTACCAAAAGAAGATTGTTGTTACCATATTCAACCGTGCCTAATTTCCCAAAGGCCACGTGGTTATTTATCTATTTTTTTTTTTTTTTTGCAATATTCTTTTTCCTAATGCAGTGTAAAGCTAAATACCAAGAAAAAAACTGAAGTCACAATTTGTGATTTTCACTCTAAATCTTTTTCCCTACACTTTCTATTATTTATGACATTGTCAAAAGTAAAGACGTGAGCTGTTAATTATTTGTGTAGACATAATTTTATATGTCACATTCCCTTTGATTGTGTCATTTTACAGAAATATACTGAGCTTTTTCCTCTCAATATTCTATTTTTATGGTATGATTATAACTGTATATATATGCATCCTAATAAAATAACATGCTGGCTGTGTGTCATCTTAATTAAATGGGTTATAGCAAATGAGAACGAATGAGATATCATGAAGCTTTCTACATTTTCTCAAGGTGTTGTCATTTCAGCCTATATAACAATATATTCTCTTGCTCTGAAAATCTGTGAATATGAAATGCTCAAATAAGCATGGTGTCTTCCATAGCTGAGAAATTTATAGATATTTCAAAATAATAAGGCAAAATATCTAGTACTTGTCAGATGAATGTCAGAAACAACACTGGGAGGCAATACATCATCTTCATTGTTAGACACTTCTTGGGACAGATGGTAAAGTCAACAAGACAGTTGTATCCTGTGCAGGCATATCTGTTTAATCACTTAGGTGATACTTTCTTGCGAGTCCCACCATGCTGCTGTCACCTCCAAAAATGAAAAAAATAAATAAAAAATACTCAAAAAATTGCTAAACATTGTATACATCTGTAAACTACAGGCTTGACAACTGTTTGTTATGCACATAGCCTAGTTTTGTTTGCTCTGTTTATATGTAGCAGCATGTTCCATACATTTTATCATTTAAAGAGAATTGAAAATGTTTAGTTGACAGATAGATTGCACTTCTTGGGGCACCTGTCATGCCGAAATACATTTGGAGTTGTGTAAAAATAAGAGAAATTGTTAAAAATAAAAAAAAAATCTTCAGCCTCTAGTAACCCATGTAAGGCATATAAAATGATGTCCTAAATTCTGGAAAAAAAACTATCAGTATCAGCAATGCTAAAATAATTTATTATTTATAGTTAAGCAGGAAAATTTTCAATTTTTATCTTATATAAGATTTATGCTTGAGGGTGTTAATACAATGAAAGATTCTACTGTAAAGCCAAGCAGAAACATAACCTGAAGGTATGGGGCTCTGATAAGAAATTTGTAACAGGACCTCCCTTTTTTTAATGGGCAGAGGCTATTGGGCCTCTAGAACCTAAATAGGGAATGTATCATTAATTTTACCTTGTTTTTTTTTTTTTTTGGGGTGTTAAATTGTCGCAAATTTTTGTGCAATGGGTGAAAAAGTTGCACACTTTTTGCACAACTTATTTAGACTTTTAACAAAACAACTTGAATGTAGTGTGGTATGGTTAGCTTTTTTCTTTATTTACATTTTCACAAAAATTCACCTCACAATTTTCATAAATCTCTTTCAGAATTCACATTTTTGTGCAATCTTATGCAGACCTAAACCATACTTAAAAACTTTTTTACTTCTCAGTTACTTTGCTATTTATAAAGAAATTGCACCTCTTTAATAAGTGTGAGGGAAGTACAGATGACATACGCCCAGGCAAAAAAGGGTAAAAAGAAATTCATTGAAACAGATCATGACAAACTCTCCACAATGTGCAACCTTTTCTATAGTTATGCCCCTCTGGTGCTGTGGTTCTCATAAATAGGTAGCTGTGCACCTTTACCCAAATGCTACAATTTTAGTTGCCCCCTGTTATCTTACAAGGGATTGAAATGGAATGCCATGCCAAGGTTGGCAGTACTCTTTTATACTGGAATGGCAATGATTTATGGTACAAACTAGTTAACACCAAAAGGAGCAAACCATTATAATTTACATTTTAAAGTATATATATATATATATATATATATATATATATATATATATATATATGTATATATATATATATATATATATATATATATATATATATATATAATGTCATGTGTGTTTACATGGGGGGGCGGTGGGGGTAGCACTATTAGTAGACGTTATTAACTGTATATGGCATTTTACATTAGATTTATGTTGGGCAAGAGCCATCTATAATTTTCAGTTGTCACAGAGCTAGTGGGTTGAGCCTAAACTCTACAATATCTTCCATACACCACACACACAGAAGAGGGGATCCTGCTCTTCTTTATGGTACAGCCTATACAATGGCAGTATAGAGCAGTGCTGAGCAATGGTGTGAGATCGAATGCAGTAAACAAATTTAGTCTTTTTGAAGCCTCTGTTTGCTCCTGTCTCTTTCCAATCACTACCTCTTCCCTCCTTCATTTTGTCCACTCTTCATAAAATTTAATAAGCAGAATGTAATCTAATCCCTTTTTGTGCTGTTAGGCTACGGTAAGTTTCCACCAGAAAAAAATGCCACAGCATTTTCCTGTGTTTGGCGTTTGGAAAAAAAAAAAGGGATGCAGTAGGGATAGAAAAAAATTTATTTAACGAAATTTATATTTTTTACAAAAAATGTTTTATTAATTTTTAAATAGGAATCAATTTATGTGGGCGGGCAGGGAACTAAAAATGTAGCTGACAATAATAAAAATTTGAAAAGGACTTTTAAATGTAAAAATGATATATCTTTTATAATCAATTTTGTTAAAATGTTTATTAGAACTGTCATTTAATAATGTGTTTAATAAAATGTGTGTGTTTTTCACTTTTTTTTTTAGGTAGTACTACTACTCCCAGCATGCAACACACTGTTCCATGATGGGAGTAGTAGTTTCTGTACTAATAGACAGATCGCCCCGGGTTTCACTCCTTACACCCGGTGCGATCGTTCATAATATAGCAGAGACGCGGAGCGGCTACATACAGCGCTCGCATCTCTGCACTATACTCCGGCCGACCAGTGATGTGAATAGAATTCACATCACTCATTCATATTCGGAGCCCAGAGTGGTGATTGTCTGGATGGTGGCACCCAATCACAGCTCTCAGTGGGATATATGAATCAGTGATGTGAATTTATATTCAGATCACTGGCCGGCAGGTGTATAGTGCAGAGATGCGAGAGCTGTATAGAGCTGCTGTGCATCTCAGAAGGATGAAGGACAATCGCAGGTGACAGGAGTGACCCCCACTGTGATCTGTCTTTAACTGCAGGTACTACTGCTCCCAACATGGAGCAAACTCTGCTCCATGCTGGGAACTGTAGTGCCTGCATTTATTGACAGATCTCCTGTCACTTCTCACACTTGTTATGATCCTCCTGTTTAACGTATAGATGCGGCCGGCCAGCCGCTCTTCTCCGGTCCCCTGCACTGATGTGTAAATATATATATATATATATATATATATATATATATATATATATATATAAAGCAAAAATGGACAGTGGCACACCAAGTGAAAAAAAGAAAGGTGATTTATTAAAAAAAAACGTGTTAGGCATCGTTTCAGCTGGCTCACCCAGCCATTCAGCTGGCTTGAAAATGGCTGGGTGAGCCAGCTGAAACGTTGCCTAACACGTTTTTTTTAATAAACCATCTTTCTTTTTTTCACTTGGTGTGCCACTGTCCATTTTTGCTTTGTGTCTTAGAGGGGTTCCCAACCTGGACCTGACACAGTAGGCACCCGTGCACCTTTTTTCCTCTGGAGTGCTGCTTTCCTGCTCTTTATATATATATATATATATATATATATATATATATATATATATATATATATATATGTATGTGTATATATATATATATATATATATATATATATATATATATATACATATACACCTATTCATATTTACCTCAGAGAGTTGTGACTGGCTCGAACTATCCGGCCAATCAAAGTTCTCTGTGGGAAACATGAATAGGTGTATATATATACAGCAGTGCAGGTGACCATAGAAGAGTGGCCGGCCACCCACCCGCATCTATAAATTATACAGGAGGATTGCAACGGGTGTCAGAAGTGACACCCGGAGCAATCTGTCAATTAGTACATGTACTACTACTCCCAACATGGAACAGCATTTCCATTCAGACATGCGATTTTCTCCTATTCCGGGCTGATCGGGTCTCTGGTGACCCAATCACCCGGAAAATAGGGATGATGGGAGCTGTCAGTGACAGCCCCGATCATCCTGAGGGATAGGAGCGAGGTCGCAGTGCTGCGATCTCCTCCTATCCCCTGCCATTAGTCAGAACTGAGTTCTGACCAATGGCAGTGCACGACAGGGGGTTGCCATGGAAACCCCCCGTTCTGCCCACCCCTGGATGTCGGGCAGATGGGGGGGAGAAGATGGCAGCCTGTACCTGTGCAGAAGATGCCGTGGGGACCGCAGATCATCGCTGGAGACTGCGGAGATCAGCGGCGCAGGTAGGAAAGCGACGGTGGGGGAAAAAAAGAAGGGGGCAGTAAGCGATATTTACTGCTGCCCTTCCTACTGGTTGCCAAACTGCAACTCCCAGCATGCCCAGACAGCCAAAGGCTGTCTGTAGTTTTGCAACATCTGGAGGGTCACAGTTTGGAGACCACTATTACAGTGGTGCCCAAACGGTGGCCCTCCAGATGTTGCCAAACTACAACTCTCAGCATACTTAGACTGCCCAGGCATGCTGGGAGTTGTAGTTCTGTAACATCTGTCCCTTCAGATTTAGCAATTTTCATGAAAATTTTGAAAATTGCTGCTATACTTTGAAGCCCTCTAATTTTTTCTAAAAGTAAAAATATGTCTATTTTATGATGCCAGCATAAAGTAGATATATTGTATTTGGGAATTAATATAAAATGTATTTGGAATATCAATTTTCATTACAAGCAGAGAGCTTCAAAGTTAGAAAAATGCTGAATTTTCAAAATTTTCATGAAATTTGGGGATTTTTCACCAAGAAAGGATGCAAGTAACGATGAAAATTTACCACTAACATAAAGTAGAATATGTCACGAAAAAACAATCTCAGAATCAGAAGAATCGGTAAAAGCATCTTAGAGTTATTAATGCTTAAAGTGACGATGGTTAGAATTGGGAAAACGGGCTCAGTCCTTAAGGGGTTAAGTGTTCCCTTTACTTTTTTTGAGCAGTGTATTATTTTTATATTTAAATGGCCCCTTTCTACATTTTTATTCTTGTCGGCTACATTTTTAGTTCCCTGCCCACCCACATAAATTGCTCCCTGTTTAAAATAAAAAATAAAAATTTGTTACAAAAAAGTTAAATGGGTTTTCTAAGAAACAAAAAGATATCTATTCTGGAACCCTCCAGGGAGATGGAATTCTTGGGGTTCCTAGTAAACACCCAATCGGCAACACTAAGTCTTCCTGTGAAGAAATTATCGTTGATTCACAAGGAGATTCGGGCCTTACTTCGCAAGCAATTGGTCTCTCTGAGAGTGGTTGCTCGCGTCATAGGGTTGTTAGCTGCGTCCATTCAGGCGATTTTTCCCACCCAGCTGTATTACAGGGCATTGCAATGTCTGAAGACCAGACATCTAACGCAAGGATGGGCTTATTCGGATGAAGTTCCTCTCAGGAGGCCAAGGAAGAGCTTCTTTGGTGGCTTCGTCATGTACAGGATTGGAATGGGAAGACCATTTTCAATTCCAAACTGGATTTAATAATAGAATCAGATACCAGTCTGCTTGGTTGGGGCTCTTCCTCCACAGGGTGGAAATGGTCGGCAGAAGAGGCCCGATTACACATCAATTGTCTGAAGCTTCTGGCAGGTTCGTTTGTCCTCAAAAGCCTCGCCTACCACAGGTCGAATTGCTGTATCATGCTTAGCATGGACAACATTTTAGCCGTGCAGTATGTCAACCGCTCTGGAGGAACTAAGTCAAAAATGCTGATGTCCATTTCAAGATACTTGTGGCATTTTTGCCTTCAAAAGAATGTGATACTGAAGACGGAGTAGCTTCCAGGGATATCAATACGATTGAGGATTGGAATTCCCGGTATCTGACAGATTGCAGCCTTTCACAAGTTGCAGTCTCTGTGGGGTCCCCTTCAGATGGATTTGTTCACCTCACGGCTCAACCATCAACTACCACAGTATTTCAGTTGAAGACCAGATTCGGAGGCTTTGGCGATGGACGCCTTCCTTCAGCCACAAGGGACGCCATATTCTTTCCCTCCATTCGCTATGGTTCCCAGGGTGTTGTTACAGGCAGTAACTCAAAGGGCAGCCTTGGTTCTGATTACGCCATGGTGGCCGACTCAGTCTTGGTTTCTCCAAGTTCTGGGGATAACCATAGATTATTCGAGAATCTGTCCTCAATTTCCTTTAATTCTTCTAGGATCGATGTCAGAATTGCATGCGGTCAGGGCTGTTGCCTCTGATGACATGGTTGATTTCGGGTCATCCCCATCGGGTCCTCCCGATCAGCCTGGGGATTTTGGGTTTGTTGGTGCTTACAATGACAGGTGGATCCCATACTTGCCCCTATTTCATTTATTGTGAATTATCTCTCAGAAGTGTTCAATTCTGGTAAAGCATATAGAACTTTGAATGTGTATAAATCTGCCATATCTACCCTTCATGCCCATGTAGATGGGATGTCCGCGGGTCAGCATTCGTTGGTCTGCAGACTTATGAGGGGTATCCGTTTCCCCACATTACCTGGTTACATGGGATGTTTACATTGTTATTCACATGGTTTCCTCATGGGAAGACAATGATGCTTTGTCTCTTCGATTATTATCTTTTAAGTTAACTATGTTAACAATATTTCGCGGAGACAGTACACTCCGCATGACGTTCAATTTTCCATATGCGGTCGTACTAAAACAAATTTGCGTTAGGTTTTCTATCCTAGTTTTCCGGATCACGCAAAACTTTGCGTGATATGATGTTTAAAGGCTTGTGAACATAGGATGGTTTTGCTCAGAGCTTCTCACCTTTCTCAGCTTCATATTTCTTTTTGCCCTTGTTACTTACCAGGTTCTTCTCAGACGTTAGCGTGCTGGGTTAGGCAGACTATGTCTATGACTGGTATTGATGTATCTCAATTAACAACTCACTCCACTAGAAGTGCCAAGTCTACTAAGGTGGCGCAGACTGGGGGGTCCATATCTGAAATATTGAAGGTGGCAGACTGGTCGTCTGTAAAATACTTTTAGGACATTTTATTTTAGACCAAAAAGTCATGTTTCAATGTCTGTTTTATAAGGTATTTTATTGTATTTTATTACTTGTATTGGTTATGTACTTTAAATTTGCACTTTGATACGAGCCACCTGAGGGGTGATGGAAAATATAGATTTTATAAAGATAGGAGGTGAATATCATCCCTCCCATTCTTCCCATCCCTGTAATGTTTATTTGCTTTATTTTTCAGGTTATTGATCGCTGATCAAGAAATAGGGTTTCAGTTTGTTGCAGTTCTTGAATGGCCGACAGATGGTTGGCTTGAGCTCTGTTGAGTTGTGTCGAAAGGGTTTCCTGGTGGATTCATCTCTTCTCGTTCAGGAGTCTATAGGATGCTTCCCGTTGGGTGGTTCGCATTGGCGGTCGTAGACGTCTTATGATCGCAGAGTTGTTTGAGTTATCTGTATGGTTGGTGTCCTCGTTGTCTTATCCGGTTCCAGTTCCGTTGCGGTTCGCATAAAGAAAGAGGGAGAGGAGGAGTCGGAGATTACTAATATTGCCTATGCCGGGACATGATTGGTTATTATCCTAGGGGTGTCACACATGGTTGCTAGGACACCATATTCTTTTTTTCTTACATGATGTTTTGTTATATTAATTTGTTCTTTCTGCTTTTGAGCATTAAAAGGAAGAATAATATACTTTGATACTCACCTCTAGTCTTTATAAAATCTATATTTTCTGTTACCCCTCCCCCCCCCTAGGAAAATCTAAAAAATTTTCCATCACTACTATTTCTTTTTTATTTTTTTTAATGGTACCCTATGAAATTTTATTAAATATCACTTTTTGAGATCGCTAAAGTACAAAAAAAAAAGGTATCTCCATCACTTTTTTTGGATCGCTAAAGTACAAAAAAAAAATAATAAATCACCGGCCACAAAGTTAAAACCCACATGTCATTTTTCTTGGTGTTTTTTTTACTCCCATAGACTTCTACGGGAGAAAAACGCCACAATTTCAGGGAGAAAAAAACATAGGCTCAACATGCTGCGACTTTACAAAACCGCCAAGGAGCTGAAAAACGCCAAAAAAGAGTGAAAAAACTTCAAAAGGAGAGAAAAAAAAACACCAAACTGAAAAACACAGTGGAAAAATAATTTTACGATTTCTCATTAATTTACAGCTAACATCTGGCCGCAGCGTTTTTTCAATGAAAAAACGCCATGGGGCCGTTTTGGTGGGGTTTTTTTTATGAGGGGTTTGGAAAGGAGCCAGATAAGGGCACGTTCATATTGCTGTCAGACTTCCATCAGCAATCCGGGTCTCCAGTATTGTGATATTACACACTGGAGCCCATCTCTGGATGTCATTAGGTTCTAAATATTTATCATGTATAACGGCCTATTATAAAACTTTGAATAGGCCATCTGGTTTTCATCATGTACACCTCGACCATATTGTCACGAAGGTGCACTATAGGCTTTGTACCATTTAGGCCATTCAGTGTAGTTTGGCTGTCAGCTAAGGCGGCCCTCTAGTAAGGCATACGGACCCGTCTATAGTGGGTTAATCCACTCGGCACTCTGTCACGTCAGACTTGCACTAACAGACAAGCCTCCTGATCCTGGTGTTGGGTTCGTGGAAAGCCTTCGTACCTAGCGTTGCCCACTGTCCTGGATCCGGATATGTCGGCAGACGGCGCAACTCTCCCACATGAGCGTCAGTAGCCGGCAGGATTGCATGGCTCCCCGCCACTGAGGGTGCACATTTGGAGAATTTGCTAGAATGCCGGAACTATGAGTTGATCTTCCGCTTGCTTTACCGGTGCTTTTTCTCCTTAGCTAGAACCTGAGACTCATGGCACTTTGCATATATGTTCATTATCAGTATCTTCTGTGATTTTGCAAATCACAATACACATGTCTTTTAATAGATTTGATTAAAAGCTAAGTTTTATTTCATATCCTCCCCCTCCCCCCCCCCCCCCACTTACTTATTCTTATTTTTGGGAGTTTTTGCAACATAGGTGGGTAGACACCTGTACTTCTCTACATCATAGTCACCCCTAAGAGGAGAAAGGAATATTTTACTTTGGTAAGATATAGGGCAAAGTATCGTATAGTAACATGTACTTTATCTTGATTTTAATCTTGATTTTAATCTTGATTTTTATCTTGATTTTTTTTCTGTTACATTTAATCAAAGAGCAAAATATTTAAGATTGCAAAACAAGTGTAACATTTTGAAATTCTGAGACCCGATGTGTGTATGATCATGACTTGCAAAGACACTCTCTAGTGCTTAACACAACATATATATATATATATATATATTCAGATAGACAGTATCCATAGATCAAACATGCACATACACTATATTAAAGGAGTACTGCAGTCTTAGACACGTATCCCCTATATGCAGGATAGGGGATAAGTGTCTGATTGTGGGGGCTCTGACCACTGGGACCCTCTGCACGGGAGAGCCATGGCAGAGCAGGGGCCCTGTACAGAATATTTGCAGGGGTCCCAGCGTTCGGACCCCCCCGCGATCAGACACCTATCCCCTATCCTGCGGATAGGAGATAAGTGTCTAGGGCTGCCGATCACCTTTAAGTAACAATAGTTATGTTATATGACAATAGAACCAGGGCCCCACAGCTAGAGGGCAGCCTTGCTCATTAAATGAGTTACTCAGGAAAATAAAATCAGAGCTGATTTTTTCAAAAACCGCACCACCCCTATCCTCAGGTTGTGTGTTGTATTACAACCTGGCTTCATTCACTTCAAAGGAACTGAGCTGCAATACTATACTCAACCTGAGGACAGGTGTGGGGCTGTTATTTGAGGAAACTTGCTCAGTTTATCTACTCCTAGATAATCCCTTTAAGTCTTTACTATCAATAAACTTGAAAAAATTTGATTAAAATACATATAATCCGTTCAATTCAATATGCTGCATGCAAGTATTTTTTGTCTATTTGTAAGTAAAATGATGGACACCAGACAGTAACCCAATGGACCTAATTAAAGTCTATGGGTCTGTTGGGCTCTGTTGGTGTCCATCATGCAGTAGACTGTCTGACTCCTGAATCTGTGATAGAGACCCAAACGATTCAGATGGAAAAGTAAGCCTAGCTTTGCCAGCTCAATTACATGGAATATTGTTGGATAGTTTCATTTGGTGAATATATAGAATGAACAATCTATGACTAAGAACTATTTTCTCTTTTTTATAGCTGCTTATTGTTGATGGTCAACAGTTTCGAACAGACCCAGTTAATGTAATGGATGAAGTGCAGAAGTTTCTAGGAGTTTCTCCACATTATAATTACTCAGAAGCACTAACGTAAGTAAAAAGACTGAGGTTTTTTCTAAGTTAGATATAGATTTTGCATTGGGGTCCAAAAGCTCCAAGTTATGCCTCTGGTTAGGTAATCATGCCTGTAAAATAGTGACATCCATAGTGAATGTATTATCAATGCTTAATATATAAGTGTGCGGAATCTAATGGATACAGATTCAACAGATGAGTGTGTGGGCTTATACAATGCTAGCTGTGTTATTGTATATATGGTATACTAGCTGAGTACCTGGTGTTGCCCGGTTTTTCCTTCCTAATCCTTGTTGGGGAGGAAAATGAACAATGGAGGAAGCTTTTGACTTCATATCCCGTCCTCATATCTCAATCTCATATGCCGTCGTGCTCATATCCCGACCTCAAATCCCATCCTCATAACCCGCCATCATTTCTCAACCTCATATCCTGACCTCCTATCCCGTCTTCATATCCAGACCTCATATTCCTTCCTCATATCCCGACCTCCTATCCCGACCTCCTATTCTGTCCTCCTATCTCGACCCCACATCCCGTCTTCATATTCCCTCCTCATATCCCGTCCTCATATCCTGACCTCATATCCCATCCTCATATCTCGACCTTCTATGCTGACCTCCTATCCCGTCCTCATATCTCAACCTCATATCTCAACCTCATATCCCATCCTCATTTTCCGACCTCATATCCCGTCCTCATATCCCGATCTCATATCCCATCCTCTTATCCCGTCTTCATATCCCCACCTCATATAACGTCCTTATATCCCATCCTCATATCCCGACCTCATATCCTGATCTCATATCCCATCCTTATTTCCCATCCTCATATCCTGTCCTCAGGTGGGACTGATTTGTGAGGAAGATAATGTAAGCTGAAAATAGAAGGGGGCGTGGTTTTGTGGGACTGGGCGTGATTTGCAAGCCAGACCAATGCACAAAAAGATTAGATAATAAAAGGGTGGGGCTTAAAATGTGGGCGTGTCTTTGTGAGATGGGGTGTGGCTTGCAAGCTGGTGTCAACAGGAGATGCAGAGCAGAGCTTGTGGAGTAAGGTCCTGGAAGTCCCATATACTTGCATGGGACTTGAAACAAAAACCCATCTTTTTCATAAAGGTGTAGGTAAGGGTTAATTTAACTATCATATTTTTTTATTTGACATATAAGTAATATGTGTACTAGGTATTATTAAAATGTCTCCAGCCGCACGGAAGTTATGTGGGAACATACATTTCCCATTGATTTGCATGGGACTTTAAACAAAAACCCCGACCCTCACAAATGGAGGTAGTTAAGGGTTAAATGAACTATCCTATATTTTAAGTGGACCAAGTATTATCGAAATATCTCCAGCCGTTTAGATGTTATCCAGTAACATATATTTCCCATAGACTTGTATGGGACTTTAAACAAAAACCCAAACCCTGGCAAATGGGGGTGAGTAAGGGTTAAATTACCTATCCTATGTTTGTTGTTGACATATAAGTAACATGTGTGCCAAGTTTCATGTTAATATCTTTAGCCGTTTGGACGTGATGTTGGAAAATACACACACACACATACACACATTGAGTTTTATATATATATATATATATATATATATATATATATATATATATATATATATACTAGCTGAGTACCCGGCGTTACCCAGTTTTTCCTTCCTAATCCTTTTTGGGGAGGAAAAAAAACAAAGGAGGAAGCTTTTGACTTCATATGCAGTCCTCATATATTGTTGTCATATCCCGACGCCACATTCCAACCTCCTATCCCGACCTCCTGTCTCGACCTCCTGTCCCGACCTCCTATACCGTCCTCCTATCTTGTCCTCCTATCCCGACCTCCTATCCCGACGTCCTATCCCGTCCTCCTATCCCGTCCTCCTATTCCGACCTGCTATCCCGTCCTCGACCTCCTATCCCGTCCTCCTATCTCGACCTCCTATCCCGACCTCCTATCCCGTCCTCCAATCTCATCCTCCTATCCCGACCTCCTATCCTGACCTCCTATCTGACCTCCTATCCCGACCTCCTATCCCGTCCTCCTATCTTGACCTCCTATCTCAACCTCCTATCCTGTCCTCCTATCTTGACCTCCTATCCCATCCTCCTATCTCGACCTCCTATCCTGACCTCCTATCCAGACCTCCTATCCCGTCCTCTTATCCCGACCTCCTTTCCCGTCCTCATATCTTGACCTCCTATCTTGACCTCCTATCCCGTCCTCCTATCTCGACCTCCTATCCCAACTTCCTATCCAGACCTCCTATCCCGTCCTCATATCCCGTCCTGCTATCTTGTCCTCCTATCCCGACCTCCTATCCTGACATCCTATCCCGACCTCCTATCTCGACCTCCTATCCCGTCCTCCTATCCCGCCCTCCTATCCCGACCTCCTTTCCCGTCCTCATATCTCAACCTCCTATCTTGACCTCCTATCCCGTCCTCCTATCTCAACCTCCTATCCCAACCTACTATCCCGACCTCCTATCCAGACCTCCTATCCCGTCCTCATTTCCCGTCCTCCTAGCTTGTCCTCCTATCCCGACATCCTATCCCGACCTCCTACCTGACCTCCTCAACCGACCTCATATCTCGTCCTCCTATCCCGTCCTCATATCCTGACTCGTAATATGTGTACCAGGTAATGAAATAGCTCCAGCCTAACGAAAATTAAATGGGAACATACATTTCCCATTGATTTGCATGGGACTTTAAAAAAAAACCTGACCCTCACAAATGGGGGTAGTTAAGGGTTAAATTAACTATCCTATATTTTAAGTGGAAAACACAGAAGGTAGCAGCACACCGGATGACATGAAGAGTTGGGTGCAGATCAGCAGGGGACCCACGGTCATAGGGCTCCAAATGGTATAGAAACACAAAGAATACTGCAACACTCCAGGGTATAGGTGAAACAAGTGTGAAGGTAGTTTATTCCATCAAGGTGCACAGAGCAACGTTTCGGCTGCTGGCATGCAGCCTTTTCCAAGCAGTTTACAAAGTGCAATAAATGGGGTATAAATATGGTGGATGCAGTGACATCACTGCTTACATCATTAATTTGCATAAGTGTCATAACAAACAAAATATATACAAAAATCACATAATCAAGATAATATACAAGTGCCAGAACAATACTGTGTAAGAGGAGGCAGGACATACATACAAGATTATAAGTAGCCTGACACCAAGAGTGTAGTACAGTGTACAAATAAATACATAATTACTTACAGAGACGGAGCATTATGGCGGACCAGGCATGTCGGTTAAACAAACGTCAGCCGCGCTGTCAAAAAAGACGCGCGCGAGCTGGCGTGTGCGGAAGTAAACAGAACACACAAGGAAGCAGCCGGAAGTGCCAATCAACGCATGCGCATACAGGACCAGAGCGCCGCACGGACATACTAGATGTCGGCGCGTGCGCAGAGAGTCCCGATACGCAGCCCTATCCCAACCTCCTATCCCGTCCTCCTATCTCGACCTCCTATCTCGACCTCCTATCTCGACTTCCTATCTCGACCTCCTATCCCAACCTCCTATCCCGACCTCCTATCCCAACCTCCTTTCCCGTCCTCATTTCTAGACCTCCTATCTCGACCTCCTATCTCGACCTCCTATCTCGACCGTCTATCCCGACATCCTATCCTGACCTCTTATCCTGACCTCCTATCCCGACCTCCTATCCCGTCCTCATATCTCGACCTCCTATTTCAACCTCCTATCTCGACCTCCTATCTTGACCTCCTATCCTGACCTCCTATCCCGACCACCTATCCCGACCTCATATCTCGACCTCCTATCTCGACCTCCTATCCCGACCTCCTATCCCGACCTCCTTTCCCATCCTCATATCTCGACCTCCTATCCCGACCTCCTATTCCAACCTCCTATCCTGACCTCCTATCCCGACCTCCTATCCCAACTTCCTATCCCGTCCTCCTTTCCCGTCTTCCTATCCCGTCCTCATATCCCGTCCTCATATTCCGTCCTCATATCCTGTCCTCCTATCTCGACCTCCTATCTTGACCTCCTCTCTCGTCCTCATATCCCGACATCATATCCCGTCCTTATATCCCGACCTCCTATCCTGACCTCCTATCCCGACCTCATATCCCATCCTCATATCCCGACCCGTAATATGTCTACCAGGTATTGAAATATCTCCAGCAGTACGGAAGTTATGTGGGAACATACATTTCCCATTGATTTGCATGGGACTTTAAACAAAAAACCCAACCCTCACAAATAGGGGTAGTTAAGGGTTAAATTAACTATCTTATATTATAAGTGGACATATAAGTAACATGTGACCAAGTATTATCGAAATATCTCCAGCCGTTTGGAAGTTATGCAGTAACATATATTTCCCATTGACTTGCATGGGACTTTAAACATAAGCCCCGCCCCTGGCAAATGGGGGTGAGTAAGGGTTAAATTACCTATCCTATGTTTGTTGTTGACAAATAAGTAACGTGTGTGCCAAGTTTCATGTTAATATCTTTAGCTGTTTGAAAGTTTTTGTGGAACATACATACATACATACATATATACATACATATATACATACATACATACATATATACACACACACACATTGAGTTTTATATATATATATATATATATGTATATAAATATATATATATATATATATATATATATATATATACTAGCTGAGTACCCGGCTTTGCCCGTTTTTTCCTTTCTAATCCTTGTTGTGGAGGAAAATCAACAGAGGAAGCTTTTGACTTCATATCCCGTCCTCATATATTGTTGTCATATCCCAACCCCATATCCTGTTCTCATATCCCGACCTCCTATTCCGACCTCCTATCCCGTCCTCCTATCCTGACCTCCTATCTCTACCTCCTATCCCGACTTCCTATCCCAACCTCCTATCCCGTTCTCCTATCTCGACCTCCTATCTCGACCTCCTATCTCGACTTCCTATCTCGACCTCCTATCCCAACCTCCTATCCCGACCTCCTATCCCAACCTCCTTTCCCGTCCTCATTTCTAGACATCCTATCTCGACCTCCTATCTCGACCGTCTATCCCGACATCCTATCCCGACCTCTTATCCCGACCTCCTATCCCGACCTCCTATCCCGTCCTCATATCTCAACCTCCTATTTTGACCTCCTATCTCGACCTCCTATCTCGACCTCCTATCCTGACCTCCTATCCCGACCACCTATCCCGACCTCATATCTCGACCTCCTATCTCGACCTCCTATCCCGACCTCCTATCCCGACCTCCTATCCCGACCTCCTATTCCAACCTCCTATCCTGACCTCCTATCCCGACCTCCTATCCCGACTTCCTATCCCGTCCTCCTTTCCCGTCTTCCTATCCCGTCCTCATATCCCGTCCTCATATTCCGTCCTCATATCCTGTCCTCCTATCTCGACATCCTATCTTGACCTCCTCTCTCGTCCTCATATCCCGACATCATATCCCGTCCTCATATCCCGACCTCCTATCCTGACCTCCTATCCCGACCTCATATCCCATCCTCATATCCTGACCCGTAATATGTCTACCAGGTATTGAAATATCTCCAGCAGTACGGAAGTTATGTGGTAACATACATTTCCCATTGATTTGCATGGGACTTTAAACAAAAAACCCAACCCTCACAAATGGGGGTAGTTAAGGGTTAAATTAACTATCCTATATTTTAAGTGGACATATAAGTAACATGTGACCAAGTATTATGGAAATATCTCCAGCCGTTTGGAAGTTATGCAGTAACATATATTTCCCATAGACTTGTATGGGACTTTAAACAAAAACCCCGACACTGGCAAATGGGGGTGAGTAAGGGTTAAATCACCTATCCTATGTTTGTTGTTGACATATAAGTAACATGTGTGCCGAGTTTAATGTTAATATCTTAAGCCGTTTGGACGTGATGCTGGAACATACACACACATACACACACACCTTGAGTTTTATATAGATAGATAGATAGATAGATAGATAGATAGATTACAAGAGCGTGCTCACCTACCAGCCTTAGCATCCATATAACTCCAGTTGTGGTGCAGGGACAATGCAAGCTATAGATTTCTTACCTGTTCTAAGTTTTCTCGCTATTCTGTAGAATTCCACTGACGGTTGCTTTCAGGAATATGACATTAAGCGCAAATATTACTTTTAATAGAATTACACCAGTAGGGTGACTTCATTGCTCGAAATGAGTGAACTTTTTAAAACTTCGGTTCGACAGATTTGTAAAATTTGTCACCACAGACAAAGTGTACCACAGACCAAAATGGACACATTTAACAATTGCACAACTTAACCCTGACAGAATGAATGTAGCACACATTTTTTAGCTGCTTTCTGTACACTGCTTTAGAATATAGTAGTGAGGTGGTCCTACTCCCATTTGGGCTGTTAAGCAAACACGCTCCCTCACACAAAAATGCTCTTTAAAGCTGCTCTCTCTAAAATGGTGGCTGCAGCTGTTTGTATAGGCTTTTGTGGTGCCTCCGACCCACCCCTGAGAGCTGTATGCAAGACATTATTGGAATCCCTTTGCTAACCTTGAGGTCATGTGATCTTTCCTCCTACTTGCAAGATATTCTAGGCTACCCTGAGGTCATCTGTTCCTCCTTTCTTCTGTCCTCACTTGGCACAAACATTTTAACAGGTTCAGCCAAAGTAAACCAGGCAAAGTTTGCCTTCAGGCAAATCTAAGCATTTTTTTAAGTGAACACTGTCAGATGCAAAAACGTTTTATACGTTGTTACTGATAAAAATTAAAGACCTCTTGTAATATTAGCTGTTTAAATGTTTTTTAATATTTAATAACCCTGAAAATCCTACCACTAGGGGTCCCCATACCTACTGGGACATTAATTAGTCCTTCAGCAGCATCAGGCTTGTCCATGAGTCATGGACAAGAGATGACTCATGGACAAGGCTGCATGAGCAGACACACCAATCACCTCCCACCACCACAAGGTATGGACATGCCCCCTTCCCCTCAGAGAATTTCTAACACTGTGAGCTCATAAAAATAGGGATTTTTATAATAAATATAGGGGATAGAGACATACAAATTTGATGTACATGGTCAGAATTAGGTACCGAGTAACATATATATTTTTTCTTATTTTTTTTGTGGGATCTGACAGGTACACTAAGTACAGACCAAACTCGGGTTTGCTGGTTTCCGTTTGCTTAACTCTACTCATTGCCTTAATAAACTCCTCCACACTGTACAGTATGTCAATTTGCTTTTTTAACAAAGGAATGCTTTGTAGCCATATAAATAGTGTCATACTGAAGGCAATAGATAGTGGTTCTAAGAATACAATAGAATTGTAGTGTTTCAAAGTAACCTGAGGAAATGAACAACTTGAACTTGAGCTGTTTGTTTACAAAGCAGCAATGTGCAAATGTATCTCCAGAAGTTAAGTTATTGCGATGTAAATGAATTCTGCTCACTCGGAATTGCTGCAAGGAGGTTTTACATTTCCCAGATAGTGCGGCTATCAACCAATAAATCAGTAGATGTCATTCACACAGCAACACCTTTAATTCATTCAGTCATTACATTCCTTCCGTGTTGAATTGCTTTCAGCTTCTACATACCCTCAGCTATAGAGACAATGCATATTACTAAACCTACGTCTGCGGATGCTAATGGTGCATTTCTGAAATTCTCCAGTTTTATATAAATAATTCATTCTGTAGAAATCCGTTATGAGTACAACATGTGCTCCTATCAGTTTTCAATATATCTTGTATTTTGTTTCTGAACCTCCAATTGTTGGCACCATGGCTATAGACATTGCAGGGTTATTTTATGGGACCATGGAGTAGCAATGTATACATACAAATTCTGACCACTTTATAAGTCACACATAGAAGGGTCTAGGACTCATCAGATCTGTAAATGCTTCTGTTTTGTTGCTGTGGTGGGAATTTGTGTGGAAAGCCTTGTGGGGTGTAGGGTAGTTAGGGTGTTGCTGTTCGGGATAATAAAGGGCGCTGTTAACCCTTGTCACTCGTGACGCCAGGGTGAGGGTTAAATTCTGTAATCTTGATAGGCCTATTGCCACCCTTCCCAAGAGCAATAGGTGATGCAGAAATAAAGGATTGTCCACAACCACTGTTAACTGAAAACTTGCAGGAACTTTTACTGAAGAGTTTCTGTACATGCAGCAATAGTAACAGTCCGTATAACAGAGTCTCTATGCATATAGCTGAGCAGCAATTGACAGTTGGGATCAGATAAGCTCAATTTAGCTTCTTAGGGATTTTGTAGCATAGATCCGCTGGATTTAGGGGTGCGTTTAGGTCCAGTGATCTTGCGGTGAGTAGCGGTGAATTTCTTAGTATATCCGCTATGTGAGAGGCCGAGGCCGCAAGGCTTTGGCCTGGTAAATCATCTTGTAAGCTGCGGAGGTTCTACCTCTTCCAGAGTCAGCAACCCAAGAGAGCGATCAAGATGGAGCAGGTCCCTTATATGGGCAGGGGTTGGCCGTTTTGGATTGGTCCATAACAACTGTCACTCATTGCATTGCATTGTGGGTGAACACGTCATGGGAACCTCCAAAGGTCCTGTAGCAAAACCATACAGTTCTAACCTAATCACGTGACCCGCAGGTCCTGCTACGCTTGAATAGGTAGGCAACCAAATATATACATATATCTAGATTCATAAGAACTTCTACACAGTCATAGACTAACTGAGGGGTGACAAGGGGATAACTACAAAATAGGGACCCCGATATTCCTAGGGACTCTGACTATGGGGACCTCTACAAAGGTCACGTATGAAATACGGTACCGGGACACCACATTGCTAATGTGACTAATGTTATCATTTCATTGGTGCAGATTGGTGAAGTCGTGAGCTACAGTACACATCCATCAACCATAACTTTAAAGGGGTTATCCCCAAATTAAAGAAGCACTCTGGTGCCCTGCATCTATGTGTTTTATTACTCTATTTTGGTCATGTGATCACAAGTCTGACTCTACAAATCTACTAGTGTCCAATGGTTACAACAGGATGTCAAACTCTGACTTACAGTACTGTGGACTACAGGATGACATCCTTACCTGTCAAATCCCCTCCTGCTACTTCTCAGACCAGCTCCATGTGCTATGTCTATGGGATCAGGATATATAGTAGATAAACCTTCCCTGTTGCTGTAACTTTAAACCAGGCTTAGGGTGCATTCGCACCATCTTTATGCTGAATCTCAGCCATTTAAATGCACCGACGGGAGTCAGATAGTGACTCTGGTCGGCTAATTTTTGCCCCGAATCTGGTTTGTGGCCGGACTGCAAACCGTAGCATGACACGGTCTTCAGTCCGGCCACAAAATTGGACTCTGGTAAGCACGTTTAAATGAATGAGATTTGGCGCCAGTCGTCCTGGGATGTGGGAGTGCCTGATTTTGAAGTTTCCCATCCGGAGTCGGCAGCCAGATCTTGCAAACGTGGTGTGTATGCACCCTTACGCATACACAACCCATGTTGACTAAAAAATTGATGATTTGTTTCAGTTTTTTTATACAAAAGCTAATTCTTCTTCACTATTTTGAGACACCAATCCTGTTTCAACTGCCAAAAAGAGATCATTATTGGAACGCTTGGAAAAATCCATGCTGTCTTCTTTACTTGCCAGACTCAAAACCTGTTGCTGTTCCCAAAAAAAGGATAATTTTTGGAATGGTTGGAAAAAGCCACTTTATCTTCCGATGCCTCTGTGTGCATTCTAAAACCATCAGGCATCTAATGTCAACCAGGGATGGTTTATGCAGCTTTCTTTTAGCATTACTAAGCATAAAATATCCAGAAGCACTTTAAACAAACTGTTAGTGACCATGGCGGGGGGGGGGGACCAAAATACACATACTGTTGATGGTAGGGTGCATTAAAGAAATGGGGGAAAGGGGGGGTTTAAGTATGGACGGAAGTATGGATTGGTGGATAATGGAGGTAATAGGGAGCAAGAAAATAATATCTATCTGATAGCTATCATGTGGGAAAGTGATCAAGGAGATGAGTTCCCTTTATTAGGCAGCATACATCATCTGCCACTTCTTTCATTGCTCACAATGAAATAATCAGAACATATTCACTGGCTGCATAGTCTGAACTGGAGTAATGTCAGTGGTAACATTCAGACTGAGCAGTAAAGAAAACAGTGGTAGTCTTGGTATGTACAGTAGAAAGCTTTCCTCTCAAAATAACAGTCACATTGGTGAAAAAATAACAGGATGTCACTATATGGCAGTCTTCTATAACACCATCGTACAAAAATACGAGTTAAATATTACGCTATCTCTATTGTTAGAATACACAGTTATTATAAACACTGTCTTATTTTCAAAAATATGCATTTATAACAGTACAAAGTTTTCACTATAGGTTCGACTCACATAAAGGATTCTGGTGCCAGCTCTTGGAAGAGGGGAAAACTAAATGTCTGGGAAAGAGTAAAGGGAGAAAATACCCCCCAATGGATGCAGAGGTGAGTCTGTCTGTTTTAATGCAAAAAGAAGTCATCAAAAATCTTTCATTTGTATTATAAAGATATTTGTAAACATTGTTTTCACATAGCTAAAAGAGCACTTTAAATATGAAGAATACATACAATTTACAGTTAACATTTTATTTAGCCTTGTCCAGAAGTGTGGAATAACATACATTTCCCAGCATTCCATGTAGCGAGAGACAATATGTCAAAAGTTACATGGTCTCCAGGGTGCGTGGGAATGCTGCAGTGGTTGAGTGGATAGCATTGCATCAATAAATCCCTTCCACCTTGATATCCACCCACCCACTGCAGACCATATTCACGCCTCCTGGAGACCATGTGACTTATGACATATTGGCCACATGGGATGCTGGGAAAGGTCAGGGAGAACAGTAAAATATAAAGATTTACGACTTGTTATGGTAAAAAAAAAAGTTATGTAATTACAAAGCACAATTGGTGGCACACAAATGAAGCTCTCATGTGGCCCTCTAGGTGGAAAATTGAAAGTGTTATGGCTATTAGAAGGCAAGGAGGAAAACACAAAAGTCTACAAATAAAAAATTGTTGCGTCCTTAACTCCTTAACGACGCAGGACGTATATTTACGTCCTCCACCGACTCCCGCGATATGCCGTGGGGTTACGCGGTGTCCCCGCGTCATATCAATGGCCGGGACCCACGGCTAATACAGGACATCACCGATCGCAGTGATGCCCTGTATTAACCCTTCAGACGTGGCGATCAAAGCTGACCGCCGCGTCTGAAGTGAAAGTATCCCGGCTGCTCAGTCGGGCTGTTCGGGACCGCCGCGGTGTCCCGAACAGCTTACAGGACACCGGGAGGGCCCTTACCTGCCTCCTCGGTGTCCGATCGATGAATGACTGCTCCGTGCCTGAGATCCAGGCAGGAGCAGTCAAGTGCCGATAACACTGATCACAGGCGTGTTGATACACGCCAGTGATCAGCATGAGAGATCAGTGTGTGCAGTGTTATAGGCCCCTATGGGACCTATAACACTGCAAAAAAAAGTTTTAAAAAAGTGTTAATAAAGGTCATTTAACCCCTTCCCTAATAAAAGTTTGAATCACTCCCCTTTTCCCATAAATAAAATAAAACAGTGTAAATAAAATAAATAAATAAACATATGTGGTATCGCCGCATGCGTAAATGTCCGAACTATAAAAATATATCATTAATTAAACCGCACGAACCATGGCGTACGCGCAAAAAAATTCCAAAGTCCAAAAAAGCGTATTTTTGGTCACTTTTTATACCATTAAAAAATTTATAAAAAGTGATCAAAAAAGTCCCATCAAAACAAAAATCATATAGATAAAAACTTCAGATCACGGTGCAAAAAATTAGTCCTCATACCGCCCTGTACGTGGAAAAATAAAAAAGTTATAGTGGTCAGAAGATGACATTTTTAAACATATACATTTTCCTGCATGTAGTTATGATTTTTTTCCAGAAGTACGACAAAATCAAACGTATATAAGTAGGGTATCATTTTAACCGTATGGACCTACAGAATAATGATAAGGTGTCATTTTTACCGAAATATGCACTGCATAGAAACGGAAGCCCACAAAATTTACAAAATGGCGTTTTTTCTTCAATTTTGTTGCACAATGATTTTTTTCCGCTTCTCTGTGAATTTTGGGGTAAAATGACTAATGTCAATGCAAAGTAGAATTGGTGACGCAAACAATAAGCCATAATATGGATTTTTAGGTGGAAAATTGAAAGGGTTATGATTTTTAAAAGGTAAGGAGGAAAAAACGAAAGTGCAAAAATTGAAAAACACTGAGTCCTTAAGGGGTTAAAGGAGATCATCTGTAGGGACTATTTTCAAATTATGGGCATTGTGTGGGATATTAAAAAAATAAAACATCTGCTTTCCTTTGACGCTCCGGCTGTACCTCCGGTAACCTGCTCTAGTCCCCCGCAGCAATCCTTTTCCTGAGCTGTAGCGTGACTGTCGTCTACAGAAGCACCCAGATCATATGTGTCATACTACAGCTCAGGGAATAGCTGGCCGAGGCGGGACAGAGATTCGCTGAGCTGCAGTATAACTCATTGAGCCCTAGTGCTTCCGTAGATAACGCTACACGCTACAGCCCAGGAAGAGGATTGCTCCGGGGGGACCAGAGCAGGACACCGGAGATACAACAGGAGCACTGGAGGACAGCAGTTTTTTTTTAAGGGGTTAAAGTATTTTCACTGGAGGGTACATACTGTGTATTTGCTTACAAGAACTAGTAGCTGTATAGTTATCAGTAGAAATGAAAGTGCTTTCTTGCATTTCATATCTTTTAACATAAAAGAAAAAAGAATCCAACCACACTGTCCAAGATCCTAGGAGTCAGTTTTGATATAACAGTCTTCCAAGTGTTACCTTAAAAAATATGGTAAGATCAATACATGAATTTATAGTCATATTGTTAAACAAAATTGACTTACTTGCAGGAATTTTATTTTTACAAACACAGTCACGCAACTCAGTTTCCTTTGTCTTTTATTCTTTACAGTTCCTAGGACTCTTACTCATAGAAAAAAAAAACATAAGTACATTATGGGGAATTTATCAAGGCTTGTGTGCCAGTTTCCTTACAAGTGTTTGCTCTAAGATTTTCCTGTGTTTTGTTCAAAAATCAAGTGCGCTGCACAAACATTTGCATCTTTTTAACTTGTTTCTGGTTTAAGCACTTATAATTTCCCCCCAAGGTTTTTAGTTTGACTTTTTATTTAGGTTTTTAGTTTTACTTCAATAGATTTATGCATTGGTAGGTTCTTAGCATTATACACCTGTGGCAATGAAACACCTGAATTTAGTGATTGAGAGGTGGGGTTCAATACTTTTGTCCTTATTACATATATATATATTGAATGGAATTGACGTTATATAGAGTGATGCAAATCACATTTAATTGCTTGAGTACCAATCCATGAAACAAATTTGTAGCTAGTTTAAAAAAATAGTAATGTGTAAAAGAACTTCAAACAAGCCTTTATGCTGTAGGGGTCAAAGGTTTTTACCTGCAATGTGTTAAGCTGCAAATAGTGTATTGGTGGGAATCAGTACAATAAGATGCTCCTTTTTACATCATAACCATGTACGTGGTGGGGTCTCATCATTATCATGTGTTCCTTTTGTTTTAAACCATAACTCTGGTAGTAAGTTGTTAGATTCCCTTTACATTAGTAGTCATGACTGCATTGATGGATATGTTTTCCATTGGATCCAGACAACAACTGACGAACCTTTTTGACTTTTATGAGATCTGCTGTGGTTCAGTTTGGGTTCTGTTATTTGACAGGAAGAATAGGACTGCAGGCTGCAGTTTTCTCTCATCAAACATACTCTAAAGCTTAACAGAAGTATCAATTCCCAAAGTGCAATTGTAAACAGAGCATGTAGTACCAAAATGTGAATCCGTAAACCCATTTGCACTATTATTTCCTGGGTCCAAAAATGAAAACAATGAATAGTCCTGGAAACTTCATTGTCTGGTTGCAAATCCTTAACCCCTTAAGGACAAAGGACGTAAATGTACGTCCTGGTGCGGTGGTACTTAACGCACCAGGACGTACATTTACGTCCTGTGCATAACCACGGGCATCGGAGCAATGCCCGTGTCATGCACGGCTGATCCCGGCTGCTTATCGCAGCCAGGGACCCACCGGCAATGACCGATGCCCGCGATCTCGCGGGTGTCCGCCATTAACCCCTCAGGTGCCGGGATCAATGCAGATCCCGGCATCTGCGGCAGTGCGCGATTTAAATGAACGATCGGATCGCCCGCAGCGCTGCTGCGGGGATCCGATCATTCAGAACGCCGCACGGAGGTCCCCTCACCTTCCTCCGTCCGGCTCCCGGCGTGTCCTGCTCTGGTCTGAGATCGAGCAGACCAGAGCAGAAGATCGCCGATAACACTGATCTGTTCTATGTCCTATACATAGAACAGATCAGTATTAGCAATCATGGTATTGCTATGAATAGTCCCCTATGGGGACTATTCAAGTGTAAAAAAAAAAATTCAAAAAATGTAAAAGTAAAAAAAAAGTGAAAAATCCCCTCCCCCAATAAAAAAGTAAAACGTCAGTTTTTTCCTATTTTACCCCCAAAAAGCGTAAAAAATACATTTTATAGACATATTTGGTATCGCCATGTGCATAAATGTCCGAACTATTAAAATAAAATGTTAATGATCCCGTACGGTGAACGGCGTGAACGAAAAAAAAAGTCCAAAATTGCTACTTTTTTAATACATTCTATTAAAAAAAATTATAAAAAATGTATTAAAAGTTTTTATATGCAAATGTAGTATCAAAAAAAAGTACAGATCATGGCGCAAAAAATGAGTCCCCATACCGCCGCTTATACGGAAAAATAAAAAAGTTAGAGGTCATCAAAATAAAGGGATTATAAATGTACTAATTTGGTTAAAAAGTTTGTGATTTTTTTTAAGCGCAACAATAATAGAAAAGTATGTAATAATGGTATCATTTTAATTGTATTGACCCTCAGAATAAAGAACACATGTCATTTTTACCATAAATTGTACGGCGTGAAAACGAAACCTTCCAAAATTAGCAAAATTGCGTTTTTCGTTTTAATTTCCCCACAAAAATAGTGTTTTTTGGTTGCGTCATACATTTTATGATATAATGAGTTATGTCATTACAAAGGACAACTGGTCGCGCAAAAAACAAGCCCTCATACTAGTCTGTGGATGAAAATATAAAAGAGTTATGATTTTTAGAAGGCGAGGAGGAAAAAATGAAAACGTAAAAATTTAATTGTCTGAGTCCTTAAGGCCAAAATGGGCTGAGTCCTTAAGGGGTTAAAGAGGACCTGTGTTCAGTCCACAAAAAAATTAACCAATGAGTGCCCTCATTCACACACTGTTTATGCTACACCCCCAAGATATAGAGGTTTGATTACTTGGTTGAATATATATGTTGTTTTCACTGGATAGCTAGATGTGTGGGAACTTTATTGTAAAAAGGTGTATGAATGCTAGTGAATGTTAGGGTGTGAATAGAAGACTGAGCTGCATGAATCAGGCACAGAGGGATGATATTAGGAGGCTAGGGGTGTGTGAATAGAAAGTTCATCATTGCAACCCCCTGTACATTAATCACATTTCTTCAGCCCTGAAAGGCAATCCTAGACTATGCCATAGAGGGGGAGATTTATTAAAATCTGTGCAAAGGAAGTGTGGTGCAGTTTCCCATGGCAACCAATCTGATTGTTTCTTTCATTTTTAAAAGAAACAAAAAGGTCCCTGAAAAATGAATAAAGCAATCTGATTGGTTGTTAAGGGCAAATGCACCACTCTTCCTCTACAAAGATTTTGATAAATCTCTCCCATAGTTTCTTCAAAAGGTATTGTAATAGTACACCATACAGTTAAAGTGTGCCATTTGTGCCCCACAAAGTAATAGTGCCCCTCAGACACAGTAATACTGGCACTCCAGGTGTCTCACACAGGAAAAAACAATATGACTTTAATAATTCCCCCTTTTTCCCCCAAAACAGTAATGATTCAGCTTTTAATGGAATGATGCCTTTATTGTCGCCCCAGCACAGCAAACCTGACCTAATTCTTGTGCCAGACCCACATTAAAATGTTACTTCTGTGGACCTGATTGATAACTCTGCCTTTTAATAGCTAACAATGCCCATTAAAGGAGAAGTCTCATACCTGAAAGTACAGAAAAACACATCTCCTATACACAGGATAGGGGCTAAGTTTTAGATCACGGGGGATCTGACCACCCCCTACAACCTCCTGTACGGGGCCCGGCTCTCCCCCAGAGTGGCGAATCACGACCCCCACCCAATGCCCCCTCCATATACCTCTATGGGATAGCATTCGGCAATCTTTGGGTTTTCCATAAAGATTTATGATGGGGCGTGGCGGCCCCCGCTTCAAGCAGGGGTCGTGACACACCACCCTAGGGGAGAGCTGGTGCTCCATACATAAATCTCTATAGGAGAGCCAAAGATTCCAGAACACTCTCCCATAGAGATATATGGAGGGGGTGTTGGGTGGGGGTCGTGATTCGCCACTCTGGGGGAAAGCTGGAAGCCCCGTACAGGAAGTAAAGGGGGGCCCCTGTGGTCAGACCCCCCTCCCTCCCATCTAAAACGTATTCATTTTCCAGTACTTCCAGGTAAGAGACTTCTCCTTTTATAGTGCCCAATAATAATGTCCACTAACATTACTAATAAAATGTTGTCAATTTTTTCCTTGAAAAGTAATAAAATGTATACCCCTTTAACTCTAAAAACTGTGTCCAAATTCATTTATCTTTGGTTGTTTTTGGTCAAAAATTTTGGCACATGGGCTATTCTGTACATGTTGCACCAACATTTCTGCAACTTTTCAAACAATCTGTTATTCTGGGTTGATAGCACAATTCACCAACAAAAATTACCTCTCCTAGGTAATTTTAAAATGGCATCTGTCATTTAATGGTGCAGATTGTTGGCACATACTGTCCACCAATACCCCTAAGTCCTTTTTAGTGACAGTTTACCTACTGTTATAGAGATCAAATATAGATATACTAAGAGAGCACAGTCAAACCAGTCCATATACTGTATATAGAAAATGGAGGAACTAATTAATGTGAACAGGACAGTAGACGGATAATCCAATGGAGCAACTGCTAACGGGGTGCGAAGCATAAAGATAGCAAGACAGTGTGCAAAATCTAAATATAACAGACAAGGCTTGCACTCATCATTTCTGTAGAATATTTAATGCAGTCATTCCATTCCGGCAGGGAGACTTAAGTGATGCGGGGTGCTCAGAGGCAAACAGCCATTTTCGCACAATAGGTATGTGCTTCTTCCGGCCTCAAGAGGCCGGAAGAAGCACACACCTATTGTGTGAAAACGGCTATTTGCCTCTGAGCACCCCGCATTACTTAAGTCTCTCTGCCAGAATGGAGTGACCACATGAAATATTCTATAGAAACGGTGAGTGTAAGCGTTGTCTTCGATATTTGGATTTTACCTACTGTTATACTATATAATACATAATTACAGAAGTTGTTTCCTTGGCCCAAGTGCAGAACCTTACTTGCCATTTCTCTAGAAATGCATTGCTATAATAACACAACCTACTGTATGCCACACAGTATATATCTGAGCTGAACAATACTTCAGAAGGTGACATCTCACCATGCTTTACATAATTAGCCAGAAACGGAACAACTTCCTTAGCAGCATGGCGTCACAATATTGGTCTTATTTTGTGTTATTTTCTCCATAGGTGTTGACAATCAAAGCATTTCTATAATTATATCTACGTGTGATATATATTGCTGTCATGACAATTACCTATCTCCCATAAGCCTTTAGGTACTTTGAGATGGCTACTTTTTAATGAAGTGCTCTGCAATAAAAAATGTATCCTCCCCGCACGATACTAATGTTACTGGTAGTTTTCAGTTTATTAAATGAAACATTCATCTTAAGCATGAAATGACTGAGCTGTTGGTTTATGTTTCTGATTTCTAAAGTTAATCATCTGCTTAATTTACACATTATAATTGGAGATGTTCACCATGTACTCGTAATGGCAAGATGCTATTTCTCTACTGGAAGGGTAAATAAAATGTCTAAAATCCCTCAGCAAGCAATGACTTTATTGGCTGCTATCCAAAGGGATGTGCTGCTTACAAGGTATTATAATTGATAGAAGTAATGTGTATTTCTGAAGTGAGGAGGCTGAGACTAAAATCCATAGTATTATTTGGCTTGCCTAATTTTGTTTTGCACACATTTCCTTTATTTATTGCACTAGCAGGGTTACAGTAGATCTTTGAAACACTAATAAATAAATGTCTTTTTCTGCTTTAAAGAGAATCTGTCACCCATTGTTGGTGCTAATTCTTTAAAGCTTATTGCCTTGTAATGTCGCTGACAGGTATTTTGTGATAAAATATTTCCTTCTGTGTGTAATTAATGTAGTAAACACCAGATTTCAGACTAATCCAATTATTAATCTGATATGTTTGGATCAGATCTTATGCATAGTCAGATTTTGGGGGAATCTTTCACCTCTAGATCATGATCAAAGCTCAAGTGTCAAAGAGGTGTTGCTTAACTGCAGGATGCACACTTCCCATTCGCCCCACCGCTTCCTGCCTTCACTAATATACAGAGCTTGTCTTCCAACACTGACTCGTGTATGTCAGTCAAGGCAGGGAGGGGTGGGGGAGGAAGGATGCATGTATGCTGTTTCAGCACTGCCTCCTTGACACTTGAGTTCTGAGCATAATTTAGAGCTGACAGATCCCCTTTAAAGACATACTTGGCATCAGCTTATTCCCATCTTCCTGAACAAATAACCAGGTATACTCAGCCAAGTCATGTGTGCACTTTTATGGTGGAATCAGTAAAAATAGCTGTTGGCCAGATGAGCCACAAACAAGTATATGTATGACTGTCTTTCATCTGATCCCTACTTCTTGTTGCCATAAATTTGTAGGCTTAGCACAAAGTACAATGGTGATCAGGTTATATATCTATTAGTAGTATGTCTCCATAAAGACTTATATATCTGGATACACAGAACGTCAGGATATGTTTAATCCAGCCTGCTTGCAAAGTTGCATTGTAGCAATAAAAATGGTTGCAAACGTGGACTCAGCCTTTAAATATGTTTAGTGATAACTGATTTGTATCTATTATTTTGTTTTAGTGCAGAGCCTTCTTGTCAAGCTTGTATCAAGATCACAATGTGGAATTATCAAAACTTTTACACAGACTTGGTCAACCTCTACCTTCATGGCTGAGACAAGAACTGCAGAAAATCAGATAGCACAGAAACAACTGGACCTTTAGACATTAAGCATCTCTTCACTTATACAGTTGTTTACGTACTGTTCACATGTTGGGAGAAATACCAGACTAACCCTATTCGCCATGTGCTGGCATGTGGATTCTATCACATTCTTGTGGAGGACAGTGGCAGATGAGACCTTTTACTCTTGTGTTCGATCAATGATGGATGATGACCGGTTGTTACATCAACCGAAATTCAGATTCATGGTAATAATAAAGTCCTTTGACCATCTAATTTTACAATGAATATTTTTATTATGTTAATAAAACCTATGTCAGATATTGATGATTGATATGTTTTTCTACATGATACATGCTGATACTATGAGGATAAAAATCGAGCATGTTGTATGCTGCTACTTCATTTGTTATACCAAACTGGTTTATTTCAGTAAGTGTCTCTACTGCCAGTATTATGCAAAACAATACCCTTCTTGTAAGCAATTTAAGTGACCATTCCTATGTTTATCATTATATTGTATAAATTGTTTTAACAGAGTGATTTCTATCCAATATTATACAATCATAGAAATTGTTTTGTATCAAGTTTGCACACTAGACACTCTTGAAATTAAACCTTTCTTCCTAACTCCTTGATAAAGTAGTTCAATATCTTTCTTTTACACACACGTAGACAAGAAAAATACTTGGAATACTACAGACACCGAAAAAAACAGGTGTAGGACAATACCAAAAGAAAACTAGTAGAGGGATATATAATCCTCACAAATAATAACACCTGTCAATAAAGTGATAGAAAAAGGCTACTAAGCTCCCACACGTATATGGTACTACACAAAAACAATTGGAGCCCTTTTAAATAAAAATAAAAATATATATACTTTATTTAATAATACATTAGTACATAAAAATGGAGGACTTCCACCCAGATGGAGGACAGAACAGCAAGATAACATGGGTGACCCCTCAGGTTAGAATAACAGCTAGTGAGACATAATATGCACAAATATTATAGAAAGAAATTACACAGTTGAAATAAAATTGTGTCCAGAAGGACTAGAAAGCACAGAAAGTCCAAAGATACAAAGCATACTTAGTCTAAAATGCTCGGAGATGACCTGAGGGGACACCACCCCAACGCTGCATTTCGGGACCTTTGACAAACCTTTGTCAAACGCAGCATTGGGGTTGTGCCCTCTCAGGTCATCTCCGAGCATTTAGGACTAAGTATGCTTTGTATCTTTGGACTTTCTGTGCTTTCTAGTCCTTCTGGACACAATTTTATTTAAACTGTGTAATTTCTTTCTATAATATTTGTGCATATTATGTCTCATTAGCTCTTATTCTGACTTGAGGGGGTCACCCGTGTTATCTTGCTGTTCTGTCTTCCATCTGGGTGGAAGTCCTCCATTTTTTATGTACTAATGTATTGTTAAATAAAGCATTTTTTTTTCTTCAAAATGGCTCCAATTGTTTTTGTGTAGTACCACAAGAAAAATATTGATAATTAGTGATGAACGGCAAGGGCCATATTAGAATTTGCGATATTTCGCAAACATATGGACGAATATTCATTCTATGCTTGCGAAATTCGCATATTCGCTATGTTCATTCTCTTTTTTCATGCTAAATTTTTTAATGAAATTCGCATAGTGCGCATGCGCAATTATACTTTTCAGGGAGGGATCAGTCTCCAGTCTGGAAGTGCTGATATTCACATAAATATTCACATAACTTCGCATAAAAAATGAATATTTGTCATTACGAATATATATCACTATATTCTAAATATTAGGGAAATCCCAAAGTGCCGATATTCGCTGTAAAAATTCACATTTTGAATATGCACGCTCAACACTATTGATAATGATGCGAATCCCACCAACTTACATACAATACGACTACCCTACCCCCCAGGCCCAAAAAAAAGGAACAATATACCATGGGCTTTGTGGCAAATTTTGCTTTACCATAAACACAAAGGAAAATGGTGGTACAAAGAAACAACTAATCACACATACAGGGACAGGCGCATGCTCACTTTTTCAGTCAAGGTCATCAATATAAGCAATAAAACAGTGATCATATAGGGGTCAGATACCAGGTCTACAGCGGCACCCAGCAGAGTATTATTGCACTGCAGACCATGAAGGAGAATACTGCACTGTTCACACATAGGAAAATGTGGTGTAATTTATTTTCTGTGCGCATATTCGTCTGTAATTGGCAAAAATGCGGCTCCAAATTCCCCACCAAATAATTGCCCGTTCTGCAGCATGTCTGCTTCGTTTCAGTGTGAATTGTCTTTGTGGATTTCCTCAGTGTGCACAAGGCATAACAGACATGTCAGGAGAGACGACATTTTGTCTATAAATACAGTGATTCTCAGGTGATGTCTTCTCTGGTTTTAGACATTCTTTTTCAATTTCTTCTGTCTGTCCCAGACTTCCATGACGACTTCTGATGAGCACAACTTATCACTGCAGAGTTTGCTCTTTCTTACCTTCCATATTAAGAAAATATATTCACCCATAAAAATAATATCACACATTTTGTCCTGTCACTATAATATAGCCACCTACTGTGCACCCTGAATGTAGTAGTGACACATGCTGTGCCCCTGAACAGCCCTAGACTAGTAAATTCAGCCTAGTATTGAAAGTATTGTCATGCCAGCCCATACAGAAGTCATTTGCCCTGATAAGATATAACTCATAAATCCATTTTCCAAACATATTCGCTCATTTTGCAGGACTCTAAAGAGCAGCAGACCATGCTTTTCAGTCCCAGAAATTTATTGTATACATTCCAAAAATAGACTGATCATTGTTTCTAGTTAACTAATGTGGTCCATTGAACTCAATGAGGAGTACAGCGCGGGATATGATTTTTGATAGGTTACTAATGTATACCCCTAAAACACATCATTTTCAAAGCCCCATTACACTGAAAACATTGCTAGTATCAAGTTACCATAAAAACTATGGCAACATAAATCACACATGTAGGGGGAACATGTAGAGGAGGCAAGATATATAAAGAAGGAGCACAAGAACACAGGACTTACCCCTTTCCCCAACTTTATACACTCACTCCTGTGCTGCTGATATAACAGAACTTGGCTTCCCACTCTCAGTCACTTAAATTTCTGGGGACATAAGATCACATGCCCACTTGTCCACAATTATTGGCCAAAGCGGTGTCATTCATTGGCTGAGCATGTGTGTGACATTACGTCCTTAAACTCCAAAATGCCTGAGAGCCGGAATCAGAGCTCCCTTATACCAGCAATGGCTCAGGAGGTAAGAGTGTTTGTTTTTTCTTTACCCAATCCCTGACCAAATTTTAAATGTTTTGGCCAGGACAACCCCTTTAATTAAAATGTCCCTCCTTTGTTGTTTCACCATATGTTTTATCATCTTTTGTATCCTGCTGCATACCCTCACTGTTCTTTTTTTACTGCAGCCCTATGCTCATTCAGCCAAACTTTTATTGGTCTTGATGTATTATCAATATATGAAAGCCCACTTGGGCATTTTAATAGATAAACTATGTTACTATCGTCACATAAGAAGAAGCCTTTTAGAGGAATTTCTGTCCCTTAAAGAGTAGGTTTCCTTTGATGATTCCATTACAGTGTTGGCATTTTCAACAAGGATAGGTGACTTTTCAGAGATTGGCCAAAATGTTTGTCAATGTTATCAAAGTGCAGCACAATAGAGTTTTATCAAGTCAGTAGGGACAGAAAAGCATGAAGTATACTCAATGTATCACTGCTATCAGGACAAAAAGGAGCAAGACTGTGTCATAGCAGGTCTGTATGTGATTAGCAGCACAAGTATTGGTGTGAGAGTAAGGGCTAGTTCACACTGCGGACAAGTCACCGGCTGAATGTCTGCAGTGGGAATGAACCCTAAATCTGCAACCCACCCCTTTTCAGACTTTGGTGAGCAGGGTTTTCGCTTGAGGAGTTTTTTCTTCGATTACCTAGAGACTCTGTCTGTGATATAAAATAGGAGTTTGTCGGCTTAAAAAAAAATTAAGGATAGGATCACACATGGCATATTTTGCTGCATATTTTCTGCAGCTGATTTTGCTAACCATTGACTTCAATGTGTAGGAAAATACACAGCAGAAAATATGCAGCAAAAGATGACACGAGTGAGTCTACCCTAAAAGTGTATTTATGAATTATGCTTTCCCTCCCCCCCATGCTTTTTATGCCCCTTGTTGCCCTCTACAATCCAGAAATGTTTCTACTAACCCAGTTTTTACCTGTTAAAACTTATAATTCAGCAATTTAACCCCCTAGATGCTGTGGTCAAGAGCAACTATGTCTCTAGGCAGTTAGATGTCAGGTACTGATACTTGAAAAAATCTAAAATAAAAGGAGAGCAGCGCTCCGTGGTGTGATATCGTAAAGAACTTGTATAACAGTTCAGATAAACTGGTGCTCACCGAGGTTGGTTGTACAGTCCAAGTACAACATTGGCGTCCGCATAAACCAAGTGAGGATAAGGACCCTGCAGCCGATCCTTACCACATAAACAGCAATCTTGTACTCCAAACCTCCAGGTAGGATAAGGCAGGCGCTGGGAATCTTCTTACTACAAAAGGATTTTATTACCCATCATGCAATGCGTTTCACGGAACGTGCGCTTCATCAGGCATCAGATGCCTGATGAAGCGGAAGTTCTGCAAAATGTGTTGTATGATGTGTAATAAAATCCTTTCGTGTTAAGAAGATTCCCAGCTCCTGCTTTATCCTAGCTGTTTCCCGGAGGTTTGGAGTACATAGGTACTGATGCTGTCATTCTTCTGATCACACAATTAAAATACCCTATAATAAAAATACCCCCCTTTGACCACTTTTCAAATTAAAAATAAATCTAAACTACAGAATAAATAAAATAAACATAACTAGTATTGCTGCTTGCAGAGTTAACCAAACTATTATAATAAAATGGTACTTCTTCCTCAAGGTGAATGTCGTAAGTGATGCAAAATACCCAAACTGATGTTTTTGCTCACCTTGAATTGCAGAAAACATGAATTAAAAAGTGATAAAAAAAATCCCCATCTACACCAAAATGGAATCAATAAAAACCACAGATGACTGTGCAAAAAAACAGGCCTCACAAAGCACCGCGGAAGTAAAAATAAAAAAGGAGGTAGAATAAGGTAATGCAGTTTAGTAGTTCTTTAAGTTACTCAATACCTGAATGATTTATAGAGAACAGTGCCAATGCTGAAGCCACATAGAGCCACATAGACTCCATTGACTCACAATGGTCTGTCGGTTCACTCGATGTGTGTCGATTATTTCAATACAGTAATTTTAGTGTCAGCATAAACTTTTGCATCCAAAGTTCTATTCATTTGAGAGCCCATGACAACAGTGTGTATAGTGCACTAATGATTTATTATATTTTTTGTATCCCCACAATAATTTAGACTGATATCATATGTGACTTCATTGTTTTAGTACCTTTTTTGGTATTTATTGCCTAATTTTTAATATTAATGGTCTTATTTTGTGGTACATATACTCCAATGAAAGTGGGACAATGCTCCAGTCTTAAAGCATAAATAATAATAATAAGTCAACTTTATTCTTAGGATCAGTATGGCTATGACTATACTAAATATGGTTAGTTTTATGTATGCATAATATTCTATACTCATAGAAATAACCAGTGCAATAACAAACCAGCAAATTAAAGGGGTTCTCCAGAAATCAGAAAAAAATAACATAAGAAAAGATGCTTTTGTGCATGGGAAAATAAAGGTATTACTAAATATGTTTTCCTATTTTTCTTGATAGCTTGGACTATTATTTATTTTACTTCCACTTTTACTTCTCAGTAATCCATCCTAACAGAGAGCAGGATAGACGGCAACATTAAAAAGAGCAGGGGATAGAATCTGTCCTTCTCCTTGCTCTAATTATTTCCCATTATGTTATACACAACACTTTATGTCAAGGATAATGCTGTGTATGTCTTGTTGCCCCAAACTCCATCCCTTTCTCTCTCACACACACAAACATTTACAGGGGCGTAGCTAGAAACCACAGGGCCCCGATGCGTAAAATTGCCCTGGGCCCCCCTACCACCTGATGACCCGCTTCCCCAATCCCTGGACGACCCCATACTTGGTCCCACAAAGATATCAGTGAACACGGCACTGATGTGACACAGTCAGGAGAATACACAACTATACAAGTGTCTAACAGGCAGGGCCAGAAAGACAAAACAGGCATTGAAGAATAAGCAGCCCATTTTTCTGGTGGGGGTCCAACTGCTGGGACCCCCACCAATCACCAATCAGCTGTTGTAAAGCTATAACTCCCATCATGTCTGGAAAGCCTCAGGCATTATAGGAGTTGTATTTTTGCAACAGCTGGAGAGCCACAGATTAGGGTACATCGTCACCCATCATCACTGTGGAACTCACAAGTGACTCCAGCTCTGATAGGACAGTCAGGAGAATACACAATGATTTTAGTGACCTGAGTGACGTCTTCTCTGTTGTCTTTTCTTTTCTTCTCCATCTGGTCCAGACTTCAGGGCTTCTTCCAGGTCCATCTTCTCTGCAGAGTCTGATGCCCGGACATCATAGGCTCCTCACTTTGTCAGTAGATCCTTATCATCTGTATGAAGACAATAATCATTATTATTCTGCTAATTACTGCACCCCCTGAATATAATACTGCCACCCACTGTATCCCCTGAATATAAAACTACCATCCACTGTACCCCTGAATATAATACTGAAACACACTGTACCCCTGAATATAATACTGACACCTACTGTATCCCCTGAATATAAAACTACTATCCACTGTACCCCTTGAATATAATACTGCCACACACTGCATCCCCTGAATTTAAAACTACCATCCACTGTACCTCCTGCATATAATACTGCCACCCACTGCACCCCCTGAATATAATATGGCCACCTAGTGTAACCCCTGACTATAATACTGCCACCTACTGTACCCTCTGAATATAATACTGCCCCCCTACTGTTCCCCCTGAATATAATCCTGCTACACACTGTACCCCTGAATATAATACTGCCACACACTGTACCCCTGAATATAATACTGCCACTCACTGTACCCACTGAATATAATCTTGCCACACACTGTACCCACTGAATATAATACTGCCACACACTGTGCCCGTGAATATAAACCCTCAAAAATAACTATGCTATTCACTCTACCCTGCCACACATCATACATACATACATCTTGCTTACACACATCTATCATTCATACACATATATCATTCATACACATGCATTATCCATACATACATCATACATACATACACACATGTAATACCTACACATCATACATACATCATACATAAATACATATCATACATACACCCGCCACCTCCAGATTTCTCTGCATAATTCATCTCCACACATCATACATACATACATCTTGCTTACACACATCTATCATTTATACACACACATCATTCATACATCATACATACAGTACAGACACAGACATCATTCATACACACTCTGCCTCCGGACCCCCCACACATGCATAATACACGCATATCATACATACACATACATAAACACATATCATACATACACCCGCCGCCTCCAGATCCCCCCACATAATACATGTCCACACATCATACATACATCCTTCTAGCTTACACACATCATACATACATATATACATCTTGCTTACACAACATCTATCATTCATACACACACATCATTCATATATCATACATACAGTACATACACACACATCATTCATACACACACCACCTCCAGACCCCAAATATCCCCCTTCCCCCGCTCCTTGGGACCCCAAATCATTCTAACCCCTCCCCCCCCACACACACACACACACACACTCCTCCGGACCCCAAAACTCATATCACAAAAATGTACAATACTATGTAGCTAACCTTATATTTTAATAGTTTGGACATTTACCCACGCGGTGGTACCACATATCATTATTTTATATTCTTTATTACATTATTTTATTTAAAAAATGGGAACAGGGGGGTGATTGAACCCCTTAATGACCTGGGGTTTTTCCGTTTTTGCATTTTAGTTTTTTTCCTCCTTAACTTTAACCCCTTAAGGACGCAGGGTTTTTCCATTTTTGCATTTTAATTTTTTCCTCATCACCTTCTAAAAATCATAACGCTTTCAATTTTGCACATAAAATTCCATATTATGGCTTATTTTTTGCACCACCAATTCTACTTTGCAGTGACATTAGTCATTTTACCCAAAAATCCACGGCGAAACGGAAAAAAAATTCATTGTGCGACAAAATTGAAGAAAAAAAAATTCACTTTTTTTTTTTGCAGTGCTATAGCACTGCACACACTGATCTCTTATGCTGATCCTTGCAAAGCCATAGCTCTGCATGGATCAGCGAGATAGGGGCTCAATTGCTCAAGCCTGTAGCTGAGGCTTGGAGCAATCAAACTCCAATCGGACGCTGCGGAGACAGGTAAGGGGACCTCTGCTTGCGTCCTAGCTGATCGGGACATTGAGATTTTATCGCGATGTCCCGATCAGCACGACTGAGCTGCCGGGAAGCGTTTACTTTCACTTTCAGATGCGGCGGTCAACTTTGATCACCGCGTCTGAAGGGTTAACAGCGCGCGGCACAACGATTGATGCTGCACACTGTTAGCCCAGGGTCCCGGCTATGAATGGCAGCTGGGACTGATCCGGTGTGATGCGGTGTGACCCCGTTTTAAACACCGGGACCAGGCGTAGGGCATACAGGTATGCCCTACATCCTTAATAGGTTAATAAAATCATTACTCTTTCAATTTTGCACCTAAAAATCCATTTGATGGCTTATTTTGTGCACCACCAATTCTACTTTGTAATGACATCAGTCATTTTACCCAAAAATCGATGGAGAAATGTAGAAAAAAAATAATTTGGTAAAAATGACACCTTCTCTTTATTCTGTAGGTCCATACCATTAAAATGATACCCTACTTATATATGTTTGATTATGTTGTACTTCTGGAAAAAATCATAACTACATGCAGGAAAATGTAAATGTTTAAAATTGTCATCTTCTGACCCCTATAACTTTTTGACTTTTACGCTTACAGAGCAGTATTTTTGGTAACTTTTTATATCATGAAAAAAATGAATAAAAGCGATCAAAAAGTGCAATCAATACAATAATGGTACCAGTAAAAACTTCAGATCACGGCGCAAAAAATTTGCCCTCAGCTCATTATTTACCCCATGGTCTGAAGTTTTTAGCGGTACCATTATTGTATTGATTGGACTTTTTGATCGCTTTTTATTTATTTTTTCATGACAAAAAATACACTATTTTGGACAACTTTGAATTTTTTTTTTTACGCATACGTTATTGATCGTGCAGTTCCATTAATGATATATTTTTATAATACGGACATTTTTCGCACGCGGCAATACTACATATCTTTATGTTTATTTTTATTTACACTGTTTTGTTTTTTAAATGGGAAAAGGGGGATGATTCTTACTTTTATTAGGGAAGGGAAGGGTTAAATGGTCTTTATTAACTTTTTTTCACTTTTTATTTGCAATGTTATAGCCCCCATAGGGAACTAAAACATACAGTTGCAAGAAAAAGTATGTGAACCCTTTGGAATTATATGGATTTCTGCACAAATTGGTCATTGGTCATTTCATTTAAGTTAAAACAATAGACAATCACAGTCTGCTAACACTAATAACACACAAATAATTAAATCTTACCATGTTTTTAGTTAACACACCATGTAAACTTTCACAGTACAGGTGAAAAAAGTATGTGAACCATTGGATGTAACAACTGGTTGAACCTCCTTTGGCAGCAATAACTTCAACCAAAAGTTTTCTGTAGTTGCAGATCAGACGTGCACAACGGTCAGTAGTAATTTTTGACCATTCTTCTTTACAGAACAGTTTCAGTTCAGAAATATTCTTGGGATGTTTGGTGTAAATTGCTTTCTTGAGGTCATGCCACAGCATCTTAATCGGGTTGAGGTCGGGACTCTGACTGGGCCAATCCAGAAGACATATTTTCTTCTGTTCAAGCCATTCTGTTGTTAATTTACTTCTATGCTTTGGGTCATTGTCTTGTTGCAACATCCATCTTCTGTTGAGCTTCAGCTGGTGGACAGATGGCCTTAAGTTCTCCTGCAAAATGTCTTGATAAACTTGGGAATTCATCTTTATGATAGCAATGATAGCAATCTGTCCAGGCCCCGATGCAGCAAAGCAGCCCCAAACAATGATGCCCCCACCACCATACTTCACAGTTGGGATGAGGTTTTGATGTTGGTGTGCTGTGCCTCTTTTTCTCCCCACATAGTGTGTTTCTTCCAAACAACTCAACTTTGGTTTCACCTGTCCACAAAATATTTTGGCAGTACTGCTGTGGAACATGCAAGTGCATCTTGTGCAAACTGTAAACGTGCAGCAATGTTGTTTTTAGACAGCAGTGGCTTCCTCTGTGGTATCCTCCCATGAAATCCATTCTTGTTTAGTGTTTTGCTTATCGTAGATTCACTAACAGGAATGTTAACGTAGATTCGCTAACATGGATGTTAGCATATGCAAGGCCTCACTCACATCAGGCAATGTATCTTGTGAAAAGCAAACCCAGAACTGGTGGTGTTTTTTTTTTATAGGGCAGCTGTAACCAACACCTTCAATCTCATCTCATTGATTGGACTCTATTTGAATGACACCTCCCTCCAATTAGCTCTTGGAGATGTTATTAGTCTAAGGGTTCACATACTTTTTCCACCTGCACTGTGAATGTTTACATGGTGTGTTCAATAAAAACATGGTAACATTTAATTCTTTGTGTGTTGTTGAAGCAGACTGTGATTGTCTATTGTTGTGACTTAGATAAAGATCAGATCACATTTTATGACCAATTTGTGCAGAAATCCATATAATTCCAAAGGGTTCACATACTTTTTCTTGCAACTGTACAATCTTCTGATTGTATACACTGATCAGTGTTATGCCATTGCAAAGCACTTATCAGTGTAACCAGTGATCTGCTGCTCTAGCCTGCTGCACAGGCATGGAGCAGTAGATAGACGATCAGACGACGGAGAGGCAGGAGAGGACCTTGTGATTTTGTTGCGATATTCCCAATCAGCTCTGCTGAGCTGCCAGGATTCTTTTACTTTCACTTTAGACACCGCAATCAACTTTGGGTTAAAAGGGTTAATGCCGGGCATCGGCCGGATCGTCCGTGCCCGGCATTTGCCGTAGGTCCTGGCTGCCCGTTGCAACTGGGAACCACCGGGTTTTACCCATTCTCCACCAGCGAAAACTGTTTAAACCCATTAAACTGGACTAGGGCACATAGGTACGCCCTGAGTCCTTAACCCCTTCAGGACCAAGCCCATTTTGGCCTTAAGGACCGGAGCGTTTTTTGCACATCTGACCACTGTCACTTTAAACATTAATAACTCTGGAATGCTTTTAGTTATCATTCTGATTCCGAGATTGTTTTCTCGTGACATATTCTACTTTAAAATAGTGGTAAATTTTTGTGGTAACTTGCATCCTTTCTTGGTGAAAAATTCGTAAATTTGATGAAAAATTAGAAAATTTTGCATTTTTCTAAATTTGAAGCTTTCTGCTTGTAAGGGAAATGGATATTACGAATAAATTTTTTTTGATTCACATAAACAATATGTCTATTTATGTTTGCATCATAAAATTGACAAGTTTTTACTTTTTGAAGACACCAGAGGGCTTCAAAGTTCAGCAGCAATTTTCCAATTTTTCACAAAATTTTCAAACGATATTTTTCAGGGACCAGTTCAGTTTTGAAGTGGATTTGAAGGGTCTTCATATTAGAAATACCCCATAAATGACCCCATTATAAAAACAACACCCCCCAAAGTATTCAAAATGACATTCAGTCAGTGTTTTAACCCTTTAGGTGTTTCACAGGAATAGCAGCAAAGTGAAGGAGAAAATTCAAAATCTTCATTTTTTACACTCTCATGTTCTTGTAGACCCAATTTTTGAATTTTTGTAAGTGGTAAAAGGAGAAAATTTTTACTTGTATTTGTAGCCCAATTTCTCTCGAGTAAGCACGTACACATATGTCTATGTAAAGTGTTCGGCGGGCGCAGCAGAGGGCTCAGAAGGGAAGGAGCGACAAGGGAATTTTGGACAGTAGGTTTTTCTGAAATGGTTTTTTGGGGGCATGTTGCATTTAGGAAGCCCCTATGGTGCCAGAACAGCAAAAAAAAAAAACACATGGCATAGTATTTTGGAAACTAGACCCCTCGGGGAATGTAACATGGGATAAAGTGAGCCTTAATACCCCACAGGTGTTTCATGACTTTTGCAAATGTAAAAAAAAAAAAAAAATTTTACCTAAAATGCTTGTTTTCCCAAAAAATTTACATTTTAAAAAGGGTAATAGCAGAAAATACCCCTCAAAATTTGAAGCCCAATTTCTCCCGATTCAGAAAACACCCCATATGGGGGTGAAAAGTGCTCTGCTGGTGCACTACAGGTCTCAGAAGAGGAGTAGTCACATTTGGCTTTTTGGAAGCAAATTTTGCTCTGGGGGCATGCCGCATTTAGGAAGCCCCTATTGTGCCAGGAGAGCAAAAAAAAAACCCCACATGGCATACCATTTTGGAAACTAGACCCCTCGGGGAACGTAACAAGGGGTTAAGTGAACCTTTATACCTCACAGGTGTTTCATGACTTTTGCATATGTAAAAAAAATAATAATTTGTTTTACCTAAAATGCTTGTTTTCCCAAAAATTTTACATTTTAAAAAAGGGTAAAAGCAGAAAATACCCCCCAAAATTTGTAACACAATTTCTCCCGAGTACGGCGATACCCCATATGTGACCCTAAAATGTTGCCTTGAAATACGACAGGGCTCCATGAGAGCGCCATGCGCATTTGAGGCCTAAATTAGGGACTTGCATAGGGGTGGACATAGGGGTATTCTACGACAGTGATTCCCAAACAGGGTGCCTCCAGCTGTTGCAAAACTCCCAGCATGCCTGGACAGTCAACGGCTGGCCGACAATACTGGGAGTTGTTGTTTTGCAACAGCTGGAGGCTCCGTTTTGGAAACAGTGGCGAACCAGACGTTTTTCATTTTTATTGGGGAGGGGAAGGGGGCTGTGTAGGGGTATGTGTATATGTAGTGTTTTTTACTTTTTATTTAATTTTTTTGTTAGTGTTGTGTAGTGTTTTTAGGGTACAGTCGCACGGGCAGGGGTTCACAGTAGTTTCTCACTGGCAGTTTGAGCTGCGGCAGAAAATTTGCCGCAGCTCAAACTTGCAGCCGGATTCTTACTGTAAACCTCCGCCCATGTGAGTGTACCCTGTACGTTCACATTGGGGGGAAGGGGGGGAACATCCAGCTGTTGCAAAACTACAACTCCAAGCATGCGCTGACAGACTGTACATGCTGAGAGTTATAGTTTTGCAACAGCTGTAAGCACACTGGTTATGTATCTCTGAGTTTGTGACCTAACTCAGTGTTTCACAACCAGTGGGCCTCCAGCTGTTGCAAAACTACAACTCCCAGCATGTACGGTGCATGGTGTACGGTGACTGCTGAGAGTTGTAGTTTGCAACAGCTGGAGGCACACCGGTCGTGAAACACTGAGTTAGGTAAAAAAAAAAACTCTGAGTTTCACAACCATTGTGCCTTCAGCTGTTGCAAAACTACAACTCTCAGCAGTCCCCGACAGCCAATGGGCATGCTGGGAGTTGTAGTTATGCAACCAGCAGATGCACCACTACAACTCCCAGCATGCACTTTAGCTGATTGTGCAAGCTGGGAGTTGTAGTTATACAACAGCTGAAGGTACACTTTTCCATAGAAAAAATGTGCCTCCAGCTGTTGCAAAACCATAAGTCCCAGCATGCCCATAAGGGAATGCTGGGAGTTGTGGTTGTCTGCCTCCTGCTGTTGCATAACTACAGCTCCCAGCATGCCCTTTTTGCATGCTGGGAGCTGTTGCTAAGCAACAGCAGGAGACTGTCACTCACCTCCTGCTGCTGCTCCACGCCGCATGCCGGGGATCGGGGTCCCCAGCTCCCGGGGTCCATGTCTCGCACCTGCTCACGTGCTCCGGCCAACGAATCAGGGCAATCGTGAGGTGGCACCAGTGCCACCTCACCCCTGCCGGCTATGGCTATTCGGGGCCATCAGAGACGGCCCCGATCAGCCAGTAATTCCGGGTCACCGGGTCACTGGAGACCCGATTGACCCGGAATCGCCGCAGATTGCTGGACTGAATTGTCCAGCGATCTGCCATCGCCGACATGGGGGGGGGCATAATGACCCCCCTGGGCGATATGCCGGGATGCCTGCTGAACGATTTCAGCAGGCATCCGGCTCCGGTCCCCAACCGGCTAGCCGTGGGGACCGGAATTCCCACGGGCGTATGGATACGCCCTCGGTCCTTAAGGACTTGGAATGCAGGGCGTATCCATATGCCCTATGTCCTGAAAAGGTTAAAGGGGTACTCCGGTGAAAAACTTTTTTTTTTTTTTTTTTAGATCAACTGGTGCCAGAAAGTTAAACAGATTTGTATATTACTTCTATTAAAAAATCTTAATCCTTCCTGTACTTATTAGCGGCTGAATACTACAGCGGAAATTCTTTTCTTTTTGAAACACAGAACTGTCTGCTGACATCCCAAGCACAGTGCTCTCTGCTGACATCTCTGTCCATTTTATGAACTGTCCAGAACAGCATATGTTTGCTATGGGGATTTCTGGACAGTTCCTAAATATGGACAGCAGAGAGCACTGTGCTCATGATGTCAGCAGACAGCTCTGTGTTTCAAACGGAAAAGAATTTCCACTGTAGTATTCAGCAGCTAATAAGTACAGGAAGGATTAAGATTTTTTAATAGAAGTAATTTACAAATCTGTTTAACTTTCTGGCACCAGTTGAATTTTACCCCTTAACGACACAGGACGTAAATGTACGTCCTAGCGACGTGGTACTTAACGCACCAGGACGTACATTTACGTCCTGAGCATAACCGCGGGCATCGGAGCGATGCCGACATCATGCGCGGCAGGTCCCAGTTGTGGATCGCAGCCAGGGACCTGCCGGTAATGGCGGACACCCGCAATCCCGCGGATGTCCGCCATTAACCCCTCAGATGCCGTGATCAATACTGATCCCGGCATCTGCAGCATCGCGGTCACTTAACAGGATGATCGGATCGCCCGCAGCGCTGCCGCAGCGATCCGATCATCCTGCACAGCAGACGGAGGTCCCCTCACCTGGCTTCGCTGCCTTCCGGGAGTCTTCTGCTCTGATCTGCCTTCCCGCAGACCAGAGCAGAAGATCACCGATAACCCTGATCAGTACTATATCCTATACATAGCACTGAAAAGGATTAGCAATTGAGTGATTGCTTTAAATAGTCCCCTATGGGAACTATTAAAGTGTAAAAATAAAAGTAAAAAAAGTTAAAAAAAATTGAAAAACCCCCTCCCCCAATAAAAACGTAAATTGTCCCATTTTCCCTATTTTACCCCCAAAAAGTGTAAAAAAAATTATTTTAGATACATATTTGGTACCGCCGCATGCGTAAATATCCGAACTATTAAAATAAAATGTAAATGATCCCGTACGGTGAACAGCGTGAAAGTCCAAAATAGCTGCTTTTTTATAACATTTTATTCCAAAAAAATTAATAAAAAATGTAATAAAAGTTTTGTATAAGCAAATATGGTATTAATAAAAATTAAAGACCATGGCGCAAAAAATGAGCCCTCATACCACTGCTTATACGGAAAAAAGAAAAAGTTATAGGTCTTCAAAATAGGGGGATTTTAAACGTACTAATTTGGTTAAAAAGTTTGCGATTTTTTTTTAGCACAACAGACAACAGTAATAGAAAAGTGTATAATCATGGGTATCATTTTAATCATATTGACCCAGAGAATAAAAAACACATGTCATTTTTACCATAAATTGTACGGCGTGAAAACAAAACCTTCCAAAATTTGCAAAATTGCGGTTTTCTTTTTGATTTCCCCACACAAATAGTATTTTTTTTGTTGCGCCATACATTTTATGATAAAGTGACTGAGGGCATTACAACGGACAACTGGTCGCGCAAAAAACAAGCCCTCACACTAGTCTGTGGATGAAAATATAAAAGAGTTATGATTTTTTGAAGGGGAGGAGAAAAAAACGAAAACGTAAAAATAAAATTGTCTGAGTCCTTAAGGTCCAAATGGGCTGAGTCCTTAAGGGGTTAAAAAAAACGTTTTTCACCGGAGTACCCTTTAAGGATCGGGTATGCAGGGCATATGCAATTTGGTTCAATCTAAAATTATTTGAGGCGAATCGCTATTAAAAACGGCTATTTTCAGGCTACAGAGAGCCTCAATAGAACACTTTGCCTTGTTGTAACACGTATAGAGTATGTGCTGTGTTAGTGAAATAATACTGTTATTCAGTATGACATGCAGATTCTTTTGAAATGTCCTTCATGCCATGAGAATGTAGTGACAAGAGTTGTCTTCCATTCTGTACTTCTTATCTGGCTTCTTATCTGTATGGAAATTATTTATATAAATTATATAAAAAAAATGTTTTAATTTACAAGTCACTTTTCATCAATTATAAAACATTGTTAGCCCCTTAAGGACCCATTTTAGCCATAAAGGGGTATTCCAGGCCAAAACTTTTTTTTATATATATCAACTGGCTCTAATCAGCGAAGGTAGACTCAGGCTGCTGCTGATGGAGCTGGTACTGCTCCTGCTGCCCCACCCTTCCCAAGCAGCCATGGCAGTGGAACGTGAGCACACAGAGCCCCCCGAGTCAGACCTGTGAGAGGATGGATGATGGCGCAGATAGGCATCAGCCAACTGACTACATAGGATGTCTCTGTAGTAGGTCAGTTTGTCCTCCCTCTCAGTGGGTGTAAAAAAGGCCCCCATTTTGTGCTGATAGCGAGAGTCCAACAAGGTGAGAGCCAGAAGTCATCCAGAGACAATTCGGCGGTTACTACATAAGCAAGTGAGCATGCATTGTGCCATTTGTGCAAGTGATCATAAGGGATCTCCATCTCCATCTCCTGGAGTGGTGCTGTCCCGGTCTCTGCCATTTGCTGCTGTACCTTGGTATACTTTTATATTGATCTGTATCCCTGCAATGTTATGTTTGTTTACATGCACACTGCACTTTACTTGGTATGCAATATTTTTGCTCTCACTGTGAGATTTGTACTTTTTACATGCTGCTAACCATTTGGATTGTGCAATTTAGTGTGCGAGTTTACTGTGTCGTTGATTACTTCATTGTGGTGGACCCAGTAAATAATATTATATATACACCTCAGCTTCTATTGCAGAGCCGATGACACCACATTTTTAGCCGTATTCCTCTTTGAAATATAACAATTTGTGTTACCTTTACGTATTTACATTCTACGGAATTAATAAAACTATGTATGCTTCATAAGTGACTCCATTTTTTCTTTTTTGGTGCAAACCACCAATTTATCAAAATCTTGCCTGTGCTCCACTGTCCCCCTCCCTTCCTCCTCTTCCAGTACAGCCCCCAGTGCACTGACCAGCCATCGTTTCCAACACGTGTTGTAGGAAATCAAGCAGTGGAATGACGTTGTTTGTCCCGTAATCCTGGCAACTTACGAATAATGTGGCTTCCTCAAAGTGCCTGAGCAAATGGCAGGTCACCTATGAGCTACAACTGGTTAACATTGAAGTTACATAGGGGACTCCCCCTATCTGCTTAGATTAATAAGAAACCAGTGATGGTTTTTCTCTGTTCGTATAAGTCAGTCCAACATATGGAGGGTGGAATTCCAACATGTGGAAACATCACAAATCAGACTATGTTGGGGGATGCCGTTCTGACGCTGCAGCTCAAGGATGGTGTGCTTTGCGGTGCACGAGTGGCTAAAATGCATGCAAAGTTTCCTTCCCATTGTTAGGATGTCTTCAGGAACCACTTGACAACCATATTGAACACGTGTGCCATGCAGGGCACATGGCTCAGGCTTCCTTGAGGCATTGCAGACAAGATGTTCCCGTTGTCTGTCACCATGGTTCCCATTTTCAGTTTTCATGGAGTAAGCCATGATTAGATTTCTTGATGAATCACTTTTAGCAGTTTCTCCCGTGTGTCAGCGACCTGTCCAAGTTGCTGTTGTGGCTGTGCAGGAACCACATTCACCCTGTGGGCCGTAAAGGACATGTATTGTCCATGACCGTAGTGACAGCTCCACACATTGGCGCTGCCGTGCACTTTGGTACACACCAACAGGCTCAAGGACTGGCCCACCTTCTGTTTCACATATTTGTGCAGGGCTCGTACTACCTTTTTCGTAAAGAAATGACAGCTTGGGACTCTCCACCTCCGCTTGGCACAAGTCATCAGTTCTCTGAAAGATGCAGAGTCCACCACTTGAAAAGGGAAGAACTTCAGCACCAGTAACTTGGACAGGAGCACATTTAGCTTCTGCGCCGTTGGATGAGTGGGCACATACTGGTTTCTCTTGGACATAGCTTCGCTGATGGATTGCGGGCAGAATGAGTGACTCGAAGTAGGAGGAGCAGGAGCATCTGGACCGACAGAAGATGGGTATGTCAGACATCTTCCTTCGGCTGAGGTGGTGGAGCCTTGGCTGGCTGAAACAGGGAGCGGTGTGCAACTGGTTGATGCAGCAGGCTGGACCACCGCATCAAAGCCATGGTTCTCCCAGGCCACTTTATGGTGATGCGGCATATGGTGATGCAAACATTGGGATCGTGGCCATGTTTCACCTTCTGGTGACTCATCTTGCATGTGGCCAGGTTAACATCCTCCGAATGCTTGATGAAAAACTGCCACACTGCCAAGTAGCTGATTTTTCCCCCAATAGTCCACGTTTGGCTCCAGACTTCCCACTTCTGTCACCATGTTGACTCCCAACCATGCTACCACCTTGCTGGCTAAGCTGTTTCTCACGGGCAGCCTGCAACCCTCTTCTCCTGATGATGATGAAGCCCCTTGTGCACCCGGCTCCCAAGTGCGATCGGCTTCCTAGGAGACTCTCTCCAAGGACTGTATCCACCTTTTCAAGCCCACCGGAGCACCTGAAAGCTGAACTAAGTTATGCAGGCTAAAGTCAGTAACTGCCAAGTCCGGAAGTTTGTGACTAATTGAATCACTGTAAGTTCGCTCATCTCTACCACATTCGTTCATCTCTACCACGTACACTTATGAGAGGTAGACAATATGCTCCGATTAAACTGTATTTAGCTACAAAAACAAGTGTGTAGCTTTGGCTGGCCTTTCACAGTAACTAGGCCCAAATTAGTTTAACAAGGAAAAAAAGTACACCACGTAGGTGTACGTACAGTTTACAATTATGAAAGGAGGACAATACGCTCCTCTGCAAACTGTATTAGTCATTAAAATCAGGTGACTATAGCTTTTAGTGCTCAGTGCCCTAACTGGCACCTATAAGCTTTAGAGTTGTAGTACACACTAGAGCTGTGGCACAGAGTTGCTGTGTAGTACAGCCCAGTACAGTATTATTATGCCCTAATAGCAGGTGACTGTGGCTAATAGTGCTCACCCTGACTGGCCCCTATTAGCTTTTGAGTTGTTGTTCACTCCACTGCAGCAGGACAGAATCGCTGTGTAGTACACTCAAAAGAGTACATTCTCTCTCTCTCCCTCCCTTGCCTGTCAGTGCTTTTCTGTAGTGATTTGGGCTTGTGGTATATCGCTGCTGTAAAGCTGTTTATCTGTGCAACACACACACACTGCTCTCTCTGTGCAATAAAATGCTCTCTCTGATCTAAAAAGCTGAAATGGCTGACTGCAAGATGGCTTCTGATTATATAGGGCTGTGAAATCACAGTGCTGGCTGACTGCTGATAGGCTGCATGCTGCATGTGATTCAGGGTGATCTCGCCTACCCGCCTTCCCAGAGTTCCTTGCCCAATGTCCTCACATGTGGAGCCACCATTTTAGATGCCCTGGTGCCTGGTCCATACTAAATGGAGTTTAATGAAGTGATTTGTTTTATCGAATCACAGCGATATTTGGATTTTTCATAAAATTCATAACAAATTCGGATTCATCAGATTTGATTCGCTCATCCCTATTTATTATCATGGGGTAGATATTTTTTCTACTAGGTTCTATCAAAAGAAAATCTTAGCAATTTTACACTTTAAAATTCTGAATAGATATATATTCAAAAAATAATCCTTACCTGGGAGTTGGTTGTGACTGCATGAGCATATGTATTATTGTTTCACAGGTTTATGTGTGTTTAAGTGATGCAGATAAACATTAACAGATAAAATTTGAAAGATCCAGATAAATAAAAGCTGTTTTCAGGATTTATTATCCAGTCCTATCTATAGGAATTTTCTTTACTTCTATGAATTTGAATTGTTATACAAATTTTATGAGTGATTGAATTTGCACATTTAAACCTGAGCGTATGAGAACCTATAAGATAGTGTTACATATCGGATTACTTGAGCCTCAAGCGTTTGAAAAAATGATGTTACACCACCTTAACTTTTAATAACCTATGTGATCTCTTATTTCTACCTACCCATCCTTTATTAGTAAAGACGATGGGTTTAACCGATCAATATAAATTTCTCAACATTGAAACTGCAACATCGAAAAAGAAAAGATGTGGAATTATGGAAATCAGAGGGTTGCTAGACATGTAAATGATATGCAAATTATAAAAGAAAGGAAACAAAATACTAACACATCTGAATTTACTCAGTATCAAGTATTTGTGTGATATGAAGAAATACACACACACACACACACACACAACTGGGCATGCTATCAGTGAAGTTTTCAATGGTTTTCTGATAAAAGTTTTGTCATGCTGAATGCATTTGAGCATGTAACTCATCAAGATCCTCTACTAGCAACTCCCTTTGCAATTGTCGACCAATGGTAGGAGACAAGTCCAAGAGATGCTACTGGCCAATGTAGCACTTTAGGCCAAGCAGACAACTCACAATAGAGCACGAAACAAGCAGCCGGGCATTGTCATGATGAAAGTCGGCTCCTGGGAAACTTCAGAGAAATGTACATACCACTGGTTTCACACCTAAATCAATGTAAAGCTGAGATGTACCTGGAATGAAGATTAGAAGGGTCCAGGTACCATACATTATGCTCCACCATAATCCAGGGAGGAAGACCTCTTTATTGGATTTCCTACATGGTATCCAGACCAATCTCTGGCTATCATTGTGTCCAAGACAAAAATGGGAGTCATTGCTGAAGAGGATAGATGTCAATTCCAACCTCCATTGATGTCTTGCTCTGTACCATGATAGCCTGGGTGAGAAGTGGTATGAGTTCAATAGAACCCCTATAGCTGAACTACTAGCTCATAGTCTAATGGTGTGCAAGTGTCTTCTAATAGTTTATATAGACAATGATGCCCAAGGCTGGGTAGGAAATGTCAAGTTTGTAGTCGGTCTCCCAACCACTGGGACATGGAACATTGGACAGTAGCAACATTTTGTCATACACAACAAGGGTCTGACTTTTATACTGCAGAAATCCCTGCCACATGCCACAGATTGGAGCTAGATCTAAGTATAGCGCATGTGCAGTAAAGTAATGTTTATAGAAATTGTTCCCTTAAGAGGCTTCTACAAGGACACATGTTCATGCCCTATAAAATCTTAGAGAGAGAGTCTGCCTGGGATTCCATTTTGTTAGAGTCATGAATTCTGCAGAAGCACACCGTGTAATATTGCATTACACCTGCAGCAACCAAGTGCCAGTTCCCTGGACAATAACAGCTGATCATCACAGGTTCTCATTAGGAAAGGAAAACGTCCAATTGTCATCACAAAACCGAATTGTAAAAATGTAAGTCACTCCCTTAAGTAATGCTCAGTACTATGTTTTCTTTATTCTTATTTGCTGAGCTTCCATATAGCTCAATATATTAGTCCAGTTACACAATCTGCAGTTGAACTTTATTTTTGGATTGTCTAAACTATGAACAGTCTTGAAACAGGGAAACAATTACTACAATAGGCTTTGTATTTTCTAAGCAATACCTGCCAATCCTCTTGAAAGCCCACAAATTCTGTTAATTGCCCCTTTTGCACTCTGCTGGTGTAGAAACCATCATGTTTCTACTAGACGCAGAGAATGCCCCCTTGTCACAGATATAATCCTGGGTATATATAGATTGTGGGAGAGATCTCTGTGCTGCCCCATAATGTATTTATACCTACAGTATTTATGAGGTCATCCTTAGGGCAGGGTCACACATAGGGGGGTATTTATCAAAGGATTTATGTGTTTTTTTTCACGTCACTTTGGCTCAATACTTTGGTGCAGTGTCTTTTTGCGCCAAAGTTTGGCGCATCTTCTCCACTGTAATTTTCACAACTTTCTCAAAATCACACAGTCCTGTGTGTGATTTTAACTTTAGTCAGTAATTCATCATTTGCGCCAATCGATCTTTGGTGCAATTTTGGGCAAATCCATTTTTTTTGGCGCAAATCACTGCCAAGTACTTTTGCACATGGAAAACACACTTACCAATGTCAGAAAATGTAAAGGTGTCAAAATACATGAAAAAAATTTTTTGTGAAAGCAGCGACGCCTCCAGGGTTGCTCAATACTATTGTGGTAGGCCTCTGGGGTAGGGGTAGTGTGGTCAGGGTGTTGCTTCAGTATATCAGGGGTTAAGGTTAACCCTATAACTCGTGACGCCAGGCTGAGGGCTAGTATGCTGAGGTAATTCTCCGGCCTATCGCCGCCCTTCCCAGTAACGATAGGTGCATGCATATAATGACTGAAGGTCCGCAAGGTAGTTGAACTTGAACTTGGATAAACTTTACTTAAAGACTTGCGGTACATCCAATGAACAGTAACAGTCTCATTAATACAGTCTCCATACACCTCAATGACTGACAGTTATTGCGGACCTTGACTTTTTATATAAGTCTCAGAATTTAGGGTCATTTGCGAAGATCCGTCTGGATTTAGGGGTTAAATAGGGTCCGATGACCTTGCAGAGTGCTTAGGGATTGATTACACTCACAATTTAGTAAAGATCAGCCTTCGCCGCAAGGCTCGGGCCTAAACTCACTGATGACAGCAGCGCAGATCCTTCCCTGTCAACAGCCCAGGAACAAGAGAGTGAGCAATGGCCGCCTCGCCCTTATATGGGCAGGGGTGGGGCCTTTTGGATTGGTCCATGGTCAGCTGTCACTCACCGTTAGATAGCCTGATGGGTGAACACCTGACTTCCTCCAAAGGTCCCATACACAGAAACCATAGAGTCTTTGGAACGCATCACGTGACCCGCAGGTCCTGCGACGCTAACTAGGTAAGTACACTTACTATACAAATATATACACATTAAATTCAAATAATTTTAATTACAAAAGGGGTGACAAGGGGCTAGCTAAGGATGAGGACCCCACCTACACCTAGGGACTCTGACTTTGGGGACCTCACCACAAGGCAACGGATGCAATCCGGTGCCGGGACACCACACTATCCTGTGACATAGTTGTCTCTGAGGAACCTTCACCCTCCGTTGAGCCAGCATTGGACATGGCCACACAGGTTCAGGAAAGGTAAGCACTAAAGCAGTGGTCTCCAACCTGCGGACCTCCAGTTGTTACAAAACTACAACTCCCAGCATGCCCGGACAGCCAACGGCTGTCCAGGCATGCTGGGAATTGTAGTTTTGCAACATCTGGAGGTCCGCAGGTTGACGACCACTGCACTAAAGTAACAAAAAAAAAAAAACTACCCAAGTTGAAAATAAAATCCATTTCACATGGTGGCTATAAACCCCACAAAAGAAAATTACTCATGTCGCTTGCTGATATACTGCAGGAGGGACTCCGAAATGGCTGCTCTACAGGGTAAAACACGCTGTCCTCTGTGGGGGTAAGTTCTGTGTAAATGGCGCTGTGAACAGCTGATTTCAACATTTGAGCCAAAATTACTAACAACTTGCACCAAATGATAAATTTGGTGCATGTCCACGAAAACCAAAGTGAAAAAAAAAAGGGTAAAAATAAACTGTCAACAGGCAAAATTGCTAAATACCCCCCATAGTGTATACGCAGCACAAATCACGCTGTCTGAAATCTGCTGTGCAGTGGGAAATATGTTGCATATTCTCCTATATGCAGACACACAGGGCTATCCTGCCGCAGCCTTATGTGTGTACTGAGATTTGGAGGCATGCCCACGCATCCAAGTCAGATACACCCCACTACACCCCCAGGGCCCATGAAAATGTCCCTTTAGATGTCGCTGTCAGCTTTTACATATAGTCAGCTGCAGCGATCATCGCATGCCAGCTATTATCGGCAGCCCTCAGCTAAAGCAATCAGCTGAAAAATGCCCGGTATGGCACAGGCTCGAGTCAGGAGATCACCCCATATATGCTTAACGCCACCATACTGTGTATACACATCATGGATCATTAAGGGGTTAAGATACTCCAATATGACATCTCTTATAAACCTCTTACATATAACAAAAATAAAATTACAGGCCTATAATTACCAGGGTCACATTTTATTCCTTTTTGAATATTGGCACCACAACCCTGGGAAACAGACTCTGTCACTATAGAGTATTGAATATTAGAAATAGGGGTCTGTCTATCACGTTACTATGTTCCCTTAGAACGGCATAGTTTAATACCCCATAATAACCATCTTATTGAGATTTGCTGCCTTGTTTATTTGCCTTAATCATTCCTCTTCTGCCTCTTCCGTTATATTTGGCAGCTTATAGCAAACCCCTATCAGTATTTTATTATTTTTCTCTCAATACATCACTACCTAAAGGGACTCTACATTATCATTTCTTTCAGATATATCTTCTTGCAGTGCGGCCTTTAGACAGGACTTTACATAAAGCAAACTCCTCCCCCTTCCTTGTAAATTAACCATCCAGTCATATCTATCATTTAACCATGTCTCTGTTATTCATAATATGTCTTATTTTTCTTCAGACATTATAAAGTCCAGTACATCAATTTTATTGGTCACACTTCTAGCATCAGGCAGCATACAATTTATAGGGGTGTTACGCCGAGCGCTCTGGGTCCCCGCTCCTCCCCGGAGCGCTCGCAGCGTCCTCTCATTCGCAGCGCCCCGGTCAGACCTGCTGACCGGGTGCGCTGCAATATCACTCCCAGCCGGGATGCGATTCGCGACTGGGGAGGCGCCCGCTCGCGATGCACATCACGGCTCCCGTACCTGACCCGTTCCCCGTCTGTGTTGTACCGGCACGCGCAGCCCCACTCCTTAGGGCGCGCACGCGCGCCGGGTCTCTGCAATTTAAAGGGCCACTGCGCAGCAGGCCTAATCAGTGTCATCACCTGTGCACTCCCTACTTATATCTCACTTCTCCTGCACTCCCTCGCCGGATCTTGTTGCCATTGTGCCAGTGAAAGCGTTCCCTTGTGTGTTCCTAGCCTGGGTTCCAGACCTCCTGCCGTTGCCCCTGACTACGATCCTTGCTGCCTGCCCTGACCTTCTGCTACGTCCGACCTTGCTCTTGTCTACTCCCTTGTACCGCGCTTATCTTCAGCAGTCAGAGAGGTTGAGCCATTGCTGGTGGATACGACCTGGTTGCTACCGCCGCTGCAAGACCATCCCACTTTGCGGCGGGCTCTGGTGAATACCAGTAGCAACTTAGAACCGGTCCACCAACACGGTCCACGCCAATCCCTCTCTGGCATATAGGATCCACCTCCAGCCAGCCGAATTGTGACAAGGGGTATTAAGCATATCCCTATTAACTCTGCTAACCACTCTCTCTGCTACACCCAGGCATATTAATAAGTCCAGTTTGTGATCTACACTATCTTGTCCTCTGCATATGTAATTGCCTCTCCTGCCAGGCCCTAGTTTAAACACTCTTAATAATCTTCTCCCCATGCACAGCTTCACCCTCCCCATTTAAGCGCTGCCTATTGCTACCATAGAGCCTATAGCCAACATCCTTCCTACACCAGTGATTACGCTACTTGTTTATTTCCCTATTCTTTTGCTGCCTTCTTGGTGATGACTTGTGGTACAAGTAGTATTTAAGAAAACATTGTCTTGAGGTTTTTTTTGCCTTACATTTGCTGCCTAAGTCCCTGAAATCTATCACCTACATCTATCTTTGTCATTGATGACAATATGCACCATGACCACTGGATCTTGATCAACTCCTCCCAGTAATCTGTCAACATGGCTGACAGGCAGTGTCTTGCGGCAGCAATGCCAATCATGAACTAACTTTCAACTCACGTGCCAAGTTGACAAATTTGTTGGGCTGTGCCAGATCACCACAGGCTTCCCTGACACTATTCCCTCTTTCCCACCTTCTAAGTGTCACCCAACTAGCTGCTTTCTTCTCCTGTACCTCCAGACCACTATCCTCCCCCACATCTGCCCCAGAGAGTACTTGCTTAGTGAGCAGCAAACTCTATTCCAAGTTATCAATGGATCTCAATCTTGCAAGCTGCTCATTTACGTCTAGAATCTGAACACATCAATATGCACCCTTGAACGGCTGCTCAGGGATTGCATACATTGAACAAGATGTACATTGAACAGCATTGCTAATCATGAAGGAAATTTTTAACAAATGGGGATATTGGATAACACACAACAAACAAATGAAGACGGTAAATAAATGTGGTTGGCTCTCTTCTAAAAGCCTTGAATCTAAAGTCCCTTAATCGTAAATCACACCCAAACTTAAGACAAAACACACTTCACATCAAAAACACTTAAATGCTCCCCACTTGCTTTTTAAGTTAGCTTTTTAAAGTATTCCCACTTTGCTGACCCCCTTGCTCTCTCCTTCTTGCTCCCAATAAACTGCAGTTCAGCTATATATGAACACAAACCCATCGCCACCTTAGTGCATGTATAAAATACACAACTGGAAAAGAAATTACCAAAATAAACTACCCTTAAAACAAGAAGACAATGAGGTAACTGCCACATACCTGCATACGTATACTGATGAAATGAGCCTTAATATCCCTGAAGAATCCCATTAAATGTAACATAATATACCGTACCTACACAGTAAAACTTGATCTTCACCAATTTACTTCATCAATTCTTTTCACAATGCAAATCTCATGCACTTATGTCTTAAGAAACCAGTATGTCTTACAAAGATCTACTGCTAATTTTCTCATTATACTAAAAATAGAGTGACAATGAGCCCACCGGGAATACAATGTGAAGGCATGCTTGTTCAAAAATGTGGTATTCATCTTAAGAGTTGTAAGGAGAAGAACACTATATAAAGAGGTAACATTTGCAGCTGTATATCCAGTGTCTGTGGAGCTGTGATGCCAGGCAAACACTTCTCCAATGCTTTACGCTAATTGTATCATTCTGCACATGAACCTGACTGAAAATGCCATACGCATAGTTTTCCTCTTTCTAACTCCAGTGTTGTTTAAGAATAATACTGTATATGCATCTTTTACCTGCATATACTGCAGGGAGTTGGTAGACATTATACCTTAAAAAATAGCCCAAAAACTGCCTTCTCTTTTTTTATCCTCCCTTAAGTCTGGGTTTTCACACAGGTTTTTTTCTGGTGGTTTCTGCAGTTTTTGAGCCAAAGCCAGAAGTGTATTAACCTGTTCATGACGTAGGGCATATCCATACGCCCTGCATCCCGAGTCCTTAAGGACGTAGGGCGTATGGATATGCCTGTGGGAATTCCAGTCCCCGCCGCTAGCTGGTTGGGGACCGGACCTGGATGCCTGCTGTAATCATTCCGCAGGCATCCCGGCACATCTCCAAGGGGGGTCCTGAGACCCCCCCATGTCGGCGATCGGAGAAAATCACATGTCAATTCAGACATGCGATTTTCTCCTCTTCCAGGCTGATCGGGTCTCTGGTGACCCGATCACCCGGAAAATAGGGATGATCGGAGCTGTCAGTGACAGCCCCGATCATCCTGAGGGATAGGAGCAAGGTTGCAGTGCTGCAACCTCCTCCTATTCCCTGCCATTAGTCAGAAATGAGCTTTGACCAATTGTAGTGCACGACACGGGGTTGCCATGGAAACCCCTCGCTCTGCTCAACCCTGGATGTCGAGCAGAATGGTGGGATAAGATGGCGGCCGGTACCTGGAAATAAGATGCCGTGGGGACTGCCGATCATCAGTGGAGGCAGCGGAGATCAGCGGCGCAGGTAGATAAGCGACGGTGTGGAGGGGGGGAAGGATGGTGGCAGTAAAGCGATCTTTACTGCTGCCCTTCTAGTGGTTGCCAAACTGCAACTCCCAGCATGCCCAGACAACCAAAGGCTGGGCATGCTGGGAGTTGTAGTTTTGCAACATCTGGAGGGTCACAGTTTGGAGACCACTATTACAGTGGTGCCCAAATGGTAGCCCTCCAGATTTTGCCAAACTACAACTCTCAGCATGCCGAGACTGCCCAGGCATGCTGGGAGTTGTAGTTTTGTAACATCTGTCCCTTCAGATTTTGCAATTTTCATGAAATTTTTGAAAATTGCTGCTCTACTTTGAAGCCCTCAAATTTTTTCAAAAAGTAAAAATATGTCCAGTTTATATGCCAACATAAAGTAGACATATTGTATATGTGAATCAATATAAAATTTATTTGGAATATCAATTTTCCTTACAAGCAGAGAGTTTCAAAGTTAGAAAAATGCTAATTTTTCAACATTTTCATGACATTTTGGGATTTTTCACCAAGAAAGGATGCAAGTAACTGCTAAAATAAAGTAGAATATGTCAAGAAAAAACGATCTTAGAATCAGAATAATCAGTAAAAGCATTCAGAGTTATTAATTCTTAAAGTGACAGTGATCAGAATTGCGAAAAAGGGCTGCGTCCTTAAGGTGAAAATGAGCTGCGTCCTTAAGGGGTTAAAAAAGGAATGGAAATATATAAGAAGGACTTATACATCTCCTTCCTGCTGGATCCACTTCTGACTTTGGCTCAAAAACTGCAGTGGCAGTTTTACCAAAAAACAAACATGTGCCTAGCCTAAGCCATTATTTTTTTATTTTCTTTCCAAAATAGTGTGTATTTGTATAGGTGTTTTTTACGTGGCATTTTTACAAGGATTTATATTAAAGAATTGGAAGGAAAATAGTCAGAAAAAAAGGCTTTACACATGTATTTTTTTAAATTTCCAACCTATAGAAGTTTATGGGAGGAAAAACACCATAAAAACTGGGGGGGGGGGGGGGGGGAACAGAGCCAAAAAATGACACTAAAGGATGAGCTAACATCTGGTCTCAATGTTTTTGCCAAAAAAAATGGAATGTGGCGAATATGGCTCTTTTTGTCAGTGTGTCTGATTCTTGCCTTGTTCGGACATGTTTACACAATGTTTATTTCAGATGTACAAAGTGTCCAATTTTCATGAAAAAAAAAGCTGCAAAAGATTGTCATTTTTTAAAATAATTGATCAAGAAAAATTGTGATTTTTTTAACGTCTGGAAATACCAATTTAACCCCTTAAGGACCAAGGACGTACCGGTACATCCTTGGCCCTGCTCTCCTGATATACAGTAACCCCGCATCATATCACGGCAGGCCCAGCGTCATAGTGAAGCCGGGACCCGCCTCTAATAGCGCGCAGCGCCGATCGCGGTGCCGTGTGCTATTAACCCTTTAGCCGCGCGCTCAGAGCTGAGCCGCACGGCTAAAACCGAAAGTGAAAGTTGCCGGCTAGCTGAGTGGGCTGTTCGGAATAGCCGCAGCGAAATCGTGGCATCCCGAACAACTTACAGGACAGCTGGAGGGCACCTACCTGCCTCCTCGCTGTCCGGTCGCCGAATGACTGCTCAGTGCCTGAGATCCAGGCATGAGCAGTCATGCGGCAGAATCGTCGATCACTGGTTTCCTATGAGAAACCAGTGATCAATGATGAAGATTAGTGTGTGCAGTGTTATAGGTTCCTATGGGACCTATAACACTGCAAAAAAAAAGTGAAAAAAAAAAGTTAATAAAGATCATTTAACTCCTCCCCTATTAAAAGTTTGAATCACCCCCCTTTTCCAATAAAAAAAAACACACTGTAAATAAAAATAAACATATATGGTATCACCGCGTGCGGAAATGTCCGAATTATAAAAATATATCATTAATTAAACCACTCGGTCAATGGCGTTCGCGCAAAAAAAATTCCAAAGTCCAAAATAGTGCATTTTTGGTCACTTTTTATATCATTTAAAAATGAATAAAAAGCGATCAATAAGTCCTATCAATGCAAAAATGGTACCGTTAAAAACTTCAGATCACGGCGCAAAAAATGAGCCCTCATACAGCCCCATACGCGGAAAAATAAAATAGTTATAGGGGTCAGAAGATGACAATTTTAAACGTATTAATTTTCCTGCATGTAGTTATGATTTTTTCCAGAAGTCCGACAAAATCAAACCTATATAAGTAGGGTATCATTTTAATTGTATGGACCTACAGAATAAAGATAAGGTGTCATTTTTACCAAAAAATGTACTACGTAGAAACGGAAGCCCCCAAAAGTTACAAAATGGCGTTTTTTTTTTCAATTTTATCGCACAATGATTTTTTTTCCGTTTCACCGTACATTTTTGGGCAAAATGACTGATGTCATTACAAAGTAGAATTTGTGGCACAAAAAATAAGCCCTCATATGGATTTTTAGGTGCAAAATTGAAAGAGTTATGATTTTTTAAAGGCAAGGAGCAAAAAACGAAAATGCAAAAACGGAAAAAAAAACGGTCCTTAAGGGGTTAAAGAATTGCTTTTCATGTCGTAATGTCACTTCATTTTAAGGCTAAAATAGTTACAGCCAAAAATGTATTTGTGCGTTTTAATAATAAAAATGGGCATTTCATGGCTCCAAAGATGGGTGAAAGTACATTGTGTTAACATGGTCTTATTCTTATTGTCACCAGGAGGCCCAAATGTTTAATGGGCATATCTGCACCCACTTGTTAATCTCTCATAAGGTATTGTATTGGTACTCTAACAGAAAGGAGGTCTCTCCACCCTAAATACTATTTTTGAACTGCAGACTCCTCCAACTTCATACTATATGGTAATTTTTTCCACAGAAATAGATTTCCCTAATACTCCATCTAGTTGGATATGCCAGTGAATGAAACTGGTACTTTATAGTAGGGTCAGTAGTGTCCTATGGGCACCATATTAGAGAATCTTATCCTGGAGGATGAAGCTGCAATTAGGTCGGTATTAGATGAGCGCAATATTGCCAAATTTTTGCATCCCTATTATGCCACGGTGCCGGCGTGACTGTGAGTTTAATGACGCAAACTAAAAGCATCAAAAATGCCTGTGATGTTTCCAGTTCAGGTCATCAAACTTGTGACTAGGCCGGGACTTGCTTCCAAAATCCTGACCAAAAATTTGCCTGTATTACGCTCGCCAGAAACAAGCCTTAGGTTATGTTCTCACTTTGTTAAAAATGCAGGCGTATTTTCAAACAATGTGGTTTTTACCATAGTTATCAAAATAAATGCTGATTTTTCAATTACGTGTGTAAACAAACACCTGTATTTTTCTTGATGGGGTGAACATAGCAAGAATTTTTTGAGTCCGTAAAACATAGGGGGAGATTTATCAAAACTTGTCTAGATGAAAAGTTGCCCAGTTGCCCAACCAATCAGATCACTTCTTTCATTTTGCAGAGGCCTTGTTAAAAATTAAAAAAGCAAGCTGATTGGTTGCTATGGGCAACTGGGCAACTTTTCCTCTGGACAGGTTTTGATAAATCTTCCCCATTGTTTTCATTGTGGACCACAAAATGGAGATAATGTTGATCCATAAGGCTATTTCTAATAGGCATATAAAATATGCACATATTTTAGAAATGCGTCTTCCATTTTCAGAAAGAAAAATGCTGATTGGTGTTAAGCCTAATTAGGCTGTATTTGTGGGAGGGGCGGGTAATATATATACGCCCCACGCCCACAGTCAGGTGCGTGTGTGGCGTTTTGGCGCATGTACCTAGGCTCTGGTAAGCGCACACGTCCTTCCGGCTTCCATAGACTTCAGCTTGCGGGTTTTTACAGGCTCGTCTCCCGAAAGGTAAGGGACGGTTGTTGCAGCATGTTCAGGGGTTTGGGGCAGGGGCAGAGTGCCGGTCACGGCGTCCACGATCTCTCGGGGGACGCAGCGCAGCTCCACTGGGGCTCCGGAGATGCCGGCAACATTCAGGGGAGGAGCCAATCCTGGCCGGGACCAGCTCCCCGCTGATTGGCCGTGGTCAGCGGGGAGGCGGGAGCACGGTCCCCGTCATCTCCTCAGGGCAGGTTATGGTGCAGGGGGACAGAGGTATCCACGAGTGTCCAGCTCCTCAGGTCAGGTCTGGCATGACCAGGGGGCCAGGGAGCGGGGCTTGCTGTCGGCGTGGTGGCCGGTCGGGCGGGCGCGGGCGGTGTAGCAGAGTCCTGTACTGGGGCTCTGCGGCGCTGTCCGGGCGTGCGCGGCAACTGCGCATCACGGCGGCTCCCTTCCGGGTCCCGGGTCGGGCTGCCAGGCAGAAGTGAAGCATTTCCTCCCCGGGGTCCTGGTGTGCTGTCATGGCGCCGCGCCGCCGCTTCCCTCAGTCCGCTCCTCGGTGGTGGCAGGGCCGTGGTGACGCGTTGCCATGGTAGTAAAATATATATATATATATATATATATATATATATATACATAATAAATAACATAGCATATATAAATGTCCAGATCACGGGCAGGACAGGGGGAGTGGGGAGGGACCGCTGGGACCTCTATGATGATCCTGCTGGTCACTAGCACAACACATCCCTCCAGGTGCTGGGGTTTCCTGTCCCCTGACAACGTTCCCGAGGGAGGGGGGACATAGGCACCACCCAAAAACAGTTGCAATGAGCATGGGTTAAAAAAAAAAAAAAACACATATGGTTACACATGGTTTCATACAGGCTTCATTATAGTTTCTGAAAAAAAATTATAATAAATTATATATATATATATGTATATATCTATATATCTATATCTATATATATATATATATATATATATATATATATATATATATATATATATATAAAATTTATGTTTTTTTATGGCGTTTTATGTTTTCTTACGCCCAGGGGAATTCACATGTCCGAACAAGCACAGCCTAGCATTAACCAAGGGTCAACTCAGATGGTCGGATGGTTGCTTCGAATTGGACCTCAAAACAATCAAGACCTGCAGAGACGGAACAGTAGTCAAGTTTTTCCCCTCCGGGAACCCATGGTGTCCAGTACGAGTGTTATCCTCATTAGTGGGAGCATTGAAGGACAAACCAGGCAATTGCCCTCTGTTACCGTTTGCTACCAGGGCACTCACGACATCCCAATTTTACAAATATCTCAGACCACTAGTTCGAAGTCTTGGGCTCGATGCCAGGAGATACTCAGGGTACTACTTCCGGAAAGGAGCCGCGTCCGTGGCATCGGCTCACAAGGTCCCACCGCACATAATCAAGAAACTAGGTAGATAGAGTTCTGGTTGCTTTGCCACCTATGTCCCTGACCCGCGCATTGAAATGGCGGACGTGTTCAAGTATTTAGCCCTGAATGATCAATAAACATTTCTTGATAATTTCCTATCTTGGTGTCTTTTTTGCCCACTAAAGGCTGATCATCGGTCGCGGTTTTGGGCACAGTTCAACCGCATTATATAGGGTGTTGTTATGAATCCTTTATTTTCAGCTTCCAGTAAAGACCAGCAGCATAAGTGTTTTCAACTTCAGTACGTAGATAGCCCTGACCACAATTGAAATTTATGGTGATGGACTAAATTCCATCCATATTTGATCCATATTGCATCCGTATTTCATACATTTTCATTCATTGTACATGCCCACCATTATTTATTGTGCAGGAATATGGATGCAATACTGATGAAATACTGATGACATGACTGATATCCAAAGGATAGGGGATAAGATGTCTGATCGCGGGGGTCCCACTGCTGGGGACCCTGCAATCTCTGCAGCGGCACCCTGCCGTCATCACTACAGAGCAAACGGGCTCTGTGCGTGATGATGGGGCATTGCAGGGGACAGAGCATCTTGACTTTACGGCTCCACCCCGTGACATCATGCCCCGCCCCCTTAATACAAATCTATGGGAGGGGGCGTGATGATCACCATGCCCTCGTGACGTCACCTCCCGCACACTCAATACAATTCTATGGGAGGGGGAATGGTGATCATCACGCCCCCTCCCATAGATTTGTATTAAGGGGCGGGGCATGATGTCACGGGGTGGAGCCGTAAAGTCACGATGATCTGTCCCCTGCACGCAATGCTCCATCCTCTGCATCGCCCCATCATCCCGCACAGAGCCAGTGTGCTCTATAGTGATGACAGTGGGGTGCCGCTGCAGAGATCGCGGGGGTCCCCAGTGGCGGGACCCCCGTGATCAGGCATTTTATCCCCTATCCTTTGGATAGGGGATAAGATCTCTGGGGCGGAGTACCCCTTTAAACTGCATCAGATTTTCAAGTCCTAAAACTACATAAAGAGAGACAAATCAAAAATATTAACTTGGGCTTCTTTTATTTAGGAAAATTATCCAATTTCCCATTGTGGAGTTGGAATTATGGGAACCTTTAGGAATGTCAGTAGAGAGGAGCAAACAAAAGCAGAAGAACATGGTTACACTTAGAACTTTGCTTAAAATAAACATTATAACGAACATTAGAACTTTGCTAGATTGGCTTCGGGCAAGTCTGGCAATAGTGCTTTTATGGAAGAAGGAATAAGGAGCACATGGCGTTTGGTGTCTTAATGCATATAATGAGAAAGTAGGAACACTGAGATGGCATCAGGGTATCCCGGAATACTCTGCAGCTATCAGCAAGATCCCATGCTTGCACACATCTCCTAGACTAATCAGAAAACAGCATGGGATGGGTTTAATGACAAAACCCTATGGTCTGCATTGCGGCCTCCATCTTGTACAGACAAGAGCACACACAGAACTCACTGTGGAACTACAGAGATCAGCAAGAGAAACTATCACACCACAACACAACACAAACCAATTTCAGGAAGCCATTGTGCAGTGGTCTGGGCTGACCTGCATTACTGTGTCCAGTGATTCAACAAGTCAATAGAATGATACCACATAGAGCAAAGCTTTGTACAGTGGGCTAACCTGCATTTTAACTGTATGTTCTGTGTTTAAGCGTACATAGAGCATTTCTAGCTGGTTTTGGGTGCGTTCACACGGGGGTATTTGTCAGCGGATCCGCAGCTGCGGATCCGCTGACAAAGGCCCCTAAAGTGCTGCCCTCTTTGTGCCTGCTAATAGCGGCAATCCGCCGCTACCAGCAGACACACAGTGAAGTGCGAGTCGCAGTGTATCCGCACATCGCGGCTCCTCCCCCGGCTCCCTGAGCTACACAGAGAGCGGCCGCGATGTGTGCGAGTACACTGCAGCGTAACTCGCACATCGCAGTGTCTGCTGGTAGCGGCGGATTGCCACTATTAGCAGGCACAAAGAGGGCAGCACTTTAGGGGCCTTTGTCAGCGGTTCCGCAGCTGCGGATCCGCTGACAAATACCCCCGTGTGAACGCACCCTTTAACAACAAAAAAACTGCATTTCTATCTATGAGGGTGAAATCTGTCTAGGTCTTTTACTGCATGTTAACTTTCATTTCTGACTTAAGTAAAATTAGGAAATTTTTTGCTTAGTTTAACAAAAAAAAACTGCATTTCTAGCTTTGAGAGTAAAATTTTTAATTTGCCAGTATTTTCTGGGTTTTAGTGAAAACAGAGCATTTTTACTTGGGTTTTACAAAAAACGGCATATTTATGCCATATTACATTTCATTTCTAGGTTTAAGCAAAACAGGGTATTTTTAACTGGGTTTGACAAAAAAAATGATTTTCTAGCTGTCAGAGTGAAATTTGAATAGGCCTTTTAAGCCAAGTTACTTGTATTTTCTGAGTTTATAGAGTACTTGTCATGTGCTCAATTAATGCTTATATCCTCCAAGTTCACTCTCCCTATCATAATAATTCACCACTGCCTTTATTTTTATTATTTTTAAGTTTTCTACCTTGAAATGGTCTGTACCTTCTGCTCACTCCCAGTGAGCTCCACAGACTGGGAAGGGGCATTCCCTGGCAGGCATGCTATCCTCTGAAGCCCTGCTCCCTGCTCCAAATGAAGCTGAAATATTCAGCACAATATACAGCATAATATTCAGCACTATGCAATGAAGGCATTATGATCCTAAAGTCTAGCTCAGCTCAAAAGGAAAGGGAGCTGAAACAATCAGCTGTAAACACTGTGCTGAGCTGAGGCCCTATCTGCATTCCCGGCCTTTTGTCTCTGCCAGGTTGCTGCAGGAGACAATTTGCAAACAGGAATGAAGACAGGACCAGATGTAGGACCCCTGGTGGCTTTTAGGGGTTAATTCAAAACATAAGGTTATAACATTTAATTAAGAAGTATATTAGAAAGATCATTTAAATAGGCTAAACTATAACATATTGGGCCTCATTTACTAAGCTGAAACCGAGAGTTTTTGTCTGGTCATTTTGAAGTGTCTGAGACATGTCTGCGCCAGTCTGCGCCAGTGTGCGCCTGGAAAATCCAACAAACCCGACATTGCACTGTGAAAATCCGAAAAGGGGCATGGTTTCACAACCTGACCAATTTACTATTGAATACACAGAAAATTCTGTGGGTAAATGGATGGAAATATCCACCTGGAAAAAGCTGGTCAGAAAATGTTCCCGATTTTTCCCAATAGTAAATAGAGAGCAATCCTTCAAGTCTGATACAACTTTTCCCACTAGTGAAAACCCGACACTCTTAGTAAATGAGGCCCATTATTGTTTATTACTAATGACAGGTACCATTTAAGTAAAAACAGAGCAATTTTAGTTGGGTTTAAAAAAAACTGTATTTCTAGCTGTGAGAGTGAAATTTGGACTGGACTGGTTGGCTCCTTCTCGGTCATCTCAGAAAGAGGAAGGGTCTGGCGATATATGACATTATGCTGATTGTTAGGAGTCATGCACACTCTTCGCTGGCCGGCGTGGTCTGTGCTGCGATTTGCATCCCGCGATGCGATCGCGCCCAGCCCATTGCCCGTTACCATCCCTGTCGTCCCCATGTCTCCTCTGTTCTTCCTGGCTGTTGGCACCCCCATTGCGCTTGCGCCTGCTCTATGAAATTTAAAGGGCCAGTACGCCACTAATTGGTCCTTGTTGTTTCCTGCTCCTTTATCTGTCTGCACTTCCTTTAACCCCTGCCAGATCTTTGTGCCTTGCTGCCTTAGAGAAAGCATACCTCCAGTGTGTTCTGCTATTCCTTGTACCAGTTCCTTCAGCTCCGTTCCCTGACCTTGCTTTAGTGCTGCCTGTCCTGACCTTGCAGCCTGTCCCCGACTACGAGTTTGCCACATCCTTCCTGTACCATGTTACACCTCGGCAGCCTGTGTGGATGAGTCATATCAGGGGTAGCGAACTGGGTGCCTCCTGCCGCTGCAAGTCCATCCCACTTTGTGGCGGGCTCTGGTGAAAACCTGCGGCACCTTAGACTCCGCTACCTGATACGGCCCACGCCATCATCCACACAGGTTCAGCACTGCACGGATCCACTTCACCACTGCTGTTACACCGATGTCAGTGGATTCCTCATCTTCTACAGTTGCATGGCACAGGTGGTCTACTTTATCATCTCTGTCTTTGCTTCCCCCTTTCTCACATTAGCAAATGTTAAAGGTTGTCCAGCCAAAAATAGCTTAGGCTGGGTTCACATCACATTTTTCAACTACGGTTCCCGCATACGTTTTCATTAGTGAAAAGGAATGGAACGGTATTGAAAACGGTATACCTAGGCAAAGCATTGCAAACCGTATGCACCCTGATGCATACGGTTGCGTACGGTTTGCTTGCAATACGGTTTTTAACAGTACTCCAACGCGTGTTCAACCACGGTTTTGACTCTGGTTTGAAAACCGTATTGCAACCGCATACCTTTTTTTTTTAACATGGACGTCAATAGGAAACCCACATGTATACGGTTCCATACAGCGAAACCGTATGCTTTTTTTCTTTGCACATGCGCATTTGCATCCTTAAGTCCCCACCCAAGACCCCTCCCATTAAAAATGGACAGAATTTTCAAAAGCGTATGTTTTTTTTTTATGCACTTTTAACCCCTTAAGGACCAATACAAATAAACCTGTACGCCCCTGAAAGACCAGGCCTGTTTTTTCACATCGGGGATGCCTGTCTTTATTAGAGAATAACTCTGGTAACGTTTTGCCAATCACGATAATTCTGACATTGTTTTTTTGTCACAAGTTGTCCTTCATGTACATAGTAAAAGTACGCCGATATCATTTGTAGTTTTTTTTTATAAGGCAAAAAATCATGAAATTTTTACAAAAGATTACGATTGTTTGCTATTTTAACACTAATAGGGTGCATATATTTATACATACTGACCAAATAGTTTATGAAACTTATACTTTCAGATGTCTACTTTATTTTGACGTAATTTTTTTTGTTTTTAGTTAGAAGCCTAACAATTTAACTTGAAATTTTGAAAATTTTGAAAATTTGAAAAGTACATCTTTTTATGTGTGCTATGCAAGGTTTGCAGAAATTAAAAGGTAGTAGAACATAGGAACACCCCCCCCCCAAATGACCCCATTTTAAAAACTAGACCCCTCAAGGTATTCACTAGGGGGTTCAGTGAGTATTTTAACACCATAGTTTTTTGGCAGGAATTATTACAAAGTCAGTGTTAAAAATTCGAAATTTGCAATTTTTCACAAATGCATCATTTGGGGGGCATATTTTTGTACATCACTTCTGATATTGAAAGAAATGCACCCTATATTTTATTTAGCTGCTTGTCCCATGTTCGGAAATACCCCCGCTTTGGCCATATATGGTTCCTTGGCCGCGTGGTAGGACTCAGAAGGAGAGGAGCGCCATTTGGCTTTCAGGGCAGAACAGTACCCCCACCCCCACAAGTGACCCCATTTATATACCGCACTCCTACAAGTTATTGGCTGGACCAGGGACCACTCTGATTGGTCCTTGGTCGGCTGGCAGTATAACGTGTCTGTCTGTGACAGTTAAGGCTCCTGATGGATATATCCGCCATGTTGTGGGAATAAGCACCCGCTCATGGAGAATATATCCATCACTGCTGCAGCTGGGTAGCTCAGTGTGTCCGCTCATGACTGCTGGCGGGAAATCCGCCGCTATGAGTGGACACACAAAGCTACCCAGCCGCAGCAGCGAGCTCATTACCGTGACTGCTGCAGAATGTGTAGGATCACATGGTGGACATCCGCAGCATATTACATGCTGCGGATGTCCGCCAATGCGATCCTACACATTATGCATTTTTTTAAATTAGATTCATTTAATAAATATATTTTTAATATATATATATATATATTTTTTTTTTTTATTATTATTTTTTTTACACTTTTACTACATTTTAATTTATTTTTACACTTTTATTTTTTTTTATTTTTTTATTTTTTTACACTTTTTAATGCTTTGGAATACTTAGTATTCCAAAGCATTATAGTTATGTGCTGCCTGCCAGTTTTCACTAGCAGGCAGCATATTAGGACGTGCCTCTGGCACGTCCTTTCAGGCAATACCCAGGGCAGACCTGGGGGTCTTTGTAGGACCCCCGGCTGCCCAGGTATGCAGCAGCACCCCACGATCGCGCTGCGGGGTGCTGCAGAGGAGACAGAGGGAGCCCCCTCCCTCTGTCAGAACTCCTTACAGCGTGCGGTCACTTCTGACCGCGGCTGTAAGGGTTAAACTGCCGGGAGTGAAGTGAACTTCACTCCCGACAGTGCGGCAGGCCCCGGCCAGCCGCGTATTACACGTAGCACCCCGCGATCGCGATGCGGGGTGCTGCAGAGGAGACAGAGGGAGCTCCCTCCCTCTGTCATAACACTTACAGCCCGCGGTCACTTCCGACCGCGGCTCTAAGGGTTAAAACTGCCGGGCCCGAAGTTTACTTCGGTCCTGGCAGTGCAGCAGGGTCCCGGCTGTGTGATACAGCCGAGTCCCTGCCGCGATCTCGTGGGTGCACTGGGCAGCACCCACGAGAAGAATGGACGAGTATAGACGTCCAGGTGCGGGAACGCCCGCCAACCTGGACGTCTATACTCGTCCGTGGATGTTATCGTGTTAAAAACAGTATACTGTTTAAAACTGCATACGGTTTACTTTTTCCCATACTGTTCCATCAGTTTTTTTCCCATACGGTTTTTGATAGAAAAGGTATGCGGGAACCGTAGTTGAAAAACGTGATGTGAACCCAGCCTTATCCCCTATTCAGAGGGACACCCTACAATCTCCAGAACAGGGCCTGATCTCTGCACATCCTGGAGCTGCAGACGCCACATCATCCATTTATTTCTATGGGAGCACTGGAGAAATCTAGCTATAACTCGAAATTGCAGTGGGTCTTAGGAGTATCTCAGGAGTGAGACATGGTGTGATCTAATTTTTTTACATGTCTGGACAACATGCCAAAAGGTTATTTAAATGACAGTAACACTTTTAAAAAAAGACTACAAAAACCACAGTGAAAGACATGCTTTGATAATTGTAGTATGCAGTGTCCGTTAATGCTTCTCATAATTTATGATACACATGTGCTAAGTAGTATTTATACCAAAAACTTGCTGTTGGAAAACTACAACTCCCAGTATGCCCAGACAGCCAAAGGCTGTCTGGGCATGCTGGGAGTTGTAGTTTTGCAACAGCTGGAGGCTCACTGGTTGGGAAACACTGATCTACTCTATGTGTATGTATGAAACATGCATGTACAGTATGTCATGTGTACAGTATGTGTGCTGTGTGTGTATATAATGCATGTACAGTATATATATAATGTGTATAGAATATAAATGATGTGTGTATATAATGCATGTACAGTATATAATGTGTACAGTATATACATTATGTGTGTATATAATGCATGTACAGTATGTAATATGTGCAGTATGTGTGCTGTGTGTATGTAATGCATGTACAGTATATAATGTGTACAGTATGTGTGTATGATGCATGTACAGTATGTAATGTGTACAGTATGTGTGTTGTGTGTGTATATAATGCATGACAGTATTTAATGTATACAGTATGTGTATGATGCATGTACAGTATGTAATGTGTACAGTATGTGGGTTGTGTGTGTGTATAATGCATGTACAGTATGTAATGTGTGCAGTATGTGTTGTGTGTGTGTGTATAATGCATGTACAGTATGTAATGTGTGCAGTATGTGTGTTGTGTGTATATAATGCATGCATGTACATAATGTGTACAGTATGTGTGTTGCACGTTACAGTATGTGTGCTGTGTGTATATAATGCATGTACAGTATGTAATGTGTGCAGTATGTGTTGTGTGTGTGTGTATAATGCATGTACAGTATGTAATGTGTGCAGTATGTGTGTTGTGTGTATATAATGCATGCATGTACATAATGTGTACAGTATGTGTGTTGTGTGTATATAATGCATGTACAGTATTTAATGTGTACAGTATGTGTGTATAATGCATGTACAGTATGTAATGTGTACAGTATGTGTGTTGTGTGTATATAATGCATGTTACAGCATGTGTGTGCATGATGCATGTACAGTATGTAATGTGTACAGTATGTGTGTGTATGATGCATGTACAGTATGTAATGTGTACAGTTTGTGTGTGTATGATGCATGTTCAGTAAGTAATGTGTGTAGTAAGTGTGTTGTGTGTATATAATGCATGCATGTACAGTATGTAATGTGTACAGTATGTGAGTGTATGATGTGTGTACAGTATGTAATGTGTACAGTATGTGTGTATGATTCGTGTACAGTATGTAATGTGTGCAGTATGTGTGTATGATTTGTGTACAGTATGTAATGTGTACAGTATGTGTGTATGATTCGTGTACAGTATGTAATGTGTACAGTATGTGTGTATGATTTGTGTACAGTATGTAATGTGTACAGTATGTGTGTATGATTCGTGTACAGTATGTAATGTGTACAGTATGTGTGTGTATGATGTGTGTACAGTATGTAATGTGTACAGTATGTGTGTATGATACATGTACAGTATGTAATGTGTACAGTATGTGTGGTGTGTATGACGCATGCATGTACGTGTATATGATCTGAACCTGTCACCAAGTTTTACCTCATAGGCTCACACTGTGCTATGGGCCTTTTAATAAACATTTCTACCATGTCTGTGCTATAGCTGACACCGTTAGCGCAATTCACATATTTAATTCATCCATGCGCCCTATTCAAATTGTTTTATTGTCATCTGTACATGGGATTCTGTGTTTAATATCAATATAACCAAGGGAAGTATAACAATATATGCATAAAAATTGCCCTTATGCATTAGGGAGGACTATTAGGTATACAGTGAGTCAAAGGGACCTAGGAGTCTGGAGGAGGACTAAGATATTTGAGGTGACTGAAGGGTCTGGGGGTGACTGAGGGGTCAGAGAGGAGAAGACAGGGGTCTGGAGGAAGGGACAAAGAGGTCTGGGGGGGCAAAGGGGTCTGGAGGAGGACAGTAGAGGGTGGGATTCAGCCAAACTGACAAGAAACAGTGTGTTGCAGTATTTCCAGGGGCTTAGTGTTTGGCAGGGTTATATTCAGGGGGCACAATGTCTAACAGGTTCATATTGATCATTTATTCATATACAGGATAAGGATCTGCTGCCAAAGTGAGGAACCAATGATGTCTGGGCATCACACTCTGCAGAGGAAGATGTAGCTGGAAGCCGCCACCCCATCTAGACCGGTTGAAGGAGAAAATGGAATACAACAGAGAAGACGTCACCTGTGAGCCATTATATCATTGTGTATTCTTTCTGACTAGGTCATCATGAATGAAACTGTACCCCAATCTGTTGCTTTCAAACTGTTGCAAAACTACAACTTCTATGATGCCTAAGGCTCTCAAGACATTATGGGAGTTGTAGATTTTCAACTGAGGTAATTGGAACTGAGGTAATTGATGGGGCTCCCAGCTTATGGACCCCTACCAAAAAATGGACTGCATAGTCTGAAATGCCCAGGTCTATGTGAAGGCTTGTTAATCCCTTAACAATGCAGGACGTAATTATATGTCCTGGTGCGGTGGTACAATTACGTCCTATACATAACCGTGAGCATAACCGTTGCTCGGGTCATGCACGGCAGGTCCCAGCTGCTGATAGCAGCCAGGGACCCGCCGGTAATGGCGGACATCCGTGATTGCACGGATGTCCGCCATTAACCCCTCAGATGCCGTGATCAATACAGATCATGGCACCTGCGGCAGTGCGGTCACTAAAATGGATGATCAGATCTCCCGCAGCACTACCGCGGCGATCCAATCATCCAGAATGGCAGACAGAGGTCCCCTCACCTGCCTCCGCTGCCTTCCACGGGTCTTCTGCTCTGGTTTGAGATAGAGCAGAAGATGACCGATAACACTGATCAGTGCTATGCACTATGCATAGCACTGAACAGCATTAGCAATCGAATGATTGCTATAAATAGTCCCCTATGGGGACTATTAAAGGGTAAAAATAAAAGTAAGAAAAGTAAAAAATAAAAGTCCGGGGAAAAATCCCCTCCCCCAATAAAAATGTTAATTTTTCCCCATTTTGCCCACAAAAAGTGTAAAAAAAAAATTGCAATCAACATATTTGGTATCGCTGCATGCAGAAATATCCAAACTATTAAAATATTATGTTAATTATCCCGTACTGTGAACGGTGTGAATGTAAAAAAAAAAAATCCATAATTGCTGCTTTTTTTTATAACATTTTATTCCCAATAACATTGATAAAAAAAAATTATTAAAAGTTTTATATATGCAAATGTGGTATAATGCAAAAAATGAGCCCTCATACCGCCACTTATATGGAAAAATGAAAAAGTTATAGGTCAGCAAATTAGAAGGATTTTAAATGCACTCATTTGGTTTAAAAGTTTGCAATTTTTTTAAGCTGTATAATAATAGAAAAGTATGTAATCATGGGTATCATTTTAATCGTATCTACCCACAGAATAAAGAAAACAGGTGTATTGTACAGTAGTGTTGGTCGCGAATATTCGCAATGCGAATTTTAATCGCGAATATCGCATATTCACAAATTCGCAAATATAGCACTATATATTTGTAATTACGAATATTTTTTTTTTTTTTTTTTTACAGTTCACATCACAGTGATCATCCCTCTCTGCTTCCAGCTTGTGTGGTGTAAAGAAGGCTCTAATACTACTGTGTGAGACAGGCGTGCGAACTTTCGCATATGCGAAAATTTGCATATGCTAATTTTATATGCGAATTTTCAGTTATGCGAAAATAAAACGCGAATATTACGAATATGCGAATTAAGCGAATATATGACAAATATTCGTCCATATATTCGCGAAATATCGCGAATTCAAATATGGCCTATGCCGCTCAACACTATTGTACAGCATGAAAACGAAACCTTTCAAAATTTTCAAAATTGCGGTTTCAGAAGATGACAATTTCAAAGGTATACATTTTCCTGCATGTAGTTATGATTTTTTCCAGAAGTACGACAAAATCAAACCTATATAAGTAGGGTGTCATTTTAATTGTATGGACCTACAGAATAAAGAGAATGTGTCATTTATACCGAAAAATGTACTGCGTAGTAACGGAAGCCCCCAAAAGTTACTAAATGGCATTTTTTCTTCAATTTCGTTGCACAATGATTTTTTTTTTCCGTTTCACCGCACATTTTTGGGTAAAATGACTGATGTCATTACAAATTGGTGGCGAAATAATAAGCCATCATATGGATTTTTAGGTGCAAAATTGAAAGAATTAGGTAGGGAGGAAAAAACGAAAGTGCAAAAATTGAAAAAAAAACCCAGTCCTTAAGAGGTTAATCTGGCCCTGGGCTTGTCTTTGCAATATGGGGCATGAAATGTGGGGAGCGGTTGGCTCCATAAATTGTAAACATCCTTTCAGCTCCTAGATGGTTAATGTTCATCGATTTGCAGTATAAAAGAAAACAACAGCATCAAAATGATTTTCCTTTTTAACAGAACCTTTATTTTTAACACTATTTTGTTCCTCTGTGCCTCCTCTTTCCAAATTCAATAACTAAAAGGAATGTAAAAAGCATTGGGAAATATTATGTTCTTCATCATAAGTTAATTGCTGAGTCCAATATTCTCTTTACGTATTAAATAAATGGTTTACTTACTCCACTAGTTACAGTCTTGCCATATTCTAAAGAAAATATCATTTTGTGTTCAGGCAAATTAGATTACATAAAAAAAATTATTTTGTGTACTTTGAAGAATTTCCTTTGTACAAGTATAGTAAGTTAAATTCAATAGAATGTTTTCTAGCTTAATTATAATTTAATTACATTTTCTAGGCAACAACAAATGTGCTTCATGGGCAGAAAAGCTCCGAACAATATGGCCAGGAACACCTTAGTTCAGCATAAATATAACAAGCAAACATATAATTCACTGAGGCTCTTAAGCTATTACCATGAGCCATTGGCAATTTACTGTAGTTGTGTACAGTAAAAGCTATTGAAATTCTAGTGATTGCAATATCAATACCAATCTTAATGGGTTAATCTGCTAAAGCCTGGTATCATTGCACCCTGTCCAGTTAATGTTTGCAATATTTATACAGGTACATGAAGCTTTGTGTTTCCTCCTATTTAATTAACAGTGTTACAACTGAAATTATCTTTAATGCCAGAACTGAATACTACCTATATACCGTATTTTTCGCCATATAAGACGCTCCGGCATATAAGACGCACCCAATTTTAAAGGATGAAAATCTAGAATAAAAAGATTCTGAACCTTCAACCTGCGGACCTCCAGATGTTGCAAAACTACAACTCCCAGCATGCCCGGACAGCCAACGGCTGTCCGGGCATGCCGGGAGTTGTAGCTTTGCAACATCTGGAGGTCCGCAGGTTGAAGACCACTGGTATAGGAGGTAATACTCACGTGTCCCCGCCGCTCCGGACCCGTCACCGCTGCCCTGGATGTCGCCCTCCATCGCTGTCGCCGCGTCCCCGGGGTGTCCCCGTTGCTCCGGAACGTCTCTGCTGCCCTGTATCCTCACTCTCCGTCGCCGCCATCACATATATGTCGCCGCCATCACATTGACGACGAAGGAGAGCGCCGGCCATGCAGGGGATCCCGGCACGGAGCAGACACCGAGGAGGCAGGTAAGGTCACTCCCGGTGTCCTTTAAGCTGTTCGGGATGCCGCGATTTCACCACGGTGGTCCCGAACAGCCCGACTGAGCAGCCGGGTTAGTGTCCCTTTCGCTTCAGATGTGGTGGTCAGCTTTGATCGCCGCTTCTGAAGGGTTAATACAGGGCATCACCGCGATCGGTGATGTCCTATATTAGCCGCGGTTCCCAGCCGTTGATGGCTGCAGGGACCTCCGCGATAAGACAGGTTTTAATGTGCATTTGCCGTATAACACGCACCAACTTTTCCCCCCCAGTTTTGGGAAAGAAAAAGGGCGTCTTATACGGTTGTATTTTATACTGACAGTAGGGACAACTTCTCCACTATGAAGTTTTGGAATCTAACACTAACATCAGCTTATCTATCTATCTACCTATCATCTGAAGGTGGTCATTAGTGATGAGCGGCTTTGCCCATATCCGAATTTGCGATATTTCGCCAATATACAGATGAATATTCATCCTATACTCACGAATTTCACGTATTCGTTATATTCGCATATTCGCGTATTCGAGGAAGAAAACAGTGAGGGGGTGGGCAACTTTACTATTGGTTGCTAGGAATGTTGTTGATAACCTCTGACAAGTGTATTTGCATCATTTTAATTGGCCCACAAGTGAAAAGAAGGAATATGCGAATATTCACATATGCGAATATGCGCATACGCAAATATTTACATATGCGAATATGCGCATATGCGGAAAAAAGTGAATATTCATCATTTTGAATATATAGCGAATATATTCACAATATTCGTGAATTTACGAATTTGCGACATTCGTGATAAAAATTTGAATATTCGTGCCCAACACTAGTGGTCATGCATACACAATGAACTCGTCATCAGGGACTAGATGCATCTTATTGTGTATCTAGAATGTTTGTGAGTCTGTTTGACTGCTTCCATAACTTCAAAATCTATGTATTTAGGCTCAGACAGGACCACCAGGGACCCTAAATCCTCTAGGCCACAAGGTTTATTTCTAGATAACTTGGTTATGCCCAGGGACGTGCACTCATAGACATAATATGGGGTTTGAGCTCCTGCCCTTTTTCTGCACCTGCCCTTGGATGCCCTATTGACAGGCATAGTATTGCATTTTGCTACAAAAATTCTACGATTTTGCTCAAATGCTTTTGCTCAAATGCTGCAGATTGCAATGATCGGCGAATATCTGCACTTCCAGAGGACACTGATCCCTTCCTTCTTTAAACTTGTGGGCCAATAAGAAGGTTGCAAATACAGTTGTCAGAGGTTTGCAACATCCCTAGCAACCAATAGGAAAGTATTTAGTTGAAAGATATAATCGCACATGCGCATGTTGCGAATTTTATTACGAATTTTGCATGGAAAAAAAAGTAAATGAATATGAGAAATTCGCGAATATAGGACGAATATTCGTCCAAATATTCGGAAAATATCACGTATTCGAATATGGCTGTGTGTATTATCCATGTATTGTGACATCACTGTGCATATTATCCCTGTACTGTGACATCACATAGCATAGCACTGATTAGTGTTATCTGGGCTCTGCTTATACAGCCTACTGAAGCAGCCTATTTGATAAAATGATAAAAAATAAAAATAAGAATAGAAATAAAAATAAAAGTAAAAATAAAAATGTAATTGAAAATGAAAATAGAAATTTGTATTTAAAATAAACAGAAATAAAAATATAAATATTTATATATATATATATATATATATATATATATATATATATATATATATATATATATATATATAGATAATCCAAAAAAATGCAGCACTACTATACCACAGTAGACGGGTGCCAGCTCCTCAGGCTCGATCACAGCCAATTGATAACTTCAAAAAAATGGTGCGGCACTCCAAATATCCAAAAAAATAACTTATTTATTCCACATGTCAAACAGTGCTAAACAGCACTGTTTGACATGTGGAATAAATAAGTTATTTTTTTGGATATTTGGAGTGCCGCACCATTTTTTTGAAGTTATATATATATATATATATATATATATATATATAAATAAAATAGAAAATAAAAATAAAAATGAAAATGAAATTAGAAGTAAAAATAAAAATAAAATAATGCCTACCAGTTCAGTATATTTTACGATAGTACTTCTTGCTATCCTACACATTATACAGTATAAGTCTGCTCACTTATTGCATATAGTATTCAAGAATATTATATGCAATAAGTGAGCAGACTTATATTGTATAATGTGTAGGGTAGCAAGTAGTACTATCGTAAAATATGCTGAACTGGTAGGCATTATTTTATTTTTAGTTCTAATTTCACTTTCATTTTTATTTTTATTTTCTATTTTATTTTTATATCTATTTATATTTTTATTTCTGTTTATTTTAAATATAAATTTCTATTTTCATTTTATTTTTATTTTCAATTCTATTTTTATTTTTACTTTTATTTTTATTTCTATTCTGATTTTTATATTTATCATTACTCTTATCAATTATACCTTATTTTTATTTTATTTCAATTGATTTTTCTGTCTTATGTATTCCCACAATTGTATAATGTTATTAGTTAATACTGTGTACCTGAACTATTAGTTTAGGATGTCTTATTGTTGTTGCCATTTATATGCATAAACCTAAACGTTGCGGTAATAAAAATTCGCAAGCACCTACTGAACTAACGGCTACTCTAGATGCCAGTTCGGGTCGTGTATATCGGTTACTTTTGCAATGATCCGTTCCAATTTTTCGTTTTATCCCAAGTATCACCTTTGTGCAATTCATTTGATTATGACCTGACAAATATATAAAGGATATACAGCTTCAAAAAATATACATGCCTACTGAGGAAAGGGCCGTGTTTAAGATTAAGAATATTTATTTATCACCGATACCTGATTTCATCTCGGACGATCCCGATCCAGCCTTGCATACCAGCAGATTGATCCCAAGTCCATCTTCCAGGCAGTACTGCCCTGCACCTGTGACGTCACACACCATCAGGATACCACGAGGTCCACAACACCATAACGCTTGATACCATCTACAGCGAACCACCTTGGAAGCGGCTTCTAATCCATCCGGTCTGTGGCAGGCAGACCACCGCGGTGACGCATGCCAGCGTCCTTTACCATCCCAAGTTTGTGGACCTCTCATTTTATCCTCAAGTGACGATAAGTTGGGACATTCTACAGGCTGGTAACTATAATCCATTCTTCTTGTTTCCATTATTACGGAATCTCTATTACATACGGGACTTGAGCCCATTTCTGGACTATCAGAGGCCGGATTACCGAACGATATTCTGATATTCTATTAAATCTATAATGTTAGCTATCAATGTTTGTCTATAATATATTAATGTGTTATAATTTGATCTTATGCATTCATAAAACTGTATTTTATGCTATTTTATTTAACATTTTCCTCGGCACAAGGGCCCTGTGCTTTCAGATAAATTGCATTTTATATTTAAAATAAATTTCAATTTTTCATTTTATAATTGAAGCACGATACAGTCTTTATTATTAATTATTTTTCATCATTGTATCAGGTAACTGGTTCTAGCCGAGAGGGGATGGTTATTGTTTAATCAGACTATTTCAAATTTCTAACACCAGGTGTGTAACCTCCTTACCTCGGCTGGTTAATTGTGAGCTGCACAATCCCCCTTTTTGTATCTATTTAATTTACAAATCTGTTTAACTTTCTGGCACCAGTTGATTTAAAAAAAAAAAAAAAAGTTTTCCAGGGGAGTACTCCTTTAAGGTATTAAGGGCCTAGATACTGTAAAAGGCCAGGCAAAAGTAAACACCTGCTGGTATTGTAGACAAATACTGCTTTAAGCATTCTGGAGCACATTGTCCTCCCCTCATAAGTGCATAGCACATGCGTACATCTAAGTGGTGTACTATTTTGTTCCTGTTAAAGTCTTAAGGGCCTAGATACTGTGAAAGGCCAGGTAAAAGTACACAACTGCTGGTGTTGTAGACAAATACTGTTTTAAGCATTCTGGAGCGCATTGTCCTCCCCTCATAAGTGCACACCAAATACGTACATCTAAATGGTGTATCATTTTGTTCCTGTTAAAGTCTTAAGGGCCTAGATACTGTGAAAGGCCAGCCAAAAGTACACACCTGCTGGTTTTATAGACAAATACTGTTTTAACAGTAGTAGAGCGTATTGTACTTCCCTCATATACGCACTAAGTATGTCAGGCAGAGAAGTGCCAGGACATGCACAGAGGAGTGGCAGAGGTCTAAATTTAGCAGGCTAGAGGCGAGTGGCAGCAGGAGTTGCAGCAGGAGTTGCAGCGAGAGGCCTGAGCTCCCGGTATCAGCTAGCGGTCATGTCTCGACTAGCAACCCATCTGCCGTCATTGATTGGTTAACACGGTTATCCACTTCATCACAAGTGACATCTGACACCCCCAGTCAACAGTCGATAGGTTCCTAAGACACAACCCTAAGTTGCCATGGCCAGGGAGCCTGAGTCCTCCCCTTGCCTCTGTCCTATACTGTTCTCTCCACCACAGAAGTATCTAAGGCTGTGGGTTCAGCTCCACTATTTAGTGAGGACGAGCTAATAGATCTACTTGCCCAGCCCAGCCTCCACTAGGTGGGCAAGTAGTAATGAGTAGTGTTGAGCGGCATAGGCCATATTCGAATTCGCGAATATATGAACGAATATTCGTCATATATTCGCTAAATTCGCATATTCGTAATATTCTCATTTTATTTTCGCATATGCGAAAAATTTGCGTATGTGAAAATTAACATATGCGAAAATTAGCATATACAAAAATAAGCATATGTGAAAATGCCTTCTTTACACTACACAAGCTGGAAGCAGAGAGGGATGATCACTGTGATGTGTGACGGTGAAAAAAATAAATAAATAAATAAACGTAATTACTAATATATAGTGCTATATTCGCGAATATTCGCGAATTCTTGAATATGCGATATTCGCGAATATGCGATATTGGCGAATAAAATTCGCATTGCGAATATTCGCGAGCAACACTAGTAATGAGGAGAGTGGCATGGGAGGTGGCATGGGAGGTGGTGCCATTCAGCCACTATATGGTCTCCTCATGCTGCCGCCAACTCCAGGCTGTATCATTCAGCCACTATATGGTCTCCCCATGATGCCGCCAACTCCAGGCAGTGTCATTCAGCCACTATATGGTCTGCTCTTGCTGCCACCAACTCCAGGCTATGTCATTCAGCCACTATATGGTCTCCTCATGCTGCCGCCAACTCCTGGCTTTGTCATTCAGCCACTGTATGGTCTTCTCATGCTTCTGCCACCTCCAGACTCTGTCATTCAGCCACTATATGGTCTCCTCATACTGCCGCCAACTCCAGGCTGTGTCAATCAGCCACTATATGGTCTCCTCAACCTTCTGCCACCTCCAGGCTGTGTCACTGTATCGCCATGTGGTCACCTCATGCTGCTGGCACACTAAATAAAAATTTTTAGGTTCATCTATTTGAAATCTTCAATTTAAATGTTAAAAAATATATTTCATCTTTTCAATTGTGAGGCCCTATGGTCTTGTCAGGCTGTTGCCACCTTCAGGCTGGGTCATTCAGCCACTAAATGGTCTTCTCATGCTGCTGCCACCTCCACGCTGTGTCATTTAGCCACTATATGGTCTCCTCATGCTGCCGCCACCTCCCCGCTGTGTCATTTAGCCACTATGTGGTCTCTTCATACTGATGCCACCTCCAGGCCCTGTCATTGTGCCGCTCTGTGACAGTGATTCTAATAGCGACACCTAATCTGCATGTCATACTGAATAACAGTATTGTTTCACTAACCTAGCACACACCCTATGCATGTTACAGCAAGGCAAAGTGTTCTACACCCCTTTTGAGGTTCTGCCACCATATGTTCTTCTCATGCGGCTTCCAATTCCAGGCTATCTCCTTCTGCAACCATATGGTCTCCTCATGCTGCTTCCACCTCAAGGCTGTGTCATTCAGCCACTATATGGTCTCCTCATGCTGCCGCCAACTCCAGGCTGTGTCATTAAGCCACTATATGGTCTCCTCATGCTGCCGCTTACTCCAGGCTGTGTCATTCAGCCACTTTATGGTCTCCTCATGCTGCCACCAAACTGTACGATCACGTGGTCTCCTCATGCTGCTGGCACATTAAATGAAACTTTTGAGGTTCATCTATTTGAAATCTTCAATTTAAATGTTAAAACATGTCTTTAATCTTTTAAATTTTGAGGCCCTATGGTCTCGTCAGGCTGTTGCCACCTCCAGGCTGGGTCATTCAGCCACTATATGGTCTCCTCATGCTGCCGCCACCTCCATGCTGTGTCATTCAGCCACTATATGGTCTCCTCATGCTGCCGCCAACTCCAGGCTGTGTCATACAGTTACTATATGGTCTCGTCATGCTGGCGCCAACTCCAGGCTGTGTGCTTCAGCCACTATATGGTCTGCTCTTGCTGCCGCCAACTCCATACTGTGTCATTAAGCCACTATATGGTCTCCTCATGCTTCCGCCACCTCCACGTTGTGTCACTATACCGCCATGTGATCTCCTCATGCTGCTGGCACATTAAATAAAAATGTAATGTTCATCTATTTGAAATCTTCAATTTAAATGTTAAAATATATCTTTAATATTTTCAATTGTGAGCCCCTATGGTCTCGTCAGGCTGTTGCCTCCTCCGGGCTGGGTCATTCAGTCTCTATATGGTCTCCTCTTGCTGCCGCCACCTCCACGCTGTGTAATTCAGCCACTCTATGGTCTCGTCATGCTGCCGCCACCTCCACGCTGTGTCATTCAGCCAGTCTATGGTCTCCTCATACTGATGCCACCTGTGATTCTAATAGCGACGTCTCTAATCTGCATATCATACTGAATAACAGTATTATTTTACTAACCCAGCGCGCACACTATGCGTGTTATAGCAAGGCAAAATGTTCTACACCCCTATTGAGGCTCTCTCTAGGCCAGAAGTAGCCATTTTTAATACAGATTTGAAGCAAATAAATTCGGACCGAACCAAATTTGTTTTGGAAAATTCGTCAAATTGGCTCATCTCTAATCATAATGATAAAATAAATCACTAAATTCACCATGAATGTTTGGCACTGTTACAGACATACAAAGTGACAAACACAGGTTTAAATTGCAATTAAAGGTACATTTTTCCACACCTTTGGTTTCTAAAATTACAATTAATGTCTGTGTATAAATAGTCAATATGTTTGTTAGCTCTCACATGGATGCACTGAGCAGGCTACATACTGAGCCATGGGGAACAGAAAACAGTCAAAAGGCCTGTGTAACAAGGTAATGAGTAGAGATGAGCGAATCGAAGTTGACGAACCCGAATTCGTTACGAATTTCATGAAAAATTTGATTCATAACGAATACGAATATCGCCGCGATTCTATCGCGCGAATTGATTCATTAAACTCCATTTTACAGCATTCCAGGCTATTGGAGACCTAAGATGGCGGATCCACCTGTGAGTACATGGGGCAGGGGATTATGGGAGGACGGGAAACAGCGGCGGGAATGAAGGTAGGCGGGCTGACCCTGAATCACATGTGAGATGCAGCTTATCAGTGTTCACTGACCCCTGTGATGTCACAGGCCCTATATAATCGGTGGCCATCTTGCCTCTCTTCATTTCATCTATGCACTCAGATGGAGAGGAAGGGACTGCTTGTGTGTGAATAGCTCATACCACAGCGTTACACTGCAACTGCTAGTCACATCAGCATTAGGGAAAGGCAGGAGTGCAGAGTGCTGTGCTGTTACTCTGAGAAGGATCATTGATTGCTAAACCTCCTATTCACGTTATTGAGCATTGCAGCAGAGAGGGGCAGATAGCTGTCAGCTGCCTCATACAGATCTCCAAGCTGCCTGAACGTTCTGAAGCATCTCATCTCCTCATTTTTCAGCCCAATTGAGTTTATTTTTATTTGCTCCACAAATCTTCTGCTGCTCAGAATTGAGCGAGAGAGTGCAATTTAGGGTTTAATCCCTGAATTTTTTTTTTGTGGTGCTACACTGTTGGGTCCTACTGCTGTTCAGAAATACGTGATTGTTCAGTGGACTGTAGTGCATGTGTACCATTTTGTACCTGTTAATCTATCAAGGGGCTGGCTACATACTGTGCAAGTCCAAACAATACTATTCACCAGCTGTTTTTTTTTGTTAAATAGTTTTTTCTGCGTATAGTTACGCATATATAACTGCCCTCATCAGTGCATACCGCATAGGTACATGCAAGTATTGTACCATTTAGTACCTCTTAAGCTGTCAAGGTGCTCCATACCGTCAAAGTCCAAACAATAGTATCCACCGGCTGGTGTTTTACAAAAATACTGAGTTTTTTCTGCTAATAGGCATATTACTGCCCTCATCAGTGCATACCGCATACGTACATTCAAGTATTGTACCATTTAGTACCTGTTAATCTGTCAAGGTGCTCCAAACCGTCAAAGTCCAAACAATAGTATCCACCGGCTGGTGTTTTACAAAAATACAGATTTTTTTCTGCTAATAGTTAGGCATATTACTGCCCTCATCAGTGCATACCGCATAGGTACATCCAAATATTGTACCATCTAGTACCTGTTAATCTGTCAAGGGCCTACATACTGTTCAAGGACAGCCGTAAGTAATCACCTGCTGCTGTTCTAGACAAATACTGTTAGAGAAGTGCCAGGACGTGCACAGAGGAGTGGCAGAGGCCTAAATACTTCAGGCAGAGTTGGCAGCAGACTTGGGGGGAGTGGCAGCAGAAGTCGCAGCGAGAGGCCTGAGCTCCCGTTATCAGCCAGCGGTCGTGTCTCCACCAGCAACCCATCTGCCGTCGGGGATTGGTTAACACGCTCATCCACATCATCACAAGTGACATCTGACACCCCCAGTCAACAGTCGGTGGGTTCCTCAGACACAACCCTCAGTTAGCATGGCCCGGGAGCAGTCCGTGTCCTCCCATTGCCTTTGTCCTATGCTGTTCTCTCTCCTAAAGAAGTATCTTATGCTGTGGGTTCAGCTCCACTATTTACTGAGGATAATCTAATAGAGGACAGTCAGCAGCTACTGGACAGCCAAGAAGGGGAGGAGACATGCGCCGCTTGCTCCGCTAGGCAGCCAAGTAGTGATGTGGAGAGTGACGTGGGAGACGGTGTTGCAAGTGTTCAGGGTCCTGAAGCAGACACTGTTGGGGAACCTGAGGAGGACATCAGTGACTTTCACACAACTGTTGATGATGATGAAGCCGATCGCAATTGAGAGCCGGGTGCAGAAGGGGCTTCATCATCATCAGGAGAAGAGAGTTGCAGGTTGCCCTTGAGGCAGCAAGGCGGTAGCACGGTTGGCAGTCAGCGTGGTGGCAGTAGTGGAAATTCAGGAGCCAAACGTGCCCGGGGGAGACCACCTGCTTCGCGGCAGCCTATCTTTCCTGGAGGCGGCGCCAGTAGCAGTCAATTAGTGCGGACTGCGTGTGGGAATCAGCTACTCGGCGGTGTGGAAGTTTTTCATAAGGCATCCGGAGGAGGTTCACGTAGCCACATGCAAGATCTGTCGGCAGAAGGTGAAGCGTGGCCAGGGTCCCAATGTTGGCACCACGGCCCTGCGTCAACACATGCTTCACCACCATAAAGCGGCCTAGGAGAACCGTGGCTCCGATGTAGTGGTCCAGCCTGTTGCATCACCCAGTGGCCATCCGCTCCCTCCTTCATCCAGCCAAGGCTCCACCACCTCAGCCGAAGGGAGCTGTCTGTCAAACCCTCCTTCTGTCGCTCCTGATTCTCCCGCTTTTAGTCAGCCATTCTGCCAACAATCCATCGGCGAAGCCATGTCCAAGAGACAACAGTATGCGCCCACTCATCCAACGGCGCAGAAGTTGAATGTGCTCCTGTCCAAGTTGCTGGTGTTGCAGTCCCTCCCTTTTCAAGTGGTGGACTCTACACCTTTCAGAGAATTGATGGCTTGTGCCGAGCAGAGGTGGAGAGTCCCAAGCCGTCATTTCTTTGCGAAGAAGGCAGTACCAGCCCTGCATAAGTTTGTACAAGAGAAGGTGGGCCAGTCCTTGAGCCTGTCGGTGTGTTCAAAAGTGCACGGCAGCGCCGACGTGTGGAGCTGTAACTATGGGCAGGGACAATACTTGTCTTTTACGGCTCACTGGGTAAAAGTGGTTCCCGCAAAGCCACAACAGCAACTTGGAAAGGTCACACCGCTTCCTCCTCCACGCTCTCGCTCACAGGCAGTTGGTCCTGTTACAGTGTGCGACGCCGCCTCCTCATCCTCCACCGTGTCCTCTGCCTCCACTGCACGTCCAAATCTCGGTGGCCCTTCATCGTACCATGTGTGTAGGGCACGGCGGTGTCAAGCTGTTCTTCTCATGGTTTGCCTTGGCGAACATAGTCACACAGGGGAGGAACTGCTAAAGTTCATTTGTAAAGAAATCCGAGTATGGCTTACTCCACGAAATCTGGAAATGGGAACCATGGTGACCGACAACGGGAAGAACATCAAGTCCGCGCTGCGACAAGGAAGTGTGAAACATGTGCCATGCATGGCACACGTGTTGAATCTGGTTATCAAGCACTTCCTCAAGTCTTCATCCCGTTTGCAAAACATCCTGAAAATGGCAAGGAAACTGTGCATGCACTTCAGCCACTCGTACACCGCCAACCACACCTTCCTTGAGCTGCCGCGTCAGAACGATATCCCACAACATAGTCTTATTTGTGACGTTGCCACACGTTGGAATTCCACCCTCCATATATTGGACAGACTATACGAACAAAGAAAAGCCATCACCGATTTCTTGATGATCCAAGCAGATAGGAGTACTCATTATTTGTGAGTTGCCTGGATTACGCCATGAACAACGTAATTCCCCTCCGACATTTCCTACAACAAATGATTGAAACCATGGCTGGTCACGGCAATGGAGATATTGCACCTACATCTTAAGGCTACATGAGCCCTGTGGGGGCTGAACTGGAGGAGGAGGATGATGAGGGGCAGAGCGGAGCACAGTTTAGGTTGGATAATATAGCCGGTGTTTCTAGTCTTCGGACAGGAGAGGAGGAGCAGGAGCAGCCAGAGGAGCTGGAGGGTTATGAGGAAGTTGAGACAGAGGACCCAGACACACAGTATGCAGTGGAGATGAAGGCAGGTAGTCCCTCCGAGTCACTGGCGCACATGGCACGATGCATGCTCAGTTGCTTGCGTAGTGACCCGCGAATTGTCAAAATTGGTCAGCGGGATGACTTCTGGATCTCCACCTTATTAGACCCTCGCTACCGTCCCAAAGTGGGGGCCTTTTTTACACCCACTGAGAGGGAGGACAAACCGACCTACTACAGAGAGATTTTATGTAGTCAGATAGTCTGATGCCTATCGGACACATGATCCATCCACTCGCAGGTCTGACTCGGGGGGCCCTCTGCGCTCACCTTCCACTGCCATGGGGAGGGGAGGGGTGGGAGGAGCAGTACCAACTCAATTAGCAGCAGCCTGAGTCTACAGTCGCTGATGAGTAGCTTTCTTCACCCGCATAGTGAAGCAACTCATCAGCAGCAGGTAGACATGGAGCAGGACCTGAACCAGCAGGTGGTGGCATACCTTGACATGGCCATGCCAACAACCATTGAAGATCCGCTGGACTTCTGGGCAGCCAAACTTGATTTATGGCCACAACTAGCAGAGTTTGCCCTGGAAAAGCTGTCCTGCCCAGCCAGTAGTGTGCCATCAGAGCGGGTGTTTAGTGGGGCCAGGGCCATAGTCACCCCAAGGCGAACTCGTCTGTCCACCAAAAATGTGGAGAGACTGATGTTTGTCAAGATGAATCAGGGATGGATCAGCCAGGATTTCCAGCCACCAATGCCAGATGCTCCAGAGTAGATTGACCATGCTGCTACACCAACATTTCTCAATTATGGTTGGTTATGAAACCCTCTTGGGTTATCAATTAGGGCTATGAAACACTCTTTGGTACTGCGATTGCCTGCTCCTGGCTCATCCTGTGTCTTTCTGGAACTACTTGCCTCACTGATGCTTCTGGCCTTGGGCCTTTAATTTTTGGAGGTTTAGCAGTAGCTAAATATATGCTTAATGCAAATGTCAACATTGATCTTTAAATGTAAGGGGTTATGAAACCCTCTTGGGCACTGCGAATGCCTGCTCCATACTCATTCTGTGTCATTCAGGAACTACTTGCCTCCCTGCCCTCAGGCCTTGGGCCTTCAATTTTTGGATGTTTAGCAGTAGCTAAATACATGCTTAATGCAAATTTCAACATTCATCTTTAAATGTAAGGGGTTGGTTATGAAACCCTCTTGGGTACTGCGATTGCCTGCTCCTGGCTCATCCTGTGTCTTTCAGGAACTACTTGCCTCACTGATGCTTCTGGCCTTGGGCCTTTAATTTTTGGATGTTTAGCAGTAGCTAAATATATGCTTAATGCAAATGTCAACATTGATCATTAAATGTAAGGGGTTATGAAACCCTCTTGGGTACTGCGAATGCCTGCTCCATACTCATTCTGTGTCTTTCAGGAACTACTTGCCTCCCTGCCCTCAGGCCTTGGGCCTTCAATTTTTGGATGTTTTGCAGTAGCTAAATACATGCTTAATGCAAATTTCAACATTGATCTTTAAATGTAAGCGGTTGGTTATGAAACCCTCTTGGGTACTGCAAACGACTGCTCCTGACTCATTCTGTGTCTTTCAGGAAATAATTGCCTCCCTGATGCCTCAGGCCTTGGGCCTTAAATTTTTGGAAGTTGAACAGTAGCTAATACATGCTTAATGCTAATTTCAACAATGATCTTTAAATTCTCGGCGCTCTGCTAGGGCCTTCTCCTACCCCGCCGGGGCCGATCCGAGGCGCTCACTAAACCATCCAATCGGTAGTAGAGACATGCGGTGTGTACAAAGGGCAGGGACTTAATGAACCCGAGCTTATGACCGGCGCTTAGTTGTGATTCTTGTTTCCTGGCAAATAATTGCAATCCCTGATCCCTATCAGGAAGGGGGTTCAGCGGGTTACCCCCATCTGTCGGTGAAAGATAGACACGCGCTCGTCCGTTCAGTGTAGCGCGTGTGCAGCCCCGGACATCTGAGGGCATAATACACCTGTTATTGCTCGATCTTGCGAGTGATCGTGCAATGTAAGTGGTTATTAAAGCCTCTTGGGTACTGCTGATGCCTACTCCTGACTGCTCCTGTGTCTTTCAGGAACTACTTGACTTCATGATGCTTCTGGGCTTGGGCCTTTCATTTTAGGATTTTTGAAATACATACATACATGCTTAATTTAAATTTCAACATTTATGGTGCAATGTATGGAGTTATTAAACACGATTCGGTAGTGTTTTTTTCAAATTTTCTGATAATTATCACAGTAATAAACTTGAATTTTCCACAATAATAACCACTACACCATTGAACGATTGTTGCGTGTGATTTTTTTCAGTAAAATTTTCAAAAAAAATACGCAGAGGGATGAACTCTGCTTCTTTATTTCATAAAAAATTATTTTATAGAAGAATGTCTTTTGGTGGTCCACCGTCCTGCATTATAGAGTCTTCTGGACTCTTGGATATGTGCTTGTTCTTAAAGGGGTTCTCCGGTGCTTAGACATCTTATCCCCTATCCAAAGGATAGGGGATAAGATGCCTGATCGCGGGAGTCCCGCAGCTGGGGACGCCCGTGATCATGCACGTGGCACCCCGTTAGTAATCAGTCCCCGGAGCGTGTTCGCTCCGGGTCTGATTATGCTCGACCGCAGGGCCGGCGGAGTGTGATGTCACACGGGGACGGAGGCGTGACGTCACACGCCGCCGACCCTGCGGTCGAGCATAATCAGACCTGGAGCGAACACGCTACGGGGACTGATTACTAACGGGGTGCCGCATGCATGATCACAGGCGTCCCCAGCTGCGGGACTCCCGCTATCAGGCATCTTATCCATTATCCTTTTGATAGGGGATGAGATGTCTAAGCACCGGAGAACCCCTTTAAACAAAGGTACAAAAGCCAAAAATGGCCGGTCAGGGCTATGGAAACGTTGCGCCTACATCTTACGGCCACATGAGCCCTGTGGGTGCTTGTGAGATTAGGTCCTTTGTACCCACACGGCGGGGTCCAGGACACAAATTTTGATTTAAATTTCAAATAAAAAAATCACACATTTCAATGGTCTCCTCATGCTGCAGCCAACTCCAGGCTGCGTCATTCTGGTAATATATAGAGAGCACTCGCTGTCCTAAATTTTCGTTAAAATTTTTCGTAAAAAATGTTTGTCTTTTTTATTAGGGATTGTGAAGCTTTGGTGCGTACTCATGCATCAGCCAACTCCAGCCTGTGTCATTCAGGCAATATATGGTTTACTGATGGCGCTGCTGGGACTGGGTCTGGGAATTTCAAATTTTCTCATAGGTAGCACCCGCTATCCATAAGTCTTCTTCATAAATTTCTACAATTGTTGTGTTTTTTTGGAGGGATTGTGAAGCCCTAGTGTGTACTCATGCATCAGCCAACTCCAGGGTGTGTCATTCATGCAACTTATAGGTAGCACCCGCTGTCCTAAATATTCTTAAAATTATTTTTAAAATGGTTGTTTTTTCTTTGGGATTCTGAAGCCCTGATGTGTACTCAATGCTGCTTCCTGCTACACTCTGTCAGCCCGTTGGTCCTGCGACAGTGTGCTACTCCGCCTCCACATCCTCCACTGTGTCTTAAGCCTCCACTGCCCGGACAAGTCTCAGTGGCCCTTCAGCATACCATGTGTGCAGGTCACGGCGGTGTCACGCTGTTCTTCACACGGTTTGCCTTGACGAGAAGTCTTGGAAACAATGGCTGGTCAGGGCAATGGAAACGTTTTGCCTAAATCTCACGGCCACATGAGCCCTGTGGGGGCTTGTTGGATTTGGTCCTTCATACCCACAAGCTGGGGTCCGGGACACGCAAAGGTTGTTTTAAATTTCAAATCAAAAAATAATGGCGCTGCTGGGCCTGGGTCTGGGAATTTCAAATTTTCTCATGGGTAGCACCTGCTATCCAAAATCTTTTTCAAAAATGTAAAAAATTTAGTTTTTTTGCGGGGGGGGATTGTGAAACCCTGGTGTGAACTCGTGCATCAGCCAACTCCAGGCTGTGTCATTCAGACAATTTATGGGCTACTGATGCCGCTGGGCCTGGGTCAGTTAATTTCAAATTTTCTCATGGGTAGCACCCGCTATCCAAGATCTTTTTCAAAAATGTCTAAAATTGTGGTGTTTTTTGGGGGGGATGGGGGGGATTTGTGAAGCCCTGCTGTGTACTCTTGAATCGGCCAACTCCAGGCTGTGTCATTCCGGAAATATATTCTTTACTGATGTTGCTGTGGGGGCTTGTTGGATTTGGTCCTTCGTACCCACACGGGTGGGGTCCGCGACACTCAAACTTTGTTTTCATTTTCAAAAAAACAAATGATGGCGCTGCTGGGCCTGGGTCTGGGAATTTCAAATTTTCTCATAGGTAGCACCCGCCATCCAAAATCTTTTTCAAAAATGTCTAAAATTGTGGTGTTTTTTGGGGGGGATTGTGAAGCCCTGGTGTGAACTCGTGCATCAGCCAACTCCAGGCTGTGTCATTCAGGCGATATAAGGGTTACTGATGCCGCTGTGGGGCCTGGGTCTGGTAAGTTCAAATTTTCTCATAGGTAGCACCCGCTATCCAAAATCTTTTCACAAAATTTCTAAAATTGTGGTGTTTTTTGGGGGGGATTGTGAAACCCTGGTGTGTACTCGTGCATCAGCCAACTACAGGTTGTGTCATTCAGGCAATAAATGGGTTACTGATGCCGCTGTGGGGCCTGGGTCTGGTAATTTAAAATTTTCTCATAGGTAGCACCTGCTATTCCAAAATCTTTGGTTTCAATTTCATAATTCATCTTCTAATCTTAGGGATTGTGAAGGCCAAGTGCCTATTCGTGCTGCTGGCAACTCCGGGCTGTGCCATACATCCACTATATGGTCTCCTCATGCTGCCAACATCTCCATGCTGTGTCATTCAGCCACTATATGGTCTCCTCATGCTGACAACATGTCCATGCTGTGTCATTCAGCCACTATATGGTGTCCACATGCTGCCAACACCTCCACACTGTGCCATTCAGCCACTATATGGTGTACTCATGCTGCCAGCACCTCAATTCTATGTCATTCAGCCACTATATGGTGTCCTCATGCTTCAGCCTCCTCCAAGCTGTGTCATTCTGCCACTATATGGTGTCCTCATGCTACCAACACCTCCACGCTGTGCCATTCCGCCACTATATGGTCTCCTCATGCTGTCAACACCTTCACGCTGTGTCATTCAGCCACTATATGGTGTCCTCATGCTTCAGCTTCATCCAAGCTGTGTCATTCTGCCACTATATGGTGTCCTCATGCTGCCATCACCTCCACACTGTGCCATTCAGCCACTATATGGTGTCCTCATGCTGTCAACACCTCCACACTGTGCCATTCAGCCACTATATGGTGTCCTCATGCTGCCAACACCTCCATTCTGTGTCATTCAGCCACTATATGGTGTCCTCATGCTTCCAACACCTCCACGCTGTGCCATTCAGCCACTATATGGTCTCCTCATGCTGCCAGCACCTCCACGCTGTGTCATTCAGCCACTATATGGTGTCCTCATGCTTCAGCTTCATCCAAGCTGTGTCATTCAGCCACTATATGGTGTCCTCATGCTGCCAACACTTCCACACTGTGCCATTCAGCCACTATATGGTGTCCTCATGCTGCCAACACCTCCACACTGTGCCATTCAGCCACTATATGGTGTCCTCGTGCTGCCAACACCTCCACACTGTGCCATTCAGCCACTATATGGTGTCCTCATGCTGCCAACACCTCCATTCTGTGTCATTCAGCCACTATATGGTGTCCTCATGCTTTAGCTTCATCCAAGCTGTGTCATTCAGCCACTATATGGTGTCCCTGTGCTGCCAACACCTCCACACTGTGCCATTCAGCCACTATATGGTGTCCTCATTCTGCCAGCACCTCAATTCTATGTCATTCAGCCACTATATGGTGTCCTCATGCTTCAGCCTCCTCCAAGCTGTGTCATTCTGCCACTATATGGTGTCCTCATGCTACCAACACCTCCACGCTGTGCCATTCCGCCACTATATGGTCTCCTCATGCTGTCAACACCTTCACGCTGTGTCATTCAGCCACTATATGGTGTCCTCATGCTTCAGCTTCATCCAAGCTGTGTCATTCAGCCACTATATGGTGTCCTCATGCTGCCAACACCTCCACACTGTGCCATTCAGCCACCATATGGTGTCCTCATGCTGCCAACACCTCCATTCTGTGTCATTCAGCCACTATATGGTGTCCTCATGCTTCAGCCTCATCCAAGCTGTGTCATTCAGCCACTATATGGTGTCCTCATGCTGCCAACACCTCCACGTTGTGCCATTCAGCCATTTAATGGTCTCCTCATGCTGCCAACACCTCCACGCTGTGTTATTCAGCCACTATATGGTCTCCTGACACTGATGCCACCACCAGGCTCTGTCATTGTTCTGCTGTGCGGCAGTGATTCTAAAAGCGATGCCGGTAATCTGCATCTTATCCTGAATAACAGTATTATTTCTACCCCAGCACACTCCATATGCGTTTTAGAACACAGCATAGTGTTCTATACCCCTATAGAGGCTGTATGTAGGCTAGAAATAGCTTTTTTTAATATAGATTTGCTGCGAAAAAATTCGGATCGAAACAAACTTTTTAGGACAATTCGGCGAATCACCAGGATCGAATTTTTGAAAAGTTCACTCATCTCTAGTAGTGAGTCTTTGTAAAAATGGAACATGATATAAAAAAAAGATATCCGGAGCATTAAAAATACCACTCAGCACTGTTCAGTCACTTATTAAAAAGTGGAAAATTCCGGATCTCAGGATACCAAGCCAAAGTCAGGTGCAACTGGCAGAAGAATTGTTCAGATAACAAAATAGAACCCACAGGTAACCTTAGGAGAAATACAGGCTGCTCTGAATACAGCTAAAACAAAAATGTAGCCAGCACCTAAACCCAATACACGGTTGTACACAGCTGTAGCAAGTACAAGACTTGTTAAAAAAGAAAATGGCAGCAGCACACTTGGTCAACAAAATGGAGGCTCTCAGCACACTTTTTGATCAAAACATGTCTGCCCATCCACCATGCGGAGGTGGCCTCATATCGGATAGGACCCTAACATTCATTCACCTCAGGCTGGGTGGATCCAGCATGTCACCCAGCCTGAGGTGAGTGAATGTTAGGGTCCCATCCAATATGAGGCCACCTCCGCGTGGTGGATGGGGGCACACGTTTTGATCAAAAAGTGCGCTGAGAGCCTCCATTTTGTTGACAAAGTGTGCTGCTGCCATTTTCTTTATTAACATGCTCTGACTATAGCCTGTGTGGTTGTTTCAAGGAGAAAAATATGAAAATGCTTGAACAAAAATGATCTGCATGGTCTAGTTGCCAAAAAGAAGCCTTTACCATGCCAAATCCACAATATAGCCAGGTTACAATATGCCCAAGAACACCTTGACCTACATGCCTTATATCTCCTGACACACTGTAATTTGGAATAATGTGACCAAAATAGCTCTTAATGGTCACAACAACCATAAGCGCCATGTTTGGAGGGGATCAACAAGGCTTATAGAGAAAAGAATACCATCCCAGCAGTGAAGCAAGGTGGTGCCTCACTGATGTTTTCGGTATGTGTTAGCTCTAAAGGCACGGGGAATCTTGTGGCCTGATGACAGCAGAAAAAAGGAGAAGGTTCTGGAGTGACCTGGTCAGAGTCCATCAAAGATGTATAAACTCTGGTGCAGCACTCTAATATGCAGAAACAAACAAAGGTTTATTGGCTCACATCATATATATATATATATATATATATATATATATATATATTTCCGAAAAAGAATACGAATACGAATATACAGTTAACGAATGCATTCGTTAAATAACGTATAACGAATAATGCATGTTAACGCATAACGAATGCATTCGTTATCAGTAAACCGAATGTAAGGAATGAATTAGATTTTTTTAATTGGGTTTACCTGAGGAAAACTTGCCTTCCTAAACAGAGAAAACTGCAAAAAAAGATGAAAACAACAAGAATCCTAAGGTAACACCTGCTATTTATTACAAAGGAGGATCAGCAAGTGAAACTAATGTGCATTTCGTTTAGTAACGAATGTTAAATTTAACGAATTTTACAGATATAACGAAAGATCCGAATTAACGAATGCATTCGATGTTATTAATGAATGCATTCGAAAATGAAACAAATTTTAGCCTATGCATCCGAAAACCGAATATAACGAATTAACAGCATTCCGAATATTTACAGAACCGAAAATTTTTGAAAACGAAAACGAACGAAACGAAAAGAAACAAAATTTTTGGTTCTGCACATTTCTAATATATATATCTATATATGTATATATATATATATATATATATATATATATATGCCTTTGGTTAATTGTCAATTTTCGCTAAATATTTTCTTATATATACCAGTAATGTTGCAAGGTGCTTCATTTATTTATTTTTTAAATGAAGCCTATGCATCTGAAAATGTATACCACTATGTAAGCCAGCATAATTTACACTTTATAAGAGAGCATTGAAAAAGCAATAGAAGCAGCTCAATGTTTTTAATGTGTATGTCATGTGGATATTGTACTTCTGTATACGGTTTATAACTTGTTTTTATGCTAATACTTTTTTTTTATCTCTGGTGCATAAAGCATTTATTTATATGATGCAATTACTGCGAGAGACTGTTTTATCAATACTTCATTAGAATTTCTGCAAACATTCATACCGACCAGATCAAATTAACTACTTAATTTCTATGAGATAGCACATTTACAAGCACTGTTAGAAGTGGTGTTCTCTTAAAGCTGTAAGTATAATTGCTCCATTTTTCTATGTTAGGTATATTACTACATAGAGATTTGGCATCATAAAATTACTGGAGCATTTATTTTCCTGCACGGAGCACTTTGTAAAGATTATGGTTTACTGAAGTAAAATAAAACATTTAATCTTAGCCAATTATTTATTTTTTACCTCTGGCTGTTAGCTACTTCAGTAGTTTTGATATTGTTTTTATTGTTATTTTTTAGTTATTAGTATATGGCTTCAGACTGAAAACTTTACAAGAAGAATAACCTTAGTGCCAGGCAAGGCTCGATATATACTATAACTATGGCAATTATTTCACAGGCTACCATAAATCCAGAATCCTATTCATTCCACTGAAAATCGGAATATCTCAGAGCAAATTGTGTTTTTTATTGGAAATCTATGATTATTGATGAGTCAACTGCATGGTCAGAATCGATATTTTAAGACAATCGTGTATCTTATTTTATTATTAGGGGGACATGAACCTTTCAAATCAGTGTTACTTTGGGGAAAAAATCATTTGAGAAAGTCATTTGATTTACAAAATTCCCTTTTAGGTATTGCAGGATAATAGGCTGAACTGGATAAACTTATGTCATTTTTTATTAGCCTTGCAAACATTATTACTATTTTACTGTTTTACAAGGGCCTTCCAAGATTTACGTATTCTCAAAGTAATCCAGAGACTAGTTGTAATATGCATTAATGATTACTTCCCGTGCAACGCCATGACCGAAGAAATCTTACATGATTTAATGATCTTACATGATTTAACACTAGCAGTCATTCACCACCGGTGTACCAATCATCATGGCGGACAAAGCTGCCAGGTTACCTCCGTTTCATGTCACCAGGTCACCAGAGCTATGTTATTTAAAAATGTTACCACACGTTTCCCCTGGGTATTGTCCCTCTATAAATCCCATATTACTTATTATGTATAATTGAACTACACAGCACTATTGCTAGTATGTTACCCTCAATGTGTATTGTTATTACACTGCTTAAAAAAATAAAGGGATCACTTTATGTAACTCCAAGTCAGTCACACTTCTGTGAAATCACACTGTCCACTCAGGAAGCAACACTGATTGACAATCAATTTCACATGCGGTTGGGCAAATGGAACAGACAACAGGTGGCAATTATAGGCAATTTGCAAGACACCCCCAATAAAGGAGTGGTTCTGCAGGTGGTGACCACTTCTCAGTTCCTATGCTTCCCGGCTGATGTTTTGGTCACTTTTGAATGCTAGTGGTGCTTTCACTTTAGTGGTAGCATGAGACAGAGTCTACAACCCACACAAGTGGCTCAGGTAGTGCAGCTCATCCAAGATGGCACATCAATGCGAGCTGTGACAAGAAGGTTTGCTGTGTCTGTCAACGTAGTGTCCAGAGCATGGAGGCGCTACCAAGAGACAGGCCAGAACATCAGGAGACGTGGAGGAGGCTGTAGGAGGGCAACAGCCCAGCAGCAGGACTACTACCTCTGCCTTTGTGCAAGGAGGAGCAGTAGGAGCACTGCCAGAGCCCTGCAAAATGACCTCCAGCAGGCCACAAATGTGCAAGTGTCCACTCAAACGGTCAGAAACAGACTCCATGAGGCTGGTATGAGGGCCCGACATCCACAGGTGGGGGTTGTGCTTACAGCCAGAGAACACTAAGATTGGCAAATTTGCCACTTGGGCCCTGTGCTCTTCACAGATGAAAGCAGGTTCACACTGAGCGCATGTGACAGAGTCTGGAGATTCCGTGGAAAATGTTCTGCTGCCTGCAATATCCTCCAGCATGACCAGTTTGGCGGGGGGTCAGTAATGGTGTGGGGTGGCATTTCTTTGGGGGGCCGCACAGCCCTCCATATGCTTGACAGAGGTAGCCTGACTGCCACTAGGTACCGAGATGAGATCCTCAGACCCCTTGTGAGACCATATTCTGGTGCGGTTGGCCCTGGGTTCCTCCTGGAGTGTGTGAGCAGTTCCTGCAAGAGGAAGGCATTGATGCTATGGACTGGCTTGCACGTTCCCCAGACCTGAATCCGATTATGCACATATGGGACATTATGTCTCGCTCCATCCACCAACGCTACGTTGCACCACAGACTGTCCAGGAGTTGGCGGATGCATTAGTCCAGGTCTGGGAGGACATCCTTCAGTAGACCATCCGCCACCTCATCAGGAGCATGCCCCGGTGTTGTAGGGAGGTCATACGGATATGTGGAGGCCACACACACTATTGAGCCTCATTTTGACTTGTTTTAAGAACATTACATCGAAGTTGGATCAGTCTGTAGTGTGGTTTTCCACTTTGATTTTGAGTTCGACTCCATATCCAGACCTCCATGGGTTGATAAATTTGATTTCCATTGATTATTTTTGTGTGATTTTGTTGACAGTACATTCAACTATGTAAAGAGGAAAGAATTTCATAAGATTAGTTCATTTATTTAGATCTAGGGTGTGTTATCTTAGAGTTCCCTTTATTTTTTGAGAAGTGTATGTTGCATCTCTTGTGTCATATTTCTGACTACGAACATCTGCCTCTCATTCTTATCTATTTGATGAAAAACTCTGCCAGGCAAGACCTTGACTTGTAACCAAACAACTCTACTGCCTGACCTCTGGTCAGCCACCACCTATAATGGGACAACTCTTAGACCTGTTGGCCACCTGAAGTCTAGATCCTATTGAGGGGTAAAGGGTAAAAAACAGGGAACTACTGTGCCCAAAGTCAGATACCACAGTTGGTCCACACCCATTACAGTTGGGCATTTAGACTACTCTCTGGGTCCGAATGCACCCTGAGTTCTGTAGTAAGTAAGTGCCTTTTATACAGTACCTAAGGATTCTATTATGAAAGGGTTTGGTTTACAGGACCAGTGTGTTGCAATGTGATGCCAATTTTAAAAAAGAAATAAAAAAAAAAGTTAGCCTTTATTAAGGAATAAATAGAGGATGTTTCATCATCAGTTCCTCAGACAGTGTTGGTTCCAGAGTCTAGTCTCGGGAGGGGCACAATCAGTGTATTGTGTGGTGGTGCATTGAGAGGGCATGGCGGGCGTCCCATCCACACTCCTCTTGACATCACACCACACCCCCTTAATGCAAGTCTAAGGGAGGGGGCGTGTCAACCCCCACAGCTCGCACCCAGCATTCGGAACAAAATGTTCCAAACATTGGGGCAGTGGACTACCCCTTTAAGTACACAGCATTGTTACCCCCACATTAGTTTGTAAAGTTTCAAGTTCAGAGATCCAAAATACTTTGTAATAAGCGCTTCTTGTTACTCTCCTTATTCACACCTTGCAATACTTGTTCTATCACTTGCCTCCTTAATTCATTTACACGGTGGTTTTCTCTAAGAAATGTCTCCATATTTATTGTCTTGAAAATTACATGTTTTAGTCTGTAGGGTCTTGCGTATGGCAGATTTATGCTTGGAAATCCTAATTTTAATCATTCAACTCGTCTGCCCCACATATCCCATTCCACAGGGACATTTCAGTAAATAGATCACGTTATCATTTGTGCATCTGTAAAAACCTTTTATGGGAATTATGTGTCCTCTCTTGGGGTGGTGGATATTTTCCCCTTTAATTATGCCACTACATTGCATGCATGATAAACATGCAAATGTGCCTTTTTTAGTTGTAGATAAAAAGCTCTGTTCACTTTTCTTTTTAATAGCTATGTCTCCTATTACCAATCTGTCACCAATTGTCCTCCCTCTAGTATGTACAAAAAGCGGAGGTTCCCGAAAGAGACCATCATATTTAGGGTTGGATTTTAATATTCCCCAATATTTCTTCAATGCTCGTTTAATCATTGGGATGTGTATATCATATTTACCTGTTTACAATGTGCGTGTGTTCCTGCGTTTTTCTTTCCGTTTGATTTTAATTAACTCTTTTCTCTCCATAGTACTGACCTCCCTGCCTGCTTCCATCAGTTGTCTCTTATCATAGCCTCTATCCGTGAATTTTTAAATGATTTGTTGCTGTGCTCTTTCATAATCAATTTCTGTGCTATATATTCTCTTAGCCCTTATTAATTGACTTTTTGGGAGCCCCCAAAATACACTGGGTGAATGAAAACTCTGCCAGTGTAACATGTTGTTTCCATCTGTCTTTTTTGTGTACATAATGGTTTGGAATGCATCATCTTGTTTAATTATTTCCACATCCAGAAATTGTATCCTGTTTTCATTATATGTAAGTGTAACTTTAGAGATGGATGCACTGTGTTTAATCTACTCAGTAATTCTGCCTCCTCACCCCGCCCCCCCAGAGCATGAACACGTCATCTACACAGCAAACCCAGGTGAGCGACATGTTCATGCCCAAGGGGGAGAAGATTACATCATCCTCAAATGCTGACATAAAGGCATTTGCCAAACTAGGTGCGACGGGGGACCCCATCGAAGTCCAGTCAATTTGTAAAAAATAATACAAAAGGGGAGGTAGCTCTAACCACAAAAGCAGGTTGAAACCTCTATTGTGCCAGATGAGTACTAATGTGTAATTTTGTGTACCATATGCGGCCTGATAAAGCGATTGTATTAAAAAAAAAAAGGGGGGGGAAACACTTTCCTTGAATTTGATCTTTTATGTGCTCATGGTCTTGTATATTGTGTACACAGTTGGGTAAAGAAGTAGGATGCAATATGAATTAAACAATTATATATTTATTTATTGGTGTATAATGTCTATGGCATCTGCCTGCAGGGCTCTTGCAGCAGTGCCAAATTAATAAAATCCAAATAAAATAAAATAAAATTTGCATATACTGGTATAGATGGCTTAAAGAAAGTCCGTATTGTGCAATCTTGATAATAGGCAGCCGTTGTGAGTGTAATAATATGCACTCTATTGTCCAGTGGGTAGGGTCCGTGAATTAAGTAATCCGTGTGGCTCAGAGAGATTTGAAAGTCTTAGGGTGCTTTCACACTGTGAAATAGTTCCATTTAGGAACTTCCGTCAGAAGTTCCGTCACTATATCGGCGAAACCCGGCCATTACAAACCCCCTGACGGCCGTGACTAAATTGCATTGCAGCCTATGGGGTTTTGTAACTGCCCGTTTGCACCCGCAAATGCCCGTAATTCATTACGGGCGTTATATAGTGACGGGACATCGTGGCGGAAAAATTACTGCATGCAGCCAAATGTTGAGGGCGAGGAGGATGGTTGATGATGACAATTGTTTGAAAACAACATTGGACAAAATGGCTGATGATTTCCGAGCACGTGGTTACCCGAATAAGGTCATTGAAGGACATAGAGAGACGGTTGAGACCATTGATAGAGAGACTACACTCATTCCTAAAACTAGGAAGTCAAATAAAAGGATTCCATTTACATCAGAATATTGTACACACAGTGGCTCCATTGCACATATATTGAATAAATATTGGTATATTATGAAAAACAGTTATAATGACATTGAAGAATTTAAGGTAAATCCTTTAATGTCATATAAGAGAGGTCCGAGTTTGAGAGATAAGTTGGTTAAGACGCAGGTACATACCACCAGGGACACAGGGTAGACTTACCTTACTACTAGGAGACTTTCCCTGTTTGTCATGTGTAAATTGCAGACAGATGGTGAAGGGTACCAGCTTTGTTTATCCCAAAACCAAACATGAATACAAATTGAAATACTTTATGACATGTGACTCTACATGGGTTATTTATGTGTTAATTTGCCCATGTGATTTTCTATATGTGGGACAAACAACATGGAGTCTCAAGACTAGAATAAACAACCACAGATACAGCATTAGATGCAAAAAATTAGATCTGCCCGTTTCAAAGCATTTTAGTGATAAAGGTCATAGAGAGAAAGATCTTCGCTTTTTAGCTATTGACCATGTACCCATTCCTAAACGTGGGGGGGGGGGATAGATTATCTACATTATGTAAGAGAGAATTATTGTGGATTCATAGATTAAACTCCTTGCGGCCTAATGGCCTAAATGTAGAATTTAATGCTGTATAGGGCTGTTGACTCTCCCATTTGAACTGACCGAGTATTTAGATTTATCTTGATGGACGCATAATATGTGACAATTGTCTGTTTTAAGTTTTTGATTCTGTTTTGTATTTTTTATTTTTTCAGATTGGTCTGGTGTGCCAAGTGGTTGAAAAGGGAGAGGACTTGTACGCTCCAAAGCTTTTCTGGATATTGGCTGTAACTTTACATAATACTGAGTGTAGAGGAGTGTACATGGGTGGCAGAGGGGTGTAGAAGAGTGTATATGGGTGGCAGAGGGGTGTAGAGAAGTGTACATGGTTGGCATAGGGGTGGAGAAGAGTGTACATGGGTGACAGGGGGCAAAAGGGGTGGTCGAGAGGTGTACATTGGTGACAGAGGGGTATTGTGGGTGGACAGGAGTGTACATGGGTGACAGGAGTGTGGAGGAGTGTACATGGGTAACAGAGGGGTATAGAGGGGTGTTCATGGGTGACAGAGGGGTGTAGAAGAGTGTACATGGGTGGCAGAGAGGTGTAGAGGGGTGTACATGAGTGACAGGAGTATAGAGGAGTGTACATGGGGCAGAGGGGTGTAGAGAAGTGTACATGGGTGACAAGGGGTATAGAGGAGTGTACATGGGTAACAGAGGGGTGTAGAGGGGTGTACATGGGTGACAGAGGGGTGTAGAAGAGTGTACATGGGTGGCAGAGGGGTGTACATGGGTGGCAGAGGGGTGTAGAGGGGTGTACATGGGTGATGGGTGTAGAGGAGTGTACATGGGGGCAGGGGGTGTAGAGAAGTGTACATTGGTGACAAGGGGTGTAGAGGAGTGTCAATGGGTGACAGAGGGGTGTAGAGGAGTGTACATGGGTGACAGAGGGGTGTAGAGGAGTGTACATGGGTGGCAGAGGGATGTAGAAGAGTGTACATGGGTTACAGGGGGCAAAAGGGGTGATCAAGAGGTGTACATTGGTGACAGAGGGGTGTTGTGGGTGGAGAGGCGTGTACATGGGTGACAGGAGTGTAGAGGAGTATACATGGGTAACAGAGGGGTTTAGAGGGGTGTACATGGGTGACAGAGGGGTGTAGAAGAGTTTACATGGGTGGCAGAGGGGTGTACATGGGTGGCAGAGGGATGTAGAGGAGTGTACATGGGAGACAGGGGTGTAGAGGAGAGTACATGGGTGGCAGAGGGGTGTAGAGAAGTGTACATGGCTTACAGGGGGTGTAGAGGAGTGTATATGGGTGATAGAGGGGTGTAGAGGAGTGTACATGGGTGACAGAGGGATGTAGAGGAGTGTACATAAGTGACAGAGGGGTGTAGAGGAGTGTACATGGGTAACAAGGGTTTACATGGGTGACAGAGGTGTGTAAAAGAATGTACATGGGTGGCAGAGGGGTGTAGAGGAGTGTACATGGGTGACAGACGGATGTAGAGGAGTGTACATGGGTGACAGAGGGGTGCAGAGGAGTGTACATGGGTAACGGGGGTTTACATGGCTGACAGAGGTGTGTAAAAGAGGGTACATGGGTGGCAGAGGGGTGTAGAGGAGTGTACATGGGTGGTAGAGGGGTGTAGAGGAGTGTACATGGGTGGTAGAGGGGTGTAGAGGAGTGTACATGGGTAACAGGGGGGTTTACATGAGTGACTGAGGGGTGTAAAAGAGTGTACATGGGTGGCAGAGGGGTGTAGAGGATTTTACATGGGTGATAGAGGGGTGTAGAGGGGTGTTCATGGGTGGTAGAGGGGTGTAGAGAAATGTACATTGGTGGCAGAGGGGTGTAGGAGGTGACAGAGGGGTGTAGGGGATGACAGAGGGTGTAGAAGAGTATACATGGGTGGCAGATGGGTGTAGAAGAGTGTGCATGGGTGACAGAGGGATGTAGAGGATTGTACATGGGTGACAGAGTGGTGTAGAGGAGTGTACATGGGTAAAGGGGGTTTAGATGGGTGACAGAGGGGTGTAAAAGAGTGGACATGCATGGCAAAGGGGTGTAGAGGTGTGTACATGGGTGACAGAGGGGTGTAGAGGAGTGTACATGGGTGATAGAGGGGTGTAGAGGAGTGTACATGGGTGGTAGAGGGGTGTAGAGGAATGTACATGGGTGGCAGGGGGTGTAGGGGGTGACAGAGTGGTGTTCATGGGTGACAGAGGGGTGTAGAAGAGTATACATGGGTGGCAGAGGGGTGTAGAAGAGTGTACATGGGGGACAGGGGGCAAAGGGGGTGGTAGAGGGGTGTACATTGATGACAGAAAGGTGTTGGGGTGGACAGGAGTGTACAATAGTGTTGAGAGGCATAGGCCATATTCGAATTTGCGATATTTCGCAAATATATGGACGAGTATTCGTCATATATTCGCTAAATTCGCATATTCGTAATATTCGCAGCATATTTTCGCATATGCGAAAATTTGCATATGGGAAAATTAGCATATGCAATAATTAGCATATGCGAAAGATTTGCACACCAGTCTAACACAGTAGTATTGGAGCCTTCTTTACACCACACAAGCTGGAAGTAGAGAGGGATGATCACTGTGATGTGTACTGTGAAAAAAAAAAAATTATAAAAAAAAAAAAAAATATTCATAATTGCGAATATATAGTGCTATTTTCGCGAATATTTGCGAATTCGCAAATATGCGATATTCGCGAATAAAATTTGCGTTGCGAATATTCGCGAGCAACACTAGTGTACAAGGGTGAGAGGAGTGTAGAGGAGTGAACATGGGTAACAGAGCGATGTACATGGGTGACAGAGGGGGTGTACATGGGTGACAGAGGGGTGGAGAAGACTGCACATGGGTGGCAGAGGGGGGGTAGAGGAGTGTACATGGGTGAAAGGGGTGTAGAGGAGTTTACATGGGTGATAGAGGGGTGTAGAGGAGTGTTCATGGGTGGTAGAGGGGTGTGGAGGAATGTATATTGGTGGCAGAAGGGTGTAGGGGGCGACAGAGGGGTGTTGGGGGTGACAGAGTGGTGTACATGGGTGACAGAGGGGTGTAGAAGAGTATACATGGGTGGCAGATGGGTGTAGAAGAGTGTACATGGGTGACAGAGGGATGGAGAGGAGTGTACATGGGTGACAGAGTGGTGTAGAAGAGTGTACATGGGTAACGGGGGTTTACATGGGTGACAGAGGGGTGTAAAAGAGTGGTCATGCATGGCAAAGGGGTGTAGAGGTGTGTACATGGGTGACAGAGGGGTGTAGAGGAGTGTACATGGGTGATAGAGGGGTGTAGAGGAGTGTTCATGGGTGGTAGAGGGGTGTAGAGGAATGTATATTGGTGGCAGAAGGGTGTAGGGGGTGACAGAGGGGTGTTGGGGGTGACAGAGTGGTGTACATGGGTGACAGAGGGGTGTAGAAGAGTATACATGGGTGGCAGATGGGTGTAGAAGAGTGTACATGGGTGACAGAGGGATGGAGAGGAGTGTTCATGGGTGACAGAGGGGTGTAGAAGAGTGTACATTGATGACAGAAAGGTGTTGGGGTAGACAGGAATGTACAAGGGTGAGAGGAGAGTAGAGTAGTGAACATAGGTAACAGAGGGGTGTACATGGGTGACAGAGGGGGTGTACATGGGTGACAGAGGGGTAGAGAAGACTGTACATGGGTGGAAGAGGGGTGTAGAGGAGCGTACATGGGTGACAGGGGTGTAGAGGAGTGTACATGGGTGGCAGAGGGGTGTAGAGGAGTGTACATGGGTGACAAGGGGTGTAGAGGAGTGTACATGGGTGACAGGGGGTGTAGAGGAGTGTACATGGGTGACAGAGGGGTGTAGAGGAGTGTACATGGGTAACAGGGGGGTGTACATGGGTGACAGAGGGGTGTAGAAGAGTGTACATGCGTGGTATAGGGTTGTAGAGGAGTGTACATGGCGGTCTCCTCTGTTAGTGCAGCAAGTTAGTCTAGCGCAAGGTAGAAGCAGGTAATCGCTGCTGGGGGACACGGCGGTCTCTCCTGTGTTTGCAGTGCAGAGGCATTCAGTCGGACTGTAGCAAGAACAGAACAGTGTTGTATGGTGAGTGGTGCTCTCCATTGGTGGCGTTCTCATGGTATTGGAGCATCCGCTATGAGCTAGACTGAAAGAGTGGTTTCTTGATTTAGGGTATGTCAGCGGGATAGTTAAGGTGTTACAATGCAGTTGGTGTCGGTGGTTATAACAGTGTTATGGCTGGACACGTTTCAGGACCTCCTTAGGTCCTTTCCTCAGCAGCATATAATATGAAATGAAATCCCGGGGAGATTTGGTGGATATATATATATATATATATATATATATATATATATATATATATATATATATATATAAAACTCTTCCCCTACCGGTGATGTCAAAAATGTGATGGACATGTGTCAATCAACCAACCTAGTCTTGGATAGAAACAAAGAAAACAAAGAGAAAGGTGGATAACCTATGTTTGGCCTATATAGTAACTATATTATTCTATGGCCTATTCTATAGGGATGCATTAACATCATAAAATAAGAGCTAATATATGAGCACTTGAGAATACATAAAAAAAAAAAAAATATATATATATATATATATATATATATATATATATATATATGCACAGTGGCGTTGCGACCCGGGTGCGGGGGGGGGCGGAGCGCACCGGGTGACACCAGCCTGGAGGGGTGACACCACGGCCGGCAGCACCCCCCGCATCTGCACACCGTCACTCAACTCAGCCGGTATTTGCAGCATCCCCAGACAGAAGAGGCTTCTTTCCTGACCTGCCGGCTGCCGCACTCCAGTTTCAGCCCCCGACACAATCCTATCCCCCAGCCCCAGGAAGCTGCCTCTTTAAGACCTGCAATGCTCTCTGGGAACAGAAGTGCCGTGCGCACGTCTGCTCCCTCCCCCGACGTGTCCCTGCATTATGTGCTCCGCGTCTTCTGAGGATTCATGGGGGATAAATTCCTCCCCAACCCCCGGACATTGCTGGACCTGGAGCCGCCCGGGGAGAGGAGAAAGTGAAGACAAGAGACTGGTGAGACCTCTCTGCAAAACTGTGTATTTAATGCAGTGTTTCCCAACCAGGGTGCCTCCAGCTGTTGCAAAACTATTACTCCCAGCATGCCCAGACAGCCTTCGGCTGTCAGGGCATGCTGGGAGTTGTAGTTTTGCAACAGCTGGAAGCACCCTGGTTGGCAAACACTGATTTCATGTTTTAATGTAACAGGGAGAAAGGGGGTGCTGAGAGGCTCTGGGGGGTGCCATTGCCAGGAGGATGATCCTCCTTATGTATGATGGGGGTGCTACTGATGAATGATGGGGGTGCTGCACCCCCATTATCCATCAGCAGGATCATCCTCCTGTGAGTAGCACCCCCATCATCCATCAGCAGGATCATCCTCCTGTGAGTAGCACCCCCATCATCCATCAGCAGGATCATCCTCCTGGATGATGATGGGGGGGGTGCCTCTGGCAGGAGGATGATCCTCCTTATGTATGATGAGGGTGCATAAGGAAAGACTATAGAGAAGTCACCTGTAGTCACTGATATGTGATTATTGTGTATTTTCCTCATTATGTCCCATCAGAGCTGTAGTCACTTGTAAGTTCTAACTACAACTCCCAGCCAGGGCCGGTGCAAGGATTTCTGCCTACACAAGCAAAACTCCATTTCAGGAATCTCGGTGGGCCGCAGCAATAAAACCAGAGAGGGTGGAGTGGTGGCAGTGACCTCTGCTGTGCGGCGGCGGGGCGCACAGGTGGGGGTCTTAGTATAAAAAAAAGTCTTCATTTTTCCGCCCCCATCAGCTGCGAGTCCATGCGCCCTCAAGCGGACGCATGGTTTGCCTTATGACAGCACCGGGCCTGCACCCAGCATAACCTCACCACTGCTTAGGTCATACTGGGAGCTGTAGTTTTAATTGGTGAAACCTTTTTTAGCACGTTCCCATTCTTTGGCAATTGGTATATTTGAATATTATACTGGAATTTTTCACAATGCTCTACATCAGTGGCGCCTGTCACAACAGGCTAAAAATTTACTGGGGGGGGGGGGGTAGGTATGGGGGTGACACCATTTTATATTGCACCGGGTGACACCAACCTTAGCAACGCCACTGTATATGCAATGTATGTAAAGCTAGAACAAATAAACATAGCAGGAGCGTGGGAATACCATTGTTTAAAAGAAATAAGGATAAAAACAAAAATATAGAGATAATAAATATAGAGATAAAAATTATTATTTATGGAAATAATGATAATGATAATTAGAGATGAGCGAATTTTTGAAAAATTCGATTTGGACGATTCACGAACTTTCCAAAAAAATTTGGTTTGGTTCAAATTTATTTGCAGTGAATCACTATTAAAAACGGCTATTTCTTGGCTACAGAGAGCCTCAATATGGGTGTAGAACACGTTGCTTTGTCATAACACTCATAGTGAGTGTGCTGTGTTAGTGAAATAATACTGTTATTCAGTATGACATGCAGATTACAGGTGTCGCTATTAGAATCACAGTTGCAGAGGGGCACAATGACAGAGCCTGGAGGTGGCATCAGTATGAGGAGACATATGGCGGCAGAATGACACAGCCTGGAGGTGGCAGCAGTATGAGGAGACAATATAGTGGCAGAAAGACAAAGCCTGGAAGTGGCAGAAGCATGAGGAGAACATATGGTGGCAGAATGAGACAGCCTGGAGCTGGCATCAGCATGAGAAGAACATGTGGTGTCAGAATGAGACATCCTGGAGCAAGCATCAGCATGAGGAGAAAATTTTATGGCAGAAAGAGACAGCCTGGAGATGGCATCAGCATGAGGAGAACATATGGTGGCAGAATGAGACAGCCTGGAGCTGGTATCAGAATGAGGAGAACATATGGTGGCAGAATGAGACAGCTTGGAGGGTGCATCAGCAGCATCAGAAGTCCAGAAAGTGACCCGGTGACAGAGTGGGGCGGTGGGTGGCAATACCAGTATCCGGTGACGAAGGTGGGTGAAAGAAGGAGAACTTGGAATAAGATGTGTGACATCAGGTGGGTGGCAGGATCAGAATAGTAGCTGAGGCAGGTAGGCAGAAGTACATTAATACTTGGAGGTGTAGATGGCACATGGTGCTTTTTGCACACCTTTCCTTTTCTGACATACACAAAAAAAGTTGGGGTCCATATATTTTATCCCAAGAAAAGTAAAATTTTAGCTAATGCATATTCTGCAACTGGGGAGCAGCACCTTAAATATGTTTTGCACTATCTATATTTGTGAAGTGTTGGTGTGGCATCATAGTCAATCTACTCTAATGCATCTGGCATTGGTGGGTGGAAATCCTGGCTGATCCATGCCTGATTCATCTTCACAAAGGTCAGTCTCTCCACATTTTTCGTGGACAGATGAGTTCTCCTTAGGGTTACTATGACCCCACTCTGCTAAACACTCATTCTGATGGCACACTACTGGCCGGGCAGGACAGCTTTTCCAGGGCAACCTCTGCGGCCACAAATCAAGTTTGGCTGCCCAGAAGTCCAGCGGATCTTCAAGGTGTGTTGGCATGGTCATATCAAGGTATGCCATCACCTGCTGGTTCAGGTCCTGCTCCGGTCTCCCAGCTGCAGATGAGTTGCTTAACTATGCGGGTGAAGAAAGCTACTCATGAGCGATTGAAGACTCAGGCTGCTGCTGATGGAGCTGGTACTGCTACTGCCACCCCACCCCTCCCCAGCAGCCATGGCAGTGGAAGGTGAGCTCAGAGGGCCCCCTGAGTCAGACCTGTGAGAGGATGGACGATGGAGCAGATAGGCATCTGCAAACTGACTACGTAGGATGCCTTTGTAGTAGGTCAGTTTGTCCTCCCTCTCAGTGGGTGTAAAAAAGGCCCCCATTTTGTGCCGGTAGCGAGCGTCCAATAAGGTGGAGAGCCAGAAGTCATCTCGCTGCCGAATGGTGACAATTTGGCGGTCACTATGCAAGCAAGTGAGCATGCATTGTGCCTTTTGTGCAAGTGACTCGGAGGGACTCCCTGCTTACATCTCCACTGCATGCTGCCACGGTGTGTCTGGTTTCTCTGTCTCGTCTTTCTCATAACCCTCTAGCTTCTCTGGCTGCTCCTGCTCCTCCTCTCCTGCCAGATGAACACTTCAGGAACAGCTTGACAACCAGATTGAACACTTGTGCCATGAAGGGAGCATGAATCAGGCTTCCTTGTCGCAGCGCAGACAAGATCTTCTTCCCATAGTCAGTCACCATGGTTCCCATTTCCGGATTTTGTGGAGTAAGCCATGATTCGATCTCTTGATGAATGACTTTTAGCAGTTCCTCCCCTGTGTTACTCTGTTCGCCATGGCAAACCATGTGAAGAACAGCTTGACACCGCCTTGCCCTGCACACATGGTACGCTAGAGGAGCATTGAGACTTGTCTCTGCGGTGGAGGATGAGGAGGCGGAGTTGCACACTGTCAAAGGACCAACGGTCTGAGAGCGTGGAGGAGGAAGCGGCGTGGCCTGTCCAAGTTGCTGTTGTGGCTGTGGAAGAACAACATTTATCCAGTGGGCCGTAAAGGACATGTATTGTCCTTGACCGTAGTTACAGTTGCACATGTTGGCGCTGCCATGCACTTTGCTATAGGCTCAAGGACTGGCCCACCTTCTCTTCCACAAAATTGTGCAGGGCTGGTACTGCCTTCTTCGCAAAGAAATGATGGCTTGGGACTCTCCACCTTGGCTCGGCACAAGCCATCAGTTCTCTGAAAGGTGCAGAGTCCACCACTTGAAAAGGGAGGGACTGCAGCACCAGCAACTTGGACAGGTGCACATTCAGCTTCTTTGCCGTTGGATGAGTGGGCGAATACTGTTGTCTCTTGGACATGGCTTCGCTGATGGATAGCTGGCGGAATGACTGGAGCAACAGTTTGCAGCAACAGAAGGCTGAGGTGGTGGAGCCTTGGCTGTCTGAAACAGGGTGCGGCGTGCCACTGGGTGATGCAGCAGGCTGGACCAACACATCGGAGCCACGGTTCTCCCAGGCTGCTTTTTGGTGATGCTGCATATGTTTATGCAGGGCCATGGTGCCAACATTGGGACCCTGGCCACGCTGCACCTTCTGCCGACACATCTTGCATATGGCCAGGTTAACATCCTCTGGATGCTTGATGAAATACTGCCACACAGTCAAGTAGCTGATTTTTACACCAACAGTCCGCACTAATTGACTGCTACTGCCACCAACTACCTGTTCCACTACCTCCCGGGAAGGTCGGCTACCCGAAAGCAGGTTGTCTTCCCCGGGCACGTTTGGCTCCAGACTTTCCACTTCTGTCACTATGCTGACTGCCAACCATGCTACCACCTTGCTGGCTCAGCTGCTGTCCCACGGGCAACCTGCAACCCTCTTCTCCTGATGATGATGAAGCCCCTTCTGCACCCGGCTCCCAATTGGGATCGGCTTCATCATCATCATCATCATCATTAAGTTGTGTCTGCACATCACTGATGTCCTACTCAGGTTCCTCAACAGTGTCTGCTTCAGGAGCCTGAATGTTCACACAGCCACCTCCCACATCACCCTCCTCATTCACTACTTTCCTGCCTAGCGGAGGAAGTGGAGGATGTCTCCTCCACTTCCTGGATGGCAGTAGCTGCTGACTGTCCTCTAGTAGATCGTCCTCACTAAATAGTGGAGCTGAACCCACGGCATACAATACTTTTGTGGGGGAGGGTACAGCATAGGACAGAGGCAATGGGAGGACAGGGACTGCACCCGGGCCATGCCAACTGAGGGTTATGTCTGAGAAACCCACCAACTGTTGACTGGGGGTGTCGGATGTCACTTGTGATGAAGTGGATGACCGAGTTAACCAATCGATGACGGCAGATGGTTTGGTGGACGAGACACGACCCCCTGCTGATACCGGGAGATCAGGCCTCTCGCTGCAACTCCTGTAGGTGTACATACAGTTTCGAGCTGGACAATACACTCAGCTTAAAACTGTAAAAGGTGACAGAAACAAGGGTGTAGCTTTGGAAGTAACTAGGCCAAAATTTGTTTTTCAGGAACAAAAAAATACCTACACCACAAAGGTGTACGTACAGTTTACAACTATGAGAAATGGACAATACTCTCAGCTTAAAACTGTTTATGGCTACAGAAACAATGGTTTAAACGAAGAGAAAAAATAGAGCTGAACACTCAAATGAATATTAAAAAATACAAATGTTTATTAATTCATTTAAAAAAGTGGTATTACAGACAATAACACACCAATATAGAAACAACAGAGTGCTGCTGGATTTTGAATTACAGGTTCAGTTCCATTATATAGTAATTTGGGAGAAGAGTAAAAAAAAATCGATATATGTATCACAATAAATTCACACCAGGCTTAGTATAGTTAGTGTGGATAGTAATCTTTTCTATCAAGTATCTGCCAGTGACCTATTGTTCACATATACCTATGAAGCATGCCTACATCATGATATTCAGATGTCAGACTTTGGCATGTAACTTTAGGTACACTCACCCATGTTGTGATATTATCAGCTCGACCCTGGACCCCTACAGCTGCTGTTTCGGTCCTTCTTCAAGGGGCTTTCAAAAGTCCCCTGAAGAAGGAGTGAAACACAATGCAGGAGGTTGTTGCATGAGTCTGGACCTGTTATGATGCAAATATTTAGTAAAAAGCAAAATAAAGGTCCAATGGGACTATTGGTAATACAGAATCAAGGGTGTAGCTTTGGCTGGCCTTTCACACTAACTAGGCCCAAATTAGTTTTTCAGGAAAAAAAAAAACATACAACACATAGGTGTACCTACAGTTTACACTTATGAGAGCTGGGCAATACGCTCCACTTAAAACTGTATAAGGCTACAGAAACAAGTGTGTAGCTTTGGCTGGCCTTTTACAATAACCAGGCCAAAATGATTTTTTCAGGAAAAAAAATAACGTACACCACGTAGGTGTACGTACAGTTTACACTTATGAGAGCTGGACAATACGCTCTGCTTAAAACTGTATAAGGCTACAGAAACAAGGGTGTAGCTTTGGCTGGCCTTTCACAGTAACTAGGCCAAAATTTGTTTTTCAGGAAAAAAAAAAAAAACGTACACCATCTATGTACGAACAGGTTATGCTTATGAGAGGACAATAAGCTCCGCTATGCGACCTGTATTAGGCACTGTAATCAGTTGACTATTGCCTTTTGTGTTCACCCTAACTGGCCCCTCTTTGCTTTACAGTTTGCTTTAGCAGTGGAGTCGCTGTGTATTACACCCAAAAGTTCTCTCTCTCTCTCTCTCTCTCTCTCTCTCTCTCTCTCTCTCTCTCTCTCTCTCTCTCTCTCTCTCTCTCTCTCTCTCTCGGATTAGTTGTGAAGCAAATTTTTTATATTTAAAAAAAAATTATAAAATTATTAATAGAAAAAATAATAAGAGAGATAAAAATAAACATTTATATAGATTAATTACCGTATTTATCAGGGTATACCACGCACCGGCCTATAACACGCACCCTCATTTTACCAAGGATATTTGGGTAAAAAAAGTTTTTTACCCAAATATCCATGGTAAAATGAGGGTGCGTGTGTGCGCGTGTATACCCCGATATACCCCCAGGAAAGGCAGGGGGAGAGAGGCCATCGCTGCCCGCTTCTCTCCCCCTGCCTTTCCTGGGGTCAAGAGCGCTGCTGTCGGCCCTTTTCACCCCCTGGTTATCGGCGCCGCTGCCCGTTCTGTCCCCCTGACTATCGGTGCCGGCGCCGATAGCCAGGGAGAGAGAAGCGGGGCCGACAGCCAGGGGGAGAGAAGGGGCAGCGGCACTCATTGCCGGCGCCGCTGCCCCGTTGCCTCCCCCCATCCTCGGTGGCATAATTACCTGAGTCGGGTCCGCGCTGCTCCAGGCCTCCGTCGTGCGTCCCCAGCGTCGTTGCTATGCACGGCGCGGCGCTCTGACGTCATGCGCCGCGCCGTTCAGCGCATAGCAACGACGCCGGGGACGCACGACGGAGGCCTGGAGCAGCGCGGACCCGACTCAGGTAATTATGCCACCGGGGATGGGGGGAGGCAACGGGGCAGCGGCGCCGGCAATGGGTGCCGCTGCCCCTTCTCTCCCCCTGGCTGTCGGCGCCGCTTCTATCTCCCTGGCTATCGGCGCCGGCACCGATAGTCAGGGGGACAGAATGGGCAGCGGCGCCGATAACCAGGGGGTGAAAAGGGCCGACAGCAGCGCTCTAGACCCCAGGAAAGGCAGGGGGAGAGAAGCGGGCAGCGACGGCCTCTCTCCCCCTGCCTTTCCTGGGGGTGTATCGGCGTATAACACGCACACAGGCTTTAGGCTAAAAATTTTAGCCTAAAAAGTGCGTGTTATACGCCGATAAATACGGTATATAATAATATATTATATAATATATTAATAATATAATGGTCCCAAATGTGTGTGTGGAGTAGAAAAAGGACCCCCCCCCCCCCAAAGGATCCATCAGTGTGCTGGGTATACAGCCTGATGCTGATGGGTCATCTCAAGGGGCCGTCTCACTGATTTTAGTCCAAGAAGCCAAACAGTTCCATATCAGTATTGATCCCCCTAGGGACCAATGAACCACACTCAAAACATTTTTGGGACTCAGCTCTTAACATCTTAACAATAAAATTACCCCCACGCCAATCCTGTTGTACGGAAAGAATATCTGTATATTTTAATTAGTGATGAGTGGCATCTGCCATATTTCATCCGATATTCGCAAAATTCGCATATTCGATATATTCGTGGTCATTTCCGCATGCGCATATGTGCGCATGCACATGTGCACATGCAGATAATTATCTACCTATCTATATTATCTAATTATATTATCTATCTATCCATCTATCTATCTCCTAATATTCTTTAGTGACAATATTCGCGAATATGAGGATATTATCATATTTGCGAAAATTCGCTCTCCAGTCAAATACAGTAAATAGTATAGGAGCCTTCTTTAGATCACAGGCTGGAAGCAGGGAGGGATGAGATCACTGTGATGTGTTCTGTTGGGGGAAAAAATGAATATTCGTAATTGCGAATATATAGTGCTATATTCGCCATATTCACGAATATACGATTAAGCGAAATTCGTAATAAATATTCAAATTGCGAATATTTGCGCTCAACACAAATTTTAATACATTCACATTAAATACATATTAAATACATTAATACATTAATCATATTTAATACATTAATACATTCATTGAAACTGTTTGAAATATGAGGACAGGGGGTGTTTATCATTCAGATTTTTTTATACTATATCTCATAGGGATATTATCTCACATAGGGAGATTTATTAAAACCTTTGTAGAAGAAAAGTGGTGCAGTTTTCCATAGCAACCAGTCAGATTTCTTCTTTGATTTTTAAAAAGACCTCTGAAAAAGCAATTTGTTGTTTTTAATGTGTTTCTGCTGCACTTTTAAAGGGGTACTCCGATAGAAAGCAATTCTTTTAAATCAACTGGTGCCAGAAAGTTAAACAGATTGGTATATTACTTCTATTTAAAAATCCTAGTCCTTCCAGTGCTTTTCAGCAGCTGTATGTTCTAGAGGAAGTTGTGTAGTTCTTTTCAGCCTGACCACAGTGCTGCTGACACCTCTGTCCATGTCAGGAACTGTGCAGAGGAGAATAGGTTTGCTATAGGGATTTGCTCCTACTCTGGACAGTACCTGACATGGACAGAGGTGTCAGCAGAGAGACTGAAAAGAAATTTAAAATTAAAAGAACTTCCTCAGCAGCTGATAAGTACTGGAAGGATTAAGTAATTTACAAATCTGTTTTACAAATTGTTTTCCACTGGAGTACTCCTTTAAGACTGCAGAATTTCTGTGGTGGAATATTCAATATGGAAATTTCAGATTCTAAGCTCCACTGAAAGATTTCGAAGTGTAAATAGGCCATAAGGCTTCATTGACATCTGCACTAGTATTACCATTGTTCTGCTTCATCACAGAAGCTCAGCAATAAAAATTATAAACAGCATCATTGAATTCATTACATGATGGACACAGATGACACCCTACAAACCTTATTGATTTTAATGAGGTCCATTTCCGTTATGATGTCCAATATTTTACCAAACTTAATAGTGATGTGTTATTTTGTTTTTGGAATTTGCAACAGCAGCTTCAAATGGAACCTCCAACACAGATGTAAATAAGGCCTTAAAGGGTTACTCTTTCAGAAAGTTAAACAGATTTGTAAATTACTTCTATTAAAAAATCTTAATCCTTCCAGTACTTATTAGCTGCTGAATACTACAGAGGAAATTATTTTCTTTTTTGGAACACAGAGCTCTCTGCTGACATCATGAGCACAGTGTTCTCTGCTGACATCTCTGTCCATTTTAGGAACTGTCCAGAGTAGGAGAAAATCCCCATTGCAAACATATGCCGCTCTGGATAGTTCCTAAAATGGACAGAGATGTCAGCAGAGAGCACTGTGCTCGTAATGTCAGCAGAGAGCTCTGTGTTCCAAAGAGAAAACCATTTCCTCTGTAGTATTCAGCAGCTAATAAGTACTGGAGGGATTAAGATTTTTTAAATAGAAGTCATTTACAAATCTGTTTAACTTTCTGGTACCAGTTGATTTAAAAAAATAAATAAATAAAAAGAAACGTTTTCCACCGGAGAACCCCTTTAAGTTATTTATGCGTGCTATGTCATATATATGCAATATACCAAGGAGCATTCCAATAAAAAAATTAATTGTAATGGTAGTGATATGGCTGCTTTAGTCTTTTTTTAGCAGAACAAGTAACAAGTACAGAAGTATATTAGAAGTATATTTCTCCCAACCTTGCACTGTGATTGGCCAGAGTCTATAGGGAATGTCATTTTTTTAGTAGATCAGGAACAATGTGCAAATTTGTTCTCAAGTAGTGAATCTCTAGAATGTGTCAAGCTATTTTTCAGGCGACCAAGTTTTGTTTTTCCGAAGGAGACATTTCTTACTAGAGGTGAGAGCTATTTTTCTTTAGAATGAAGAAACAACTTTGTATCACTTGTAAAGCTTTCAAAATGGAAATATCACTTGAGAGTTATTTGTACTTTCTCGGTGAATTGTATCCCTTGGGCTTTGGCAGCAGCAAAAGTCAGCAGACAAAAAAGCGTTATATCATTGTACTTTATAGATAAGATAGCTTTTTTTTTTGGGGACATTGCTAATGATAATACAAGATGCAAAAAAATGTTCTTGCCACTTCTGGAGGGCTGAACAATATGTTATGACACTAAAGCGCTGGAACATCACAGAGTATAATGTATTATGGTGCTGCCTACATGTCATGCATTAATGTCATTACTTAAAAGTATTTTATAACCAGATCGGATGCTATAAATCAAATCTTTTATGGATAGACAAGGTAAAATAGAATCAGTACAAGTAACCAGATAAACTGTAATGCAATCAAATATATAATACATATATACGTGTGAGCCTGCCACAGTATAGACAGCAACAGAAAGGTAATGCTTTTTTCTATTGCTGGCTGGCTCCAATAAGAGATTACTGCCAGTCATGGAGAATGTGTTAGTACTGATTGAAGATGGTGGCTCAGGACAAATCCCACTTTGCTGGCAACCCTTGTTAACCTGTTAAAGGCTGGACGATGAAAATGAACAGTATGCTGTGTTCGTACTGCAATTAAAACCAGTTAACAGAAGGCAAAGATTTAAAGGGGTACTCTGGCGAAAAACATCTTATCCCCTATGTGAAGGATTGGGGATAAGATGTCTGATCTCGGGGGTCCCACACCTGGGAACTCCGCTCCGTGTCGGATGACTGGCGACTGCAGCCGCTGCGCCCCCGCCATTCATGTCTATGGTAGGAGGCATGATGGCTACGAACTACCCATCACACCCGCTCCCATAGACATGAATGGAGGAGGCGTGGCGTGACGTCACGAAAACAGAAGCTCCAAGCTTCCGTGTTCCGGATTCCGCCGCTGCCGGCCTGGAGATCACGGGTCCCCCGCGATAAGACATCTTAATCCCTATCCTTTGGATAGAGGATAAGATGTTTTTCACCGGAATACCCCTTTAAGTTAAACAGCAGCAGCACAGCAGCTATATGTCAGGTGCCCATATGTCACAATGCCAGGCACCTAGGATAGAAAAGAAATAATTTGCCACCACTTCTGATGTCAAGCATTTTACATACACATTGTGCAGAATACAAAATAAAAACATTTGTGGAAATTTTAAAATCTAGTGATTAAACTAATGTGAACTTGAAACGGTTACATTATTCGTGGCCATATCAAAGAATGGAAAGAGGGAAAACTACTGCAGCACACTAAATATTTAGCATTAAGCCTTACCCTACCGAATCCCTGTTTAGGTACATCCAGTAAGAGGTTACAGCACTAAAACATGTGGTCCCTTTATTTATTCTTTTACCAAAGACATATTGTACAGAGTTTTTTTTTTTCTGTCAGACTTTGCACAAATTTAATAGAAGAAAATGTGGCATGTTCTATCAGATTATAATTATCTAGCTATCCTTTAGTAGGGAGAGACATAGGGAGGAAATTTATCAAAACCTATCCAGAGGAAAAGTTGCTGAGGTGCTCATAGCAACCAGTCAGATTGCTTCTTTCATTTTTGGCCTCTGAAAAATGAAAGAAGCAATCTGATTGGTTTTTATGTTAAACTGGTCAACTTTTCCTCTGGACAGGGGCTGACACTATAGAATCCTGGTCAACAGAGAAGTCAGATCTGTAACCTTTCACACTGCTCTAACCAACTTTCTATATTGTTAAGTATGACAGGTTGCAGCACTGGCTTCCCCATATGGGCATGCCAGTGTCTAAGTCTATCAATATAGCCCCTTTTGTAAAGGGACAAGGAGACATTAATGCCACTGCTGCCATGTCCCCCATGTTCAGCATCATGGCCTCTTTTAGAGCTAGTGGCACTGGCTCTTTGATAAGGATGTAAATGTCAACCTTCTTGTGGATGTGAGAGTAACATGGCCCCCCTCAGAATAGAAAGAGGTGGCTTGGATATTAAAGGGGTACTCAGGGAAACTAAACCCATAGCCCATCATATCCTTCTCATCAATCTATTTAACTGTCTAAATATAATTCATTAGCTATATAGAGCAGTTTTCCCACTTTAGTTGTCACTTACATGTATGAAGGGAGAAAATGACATTATCCTGGCATCCACTGTGTCTCTGTCCAAATCCCTCTCTGAAAGCAGCCCCCGCCCTCCTGAGAGACACAACCCATGTGGTTTATGCCTTGCACTGATGAGTAATGCTCTCTTTAGTGCTGAGAACTGGGAGGTGTGTGCTGCCTTAGCCAATCAGACACTAAAACTCTCTTTGCTGTTTAGAGGGTGGGGGCTGCTTTCTGAGAGTGATCTGCCTGGAAGAGCAATGATTGCTGGGAGATGTAAGCAAGGGGAGAGAAGGTTGGCAAAGAATATCAAGCAGACAGAGAAGACAACAGGGGCCACAGGAGCCATGCATATCAGACAGGATGGTTTACAAAGAACACATCAAGGTAGCGTGGTGGCTTTGGAGCAATATATCTATATATATATATATATATATATATATATATATTTACTTCCTTGGAGTACCCCTTTACGCCTTTAATTATAATATACATTATGTACCTGAAATAAATTATAATACACATGGGGCTACCATTATTATTTATGGTGTACACTGTGCCTCCTGAATTAAAGAGGTTATCCAGGAACACCTGTCCTCAGGTGTGAGGTATTACAACTTGACACCATTCACTTCAAGCGGAACTGAACTGCAATAGCTCACACAACATGAGGACAGGTGTGGTGCTGTTTTTTGGAAAAAAATTAACTTTGTTTTTCTAATCCATTTCTAAACCTTTTGCAGCTGTAATAAAATACTTTGCGCCGCTTAATTAACTTTTATATTAAGCCTCCTCAATATAAATATGCTCCACCCCCTTATTTTCAACATACTGTGCCCCTTTCTTGAGAATATATATAACATTTTTATCTGTCCTCTGTCTACCGCTAGTCAGGCCTTACTTGTGGGAATGGATGCAAGCAGCATGATAACATAATCACATTGCCTGCATCTCACAGAGCGACAAACAGTTGGGCAGGAAGCCAAGTTGTCCTTTACACTGCTGGCTGTAAGGATTGCAAGGATAAAATTGAATACAGGGGAACACATTTGGGGTTCTCTCTGGTTCTCCAAACCTATAGTAAATTTAACAAATGGTTTAGAAGAACTGGAGAAAACCAACCAAATCCCACCGCTGAGCCTGTGCCAAGCATTAGTCCCCAGAAAACCAGTAGGATAGCAGTAAGTATGTCCCATTGAAAAATAAAAATAGCTTTGAGGAACCCCTAACCTGAAGACACACAAGGCCTATTAGAGGATATGACATTGCCCCTGTATTCGAGACTACTGTACTGAACTGTATGTAATGAAGTAAGCATCTTACAGGGGTATTCCAGGGATAGGAACATATACCCTATATACAGGATAGGTGAGAAGTGTCGGATTGTTGGGGGTCTGTCCTCTGGGACCCCTCTCAATCACAAGAAGCAGGACACAAATCTGCTTTATGAAATGTAATTTGATTTCTAGTCTATAATAGTGTTGCTCGCGAATATTCGCAATACGAATTTTATTCGCGAATATCGCATATACGCGAATTTGCGAATATTCGCGAATATAGCATTATATATTCGTAATTACGAATATTCATTTTTTTTTATTTTTTTTTTATTTTATTTTTTACAGTACACATAACAGTGATCATCCCTCCCTGCTTCCAGCTTGTGTGGTGTAAAGAAGGCTCTAATACTACTGTGTGAAACTGGTGTGCGAATTTTCGCATATGCGGAAATTTGTATATGATCATTTTCGCATACGCGAATTTTTGCATATGCGAAAATAAAACGCTAATATTCGCGGATATATGACGAATATTCGTCCATATATTTGCGAATATTCGCGAATTCGAATATGGCCTATGCCGCTCAACACTAGTCTATAATAGACCCATCAGTGTTTACAGCAACACAGATGGAACACAGATTAAATACAATGACACAATAATGTTATTTCATCTGTATTACAGATTTGTACTCAAGATATATTTATACATGCTTTTGTGAAGAATAAATGCTGCTCCTGCTTAGTCCACAATCCAGTGTAAATGTTGCCCTGGTTATTGCACGGTTCAATGTAAAATTTGCGCTTGGTCTGGCCAGTCTAGTGTAAAAAATGCAGCGTTCAGCATCCCTTTTTAACAAGCATTAAAGGGGTTATTCACCATACCTTCCAGACAGTAGTGGACATGCTTGGTAAGGACCCTTGCTTGTCATGGGGCTAAATGGCTGTGTTGTGAGATTACCATAAAGCTGAGGCTATGTTTTCGTGAACTGGATATTTCTTTTAGAGTTAGTTCCCTCAAACTACAAGTCCCATGATTCCTTGTTTGTAAGTGTGAGGTCACTTTTCTCCCTCCCACACATCAGCCACCCAACCTATTGAAAAACACCTGTGCTCATCTTCATGCAATAGACATGTGTTTTCTGACCAGGGTGCCTCCAGCTTTTGCAAAAGTACAATTCTTGCAGAATGATCTCCCTGTTACCCAGCGGTTGCTCCACCCATTGAAGTAAAGACACCTCTGAACACCTGACTATTAATGAAATTTCTCAGGCTGCACTGCAACCTGAAAAAATCTGAGACAACAGTAATTTTGTATGCTGTTAAAAATAAACATTGGGGGAAAAAATTACAGAAGAACTGTGAGAAAACCATCACACACAGGTACAGACACTATATTATGAACTACACTAACTGTACAGCCCCTGTAGCAAAGTCAAATAAGAAAAAATCCCCCTTTAACACTGGTGGTCAAGGTCCCTAACAGGTGGAGGCCCCAGGGCACATGCCCCAGATGCCCTCCCTTTAATCTATCCCTGACTTTACCTTTAATAATCCCACTACGGCTATCCTATGCAAAAAACATAAACTGCTCATAAAACATTGTAAAATACTCTGTTATGTTTAATAGGTCATTTGTGTAAAATGAATTGCCAAATACCCCATTACAGAACAGAGTTTAATATCAGCTGTGTAGTATAACTGATCTTTCTTTAAGTAACCTTTTTCCATTTTGTTTAATAAAGAAGCCATAGCTGCAGGAAACACAAGGCACAAAGTGAAAGTCTGACTTATCAAGGTCACTGCAGACTATAAATCATGTCACCTTCAAGCACCATAAGACATTATGTGCCACAATATCAAGGTGAAATTACGTGACAGCTTTGTAAATTACACTGAATGTAATCTTTCCTAGCTTTACAACATTTTCTTCTAAATGGTATCAAACAGCAATTCTAAAAAAAATAAAAAAAATAACCGTGACATCTTTATTAGAAAATATTTCCATATTTACAGCTGTATTATTATAACATTTAATTATGCATGTGTATGGAGGAAGCACAATAGACACCAACACAATACTGAGTTTCCATTTATTTTATGCTCTACCATTAACCACTGTGTTGCAGTTCACCATATGCATAAGCTTTTGTGACTTGTCTCACAATTAAATATAACATTTTTAAATATAACATTTCTTAATTCAAATAATGTAAAAAGAAATGGTTATTTATCACTATATTATTATTAGATAAGTTTTATTGCGTCCCGGCCCTTTGTAGTTTTGTTTTACTTTTGGTACATCTAATGTGTCCAGTACTGGTGAGAAGAAACTTCAACTACACTGATTCTTCGTGCACAATAACAGGAACCACTCTTCCACCATAAGAGGATAATTGTGTAATGACCGGCACTGGACACACAAAGTAAATGTTTTGAGGGGGAATGAAAAGAACTGAAGGCACAACAAGAATGTAACATTAATATCTTGACACAGAATTTTTTTTAAATGATTATAAAAAGGGTTTTGTGTAATTGGAAAACTTTAGTATTTAGTTGTATGATAATCCATTTAAAGGGGATTTCTTCAGGTGTCATATTTAGAGATGAGCACATTTTTAGAAAAATTTGATTCGGGCGATTCGCCGAATTTTCCCCAAAAAATTGGTTTTGTCCGAATTTATTTGCAGCAAATCTGTATTAAAATGGCTATTTCTGCCCTACAGAAAGCCTCAATAGGGGTGTAGAACACTTTGCCTTGCTGTAAGACGCATAGGGAGTGTGCTGGGTTAGTGAAATAATACTGTTATTCAGTATGACATGCAGATTAGAGGCGCCGCTGTTAGAATCACTGTCGCAGAGCGGCACAATGACAGAGCCTGAAGGTCGCATCAGTATGAGGAGACCATATTGTGGCTGAATGACACAGCGTGGAGGTGGCGGCAGCATGAGGAGACCATATAGAGCCTGAATGACAAAGCATGGAGGTGGCGGTAGCATGAGGTGACCATATAGTGGCTGAATGACACAGTGTGAAGGTGTTAGCAGCATGAGGAGACCATATAGTGGCTGAATGAGGCTGAATATAGTGCCTGGAGGTGGCAACATCCTGATGAGACCATAGGGCCTCACAATTGAAAAGATTAAACATTTAATTTGAAGCTTTCACATAGATGAACCTAAAAAGTTTTATTTAATGTGCCAGCAGCATGAGGAGACTACATGGCGGTACAATGACACAGCCTGGAGGTGGCAGAAGCATGAGGAGACCATATAGTGGCTGAATGACACAGCCTGTAGTTGGCGGCAGCATGAGGAGACCATATAGTGGCTGAATGACAAAGCCTGGAGTTGGCAGCAGCAGGAGCAGACCACATAGTGGCTGAATGACACAGCCGGGAGTTGGCAGCAGCATTAGGAGACCATATAATGGCTGATTGACACAGCCTGGAGGTGGCAGCAGCATGAGGAGAACATATGGTGGCAGAATGAGACAGCATGGCGCTGGCATCAGCATGAGGAGAACATATGGTGGCAGTATTAGACAGCCTGGAGGTGGCATCAGCAGCATCAGGAGTCCTGAAAGTGACCTGGTGACAGAGTGGTGCGGTGGCCGGCAATACCAGTACCCAGTGACGAATGTGGGTTAAAAAAGGAGACCTTGGCAACAGATGTGTGGCATCAGGCAGGGGGAAGGATCAGAATAGTAGCTGAGGCAGGTAGGCAGAAGAAAACAGTCTCTTTTGTAAAAGTGTTAGTGTGCACAAGTAAGTATTGAGGATATGCATTATGCAAAACTTAACTTTAATAATATTCTTAGAATAAAATATATGTACCCCAATTTTTTTTTTAATCATACAAAAGGAAAGGTGTCCAAAAAATACCATGTACCACCTACACCACCAAGTATTGATGTGATACAAAGACCTCTAAAAGGTGGAAGGGAACAACGTATGGTTCATTGTAACCGATGGGGGGTAAAAATTTCCCCTGTAAGGCCCTACTCTCGCATTATTAATTCCCTTCTTGACAAGTGTTACTTGTCCTAAAAAGGGCGGCCCCACACAGGAACCTCTCCTTATTTCCCCCTAAAAAAACTGTAAAATGACAGTGTTTGTAGGTGGAAATAGGGAGAGGTTCCTGTGTGGGGACGCCCTTTTTATGGCGAGTAACACTTGCCAAGAAAGGAATTAATAATGTGAGAGTATGGCCTTACAGAGAAAGTTTTTTACCCCGCCGGTTACAATGGACCATACATTATTCCCTTCCACCTTTTAGAGGTCTTTGCATCACATCAATACTTGGTGGTGTAGGTGGGACATGGTGTTTTTGCACACCTTTCCTTTTGTTTGATTGTTTGATTTCAAAACAATTTGGGGTACATATATTTTATTCTATGAAAAGTTAAGTTTTACATAATGCATATCCTCAATACTTACTTGTGGTCTGATGCGGAGGAATGCCTGTAACTGGGGAGCAGCACCTTAAATATGTTTTGCACTATCCATATTTTGAAGTGAAGTGTTGGTGTGGCACCATGGTCAATCTACTCTGATGCATCAGGCATTGGTGGGTGGAAATCCTGGCTGATCCATGCCTCATTCCTCTTCACAAAGGTCAGTCTCTCCACATTTTTCGTGAACAGATGAGTTCTCATTGGGGTTACTATGCCCCCCCCCCGTCATAAACATCCGCTCTGATGGCACACTACTGGCCAGGCAGGACAGCTTTTCCAGGGCAAACTCTGCTAGCTGCGGCCACAAATCAAACCTGCTGGTCCAGGTCCTGCTCCAGGTCCACCTGCTACTGATGAGTTGCTTCACTATGCGGGTGAAGAAAGCTACTCATCAGCCCCTGTAGACTCAGGCTGCTCCTGCCACCCCACCCCTCCCCAGCAGCCATGTCAGTGGAAGGTGAGCAGAGGGCCCCCCGAGTCAGACCTGTGAGAGGATGGACAATGGCACAGATAGGCATCGGCCAACTGACTGCATAGGATGTCTCTGTAGTAGGTCAGTTTGTCCTCCCTCTCAGTGGGTGTAAAAAAGGCCCCCATTTTGAGCCAGTAGTGAGGGTCCCATAAGGTGAAGAGCCAGAAGTCATCCCGCTGCCGAATGGTGACAATTTGGCAGTCACTACGCAAGCAAGTGAGCATGCATCATGCCATTTGTGCAAGTGAATTGGAGGTACTCCCTGCCTTTATCTCCACTGCATACTGCCACAGTGTGTCTGGGTCCTCTGTCTCACCTTCCTCATAACCCTCTAGCTCCTCAGGCTGCTTCTGCTCCTCCTCTCCTGTCTGATGACTAGAAAAACCACACATCTCGCAAAACCTAAACTGTGCTCCACTGTGCCCCTCCTCCTCCAGTTCAGCCCCCACCGGGCTCATGTGGCCGTGAGATGTAGGTGCCACTTCACCAATGCCCTGACCAGCCAACGTTTCCAACACGTGTTGTAGTAAATAAAGCAGTAACGGCAGGTGTCACTTATGAGCAGCCACTGGTTGACATTGAAGTTACACAGGGAAGCCTCCTATCCGCTTGTATCATCAAGAAATCGGTGATGGCTTTTCTCTGTTTGTATAGTCGGTCTAACATATGGAGGGTGGAATTCCAATGTGTGGAAACGTTGCCAATCAGACGATGTTGGTGGATACCATTCTGACGCTGCAGCTCAAAGAGGGTGTGCTTTGTGCTGTACGAGTTGCTGAAGTGCATGAAAAGTGTCCTTCCCATTGTTAGGATGTCTTGCAGATGGGGGGAAAACTTCAGAAACCACTTGACAACCAGATTTAACACGTGTGTCATGCAGGGTGCATGGTTCAGGCTTCCTTGTCGCAGCGCAGACAAGATGTTCTTCCCGTTGTCAGTCACCATGTTTCCCATTGCCAGTTTTCGTGGAGTAAGCCATGATTTGATTTCTTGATGAATTGCTTATAGCAGTTCCTCCCATGTGTGACTCTGTTCACCAAGGCAAACCATTTGATGAACATCGTGACACCCCCGTGCCCTGCACACATGTTATGCTGGCGGGGCGCTGAGACTTGTCCATGCGGCTGAGGCTAATGACACGGTGGAGGATGAGGAGGTGGAGTTGCACACTGTCACAGGACCAATGGCCTCAGAGCGTGGAGGCGGAAGTGGCGTGTCCTGTCTAAGTTGCTGTTCACCACTTGAAAAGGGAGGGACTGCAAAACCAGCAACTTGGACAGGAGCACATTCTGCTTCTGCACCGTTGGATGAGTGGGCGCATACTGTTGTCTCTTGGACAGGCCCGACTGAGCTGCCAGGCATCTTTCACTTTCATTTTAGACGCGGCGATCAACTTTGAATGACGCGTCTAAAGGGATAATAACACACAGCACAACGATCGGTGCCCCATGCTATTAGCCCAGGGTTCTGGCTTTCATTTGCTGCCGGGACCGACCCAGTACACACTGGGACTGGGCACAGGGCATATAGGTATGCCATGCATCCTCAAGAGGTTAACAGCTGAGTCATTGGGAACCATACAGAACCATATATTTCAATCAAACTTTATTCATAATGGAGTGAAAAGTTAAAAATGTATAAGTTTTTTTTCTTAAAAGCGGATGCAACCGGACATAATTTAACCCATATACGGGTTAAAATTTGTACACGCGTTTTGATACAGTTTAGTTCGGTTTAGAGGAATCCGTTTTTCATCAAAAACCTGACACGGAAACTGTATTGCAAAAACATGATGTGAACCCAGCCTTAGATGTACGTATGTGGTATGCACTAATGAGGGGTGGACAATGTGCTCCAGTACGCTTAAAACAGTATTTGTCTACAACACCAGCAGGTGTGTACTTTTGGCTGGCCTTTCACAGTATCTAAGCCCTTAAGACTTACAGACTTACAGGTACAAAACGGTACACCACTTAGATGTACGTATGTGGTAAAACAGAATTTGTCTTCAACACCAGCAGGTGTGTACTTTCACAGTATCTAGGCCCTTAAAGGGATAACGCCCCCTCCCATAGGTTTGCATTGAGGGGGCGGAGCGTGACGTCACAATACTCCGGCCCTGTGATCAGCAGTCATCATACCCGGAACGAACATGCTCTGGTGGCTGATCGTAACAGGGTGCTGCGTGAAAGATCACGGGGGTCCCCAGCGGGGGGACCCCCACGATCAGGCATCTTATCCCCTATCCTTTGGATAGGGGATAAGATGTGTTAGCGCCAGAGAACCCCTTTAAGACTTTAACAGGAACAAAATGGAACACCACTTAGATGTACGCACAGGTTACACTTAATAGAGGACAATGTGCTTTTAGTGCTCTGCTCACCCTAACTGGCTGGCTACTATTAGCTTATCAGTTGTTGTACACACCAGTGCTGCAGCACACAGTCGCTGTGTAGTACCTCCAAAAATTCTCTATCAATCTAACTCCCTTCCCTATCAGTGCTTTTAGGCTGGATTTCGGCTTGAGGTGAATCGCAGCTGTAAAAAAAGCTTTTCTGTGCAACACACTGCTCTCTGTCCCTCTCTCTCTGCACTAGAACACTGATGTGACTGGGAGTTGAATTGCTGCTGTAAAAATGCTTTTCTGTGCAACACACACTGCTCTCATAGTTCCTCACTCTGTAATACAATGGGGGGGATGTGGCGTGACGCCACGTCCCCAGTCCCAGGAAGCCCTGAGGTTTCCGAAACTGGAGACGCAGCTCCCGCATATAATGCGGCTGCTGCAGGGAGATCGCGGGGGGTCCAAGATCAGACATCTCATCCCCTATGCTTTTGATAGGGGATAAAATGTTTTTGCCCGGATTACCCCTTTAGGGCAACAAATGAACAGCAAGTTCTTGAAGTTGATGTTAGAAGCAGGAAAACTGGACAACTATAAGGATCTGAGTGACTTTGAAAATTGTGATGGCTTAACGGTTAGTTGGCACTCACCAATCAGTTATTGATGGCCTATTTTGTGTCTAGGCCATCAAAAAATTTTCTCTGGAAAACCTCTATAAAGGGGTTATTGGCCTGTATAAATTTATAAATTGATAAAAATGACCATTATATGAAATCTGCAAGGGCCGACTCCTGGCAATCAGATATTGAAGTAACCCCTGGCAATTGTGCGAGTTCTCCAGTATCTTTTGCGAGTCTATTCATACTGGCATACACTGTAATATTTATATCAACAGTACTGAAGAGTTGTCTCATTTACATGACCATAGTGGGATTTTAGACTGTAAACTAAGTATGATGCATTCCATACTAGTGCTGCGAATATCTTAATATTAATAAATAAAGATTATTAATCACTACATACTGTATATTCATTCTCATCTCAACAAATAATTATCTCTTTAAGCTTTTAGGTTCTTTAAAAGGGGTACTACCGTGCTGACAACTTATCCCCTATCTAAAGGATAGGGGATAAGTTGCCTGATCACGCGGGGTCCCGCCGCTGGGGACCCCCATGATCTCGCACGTAGCACCCCGCTCTCATCAGGCCACGGAGTAAACATCCGCTCCGGGTCTGATGATGTCACAGCTCCGCCCCCTGTGATGTCACGCTCTGCCCCCTCAATGCAAATCTATGGCAGGGGCGAGACAGCTGTCTCGCCCCCTGCCATAGACTTACATTGAGGGGGCGGAGCGTGACATCACATGGGGCGGAGCCGTGACGTCACGATACTCAGGCCCCATGATCGGCAGTCATCAGACCTGGAGCGAAGTTCGCTCCGGGGCCTGATGAGAGCGGGGTGCTGCGTGCGAGATCGCGGGGGTCCCCAGCGGCGGGACTCCGAGCGATCAGGCAACTTATCCCCTATCCTTTAGATAGGGGATAAGTTGTCAGCATGGTAGTACCCCTTTAAGCTTTTGAAATAACCTATAAGAGCAGAGGTGCATTTCACTTCAATTTTTCCTTCTATGTCATCATGTCTGCCAATAAATTAAGGTAACTTTTAGTGTTACTGTTGCATACCAGTTGTGTATGGGAGCTGCCTGTTCTTAGTATCATACTGTTGAATTTACTTGCCTAAGGGATTTTTTGGCCTGTGCCAATGTTACTATGTAGCAAGGAATAGGGAAACAAACAAAAATAAAACCATCCCAACCCCTCCACTCACCTCCCATTTAGTGCTGCTACTTAGGCCCTAGTAAAAGTACCCTGTTGACCTCACCATACACTGTGCACGGGACGCTGCAGCCAGTCACCATGACTACTGAGGCCAGTGATTGGCTGCTGCATCCTGTGCACAGTGTAAAGTGAGGTAATCGGGGTTATGTTATTTAAAAATTTAACCACACCTTTCCCCTGGGTATTGTCCCTCTATAAATCCCATATGGCTTTTTTTTTTTTTTTTTTTTTGTATAATCGAACTACACAGCACTATTGCTAGTTTGTTACCCTCAATGTAGATTAATTATATAAGTATTCTGCACAGGGACTTGGGAACATCAAGTAATGTTGCTGTGTGCTGCTTTGGTAAGATTACAAGCTATCTTACTGTTACGGTGTTATCAGACCAGTAATGACACCTGACAGTTGTTATTGAACAGGTCTAGGAACGGTCAGTATCTTCCTTCACTCTTACAACTTCATTTACAATATCTCCAGCTTTGACATATATGTGCCCAGTGTTGTGAATGAAGACAGCCTCGGTTTTGCATTACACATCTCCTAAGCATGGTCCTAAATGAAGACATTGGGAAATAAACTGCGTTCTGTATACAAATTAAGAGATACTAAACAACAAAATTAGGATTAATGCATCAGAAATATCAATCTACCTGAAACCAAAACTGTCTAGTTTTCCTCTTAACAACCAATTGCAACTCAGCTTACATTTTACCAGCTTACATATGAAATCTGAGCTGTGATTGGTTGTTATGGGGAAAACCAGACAGTTTTGGTTTCTGGCATATTGATAAATATGGTCCAGTATTCTTTAGTAGTAACATTATATGATACTTCAATTGGTTGATTGAAATCTTTACCATCTACTTTTTTTTTTTGACACAGTAATAAGATTCTATACAGCCAGTAGGTAACCTGTACAGTATGTTTTGCTGTCCTCATTGAAATAATTTTTTCAGACTCTTAAAGGGGTATTCCAGGCAAAAACTTTTTTTTATATATCAACTGGCTCCGGAAAGTTAAACAGATTTGTAAATTACTTCTATTAAAAAATCTTAATCCTTCCAATAGTTATTAGCTTCGGAAGTTTTCTGTCTAACTGCTCATTGATGATGTCACGTCCAGGGAGCTGTGCATGATGGGAAAATATCCCCATAGGAACTGCACAGCTCTTGGGACGTGAGTCATCAGAGAGCAGTTAGACAGAAAACAACAACTCAACTTCAGAAGCTAATAACTATTGGAAGGATTAAGATTTTTTAATCAAAGTAATTTACACATCTGTTTAACTTTCCGGAGCCAGTTGATATATATAAAAAAGTTTTGGCCTGGAATACCCCTTTAATTGGGGACGCAGGGCGTACAGGTAAGCCCTGCATCCAGAGTCCTTGGACCAAAGGCGTATAGGTACGCCCGTGAGAATTTCGGTCCCTGTCGCTCGTAGGGCGGGGACCGGACCATGATACCTGCTGAAATCATTCAGCAGGCATCCAGTGACAATGCCTGGAGGGGACCCCCATGTCAGCAATCACCGCAAATCACCGATCAATTCAGATCAGCGATTTACGGTTATTCCAGATCAATCGGGTCCCGGTGACCCGGAATAAGAAGGTGATATGTGTCGACCGAGACGGCACCTATCACCCTTTAGCAGCAGTGCCACCTCACGATCGTCCTGATTCGTCGGCCATTCCCGGCCGACGAATCAGGACTCCTGCTGTGGGGGTGTCCCTAACGGCACCCCCTCTGCCCCTATTCCGGAGGCTGAGAGCTGGTGCCATGGAGTCCGGACCTGAGTGGGGGTCCCTGATCCTCACCATCGGCGGCAGGATCGGGGCCCCTGAAGCAGAGACAGCGGTGGCAGTGGCAGGCAGGAGGATGATCACACAGCAGCAGGAGGTAAGGTTGGTCTCCCAGCATGCCCAAAAGAGTATGCTGGGAGTTGTTGTCATGCAACAGCAGAAGGCACAACTACAACTTCCAGCATTCCCTTTGGTAGTTTGCCAAAGGGCATGCTGGGAATTGCAGTAGTGTGCCTCCAGCTGTTGCATGACTACAAGTCCCAGCATGCCCTTCGCCTGTAAGTGCATGCTGAGAGTTGTAGTTTTGCAACAGCTGAAGGCACACTGGTTGCCATTAACTCAGTATTTCACAACCAGTGTGCCTCCAGCTACAACTCCCAGCATGCACTGATAGATCATAAATGCTGGGGGTTGTAGTTTTGCAACAGCTGGAGGTACACTGGTTGCGGAACACTGAGTTAAGTAACAAACTCTCAGTGTTTTACAACTAGTGTGCCTCCAGCTGTTGCATATCTACAACCACCAGCATGCACGGACAGCCAAAGAGCATACTGGGTGTTGTAGTTTTGAAACATGTGTAGGTTTACCCCCCCCCCCCCCCCATGTGAATGTACAGGGTACATTTACACAGGTGAGGGTTTACAGTGAGTTTCTCACTGCAAGTTTGAGATGCAGCAAATTTTCCGCTGCAACTCATACTCCCAGTGGGAAACTTGTGTTACGCCGAGCGCTCCGGGTCCCTGCTCCTCCCCGGAGCGCTCACGGCGTCTCTCTCCCTGCAGCGCCCCGGTCGGTCCCGCTGACCGGGAGCGCTGCACTGACATGGCCGTCGGGGATGCGATTCGCACAGCGGGACGCACCCGCTCGCGAATCGCATCCCAAGTCACTTACCCGTCCCGGTCCCCTGCTGTCATGTGCTGGCGCGCGCAGCTCCGCTCTCTAGGGCGCGCGCGCGCCGGCTCTCTGAGACTTAAAGGGCCAGTGCACCAATGATTGGTGCCTGGCCCAATTAGCTTAATTGGCTTCCACCTGTTCCCTGGCTATATCTGCTCACTGCCCCTGCACTCCCTTGCCGTATTCTGTTGCCTTGTGCCAGTGAAAGCGTTTAGTGTTGTCCAAAGCCTGTGTTACCTGAACTCCTGCTATCCATCTTGACTACGAACCTTGCCGCCTGCCCCGACCTTCTGCTACGTCTGACCTTGCCTCTGCCTAGTCCTTCTGTCCCACGCCTTCTCAGCAGTCAGCGAGGTTTAGCCGTTGCTAGTGGATACGACCTGGTTGCTACTGCCGCAGCAAGACCATCCCGCTTTGCGGCGGGCTCTGGTGAACACCAGTAGCCTCTTAGAACCGGTCCACCAGCACGGTCCACGCCAATCCCTCGCTGACACAGAGGATCCACTACCTGTAAGCCGAATCGTGACAGTAGATCCGGCCATCGATCCCGCTGAGGTGCCGCTGCCAAGTCTCGCTGACCTTACCACGGTGGTCGCTCAGCAATCGCAGCAGATTGCCCAACAAGGACAGCAGCTGTCGCAGTTGACCGCCACGTTACAGCAACTTCTGCCTCTGCTACAGCAGCAACCATCTCCTCCGCCAGCTCCTGCACCTCCTCCGCAGCGAGTGGCCGCTCCTAGCCTCCGCTTGTCCCTGCCGGACAAATTTGATGGGGACTCTAGACTCTGCCGTGGATTTCTGTCTCAATGTTCCCTGCATATGGAGATGTTGTTGGACTTGTTTCCTACAGAACGGTCTAAGGTGGCGTTCGTAGTGAGCCTTCTTTCAGGAAAGGCCTTGTCTTGGGCCACACCGCTCTGGGACCGCAATGATCCTACCACAACCACAGTCCAGTCCTTCTTCGCTGAAGTCCGTAGTGTCTTCGAGGAACCAGCCCGAGCTTCTTCTGCCGAGACTGCCCTGCTGAACCTGGTCCAGGGTAATTCTCCAGTGGGCGAGTACGCCATCCAATTTCGTACTCTTGCTTCCGAATTATCATGGAATAACAAGGCTCTCTGCGCGACCTTTAAAAAAGGCCTATCCAGTAGCATCAAGGATGTGCTGGCCGCACGAGAGATTCCTGCCAACCTGCAAGAACTTATCCATTTGGCCACCCGCATTGACATGCGTTTTTCTGAGAGACATCAGGAGCTCCGCCAGGAAAAAGACTTAGATCTCTGGGCACCTCTTCCACAGCATCCTTTGCAGTCTACGCCTGGGCCTCCCGCCGAGGAGGCCATGCAAGTGGATCGGTCTCGCCTGACCCAGGAAGAGAGGAATCGCCGTAGGGAAGAAAATCTTTGTCTGTACTGTGCCAGTACCGAGCATTTCTTGGTGGATTGCCCTATTCGTCCTCCACGTCTGGGAAACGCACGCACGCACCCAGCTCACGTGGGTGTGGCGTCTCTTGGTTCAAAGTCTGCTTCTCCACGTCTCACGGTGCCCGTGCGGATTTCTCCTTCAGCCAACTCCTCCCTCTCAGCCGTGGCCTGCTTGGACTCTGGTGCCTCTGGGAATTTCATTTTGGAGTCTTTGGTGAACAAATTCTGCATCCCGGTGACCCGTCTCGTCAAGCCGCTCTACATTTCCGCGGTCAACGGAGTCAGATTGGATTGCACGTGCGTTACCGCACAGAACCCCTCTTGATGTGTATTGGACCCCATCACGAAGTGATTGAGTTCTTCGTCCTTCCCAACTGTACCTCTGAGGTCCTCCTCGGTCTACCATGGCTCCGGCTTCATTCTCCCACCCTTGACTGGACCACTGGGGAGATCAAGAACTGGGACTCTGCTTGCCATAGGAAGTGCCTCCCCCCCCCTCCCAGTCCCGTCAGGCAAGCCTCTGTGCCTCCTCATGGCCCCCGTCCTGGTGACACACTGCCCCGTGCCAGGCTTCGCCCTCTGCCCTCCCTCCCCATTCCCACTCCTGCTGTACTGCCTGCCTTTGAGGAAACCCTCCATTCACTCCCGGTGTCCTCGTCCCAGGTAAAGCAGTTGTCGGACAAAAAAAAGGGGGAGACCTAAGGGGGGGGTACTGTTATGCCGAGCGCTCCGGGTCCCTGCTCCTCCCCGGAGCGCTCACGGCGTCTCTCTCCCTGCAGCGCCCCGGTCGGTCCCGCTGACCGGGAGCGCTGCACTGACATGGCCGTCGGGGATGCGATTCGCACAGCGGGACGCACCCGCTCGCGAATCGCATCCCAAGTCACTTACCCGTCCCGGTCCCCTGCTGTCATGTGCTGGCGCGCGCGGCTCCGCTCTCTAGGGCGCGCGCGCGCCGGCTCTCTGAGACTTAAAGGGCCAGTGCACCAATGATTGGTGCCTGGCCCAATTAGCTTAATTGGCTTCCACCTGTTCCCTGGCTATATCTGCTCACTGCCCCTGCACTCCCTCGCCGGATTCTGTTGCCTTGTGCCATTGAAAGCGTTTAGTGTTGTCCAAAGCCTGTGTTACCTGAACTCCTGCTATCCATCTTGACTACGAACCTTGCCGCCTGCCCCGACCTTCTGCTACATCTGACCTTGCCTCTGCCTAGTCCTTCTGTCCCACGCCTTCTCAGCAGTCAGCGAGGTTGAGCCGTTGCTAGTGGATACGACCTGGTTGCTACTGCCGCAGCAAGACCATCCCGCTTTGCGGCGGGCTCTGGTGAACACCAGTAGCCTCTTAGATCCGGTCCACCAGCACGGTCCACGCCAATCCCTCGCTGACACAGAGGATCCACTACCTGTAAGCCAAATCGTGACAACTTGCTGTAAACTCCCGCCCATTTGAATGTACCGTAGAAACACTAAATACACAAAATAAAAAGTAAAACACTACATATACATATACCCCTACACAGTAACCCCCCAGTAAAAATGAACATTTTCTGGTATGGCACTGTTTCCAAAACAGAGCCCCCACCTATTGCAAAACAACAACTCCCAGTATTGCTGTAGGAAACACTGCTGTAGGGTCATTTTAGTATCGGAGGCAAGCGTAATTTTTTCATCCAGGTCCGTCCCTATGCTAATCCCTAATTTATTCCTCAAATGCGCATGGCACTCTCTCACTTCGGAACCCTGTCGTGTTTCAAGGCAACAGTTAAGTGCCACATATGGGGTATTTCCATACTCGGGAGAAATTGCCTAACAAATTTTGGTGGGCTTTTACCCCTGATGAAAAGGTAACGTTGGGGTCTACACCAGCATGTAATTGTAATTTTTTTTTATTTTTTAAACTAACATGATGGTGTTGCCTCATACTTTTCATTTTCATGAGAGGTTAAAAAAAAAAAAAAAAGACACCCAAAATTTGTAACGAAATATTATTTTTTACACTAACATGATGGTGTTGCCTCATGCTTTTCATTTTCATAAGAGGTAAAAAAAAAAAAAAAAAAAGACCCCAAAAATTTGTAAGGCAATTTCTCCTGAGTATGAAAATACCCCATATGTGGGCGTAAAATGCACTGTGGATGCACAACAGGGCTCAGGAGTGAGAGCGCACTATGTACATTTGAGACCTAAATTGGTGATTTACACAGGGGTGACTGATTTACAGCGGTTCTGACATAAACGCAAAAAAAAAAATACCCACATGTGACCCAATTTTGAAAACTACACCTCTACGGAATGTAACAAGGGGTATAGTGAGCCTGAACTCCCCACAGGTGTTGGATGTGAAAAATGAAAAAAAAAATGTTAAAAGTTGGATGAGAAAATTGAAAAAAAATAGTTTTCACTAAAATGCTGGTGTTACCCTAAATTTTTCATTTTCACAAGGGAAAATAGGAAAAAGGCCCCCCAGAATGTATAACCCCTTATGTGGATGTAAAGTGCTCTGTGGGCACACTACGATGCTCAGAAGAGAGGGAGCGCCATTGAGCTTTTGGAGAGAAAATTTGTCCGATATTGAAGGCCACGTGTTTATAAAGCGCCCATGGTTCCAGAACAATGGACCCCCCCCCCAATGTGACCACATTTTGGAAACTACATCCGTCACATAATGTAATAAGGGGTACAGTAAGCATTTACGCCCCACAGGTGTCTACACAGCCTACTGTTCCGAAGATCTGTCAAATGCCAGTGGGGTGTAAATGCTCACTGAACCCCTTATTAAATTCTGTGAGGGGCTTAGTTTCTAAAATGGGGTCACATGTGGGGGGTTTCCACTATTATGGTTCTGGCTTTGTAAACGCACATGGCCCCCAACTTCCATTCCAAATTCTCTTTCCAAAAGCTCAATGGTGCTCCTTCTCTTCTGAGCATTGTAGTTTGCCCACAGAGCACTTTACATCCACATATGGGGTAGATCCATACTCAGAAGAGATGGAGTTATAAATGTTGGGGGGCATTTTCTCCTATTACCCCTTGTAAAAATGTAAAATTTGGGGAAGAAACTGCATTTTAGTGAAAAAAAGATTTCCATTTACACATCTGACTTTAACGAAAAGTCGTCAAACACCTGTCGGGTGTTAAGGCTCACTGTACCCCTTTTTACGTTCCATGAGGGGTGTAGTTTCCAAAATAGCATGCCATGTAGGGCTTTTTTTATTTATTTTTTTGCTGTTCTGGCACCATAGGGGCTTCCTAATAAGACATGTCCCCCAAAAACCATTTCAGCACAATTCACTCTCCAAAATCCAATTGTCGCTCCTTCCCTTCTGAGCCCTCTTCTGCGCCCGCAGAACACTTTACATTGTCACGACTCGGCTGGCTGGAGGTGGATCCTCTGTGCCAGAGAGGGATTGGCGTGGACCGTGCTGGTGGACCGGTTCTAAGTTGCTACTGGTATTCACCAGAGCCCGCCGCAAAGCGGGATGGTCTTGCAGCGGCGGTAGCAACCAGGTCGTATCCACCAGCAACGGCTCAACCTCTCTGACTGCTGAAGATAGGCGCGGTACAAGGGAGAAGACAAGAGCAAGGTCGGACGTAGCAGAAGGTCAGGGCAGGCAGCAAGGATCGCAGTCAGGGGCAACGGCAGGAGGTCTGGAACACAGGCTAGGAACACACAAGGGAACGCTTTCACTGGCACAATGGCAACAAGATCCGGCGAGGGAGTGCAGGGGAAGTGAGGTATAAGTAGGGAGTGCACAGGTGAGAATACTGATTAGGCCTGCTGCGCCAATCAGTGGCGCAGCGGCCCTTTAAATGGCAGAGACCCGGCACGCGCGCCCTAAGGAGCGGGGCCGCGCGCGCCGGGACAACACAGACGGGGAACAGGTCAGGTACGGGAGCCGGGATGTGCATCGCGAGCGGGCGCCTCCCGCATCGCGAATCGCATCCCGGCTGGGAGTAACATCGCAGCGCACCCGGTCAGCAGGTCTGACCGGGGCGCTGCGAATGAGAGAACGCTGCGAGCGCTCAGGGGAGGAGCGGGGACCCGGAGCGCTCGGCGTAACAGTACCCCCCCCCCCTTGAGTCTCCCCCTCTTTTTGGAGCCTGAGAACCTGAGGATAAGACTTTTGTCCAGGATGTTGTCCTCAGGTTCCCAGGATCTCTCCTCAGGGCCGCAATTCTCCCAGTCGACCAAGAAGAATCTTTTACCTCTGACCGTTTTGGATACTAGAATCTCCTTCACAGAAAAGACGTCAGAAGATCCGGAAACTGGAGTGGGAGAAACAACTTTGGGAGAGAAGCGGTTAAGGATGAGTGGTTTAAGGAGAGAGACATGGAAGGCATTGGGAATACGGAGAGAAGGAGGAAGAAGGAGTTTGTAAGAGACAGGGTTGATCTGGCACTTGATTTTGAAAGGACCAAGATAGCGTGGTCCCAGTTTGCAACTGGGGACACGAAAGCGGACATATTTAGCGGAGAGCCATACCTTGTCTGCGGGAGCAAAAATGGGGGGAGTTCTTTTTTTTTTATCAGCAAATCTTTTCATCCGGGATGAAGCCTGTAAAAGAGAATTTTGGGTCTCTTTCCATATGGTGGAAAGATCACGAGTCACTTCATCCACAGCGGGCAAACCAGAGGGCAAGGGAGTAGGGAGGGGGGGAAGAGGGTGACGGCCGTACACCACGAAAAATGGGGACTTGGCAGAAGATTCGGAGACTCTGAAGTTGTATGAGAATTCGGCCCATGGTAGAAGATCTGCCCAGTCATCCTGGCGGGAGGAAACAAAATGCCGTGAATAGTCACCCAGGACCTGATTAACTCTTTCTACTTGCCCATTGGATTGGGGATGATAAGAAGAAGAGAAGTTTAATTTGATCTTGAGCTGTTTACAGAGGGCCCTCCAGAATTTAGACACGAATTGGACGCCTCTATCTGAGACGATATGCGTGGGCAAACAGTGAAGGCGAAAAATGTGTACAAAAAATTGCTTTGCCAACTGAGGCGCTGAAGGAAGACCAGGCAGAGGAATAAAATGTGCCATCTTGGAAAATCGATCAACGACCACCCAAACAACTGTGTTGCCACGGGATGAGGGCAAGTCCGTAATAAAGTCCATACCAATCTGTGACCAAGGCTGTTCAGGAACAGGCAGAGGATGAAGGAGACCAGCAGGCTTCTGGCGAGGAGTCTTATCCCGGGCACAGACAGTACAGGCCCGCACGAAATCAATAACATCAGTCTCCAGAGTCGGCCACCAATAAAATCGAGAGATGAGTCGCAAGGATTTTTTGATGCCCACATGGCCTGCAAGGTGGGAGGAGTGTCCCCATTTGAGAATCCCGAGACGCTGGCGTGGAGAAACGAAGGTCTTCCCTGGAGGAGTTTGCCTGATGGAAGCTGGAGAAGTGGAGATCAGACAGTCCGGAGGAATGATGTGTTGCGGAGAGACCTCTACTTCAGAGGCATCAGAAGAACGAGAGAGGGCATCGGCCCTAATGTTCTTGTCAGCAGGGCGAAAATGGATTTCAAAGTTAAAACGGGCAAAGAACAACGACCACCTAGCCTGGCGAGGGTTCAGTCGTTGGGCAGACTGGAGGTAGGAGAGATTCTTGTGATCAGTGTATATGATAACTGGAAATTTTGATCCCTCCAGCAGGTGCCTCCATTCCTCAAGCGCCAATTTAATGGCCAGTAGTTCTCGATCCCCGATGGAATAGTTTCTCTCTGCCGGGGAGAAGGTCCTAGAAAAATAAACACAAGTCACAGCATGCCCGGAAGAATTTTTTTGTAGAAGGACAGCTCCAGCTCCCACTGAGGAGGCATCTACCTCCAATAGAAAGGGTTTAGATGGGTCAGGTCTGGAGAGCACGGGAGCGGAAGAAAAGGCAGACTTGAGATGTTTAAATGCGTCTTCCGCTTGGGGGGACCAGGACTTGGGATTGGCATTTTTCTTGGTTAAAGCCACGATAGGAGCCACAATAGTGGAAAAGTGTGGAATAAACTGTCTGTAATAATTGGCGAACCCCAAAAAACGTTGGATAGCACGGAGTCCGGAGGGGCGTGGCCAATCTAAGACGGCAGAGAGTTTATCTGGGTCCATTTGTAGTCCCTGGCCAGAGACCAAGTATCCTAGGAAAGGAAGAGATTGACATTCAAAGAGACATTTCTCCATTTTGGCATAAAGTTGATTGTCACGAAGTCTCTGAAGAACCATGCGGACATGCTGGCGGTGTTCTTCTAAGTTGGCAGAAAAAATCAGAATATCGTCCAGATAAACCACAACACAGGAATATAGGAGATCACGAAAAATTTAATTAACAAAGTCTTGGAAGACGGCAGGGGCGTTACATAGGCCAAAGGGCATGACCAGATACTCAAAGTGTCCATCTCTGGTGTTAAATGCGGTCTTCCATTCGTCCCCCTCCCTGATGCGGATGAGATTATAAGCACCTCTTAAGTCCAGTTTGGTAAAGATGTGGGCACCTTGTAAGCGATCAAAGAGTTCCGAGATAAGAGGTAAGGGGTAGCGGTTTTTTACCGTGATTTTATTAAGTCCGCGGTAATCAATACAAGGACGTAGGGAGCCATCTTTTTTGGACACAAAAAAAAATCCAGCTCCGGCAGGAGAGGAGGACATGCGGATAAACCCCTTTTTTAAATTCTTCTGGATGTACTCCGACATGGCAAGAGTCTCTGGAGCAGACAGAGGATAGATTCTGCCCCGGGGTGGGGTAGTACCCGGGAGGAGGTCAATAGGACAGTCATAAGGCCTGTGAGGAGGCAAAGTCTCAGCTTGCTTTTTGCAAAAAACGTCAGAATAGTCCATATAAGCCTTAGGAAGACCGGATACAGGGGGAACCACAGGGTCACGGCAAGGAGTACTGGGCACCGATTTAAGACAGTCCTTGTGACAAGAAGTACCCCAGTTCTTGATTTCTCCTGTGGACCAATCAAGGGTTGGGGAATGGCGTTGAAGCCACGGTAATCCAAGAAGAATTTCAGAAGTGCAGTTGGAGAGGACCAAAAATTCTATTTTTTCGTGATGAGGTCCGATGCACATTAGGATAGGTTCCGTGCGGTAACGCACGGTACAGTCCAATCTTTCATTGTTAACAGAATTGATGTAGAGGGGTCTGGCGAGACTGGTCACCGGGATGTTGAACCTGTTGATGAGAGAGGCCAAAATAAAATTTCCTGCAGATCCGGAATCCAAGAAGGCCGTAGCAGAGAAGGAGAAGGTAGAGCAAGATATCCGCACAGGCACAGTAAGGCGTGGAGAAGCAGAGTAGACATCAAGAACTGTCTCATCTTTGTGCGGAGTCAGCATACGTCTTTCCAGGCGGGGAGGACGGATAGGACAATCTTTCAAGAAGTGTTCGGTACCGGCACAGTACAGGCATAGGTTCTCCATGCGGCGTTGTGTCCTCTCTTGAGGTGTCAAGCGAGACCGGCCAACTTGCATAGCCTCCACGGCGGGAGGCACAGGAACGGATTGCAGAGGACCAGAGGAGAGAGGAGCCGGGGAGAGAAACCGCCTCGTGCGAACAAAGTCCATATCCTGGCGGAGCTCCTGACGCCTTTCGGAAAAACGCATGTCAATGCGGGTGGCCAGATGAATAAGTTCATGCAGGTTAGCAGGAATTTCTCGTGCGGCCAGCACATCTTTAATGTTGCTGGATAGGCCTTTTTTAAAGGTCGCGCAGAGGGCCTCATTATTCCAGGATAATTCGGAGGCAAGAGTACGGAATTGGATGGCGTACTCGCCAACAGAAGAATTACCCTGGACCAGGTTCAGCAGGGCAGTCTCAGCAGAAGAGGCTCGGGCAGGTTCCTCAAAGACACTTCGGAGTGAAGAAGGGGTGTACAAAGGCAGTGACGGGGTCATTGCAGTCCCAGAGCGGTGTGGCCCATGACAGAGCTTTCCCAGACAGAAGGCTGACTACGAAAGCCACCTTAGACCTTTCAGTTGGAAACTGGTCCGACATCATCTCCAAGTGCAGGGAACATTGCGAAAGAAAGCCACGGCAAAACTTTGAGTCCCCATCAAATTTATCCGGCAAGGATAATCGTAAGCCGGAAGCGGCCACTCGCTGCGGAGGAGGTGCAGGAGCTGGCGGAGGAGATTGTTGCTGGAGCTGTGGTAATAGCTGCTGTAGCATCACGGTCAGTTGAGACAGCTGGTGACCTTGTTGCGCTATCTGTTGCGACTGCTGGGCGACCACCGTGGTGAGGTCGGCGACAACTGGCAGTGGGACTTCAGCGGGATCCATGGCCGGATCTACTGTCACGACTCGGCTGGCTGGAGGTGGATCCTCTGTGCCAGAGAGGGATTGGCGTGGACCGTGCTGGTGGACCGGTTCTAAGTTGCTACTGGTATTCACCAGAGCCCGCCGCAAAGCGGGATGGTCTTGCAGCGGCGGTAGCAACCAGGTCGTATCCACCAGCAACGGCTCAACCTCTCTGACTGCTGAAGATAGGCGCGGTACAAGGGAGAAGACAAGAGCAAGGTCGGACGTAGCAGAAGGTCAGGGCAGGCAGCAAGGATCGTAGTCAGGGGCAACGGCAGGAGGTCTGGAACACAGGCTAGGAACACACAAGGGAACGCTTTCACTGGCACAATGGCAACAAGATCCGGCGAGGGAGTGCAGGGGAAGTGAGATATAAGTAGGGAGTGCACAGGTGAGAATACTGATTAGGCCTGCTGCACCAATCAGTGGCGCAGCGGCCCTTTAAATGGCAGAGACCCGGCGGGGAGCGGGGCCGCGCGCGCCGGGACAACACAGACGGGGAACGGGTCAGGTACGGGAGCCGAGATGCGCATCGCGAGCGGGCGCGTCCCGCATCGCGAATCGCATCCCGGCTGGGAGTAACATCGCAGCGCACCCGGTCAGCAGGTCTGACCGGGGCGCTGCGAATGAGAGAACGCTGCGAGCGCTCCGGGGAGGAGCGGGGACCCGGAGCGCTCGGCGTAACATACATCCACATATGAGGAATTTACTTACTCGTGAGAAATTGGGTTACAAATTTTGGGGGGATTTTTCTCCTTTTACCTCTTGTAAAAAATTAAGATTTTGAATTCTCTCCTTCACTTTGCTGCTATTTCTGTGACACACCTAAAGCGTTAACAAACTTTCTGAAAGTCATTTTGAATACTTTGAGGGGTGCAGTTTCTATAATGAGGTCATTTATGGGGTATTTCTCACTGAAAATGTTGAAAATTGGTGCTATAATTTGAAGCCCTCTAATGTCTTCAAAAAGTAAAAACATGCCAACTTTATGATGCCAACATAAAGTACGGTAGACATATTGTATTTGTGAAAAAGTATATAATTTGATTGGAATGTCCATTATCATGGAGAAAGTTTCAAAGTCAGTAAAATGCTAAATTTTCTAAATAATAATAATACCTCAGGTGCCATTGATGGTTTGTATTAGTTTTGGTTTCAGCTTAGTTATGCAGATCCAGCGTTGTTTCCTGCCTTGGTCTTAAAGGCCAGAGATACAGTATTTGTATTATATATATCAGTAAGATGGCAAGGCACAGATAACTCAAAGTTCTCCTGCTGTGGTTTTTATTTTTTATATATAGTCATAAAACAATTGAAACACTTTCTGTTTATACTTCAAGTTTTATTTGAATTGCCCATACAACACTATCTAGGTTCAAGTGCATTGATCTATGCCTCCATCATTTTCTGTAAGTTATCTTACATTGTAAAGACAGCCCTTGAACATTTCACACTAAAGTTCTCCATAAACATTATGACACGAGACAGCAGAAATATTGCAGAAGTAAATTACAAAAAACGAGTAGAACAAACAAAATATGAAATACAAAAAAGATAACGTTTGTTGACATGATACTACACGTCTTCAATCTCTGCTCCACAAATAATCGTAAAAATGTACATTAGGACATAAAGAGAGGACCCACAGAAAAGAGTACAATGCTCCCATACACTTTCTGATGGTTGATGCCACTCAACTTTACCTTCTATAACAAAATGGATTAGCCTGTTGGCGTCCTCCTAATATTCCTTGGCATAAAGCAAAGAGATGTGCTTCGTGGACCATGTCTTTTTATTCTTTGTTTTCACACATTGCAGTACCTGTAGCATAAGAAGAACTGCAGCACCAACTCTGTTTGTAAAAAAAAAAAAAGAAAACAATCATAATGTTTTTATTTTTTTTAATTTTTTACTGAGTTGGTCTTGTTTCTGATGCTTGTCAAGATAAAGGAACCCATTGGAATCTATGGCACTTGCAGTGTTGCTGATCTGCTGATCTCTAAGGGGGAGATTTATGATAACCTGTCCAAAGGAAAAGTTGCTGAGTTGCCCATAGCAACCAATCAGATTGCTTCTTTCATTTTTCAGAAGCCTTTTCAGAAATGAAAGAAGTGATCTTATTGGTTGCTATTGGCAACTCAGACACTATTCATCTAGACAGGTTTTGATAAATCTTCCCCTATGTTCTTGTGGAGAATGGTAGGCATGGCATCTCGGTGAACTATAGGAGTCTCAGAAGCTCTCTCTATGATTCTTATGCCTGTCTTGCATTATTCATGTGTAATGTCTCAGAAGAACTACTGAAATTATATCCACAGGATATGACATAAATGTGTAATACATGCAGGTCCCACCTGTTCTGGCCACACCTATGCCCAGAACAGGGGCCACCCTAACCTAAACTCACTGTGCTATGCTGTTTCTATCATTCTTATACCAATGAATGGGTTATTAAAAAACAGTAAAGTGCAACGAGAAATGCGGTTTCAACAGCTTGGGATTTATGCAAACAGCATAGCACAGTGAAATGTAATATACGTAGTGTACTTGGAGGAGGATTTGTTAATAGGGTACTCTGCTGTAGGACATTTTTTAACATTACCCCCAGGCTGCCAGCATATGAAACACAACTGAGACTTTCCAGCCTCGGTTCACTCAGAGCCCCAGTATCGGTCTTCTTCCTGGTTGCCGGTGGTCGACGTATCACACATTGGCTCAGCTAATGGCTGGCCGCAATAATGTCCCGCCTCGGCCAGCAATAGGCAGACAGAAGAAGGCCAGTGCAGGCGTTCAATTTGTCACACTGCCATTCAGCCTATGACCAGCGAAAGCAGAAAATCACTCTGACTGGCAATTAGCTGAGCCTTAATGTGACACATCAACCACCAACAGCCAGGAAGAAGATCACATCGGAGGATGGGAGCAGCAATATCGGGGCAACAAGGATGTGGTGGCAGGTAAGTCTAAGGGGATACTGTTATTAAAAAAAATTCTAAAGTGGAGTCTCCCTATCTACAAAAAGAGGCAGATTTTCTGCCAGCATGGTTGCTTTGCAGATTCATGGCTAAGTTGGGTTATTGAGGCATCACATAATGTAACTTGGAGGTCTTTTCTGCTGGACATGTGATTGCAGACAGAGCACCACATGATCCCATGGAGGGAGTTGTCATTGAGCAAGTGCCACCTCTAGGATAGAGAGCGACAGAGGGGCTAACAGTGAGTCTGGACAGATGGGCAGTGACCAGATGACCTGCATGGAGGTAAGTGGTGATCATTTTCAGCTGAGAGAGCAGACTGCATAGCAATGCAATATAGCAAGGATTAAAACTGGCAGCCAATCTAAGTGATCTAAAGCTTTCAAAACCTAGGACTGGAGCCTTATTTATGGGAACCACCAAAGGTCCTTGCTTTGCAGCGAGTTTGCTCAACCCCGACTCATATTACATCTTTACCTGTGAAATCAAGGACATACAGTGAAAAATAAAAAATAAAAAAAAGTGTATACAGAAAATACAGATCATATCATTTTTAATCACAGACCTAGTAACAAGATAAAACATTTCATTTAGATACCAAAAATAAAATAAAAAATTAACATTAGGACAGTAATTGTTTATTAACTTTAGTTTCATAACTTGCTGCTTAAGGCAGTGTACCTGTTATAGTCCACTCTGTCTGGCTGCCACTTGGCATTGCTTATAACAAGTCCTTGTAAAGGTAAAGTAATAAAGTCTGTATGATGCAGCATTTACTAGTTGCACATAGGCAGAAACATTTTGCCACACTAGCTCCTGAGTGTCTTGTTGTAAATGTAACATACATGAGAATTTGGTCTAGCTTCCTTGGAAACATTTGAATCCCGTTGTCTATAAATTGGTCATACTCTTTATCCATGGTATAAAAGAGGACACTTTTGTGTATACTCCAGGAGAGTCCTTCATCCCGCATCCATAGCCCCAAGAAGTGACCCCATAGACCACCCAGCTGCCCCCAGCACGTTCACACACTAATGGGCCACCACTGTCGCCTTGACAGCTGTCCACGTGCTTCTGTTCTTGAGGACTTCCTGCACAAAGCATCCTTCCCGTAAACCGGCTCCTGTACCGCTCCTCACAGATTCGCTTGGGTAGTAATGTCACTCCAGCTTGTTGTAAAGTCCTTGAATATGCCCGACCTGAAAGCGCATACAAATGAAAATGCTTAGGGTTAAGAAAATGTGTTTTACTATCTATTATATTCCATACAAGAGGAGATCCGGCAAGGTCTAGCACAGCTGTTATTCCAGGGATTTGAGTCCCTGCAGGAGGTTGAAAGGGATAGTTTAGAAAAGCATTTGAGTGAGCAAAGCTGTCAGTGACCGATGCACTTCCATAACAGGCATGACTTCAACAAACACTACTGTGATTGACAGGTCTGCTTCTAAGGATATTTTGTGGTAGTTACTGTCAGTCTGGGAGCTATACAATGAGAATTATTTATTTATGCAGTTTACTTAAAAATGTTCAGCTAACAAAACTGAGAGCGTAAAGTCCATTGATGACTTGTCATCTAGGCCTCAAAATGGCATCCTGGCATTACTCATGTACACATCTTAAATGTTACCAATCGATCATTGTTTCAAGGTTGATGTGATAGTTTTATATGTGCCAAGAAGAGATCAAACAGTATATGTCTTTATTCATATTTATTTGCCTGCTGTTGAACAGTCTTGCGGAACAATTGCATTGCTGATTCTCCTCTTGCGATTTAATTCCATAAAAGGAAAGCGGCATACAATTCATGTATAGAAAACACTGTGTACTATCTTTGGTCTTTCTTTTCTTATAATCATATTCATATTATAAGTAACTATAGAAGATAGTCCAGGAAAGTCATTTCTTGAATAATAAAACAAGTGGCTAGTAGGACAGTATGTTAACAATAAGATATGTTACCTGTATCACCCCATCCTGTGATATAACAGTTAGATGCCGTTTTTTGAGGCCTTTCTCGTCTTAAGGGCAAACAGGCTGGTAAGACATGGCTGCTGAATGGTACACACTGTTCGGAAGATCCATGTAGCCTTATCAGAGCAATGTCATAGTCACTTCCAACAGGTCTGTAATCTTTGTGTATTATGATCTGCTGTACTCCCATGTCCTCTTCATACTCCTCAGGGACAAGTGTGTGATAATCTCCCACTCTGATCACATAACTACGAGTGTTGTTACCATACCTAGAAAATGACATAAGACAGTATAGATGTTTTATATTAAGGCACTGATCAAATTGTTTCTGCTGGATGAGCTGTAGTTTTTATTGTTATCGTTTTGGGGTATTTATGACCTTTTGATCACTTTTCAATAAAAATTTTTGGCCAAAATCATCAATTCTTCTATGAGGTATATTGTTTCTTACGGTGTTCACATTGCACAATAAATTTAACATTATATTTCTGAATGCTCTGATATTAGTTATTTTATAGTTTAGGTTGTGAATGGTAAAAAAAAAGGGACATTATGAGTTTATAACATTTGTCTTTTTATAATTTTTAATATATTTAGCTTTTTTTATTTGCACTTTTAGTCCTCATAGGGAACTAGAAAATGTGATCAAATTATTGCATCTACAGTACACTGCAATAGTAGAGTATTGCAGTGTACTGTCAGTTTATCAACTCCTATTACCTGGAGGCCTTCCCTAGGCCCAACTGCACCCTGTGGTTATGTTTTGTGGGGATCAGTTAGTTCAAGGATTTGGCACCTTATTGTCTGCCAAGATTCCAAATTTTGTCTTGACCATGGCATCTAAGTTACATTCGTGGGAGTAAACATGTTCTTCAGAATTACAGTACATGGTGGCCAATTAGATGACTGGCCACGCATGCAATACATAGAATGCTATTTCAGAACATCTTTCTAGGTGTATAGCCAGAGGTTGTCTTCATGAGACAACCCCTTTACCCCTTAAATGCACAGCCCATTTTGGGCTTAGTTTTTGCATTTTTATTTTTCCTCTATGTCTCTTAAGAGCCATAACTCTTTTACTTTTCCATCCACAAAGCCATGTGAGGACACCTTTTATTTTATGATAAAATGTACAATGCAATGAAAAAATAATTATTTGTGGGGGAAAATTGAAAAAAAATGCAATTTTTCATTTTGGGAGGTTTCATTTCTATACAGTGTCATCTTTATTCTGTGGGGGCAATGTGATTAAAATGATATCCATGTTTACATGTTTATCTGTTGCTGTACTACTTTGTTAAAAAGTTTAACTTTTTTGTAAAATAATGAGCACTCTTAAAATTGTCCTATTCTGACCCAAATACACTGTTGCACAAGGGCTCATTTTTTTGCGCAGTGATCTGTGGTTTTTATTGGTACCACATTTGCATATATGTGACTTTTGATTATTTTTTTTACCTCTTTTTATTCCATCTTTTTGGGGATGTAATATGACCAAAAATCACCGTACGGGATCGCTAACATATTTTAACCACTTCCCACCCTAGGACGTATGCATACATCCCAGTTGCTAGCTATTTTGCACAACTGGACGTATGCATATGTCCTGGCAATATCCTGCTCAGCACAAAGGGCTACAGGAGTTCGCCGGCCGGACCCGGCTGTCAATCACAGCCGGGGTCCCTCTGCAGCTGCCGAGACCAGGATCACGCCGGTCGTGGCAGTATTAACCCCATAGATGCCATGATCGGTACTGGTCACCGAATCTATAGGGTTGGCCGAAGGAGGGGGCTCCCCCTTTTAACCAACGGATACCCAAAATGCAAATGTGGGATTCCGTTGGTTGCCATCGCAGTAGGAGGCCAGCTGATGGCCTCTTCTCTGCCTATTACGACAGCCTGTGAGGTCCAGACAAAGGCTGGATCGCACAAGCTGCATGTCAGTGTAGTACTGACAATTATACTGTGCTGCAGTACTGAGGCATTTGTAAGATACTCATAGTCTGCATAATCTCTGTGCCCTGCCCCTCCCCCACTGCCTCACTGCTGAGTAGAAAGAAGATGTGAGGAGGTAAGTATAGGCAAGGGGGACCTGAGTAACTGTGTGGGTAGATATTTACAGTGTGTAGCTATATACAGTGTGTGTCTATGTATATACAGTGCGCATAGGTATATACAGCATGTGTGTGTAGGTATAAACAGTGTGTAGCTATATACAGAGTGTGCGTATAGGTAAACACAGTGTGTGTCTGCATATATTAATTGTGCATAGGTATACAGTGTGTGTCTAGGTATATACAGTGTGTATAGGTACATACTGTGTGTGTGTAGGTATACAGTGGGGCAAAAAAGTATCTGGTCAGCCACCAATTGTGCAAGTTCTCCCACTTAAAAAGATGGGAGAGGCCTGTAATTTTCATCATAGGTATACTTCAACTATGAGAGACATAATGATGGAAAAAAATCCATAAAATCACATTGTCTGATTTTTAAAGAATTTATGTGCAAATTATGGTGGAAAATAAGTATTTGGTCAATAACAAAAGTTCATCCCAATACTTTGTTATATACCCTTTGTTGGAAATGACAGAGGTCAAATGTTTTCTGTAAGTCTTCACAAGGTTTTCACATACTGTTGCTGGTGTTTTGGCCCATTCCTCCATTCAGATCTCCTCTAGTGCAGTGATGTTTTGGGGCTGTCGCTGGGCAACATGGATTTTCAACTCCCTCCAAAGGTTTTGTATGGGGATGAGATATGGAGACTGGCTAGGCCACTCCCAGACCTTGAAATGCTTCTTACAAAACCACTCCTTTATTGCCCAGGCACTGTGTTCGGGATAATTGTCATGCTGAAAGACCCAGCCACGTTTCATCTTCAATGCCCTTGCTGATGGAAGGAGATTTTCACTCAAAATCTCACGATACATGGCCCCATTCATTCTTTCCTTTGCACAGATTAATCGTCCTGGTCCCTTAGCAGAAAAACAGAAAAAGCCCCGAAGCATGATGTTTCTACCCCCATGTTTCACAGTAGATATGGTGTTCTTTGGATGCAACTCAGCATTCTTTCTCTTCAAAACACGATGAGTTGAGTTTTTACCAAAAAGTTCTACTTTGGTTTCATCTGACCATATGACATTCTCTCAATACTCTTCTGGATCATCCAAATTGTCGCAAACTTCAGACGGGCCCGGACATGTACTGGCCTAAGCAGGGGGACACGTCTGGCACTGCATGATTTGAGTCCCTAGTGGCGTAGTGTGTTACTGATTGTACCCTTTGTTACTTTGGTCCCAGCTCTCTGCAGGTCATTCACTAGGTCCCCTTGTGTGATTCTGGGATTTTTGCTCACCGTTCTTGTGATCATTTTGACACCACAGGGTGAAATCTGGAGGCCCAGATCGAGAGAGATTATAAGTGGTCTTGTAGGTCTTCCATTTTCTAATAATTGCTCCCATAGTTGATTTCTTCACACCAAGCTGCTTGCCTATTGCAGATTCAGTCTTCCCAGCCTGGTACAGGTCTATAATTTTGTTTCTGGGATCCTTCAACAGCTCTTTGGTCTTGGCCATAGTGGAGTTTGGAATGTGACTGTTTGAGGTTGTGGACAGGTATATTTTATACTGATAACAGTTCAGACAATGTGACTTTATGGATTTTTTTCTCATTATGTCTCTCATAGTTGAGGTATACCTATGATGAAAATTACAGGCCTCTCTCATCTTTTTAAGTGGGAGAACTTGGACAATTGTTGGCTGACTAAATGCATATGTTGCTATCTTGTAAAAAAAGGGATGCCAACATATACTGCAGCATAATGCCAGGAGGCCCATTCAGTTAAATGGCCTGGAAAGGGTCCTAAGGATTATGTTTTGGCCATTTCCCACACATATACACCCATTTAGCAGGATGCAAAGGCCTCGTCTGTGAAGTCCTGCAAAATAAAGTGTACATGCAGGAAAGGGTCTATATGGAGTCACTGAGTATATTAATAAAACTTAATAGGCCTGTGGACAATACGCCACAGTATATGTAAGCATACCTGTTTGATAGAACACCAATGTATACCTACAATGTACTAAGTAAATATAGGATGAACCCAGTGTTAATGAAAATATCATTAAATGGGCAGGAGTTAGTTTGTTGAGTAATAAAAATAAAATTAGGTGTCCTAAATATTACTCCTCACTATAATATATATATATATATATATATATATATATATATTATACATGAACTGCTTGATGCGTATTTACTGTGAACTTGCTATATATTTCCTTGTATATTTTGCAATGCAAAATGTGAAACTTGCAACAAATATGAGTCCAGCACTGGTTGCACCTCCTCGGATATTGTGTGACAGTAAATTTCTGCACTTTTTTCACATCTTTTTTTGTGGTATTTTTTTGCCTATAAAAATACTGGATTATATAATAATGCTAGCATAATACAGATAGAATTTTGTGTTTACGGTCCTTCTGCTAGTTCCAGCCTGACTGAGGGTCTGAAGGTAACATGGACGGCCTGTGCCCCGGATGTTTTTGGACCCTACCAACGCCCCTGTGTCTGCCATAAATGCATGTCCTGGTGCGTTAAGTACTAGGGCACCAGGGCGCACATTTACATTTAATGTACTTAAGGGGTTAAGGGTATAAATAGTGTGGGTGAACGGCTTTAAAAAAAGTAATCATTCACATTAAAGGGGTTATCCACCATAAGGTGATTTTAGTACATACCTGCCAGGCTATCTTGGTATTTCCTGTTAGAGTTTGGTTTCTTAAACTACACATCCCATAGTTCCAGGCTTGTAAGTATGAAGTTACATTCCTCCCTCTCACACATTAGCCACCCCACCCATTTCAGTATAAATAAGCTCAAAAGATCAGTGTTTTCTAATCAGGGTGCCTACAGCTGTTGCAAATTATCTCTCTGTCATTTCACCTATTGAAGAAGAACTGGCTCCCTTTGCAAAACTGACTAGTTATGCCAGGTCTCGACGCACAGCAACCTGGGAAATCCCGATCACATAAGAACCGTGTTACGCCGAGCGCTCCGGGTCCCCGCTCCTCCCCGGAGCGCTCGCTACACTCTCGCTACTGCAGCGCTCCGGTCAGATCCACTGACCCGGTGCGCTGCGATACCGCCTCCAGCCGGGATGCGATTCGCGATGCGGGTGGCGCCCGCTCGCGATGCGCACCCCGGCTCCCGTACCTGACTCGCTCTCCGTCGGTCCTGTCCCGGCGCGCGCGGCCCCGCTCCCTAGGGCGCGCGCGCGCCGGGTCTCTGCGATTTAAAGGGCCACTGCGCCGCTGATTGGCGCAAGTGGTTCTAATTAGTGTGTTCACCTGTGCACTCCCTATGTATACCTCACTTCCCCTGCACTCCCTCGCCGGATCTTGTTGCCATTGTGCCAGTGAAAGCGTTTCCTTGTGTGTTCCTAGCCTGTGTTCCAGACCTCCTGCCGTTGCCCCTGACTACGATCCTTGCTGCCTGCCCCGACCTTCTGCTACGTCCGACCTTGCTTCTGTCTACTCCCTTGTACCGCGCCTATCTTCAGCAGTCAGAGAGGTTGAGCCGTTGCTAGTGGATACGACCTGGTCACTACCGCCGCAGCAAGACCATCCCGCTTTGCGGTGGGCTCTGGTGAAAACCAGTAGTGACTTAGAACCGGTCCACTAGCACGGTCCACGCCAATCCCTCTCTGGCACAGAGGATCCACCTCCTGCCAGCCGGCATCGTGACAGTAGATCCGGCCATGGATCCCGCTGAAGTCCCTCTGCCAGTTGTCGCCGACCTCACCACGGTGGTCGCCCAGCAGTCACAACAGATAGCGCAACAAGGCCACCAGCTGTCTCAACTGACCGTGATGCTACAGCAGCTACTACCACAGCTTCAGCAATCATCTCCTCCGCCAGCTCCTGCACCTCCTCCACAGCGAGTGGCCGCTTCAGGCCTACGACTATCCTTGCCGGATAAATTTGATGGGGACTCTAAATTTTGCCGTGGCTTTCTTTCTCAATGTTCCCTGCACTTGGAGATGATGTCGGACCAGTTTCCTACTGAAAGGTCTAAGGTGGCTTTCGTAGTCAGCCTTCTGTCTGGAAAAGCTCTGTCATGGGCCACACCGCTCTGGGACCGCAATGACCCCGTCACTGCCTCTGTACACTCCTTCTTCTCGGAAATTCGAAGTGTCTTTGAGGAACCTGCCCGAGCCTCTTCTGCTGAGACTGCCCTGTTGAACCTGGTCCAGGGTAATTCTTCCGTTGGCGAGTACGCCGTACAATTCCATACTCTTGCTTCTGAACTATCCTGGAATAATGAGGCCCTCTGCGCGACCTTTAAAAAAGGCCTATCCAGCAACATTAAAGATGTTCTGGCCGCACGAGAAATCCCTGCTAACCTACATGAACTCATTCATCTAGCCACTCTCATTGACATGCGTTTTTCCGAAAGGCGTCAGGAGCTCCGCCAGGATATGCACTTTGTTCGCACGAGGCGTTTTTTCTCCCCGGCTCCTCTCTCCTCTGGTCCCCTGCAATCCGTTCCTGTGCCTCCCGCCGTGGAGGCTATGCAGGTCGACCGGTCTAGCCTGACACCTCAAGAGAGGTCACGACGCCGCATGGAGAATCTCTGCCTGTACTGTGCCGGTACCGAACACTTCCTGAAGGATTGTCCTATCCGTCCTCCCCGCCTGGAAAGACGTACGCTGACTCCGCACAAAGGTGAGACAGTCCTTGATGTCAACTCTGCTTCTCCACGTCTTACTGTGCCTGTGCGGATATCTGCCTCTACCTTCTCCTTCTCTACTATGGCCTTCTTGGATTCCGGATCTGCAGGAAATTTTATTTTGGCCTCTCTCATCAACAGGTTCAACATCCCGGTGACCAGTCTCGCCAGACCCCTCTACATCAATTGTGTTAACAATGAAAGATTGGACTGTACCATACGTTTCCGCACGGAGCCCCTCCTAATGTGCATCGGACCTCATCACGAGAAAATTGAGTTTTTGGTCCTCCCCAATTGCACTTCCGAAATTCTCCTCGGACTACCCTGGCTTCAACACCATTCCCCAACCCTGGATTGGTCCACTGGGGAGATCAAGAGTTGTGGTTCCTCTTGTTTCAAGGACTGCCTTAAACCGGTTCCCAGTTCTCCTTGCCGTGACCCTGTGGTTCCTCCTGTAACCGGTCTCCCTAAGGCCTATATGGACTTTGCGGATGTTTTTTGCAAAAAACAAGCTGAGACTCTACCTCCTCACAGGCCTTATGATTGTCCTATTGACCTCCTCCCGGGCACTACTCCACCCCGGGGCAGAATTTATCCTCTCTCTGCCCCAGAGACTCTTGCTATGTCTGAGTACATCCAGGAAAATTTAAAAAAGGGCTTTATCCGCAAATCCTCCTCTCCTGCCGGAGCCGGATTTTTCTTTGTGTCCAAAAAAGATGGCTCCCTACGTCCTTGCATTGACTACCGCGGTCTTAATAAAATCACGGTAAAGAACCGCTACCCCCTACCTCTCATCTCTGAACTCTTTGATCGCCTCCAAGGTGCCCACATCTTTACCAAACTGGACTTAAGAGGTGCTTATAATCTCATCCGCATCAGAGAGGGGGATGAATGGAAAACGGCATTTAACACTAGAGATGGACACTTTGAGTATCTGGTCATGCCCTTTGGCCTGTGCAACGCCCCTGCCGTCTTCCAAGACTTTGTTAATGAAATTTTTCGTGATCTCTTATATTCCTGTGTTGTTGTGTATCTGGACGATATCCTGATTTTTTCTGCCAACCTAGAAGAACACCGCCAGCATGTCCGCATGGTTCTTCAGAGACTTCGTGACAATCAACTTTATGCCAAAATGGAGAAATGTCTGTTTGAATGTCAATCTCTTCCTTTCCTAGGATACTTGGTCTCTGGCCAGGGACTACAAATGGATCCAGACAAACTCTCTGCCGTCTTAGATTGGCCACGCCCCTCCGGACTCCGTGCTATCCAACGTTTTTTGGGGTTCGCCAATTATTACAGACAATTTATTCCACATTTTTCTACCATTGTGGCTCCTATCGTGGCTTTAACCAAAAAGAATGCCAATCCTAAGTCATGGCCTCCTCAAGCGGAAGACGCCTTTAAACAGCTCAAGTCTGCCTTTTCTTCGGCTCCCGTGCTCTCCAGACCTGACCCATCTAAACCCTTCCTATTGGAGGTTGATGCCTCCTCAGTAGGAGCTGGAGCGGTCCTTCTACAAAAAAATTCTTCCGGGCATGCTGTTACTTGTGGTTTTTTTTCTAGGACCTTATCTCCGGCGGAGAGGAACTACTCCATCGGGGATCGAGAGCTACTAGCCATTAAATTAGCACTTGAGGAATGGAGGCATCTGCTGGAGGGATCAAGATTTCCAGTTATTATTTACACCGATCACAAGAACCTCTCCTATCTCCAGTCTGCCCAACGGCTGAATCCTCGCCAGGCCAGGTGGTCTCTGTTCTTTGCCCGATTTAATTTTGAAATTCACTTTCGGCCTGCCGATAAGAACATTAGGGCCGATGCTCTCTCTCGTTCCTCGGATGCCTCGGAAGTAGAGCTCTCTCCGCAACACATCATTCCTCCTGACTGCCTGATCTCCACTTCTCCAGCCTCCATCAGGCAAACTCCTCCAGGGAAGACCTTCGTCTCTCCACGCCAACGCCTCGGAATCCTCAAATGGGGTCACTCCTCCCATCTCGCAGGTCATGCGGGCATCAAGAAATCCGTGCAACTCATCTCTCGTTTCTATTGGTGGCCGACTCTGGAGACGGATGTTGTGGATTTTGTGCGAGCCTGCACTGTCTGTGCCCGGGATAAGACTCCTCGCCAGAAGCCCGCTGGTCTTCTTCATCCTCTGCCTGTCCCCGAACAGCCTTGGTCTCTGATTGGTATGGACTTTATTACAGACTTACCCCCATCCCGTGGCAACACTGTTGTTTGGGTGGTCGTTGATCGATTCTCCAAGATGGCACATTTCATCCCTCTTCCTGGTCTTCCTTCAGCGCCTCAGTTGGCAAAACAATTTTTTGTACACATTTTTCGTCTTCACGGGTTGCCCACGCAGATCGTCTCGGACAGAGGCGTCCAATTGGTGTCAAAATTCTGGAGGGCTCTCTGTAAACAACTCAAGATTAAATTAAACTTTTCTTCTGCCTATCATCCTCAATCCAATGGGCAAGTAGAAAGAATTAACCAGGTCCTGGGTGATTATTTACGGCATTTTGTTTCCTCCCGCCAGGATGACTGGGCAGATCTTCTACCATGGGCCGAATTCTCGTATAACTTCAGAGTCTCTGAATCTTCCTCCAAATCCCCATTTTTCGTGGTGTACGGCCGTCACCCTCTTCCCCCCCTCCCTACTCCCTTGCCCTCTGGTTTGCCCGCTGTGGATGAAATATCTCGTGATCTTTCCACCATATGGAAAGAGACCCAAAATTCTCTCTTACAGGCTTCATCACGCATGAAGAAGTTTGCTGATAAGAAAAGAAGAGCTCCCCCCATTTTTTCTCCTGGAGACAAGGTATGGCTCTCCGCTAAATATGTCCGCTTCCGTGTCCCTAGCTACAAATTGGGACCACGCTATCTTGGTCCTTTCAAAATTTTGTGCCAGATTAATCCTGTCTCTTACAAACTTCTTCTTCCTCCTTCTCTTCGTATTCCTAATGCCTTTCACGTTTCTCTTCTTAAACCACTCATCATCAACCGTTTCTCTCCCAAACTTGTTTCTCCCACTCCTGTTTCCGGCTCCTCGGACATCTTCTCCGTAAAGGAGATACTGGCCTCCAAGAAGGTCAGAGGGAAAACTTTTTTTTTGGTCGATTGGGAGGGTTGTGGTCCTGAAGAGAGATCCTGGGAACCTGAGGACAATATCCTAGACAAAAGTCTGCTCCTCAGGTTCTCAGGCTCTAAGAAGAGGGGGAGACCCAAGGGGGGGGGGTACTGTTACGCCGAGCGCTCCGGGTCCCCGCTCCTCCCCGGAGCGCTCGCTACACTCTCGCTACTGCAGCGCTCCGGTCAGATCCACTGACCCGGTGCACTGCGATACCGCCTCCAGCCGGGATGCGATTCGCGATGCGGGTGGCGCCCGCTCGCGATGCGCACCCCGGCTCCCGTACCTGACTCGCTCTCTGTCGGTCCTGTCCCGGCGCGCGCGGCCCCGCTCCCTAGGGCGCGCGCGCGCCGGGTCTCTGCGATTAAAAGGGCCACTGCGCCGCTGATTGGCGCAAGTGGTTCTAATTAGTGTGTTCACCTGTGCACTCCCTATGTATACCTCACTTCCCCTGCACTCCCTCGCCGGATCTTGTTGCCATTGTGCCAGTGAAAGCGTTTCCTTGTGTGTTCCTAGCCTGTGTTCCAGACCTCCTGCCGTTGCCCCTGACTACGATCCTTGCTGCCTGCCCCGACCTTCTGCTACGTCCGACCTTGCTTCTGTCTACTCCCTTGTACCGCGCCTATCTTCAGCAGTCAGAGAGGTTGAGCCGTTGCTAGTGGATACGACCTGGTCACTACCGCCGCAGCAAGACCATCCCGCTTTGCGGCGGGCTCTGGTGAAAACCAGTAGTGACTTAGAACCGGTCCACTAGCACGGTCCACGCCAATCCCTCTCTGGCACAGAGGATCCACCTCCTGCCAGCCGGCATCGTGACAAACCGTCACACACAGGTACAGACACTATATTATGAACTACACTAACTTTACAGCCACTGTAGCATAGTCACATTGAACAAAATCCTGGAATACCCCTTTAATTTGTGGAGCATTTGTAGAGTTATGCCCAATCATTCTTCTATTCTTCTTGCGCAGTACTGCAAAATGGAGGCGGGGAGTTGGCTTGCCATCCAGATCGCCTGCATAATGAATATGCAAATGTCTGCCAGGGGTGATCATTCTGCTGTCTGAGCAGAGTGTTCATTCCCGACAGACATTTGTATATCCATTATGAGGACGGTCCAGACGGGGAATATGGAGGAGTCAGGGGAGCTCAGTGAGCTGGCTCCCCGCCTCCATTGTGCAGTTGCGCAGTAGCAATAGAAGAACAAACAAGAATAACTCTACAAATACTCCACAGATTAATGTAAATAATGACTTTTTTTTTAAAGCTTTTAACCCGCCCTATAACCCAGTATATTGGGTTTAGTGTGGGTGAACAGCCAGTCAGTTTCTCATTAAGCACATTCTTTCTGTCTTAGTAAGAAGAAAACTGTAATAAAATTTTACAATATTAAACATGAGATTTTTGTAATTAAATCCATCTAATTTTACTGTCATCACAGCCCATTAACCCTATAAATAAACTGATAATTATGATTACTATGTAACCAAAACCTAACCTTCTAAGTAAGCCTCCAGAAGGTGGTAAGTCTGGACAGTGTCCTCAGTGTGTTAGTAACATATCCACTGACATTATTTTTAAGGGAATTAATCTAAGCCATGGAATGCTAACTACTTCCTATCAGTAAAGAACATTTCACTATCAAGTAATGCCCTGCCAGCGTCTCATATCAATGTGGGTGGTTTACATATGTGAAGAAGGATAATTTGGCAGAAGTTTTAGTGTCATATGCCAAGAAATAAATATAACTTGAATTAAGCTCTGTACTGTAATACCTAAAATCTATTGCAATTTCTCTTGAAATTCTTATCAAATAGACATTTAATTGAAATATGACTTTACCGAAGGATCTAAATTTACAGAAGAGAGCCGCTATGAAAAACCAGGTTTAAAAGTCTCAAAAGTGAAAAGTGTCATACAAAATGAAGAACAAAGTAATAAAGTTAAACAGATTTGTAAACTATTTCTATTAAAAAATCTTATTGCTTTAAGTAATATATACTACAGAGGAAGTTCTTTCCTTTTTGAATTGAGTTCAATTTTCAATAGCATAGCATTGATCAGTGTTATCGATGCTCTGCTGCTCCAGCCTGCGATGGCTGGCTGGAACATCAGATCATGGCTAGGAGGCAGGTAAGGGCCTTCCTGCCATCCTCTCAGCTGTTCGGGACACCGCTAAGCTGCCAGGACTTTTACTTTCATTTTATATGCCGCAATCAACTTTGATTGCAGTGTCTAAGGGGTAAATGCCAGGCATCACCACGACCGGTGATGTCCGGCATTAGACACTGGTCCTGGCGGCTGGAAGTCTCCAGTCCCGGATACCAGCATTTACGAGACTGAAGTCGCCCGTGGCCCAGCGTGGGACCCCCGCAAACAGACATCTTATCCCCCTATCCTTTGGACAGGATGTTATGTTTCCAGTATCGGAAACCAGCATTTGGATAGAGGATAAGATGTCTAAGGCCGGAATACCACTTTAATGTTGCTCTAAGCCTTTTTAGTATTCATAACCCTTGTGATTAAGGCTTAATGATGCTCTTATACTTTATTTACCATAGGTCAGATATGCTGTGGATTTTCTGCAACAGTTATGCATGCAATTTTGGTGCCAGTTATTAAGGCCATAAAATTGCTGATTCACAGCTCTAAAATTAGCCAAAATTGGACAAAAAGGCAATATTTTTCTCATTGAACTCTGTAACACAAAATGGGAAGAACGGTTATTTGTTCAAACATATTTGTTTTTCGACTGCAAAGTTAAGTGATGGGATCTTATTTGGCCATTTATGGCACATCATAAGGGTAATATACAGTTTATTTCCATGACTAGTGCAAAAATAGGTTATTGCAAAATCATAGCAAAACAAATGCATTTTGAAGTGGTTTGTGGTAGACATGCTGGGTTCACACTGGGTTTTGTTTTAAACTTTTTACAGATCACTTACATTTAGTTCTGCTGGACAAAAGTGTAGTCAACAATCTTACTGTATGGATTTTATTTTTACATGTAAGTCGGTGGGAAGCCCATTCTGCAACAGTGATAATTTAATCTTTTTCAAGAGTATAAAGTGTTTATATTAAATGTAAACAAAAATATCTATAGCCCCTTTAACACAGATCGACTGGCTCTCAATAATGAATGCCCATCTCGGTGATCGCTGCTCGCTTGCAGTGAATTCACAGCAATTGTTCATGCAGTCCTTCACTCCATCATAGTCAGCTGCACATCCCCTGTTTACATAGGCTGTTTACAATCGCTTCTCGGCTTCTTGGCTAAGATCAAGTATAGTATCTGTTCTTATCAGTTTCAAGTTGGTGTGGAGCTGGTGGGGACGGGTGCTGCATGGAGGGGACAGGTGTACCAGGTGGTTCTGGGGCTGGTTCTGAGGAATCAGCTCGACGGCTGCCCAGATGTGACCTGTTTCCTCCGGGTCTCGCCATGAGGCTGAGAGGGTCTAGAGCCGAGGTACTTTAGTGCCTCGGGGAGTGGTAATTCTGAGGTTGCCGAAACTCACTGGGAGTACTGGCTCACTGAGTGGAAGCATGGGCACCATGAACTCTTCACCTTGTGGCACTCACCTCTTGATTCCTGGCCTTCTGGCTAGGATCAGAGACATTTTTATAGATCCGGCCGGATGTTCGGGCAGTATATCTGCACACATTCACTTATTTATTTATTTTTTGTCACTGTGTCTCTTTTTGCGTGTTGTGTGTCCACAGGATTGTTAGGATGCGGTAGCCCTTCTGGGTGTCCCTCCTAGCGGTCTAGGGGATGTCTGTGTGGCCATCAGGTTTCGCACCTCCCTGCAAAAACCCTGGATACTCCTGCATGAGCAGGGTACGACCATTTACAGCTCTGCAGGCAGATACCTTGGCTAACACCAAGGGGGGATGCCGGGAGCATTTGTGGTCCCTTAGTAGCTTTGGCAAAAAGGTACATCGAACCTGGAACCTCGCAGGCATCTTTTGGTCCGGAGGCGAAGGGTAAGGTTTGTTGGGGGACCTCTCTCCTGTCGGAGAAGGGCTTGCGATAGACCGCATCCTTTGTGCATGTTTTTTTAGTGTAGCACGTTTGCACTTTTTCTTGCACTTTGGGTGATTCAAGAGCACGTTCCTCGGCTCTTAGATGAAAAAAAAATCCCCTGTTTACATAAGGTAAATGCTTGACGAATAAGCATTTGTAGCATGTATACAAGAATGAGACATGTTTGTTGTAAACAGCACAGAGTCTAGAGATCCAAACTGAAAGTATCATGATCATTAAGCCAGAGACTTGTGGGGGAGATTAATCAAAACCTGTATCGAGAGAGTGGTGCAGTTGCGTTTTGGTGCAGAAGCGTTTTGATTGGTTGCTATGGACAACAGCAACACTCTTCATCTACACAGGTTGGGAAGCTTGGGAAGCAGAATACTACTGTACAGGCACTAAGGACATTGGTGAGGATTAGGAGTGACAGCGCCTGTTGATTTGACAGTTGTCTGTTCACTTCATACCTCACATGTGGCACCTGATGTTTATTCATTGGGAGCGTGTAAATGGCAACCCGGAGTCGACTAGTTTGCCTTGAGTAAACCGGAGCCATGCCAGCTACCTCTACTTTTAATCCCTTTCAAATGGGCATGCGACTGCTGACACCACCTATATCTCAATTTTACATTAAACAGCAACGGCGCAGCAGTATGGGATGCTTTCTCACAACCAAGATGGCGACAGTACCACTTTTCTCTACCGCGCATGCGCGAGTAAACACCAGCTTTACACGTCACTTGCGAACTCTGCCTCTGATAGGCAGACCTGGCGCAGCTGCACACTGACTAGCACCCCACGCTCACACACATGGATCAGCTTGCTCCGTTGGGTAAGTGCATTTCCGTCTGTATGATATGTAAATAATTATGAAAATACAAGGTTTTCAAGCATATCGCCCCTTGTGAACACTGTCACGGGGGATACACCGTTATGTCAAATGAACACTAGAATCACGCCACTTAATATGAAGTATTCTAGCCTAAGTGTTAGTCAGGGCTCTCCTCTGCTATGCAGGCATATACTTGACTCCTCTCCTGCTAAAAACTCTAGATTTAGCTATAAATTTGCTTTATGCATTTAATTTTATTAAAGTGCTGGCCCCTGCAGGCTGATATTATAGGCACTGGATCTCTGGTCAGGGCTGGCCCTACACTGGTCCCACTGGGTCCATTGGACCCAGGAGGCACCTTCACGGGGGTGGCACATTGCCACCCTGAGAAGATTTTTTACCCCTTCCTTCGCGGCCCAGACCTAGTCCGTCATGGTGCTGCTCAGGGTGTATGGAGTGTGCTCATGACTTGTGCCTGCTCCATACCCAGTGACCCCAGGCTGTTTTCAGTAGCTGAGGGCCGCAGGTAATAACTGGCATGTGGCGATCGCCGCAGCCACCTATTAACCCTTTAGATTGCTGCTGTCAAAGCTGACAGCGGCATGAATTGAGCTTTAAACCATCCCTGGTGGTCTAGTGGGGTGTATCGCCAATATGGAGGTAGCCGGAGGGCTTACCTCTCCTTCCTGGCTGTCCTCGGCTCTGCATTTGATAGAGCCTGGCTGGACCAGGCTCTACCAAATGATTGCAGAGCACACAGATCAATAAAGTTCTATGTAACTTCATTGATCTGTAGAACTTCATTGATCTGTATGAGGACTCTACTGCTTCCTCCTAAAAGACCAATAAAGTATAAAAAAAAATTATTTTTATAAAAGTAAAAAAAAAAACACATTTAACAGTTTGCATTATTAATCCCGTAAGGTAAATGGCGTAAAAGTTTTTTTTTTCTTTTTGAGGCGGGGGGGCAGCATTTCACTCCTGAACCCAGGCAGCACAATATCGTTAACCAGCCCTGCCTCTGGTGCCTAGTGGGAAATATGGTCCTGCCATCTAGTGCCGCTGGATTGATATCACAGTGACAGGGGTATTCCAGAATTTTCTTTTCAGCATTTGAGCCCATCATATTAAGTGATAAGACTGTATAATATTCTTCTTTTACCTTTGTACGCCACTTTGTCCCATTTTCATGCAAAGCACCCACACCCGGCCAGAAGTGCTGTTGTGCAAGTCTTTTTATTTTACTGTTGTTTCTGACTTTTCCCAGCATTCTATGCAGCCAGAGATAATAAGTCATACATCACATGGTCTCTGGGGAGCGTGGCTCAGCTGCACTAGGTGGTTGGATAGCGGGGTGAAAGGGATTTACTGAAGTAATGCTATCCACCTACACACTGCAGCCTAGCCACGCCCCTCTGGAAACCATGTGACTTATGACGTCTCTGGCTGCCTGGAATGCTGGGAAAGGTAAGAGACAACAGTATAGTAAAAAAGACCACTACAGAACTCCGAGGTGTGGGTCTGTGCATGGAAACAGGACAAAGTGGTGCATTAAGGTAATAGAAGTATATTACACAGGAATACCCCTTTAAGTGCACAGATACACATTTCTCCCTGCTCGTTCTAGCAATTGGTCGGGGGACTGAACACTCAGACCCTGATCAATCAAAACTATAAACATGTCTCTGTGACAGGTCAAAAGTGCTTCTTAATGACAGGGACACATTCTCTATTTCACCAATGATGTGACAGTGACAGAAATTTACACGCTGGGTATTTAAAATTCTGCACTGCAGGTGAACATCTGTGCATATAAATTCCACAGAATGTGGGAGGAAATTGTAAACATCTGTTATATCAAAAATTACATTTTATCAAAATAATATTCATTTTTTTCTCATAAACATCTATAAAAATCCAGTTCTCACGTTGGCTGCCAGAGCACACGCAATAGGCTTCCATGTATAAATCTCTCTTTACAGCACCACTGTACAGAGTGAATGTTACCATAGGGTTTGTAATGACTGACAGACGGCACTGCTGGAGATTACAGTAGATAGATGGATTACATAACTGAAGACAGCAGAGGGAACAGAGTAAGCACACATATTATATTAGAAGCTTGGGATGCTACTTTCTAGACGGAGGTGTATGAAAAGTATCCATCCTCTTCCTAGACTACATTAGGGGGAAACATTATAGGAAGAAAAGATGTAAATTCAAAAAGGGTCCATCAAAAAAAAAAAAAAAAAGACATACAAATTTAAAGGGTACCTCTCATCAAATAAACTTTTGATATATTTTAGATTAATGAATGTTGAATAACTTTCCAATAGCATGTTAATGAAAAATATGCTTCTTTCTATTGTATTTTTCCCGATCAGTCCTGTCAGCAAGCATTTCTGACTCATGCTGGAGTCCTAAACACTCAGAGCTGCCAGCCTGCTTTGTTCACAGCCAAACAGGCTGTGAACAAAGCAGGCTGGCAGCTCTGAGTGTTCTCCTTTGTGAACAAAGCAGACTGGCAGCTCGTAGTGTTTAGGACTCCAGCATGAGTCTGAAATGCTTGCTGCCAGGACTGGTAGGGAGACCCCTAGTGGTCATTTCTTCAAAGTGAAAAATTTAATAGAAAGAAGCATATTTTTTAATAACATGCAATTGTAAAGTTATCCTGCATACATTAATCTATAATATATCAAAAGTTTTTTTGATGAGAGGTACCCTTTAAGAATATGTGCACTTTTTTTAGGGTATACCTTAGTGTTGGGTAGTTGTTAAAGGGGTATTCTGGTGGAAAAAATATATTTTCAAGTCAACTGGAGACAGAAAGTTATACAGATTTGAAAATTACTTCTGTTTAAAAATCTTAATCCTTCCAGTACTTACCAGCTGCTGTATACTACAGGAAGTTGTGTAGTTTTTCAAGTTTCTTGGCTATCTGCTGACACCTCTGTCTATGTCAAGAACTGTCCGGTACAGGAGAAGTTTGCTGTGGGAATTTGCTTCTACTCTGGACAGTTCCTGACACAGACAAAGGTGTCAACAGAGAGCACTGTGGTTAGAGTGGATAGAACTATACAACTTTCTCTGGAGCATACAGCAGCTGATAAGTACTGTAAGGATTAAGATTTGTAAATAGAAGTAATTTGCAAATATGTTTAACTTTGTTGTCACCAGTTGATTTAAAAACATGTTTTCCACCGGAGTACCTTTTTAAATAGTTTCTTTCGTTTTCATGCCCTGCTTTCTCTAACATGCCAATTTGTAAAACAGTGTTTCCCAAACAGGATGCTTTCAGCTGTTGCAAAACTACAACTCCCAGCATGCCCGGACAGCCTTGATGCAAAACTACAACTCCCAGCATGTCCGGACAGACTTGATGCAAAACTACAACTCCCAGCATGCCCGGACAGCCTTGATGCAAAACTACAACTCCCAGCATGCCCGGACAGCCTTGATGCAAAACTACAACTCCCAGCATGCCCGGACAGCCTTGATGCAAAACTACAACTCCCAGCATGCCCGGACAGCCTTGATGCAAAACTACAACTCCCAGCATGCCCAGACAGCCTTGATGCAAAACTACAACTCCCAGCATGCCCGGGCAGCCTTGATGCAAAACTACAACTCCCAGCATGCCCTGACAGCCTTGATGCAAAACTACAACTCCCAGCATGCCCGGACAGCCTTTGGCTGTCCAGGCATGCTATGAGTTGTAGTTATGCAACAGCTGGAGGCACTCTAGTTGGGAAATACTATTATAGAATTTGTAGAAGTGCTCATTGGATATTCCTTGTGAAACATGATTTACTGTACATTATGTTCAATAGGATTCCGCTGTCCCATTCACATAGTGGAATTTCAGCAGCAAACATTCTGCCGCGGAAATTTTGCTAAATTTAAAGATATGTCTTTCAATTTTGAAGAATTTCATTCAGAGTCCCATTAAAGTTATTTAGTGAAAACTCATTCTGCTTTTCTGTGCAGAATTTGGGCGAAAAAGCTGAATTTCTGACATGTGAACATAGCCTAAAAGTGCATAGCGTGCAGTGAATAGCACCATCCCACCATAGTCACTGATACTGTAGGAGACAGAGGAGACAGAGATAGTACACATAACTATAGGATCAGACAGCACACAGGACTTGTTTGTAGTCTGTTACCATTGAGTCACGTAGGATATTTGTACAGTGGATTCACTTTACTTATGTATGTATCAGAACAAATAAATTATTGCAAAACAAGGGAAAATATTAATATAAAAAAAATATATTTTTAATAAAAACACCATGTGCTGACTAAAAGGACACGAGTCACAGTTTCTCTACGGTTATCGGGAAACTTGTCAGAAGGACTGCATAGCACCAACCAGGCCTTTATTGTAGATTTGTCAGGTGGTAAACGGCACATAATAGTCCACTTGTAAGCCAAAATATACTCAAACTATTAGAAGAAAAATGTCTGGAATGATGAACTCTTAGGCAAGATGCCAAGCAGCATGTCTTAAAGGGGTACTCCAGTGGAAAATATATATTTTTAATCAACTGGTGCCAGAAAGTGAAGCAAATTTGTAAATAACTTCTATTTAAAAATCTTGATCCTTCCAGTACTTATCAGCTGCTGTATGCTCCATAGGAAGTTGTATTTCTTTCTGGAATTCTTTTTAGTCTGACCACAATGCTTTCTGCTGACACCTCTGTCCACGTCAGGAACTGTCCAGAGTACAAGCAAATCCCCATAGCAAACCTATCCTGCTCTGAACAGTACCTGATATGGACGGAGGTGTCAGCAGAGAGCACTGTGGTCACACTGAAAAGAAACATACAAAGAACATACAACTTCCTATGGAGCATACAACAGGGGGGGTTCCGGGAGTATGACCCCTACCAATCTAATCCTAGTCCTATCCTAAGGAAAGCCCCAGACACCCATTTAGTTAAAGGGGTTATCCAGGAAAAAAATGTATATATATATATATATATATATATATATATATATATGAACTGGCTCCAGGAAGTTAAACAGATTTGTAATTTACTTCTATTAAAAAATCTTAATCCTTTCAGCACTTATGAGCTTCTGAAGTTAAGGTTGTTCTTTTCTGTCTCAGTGCTCTCTGATGACACGTGTCTCGGGAACCGCCCAGTTTAGAAGAGGTTTGCTATGGGGATTTGCTTCTAAACTGGGCGGTTCCCGAGACAGGTGTCATCAGAGAGGACTTAGACAGAAAAGAATAACTCAACTTCAGAAAGGATTAAAACATTTTAATAGTAGTAATTTACAAATCTGTTTAACTTTCTGGAACCAGTTGATATATATATATAAAAAAAGATTTTTCCTGGATAACCCCTTTAACTGTGTCCATTGTGTTAATAATGCCATGAGACAAGAACTCATTGGGTTTTTAATGCGGGTTTATTTGGGATTTTAACAAGATTTTTTACCAGTCTCTTTTGAATTTTTAAGATTTCTCTTCAGCCTTCTAGCACTCTGCTGAATCTTTTATTGGCACGATACACTGATCCAGACCTGGAATGTGATGTCATCATTTTGAAGACTGTTCCAAGAATGAAGGACGAGGGAGGCCAGATGCTATCTCTAACTAAGAATTGCTATGTCCTATCGTCATCCACCAAGTTTAAACATTTTCTTTTTGTTTTTTGCTAAAGCCGACTTCTAACTAGGAAATTTCCAGCATTAATAAAACAAACCTTAAGTCGCGGAGTAACGTAATTTGCAAAGAACATTTATTTCCTTCACAAAAATATGTTCCAACCTGAAGATGCCTTGGCTAGACGTGTAATATATAACTAAATAAAATCAATCAGTCTAAAACTGGCATTGATTCGGAGGGCAGAATAGACAAAAACACACCAGAATAATTATTCTCCAAGAGCTGCTGCCCATGAAAAATGACTGCTGTCACCAGGTAATAGCAGCCAGCCCCGCAAATATTCATTTCATGCAATCACTACCTGGCTATTGGCCAGGATTAAGTCATGGCAAGGAGGGAAGAGAGCAATGTAAGTCCAATGTGCAGAAATAATTAAGCTGCTATGTGCACATGGGATCAGACCTTGTGTCCTCACTGAGTGTAAAAACAGTAAGAGTCAGGTTTTCTGACCATAGCTTAAATTTTTGTTACTCAATAATTTATTTTTACTAGAGAATTACATTTTTTACAACTTTCTAAAAAGCTTATAGGATTAACATTTTTGAATCCCCTACTAGGATTTCTAAGTAACACTGGGGTATTTGCTATTCTGGGTTCTTAGCTATAAGCTAAAGCGAAGAGTTTCTCACTGGAGTACACAATGGCCCTGATTTACTATTCTATTTTGGAATACTTTTTAAAAATATTTAGAATCATTTCTGCCATTGTATTCCATAGGAGGCAAATTGTGAACTTTTCAGCAAAAGTGCAAATTAAGCAGAGATGTTGCTTCCTTTTACTATCTTCATTGTTTATAATGAGAAGCTCAATCGGCCAACAACACATTCCTATGATAAACTTCTGGCTAGGTACAAAATGAATGAGTGTCCCGAATATAAAGTGCTTGTGAAATACATATAACATGAAAATAAGTGAAAACTTTATGACTTAATAATTCACTCAACATTACAAATAAATAAGATACAATGATCAAGACAAAACACTATACAATACACAAACCTACTACTGATATCATGCTAGTAAAACCAAAATGGCTGCTAGCCAGACTGTGTGTTGCTTCCAAGGCCCCACGTATATTGCTGTGAAATCACAACTTCATCATCGTTCTGGGAATGTCTACATAGAAGCAACCATGCAATCAACATTGATTTTATTTTCTTCGACTCCTTCAGGTGTTAGAGCACATATAGTAAGTCAAACTCATAGCCAGCTCATCTTTTTTTCAATCATCAATAATGGTGGTGCAAAAAAAAACCTGCATCTGGCACTTCTACTTCTGGTCAAAAAAGAAGGAGAAGAAACTCCAGAAATACTTCCAAGTGATTTATTAAATAAAATAATAAAAATAAATACAGGCACATTGAGGTGTTTTGGGCATTTCAATCAATATGAAGAAGGGGGTGGTTACCACCAAAACGCGTCAGTGTGCCTGTATTTTATTTTATTATTTTACTAGCTGAGTACCCGGCGTTGCCCGGTTTTTCCTTCCTAATCCTTTTTGGGGAGGAAAATAAACAAAGGAGGAAGCTTTTGACTTGATATGCAGCCCTCATATATTGTTGTCATATCACAACCCCACATCCCGACCTCCTATCCCGACCTCCTATCCCGACCTCCTATCCCGTCCTCCTATCCCGTCCTCCTATCCCGTCCTCGACCTCCTATCCCGTCCTCCTTTCTCGACCTCCTATCCCGTCCTCCAATCTCGAGCTCCTATCCCGATCTCCTATTCTGACCTCCTATCCCGACCTCCTATCCTGTCCTCCTATCTCGACCTCCTATCTCAACCTCCTATCCCGTCCTCCTATCCCGACCTCCTTTCCCGTCCTCCTATCTTGACCTCCTATCCCATTCTCCTATCTCGACCTCCTATCCTGACCTCCTATCCAGACCTCCTATCCCGTCCTCCTATCCCAACCTCCTTTCCCGTCCTCATATCTCGACCTCCTATCTTGACCTCCTATCCCGTCCTCCTATCTCAACCTCCTATCCCAACTTCCTATCCAGACCTCCTATCCCATCCTCATATCCCGACCTCCTATCTCGACCTCCTATCCCGACCTCCTATCCCGACCTCCTTTCCTGTCCTCATATCTCGACCTCCTATCTTGACCTCCTATCCCATCCTCCTATCTCGACCTCCTATCCCGACATCCTAACCGACCTCCTATCCTGACCTCATATCTCGTCCTCATATCCCGTCCTCCTATCCGACCTCCCATCCCGTCCTCATATCCTGACTCGTAATATGTGTACCAGGTAATGAAATATCTACAGCCTAACGGAAATTAGATGGGAACATACATTTCCCATTGATTTGCATGGGACTTTAAAAAAAAAAACCCTGACCCTCACAAATGGGGGTAGTTAAGGGCTAAATTAACTATCCTATATTTTAAGTGGACATATAAGTAACATGTGACCAAGTATTATCGAAATATCTCCAGCCGTTTGGAAGTTATGCAGTAACATATATTTCCCATTGACTTGCATGGGACTTTAAACATAAGCCCCGCCACTGGAAAATGGGGGTGAGTAAGGGTAAAATTACCCATCCTATATTTGTTGTTGCCAATAAGTAACATGTGTGCCAAGTTTCATGTCAATATCTTTAACCGCTTGAAAGTTTTTGTGGAACATACATACATACATACATATATACACACATACATACATACATACATACATACATACACACACGTTGAGTTTTATATATATAGATTTAATAAATCGCTTGGAAATGTTTCTGCAGTTTCTTCTCCTCCTTCCTTGACCAGAAGTAGCAGAGGTCTCAGAAACCCAATACGGAAATGGTGTAATAAGCGCTCTTATCACTCATTTGAGGTGAGCTGCCATCTTCCAGAGACGTCAGTCCCTGTAGCTTTTTTTTTCCTTTTGTCCTTGGCTAATACACGCGGCACCGCTGTGTGGTCTTTTTTTCTTGCATTCACAAGTTTTTCAATCAGGCTTTTTAGGGACAATTATTTCAATCACCAATGAAACCTAGGGCAGTACATTTTGTCTTTATTAAAGGTGTTATATATCTTAATCAACAAATCAATAGGATGTATGAATAGATTCCTCCATTCTATTCTCGGGCTGTGGTAGTACTATATAGCGTCACAGTAAGATATTACTGCTTTACTGACTTTATTTTAACTGTTATCTAGAAGGAATAATTAGGAATGCAGCCAAATATGATATCAATCTGAGTCAACAAAGAAATAATCTATTGTTCCGTATTGATAAATTAAGTTTATGTTAATGAATATAAATTGAAGAAATCCACCCGAGAATTATAGTGCAGGTGAAATAATGTCTCTGTAAGGAGACAGCAAAGATTAAAATGTCAAAATGTTATTTGCATGTAAAAGCCTCATGCATAAGATGTACATTGACATATGGCCAAACTTGGACTGCGGTGCAAGTAAACAGTACAGATCCACCTAGCATTACTGATCCCTACAGAAAAGTTTGGAGGAGAAAATACCTCTGTAATATAGTATCCAACTGAACATTCTACAGTTTACTCTTTATGGATTCTATATGTGCTTTTGTATAAAATCACTAGGTATAGTATGGGCCAGTAGCAGGCTATGGGCAGTCATGTGTTGGAACCCTTATACTGGGATACAGAAATGAACATGTTCTCCGGCAGAGAGTGGGGTGTCTCACACTTTACAAAAGCTTTGTTTGCCACCTTACTGTAAACATAAATTTGGGCCATGACTAGTTGCATTAGTATTTTAAATGTGTCTTTGTATGAGGCCCAGCAGAAGCGGTATATGTCCACAAAATATGTGTCGCTTGTTTAGTCTCTATCGACTGTTAAGAAGTGTGTGTACGGATATTGTAGATCCGATAAAGCAAATTCATTTACCCTATTCTACTCCCAAGAGCAAATATAATCTACCTGCTTCCTCCTTCACACTATACCAGGAAATCCAACACTATCTATTGACCCCCTCAATCACAGTCATACCTCTTCCAACTCCCTTCGAAATTTTATGTAGAAATAATGTGACATCTAAAGGGTTATGCCCCCAATAAACAAACTTTGGATTTTTACTACTATCGGTGAGTGACACTCTCCTTTTTTTTCTTTTGCTTGACTATATAGTTAGCATTTGTGCAGGACCCCCCTCTTCAAATGAAGTGACATGTCCACAAACAAGAAGTTGAAGACTTGGCCCAAAATACATGGTAAAGTTGTGGAGGGAAAACAAACCCCAAGCCCTTCTGTAATGGATGTCACCCAGAGCCATAGACACTAGTGGAGTTACGCTTTAAATCATTTCCACATTGCCTTAGGCTGAGTTCACATTTATCAGGCGTCTGGCATAGTTTCCCTCCGGCATGCAACTGTGGGAATCTGATGCTAGAACTTAATTTTAATGGGACGGTTCACAATCATCCAGCGTCTCAATTTTGACATTGGATGGTTGGGCACGCCGGAGTGCACCAGACAGGGGAATGCAGCTTGATGTGTTCCCTTGTCTGCCATCCAGAAACAATGGACGCTGGATGCCATACAACTGATGAAAACTTGTCATCAGTTTTGGCATCAGTTGTGTTAAAATCTAGGCTGAGTTCATCTATGCTGGATGCCGGACATATGTGAACCCAGCCGTATATAATTAATTGGTACAACATTTCTTAATATTGAGCCCCAAATTCAGTTTTGAAAAGTGACCCCCAATTTTAACACCAGCCAAATGGTAGAACAAAGCTGGATCAATACTTTACACCATTCCTTCATTGCTAATGAATTCCTAACAAACTTTCTGGCTATTCTTCTGTTGTCCTACTTTTCACCTTGAAGTAGAGAAGTGCTTACAAAGATTCCCTGTATTGTAAAAGAGGAAGGATACAATTAAAGCTAAAGCAATTGAAAAGAGAGTAGGTAATTGCAGAATGTCTTACTGTTTTAACTGGTAGCTAGCAGAATGTCTATACCACTAGCAGATGTGGCCTTGCTCCGGTAATGTTTGTGACAAAACTTTGGAATTTGTTCAAAGACGCAATGGTGATCTTCATTTTGTTTACGAACACTTCTCTTAGAACAAAACAAAATTGTATTAGACTGTAGTGTAAGTACTGGAATGTAAATGGCCATATTATACCAACTGAGTGCAGTATAAATGTAAGACGATTCCTTTGGATAGAGAGTTTTATTTTCCATCAAAAAAAGCACATCTGTTTCATATTCACCTTATAACATGTCAGCAAAGTATCTTTTACAAGACTGCTAAAAGAATTTCCTGCGTTTTCCGTCAGAATTTGATACCAACACCTATGTTCCTAATTTAAACACAGAGATGATATTTGAGCAAAGTAGCTATATTTTTAAAAACTATAAACACAATCTAGTCACATCACAAGGTAAAAACCATTATTGCTTCTAGGGCACAATAGGTGAAATATATTAAACATGCCTTGGTAAATGACCCCCATTTTGCCCTTAAAGCAATAATGGAGCCAATGGTATACATGCTGAAAAGGCGCAGAAATTGCATAAATTATTTTGGGCATGCAAATTCTATGACTTTTTGCCATACATGCCCCTCGCGCCAAGGGGGAGGAAAAGAGTCCGGAAGGGTGCTCTGCCTTCTCAAATGCCACTTTAGGGCCAATTTGCGACACCAAAAGTCACAGAAATCTACACCAACTCATAGCTGGCGTAGACTGCTGCACTAAAAGCAACAGTAGACATAGTATGCGCCTGTTGGATTGAAATTAGATAGAGCTTATTTATGGAACCTGTATGGCAATGTATGAAGGATGTGAAGCTCTATACTAAAGGAAGTTCACAGATTCACTGCGCATACTGTAGTTCTGCCATTAGCATAAGCACATCATGTGAAACTTAGTTGGAAGTGCCCTTCAAAAATTTTCTGTATTGGATGTTTATACTTATGTTGCAGAATATGTACTGTATAGTTCCCATTTTCAATAAAATGGCAAGTATACACAGAATATATATCTATTTTTTTTCAACTTAAAAAATATTGAACTGTGTACATGCAGCTTGATACATGCTACTCCTGGCACCGGGCCTTAAAAAGTAGTGCTTTTGTTGTTTAAGCACAGTAGTTTCAAGCTACACCTCTGTCAGCAAGATTTTGATACAAATGTAACCTGGCATATTCTGTTGATGTAATTTATGCATCATAAATCCTTGGTGCAGTGGTTTTCTTTGGTGTGATAGCTGCCGTCTTTACAGGTAGCTCAATAGCAATACTCATATTTCTAGTGATGGGTAGCCTAACTCAGAACATATGTACGCTTTTGGGACTTGCAACATTAGAGATTGATGATCACATTACTTTGCTCACACTGTCTAAGAGTAGTTCAGTGTCCCAAATTAATCTCTTAGTAGCTGATCGCAGCTATTTTATTCTCCTTGTTCTTCACAATAGAAAAAGAGAGTAATCACTGGAAATAATACTAAGTAGTATAAGGAAGCAATATTTTTTGCATGTGTCTCTTAAAAATCTCTTTTAAAAATGTCTTATGATCCCTTACAATCTTTACTTCATCATATGTAGCTTAGGCCTTATGATAGCTTCTGGCGGTTCCCAACAAGCACCGTAAAATGATGATAATGAAAAAAAAAGTGATAAATGGGTCTTACTTTTATTTTACATAATTTATCCACATTAAATTTCTTTAAATGGAGGTTAAATGATAGTATAACTGTAATAGTTGAAGAAAAATGCATAATAATGAATCTGAAAAATCTTAAGTATAGTATTCTCTTCAAAGACACTGTCTGGGAAGTTCCTGTTATTAATTTTTTATTTTTTATTGAAATTTCAATATTAATCCCATAAGGACACAGCCCATTTTATTTTTGCATTTTAGTTTTTTTCCTCCTCGCCTTCTTAGAGCCATAACTCTTTTATATTTCCAACCACAGATCCATCCATATGAGGGCTTGCCAATTATATTTTGTAATGACTATGCTCATTTTACCATAAAATGTATGGCAAAACAAAACAAAAAAAAACATTATTTGTGTAGGTAAATTGAAAAGAAAAACACAATTTTGCGAATTTTGGAGGGTGTCGTTTTTGCGTTGTACACTTTAAGGTATAAATTACATGTTTTCTTTATTCTTGGTCAATACAATTAAAATGATACCAATGTTTGGATACTTTTTTATATATGTGACTTTTAATTCACTTTTTGTTAAAACTTTTTGGAATGTGATATGACAGAAAAGCAGCCATTCACCATATGGGATCATTAAATGGCCACTGTCATTAAAATACATTTTTTTTATATTGTATTCCTTTATTAAAAATAATAATGTTTCCAATATACTTGTTAATAAAATTTTCACTTTTCAGAATTTTTTTTCCAACTTTTAAAATAAGCCCACTAAGGGGTGTGTCAGCCGCATTCAGTGTCTCCAGCAGACCTGGCTTTGGTCTCATGCCGGCCGGGCATGAAACCAAAGTCAGGAAGTGCGGGCAGGACCTCAGCTATACACGGCGTTTGCTCTCTGCCCTGTTAATCATGTTCGATCACAGCATAGAAAAGTAAGGGCAGATATTTACTCTGGCACGGCTTCAGATGACGTCGCAACTGTAGAGGAACACCCCTTCCTGACCACTAACAGTGAGCTGAAGACCGGGGAGAAATTAAAAGGTTAAAAACACCAAAAAAAATTTAAATTAAGATTGGGGGGTGGTTAGCAGGGTGGGGGATTGAATAGGGGGAGGGGTGACCACTTAATGACAAGTACTCTTTAACATTATATTTTGATAGTTTGGACATTTACACACTTGTGATACTCAATAAGTTTATTAATTCATTTTTTACGGTTTTTAGGGTAAAAGGGGCAATTCAAATTTTTATTGGGGAGGGGCTTAGTCTCATTATTTAAAACTTTTTTTTTAACATTTATTTTACAATTTTTATGTTTCCATAGATTGCTAATACTGTTCAGTGCTATTTATAGACATAGTACTGATCAGTATTATTGGCAATCAGTCCCCCCACCTTCCTCAGCTGCTCTCCCAGGGTCTTCTTCTCTGGTCTGCTCTCTAACAGACCAGAAAAGGAGACTCCTAGAGAGCGGCTGAGAATGGTGAGGGGACCTCCGTCCGTCATTCCGGCTCATTTGATCCCTACATAGGAAAGGCAGAAAATCCCAGCACTCACACTATGCTTCAATCACCTTAGTGTTTATTCATAAGGCATCTTTACAGGTAATATTGCGACACGCAGGACAAGTTTCGGCTGATTAGCCTTCTTCAGCTGACATACCCAATACTGACTAACAGCTAGAATATATACATAGGAAGCCAACCCCTTCCGGTCTGCAGGTAAAAAAAAACACCTGTGTCAACGAGGGGGTGTTTCCCATTTACATTAGAAGTTTAACTCTTTCAGTGCATAATATTCAATACCACAACCAACATAATAGAATAACTATTACATATCACATGTATGTAATAATTATTCTATTATGCTGGCTGTGGTATTGAATATTATGCACTCCGTTTACAGCAGCATCTAATGAAATTGGAAGTGCCCTCCTATTCAGTACAGCACAGTGCCTGGATTTCTTCAGCGAATTTTGCCTTATTATTGAACATATTTAATTTTCATTGAAAAACAAGTCCACATAGGAAGTTCTGCTAAGGAACTTTAGTAATGCGAACAGAGCAACATAATCCCGCTGAGATCAACAGGAGTTTACAACAAGCAGACTTTTCTTGTGGACATTTGGCACAGAAATTCCATAGTGTGAATGGCCACTAATGCTTTAAAGTGAGCGTGTCAGAGGAATTTTTGCAAAAAAAATAAAAAAGGAAAAATGAATTTGCGTTGCCCAATTCTAAGAGCCATAACACTGTTTTCTCAATACAAGACCTTAGGGGAAGATTTATCAAAACCTGTGCAGAAGAAAAATTGACCAGTTGCCCATAGCAACCAATCAGATTCTTTCATTTTTCAGAGGCCTATTTAAAAATGAAAGAAGCAAACTGATAGGTTGCTGTGGGCAACTGGGCAACTTTTCCTCAGCACAGGTTTTGATAAATGTCCCCCTTAGTGATTAACTTTTATTATTTTCTAGTAACACTATTCCACCATCCAGTGTTTTATAGAACGGGTCACAACAGTTGCAGTGATATTGATTAATTATGGGAACTATACTGACTATATTGGACAACTCATATCGAAAATACAATGCCATCCCTTCATATTGCAGTGTATTATGTCTGTCAGTGTAAAACTGATTCCAAGGAAAGATATGGCTTCAAACAGGACGCCGGCTCCACGAGACTCAGCATAATACCAGATAAAAAGGGAGGTGGTTTATTCCCAAGATGCAACGCGTTTCACTACAATCTCGCAGCTTCATCAGGCATGAGTTTATCCTGCGCCTCGTGGAGCCGGCATCCTGTTTGAAGCCATATCTTTCCTTGGAACCATACCAGCCAGTTGGCAGCGGATTGCTCATTTACTCTACACGCATACCATTGTCTTGTATGTTGTTACACAACAGTTTGGGGTGAGTGGCTTTCATGCCTAGCCTTTTTTATTTATTTGTATCTCTTCTAATGCACCATGGAGCGCTCTCACATTCCTTTTTAGATTAGTGTAAAACTGATGGCATACCTGGGGATATTCTTATTGGACAGCACCTGTCATGGAAACCTATCAGCACTAGAGATGAGTGAACTTACAGTAAATTTGATTCGTCACGAACTTCTCGGCTCCGCGGTTGCTGACTTTTCCTGCATAAATTAGTTCAGCTTTCCTGTGCTCCGGTAGGCTGGAAAAGGTGGATACAGTCCTAGTAAAGAGTCTCCTAGGACTGTATCCACCTTTTCCAGCCCAATGGAGCACCGGAAAGCTGAACTAATTTATTCAGGAAAAGTCATCAACTGCCGAGCCGAGAAGTTCGTGACGAATCGAATTTACTGTAAGTTCGCTCATCTCTAATCAGCATCCATTCCAGGGACTTCAATGGAGTGGCACAGTCCACATAATACATTTATGGTTATTGGTGCTAAATATATAGGAATTGATTTACTTTTTTTTTTTTTTTTTTAAATGAATCAAAATCCTGGTGCAATGTGTACCATGGCTTACATGACTTATAACATTGTGAGCAGTTTAGGGGATGGAAAGATGATTACCTTTAAATTGGTAGTCTGACAACAGGTAAATCTATATAAATGCTGCAGAAGCATATACATTGCTTACCTGTCTCAGTTCTGAAACCACAAACAAAATGTAATTGTTTTGGGGGTCTTAGTCTGGTTGAGCATTTGTTTTCCTCATCTTTTCATCACAAACCTTCTACCCTGCATGATTTTGTCCCACAGCAATCCTACCAGTTCCTCACCCAGAGAAGAAGATCTAATTTCACAGCAGACTATCACACAATCAGTGAAGCTGCAGCACCTACTGCATTCCTTCCCTGCCAGCTCCTCTGCCTGTGGCATCATTCATGACAAAGCAGGATGCTGTAAATACACCTTCTGAGACTACAGATCATGATGCATTATCTTGAGTAGGAGGAGCCAGGGAGCTGGAGACAATACCACACTGAAAATGAAAGAACTTCACTTCCACCACTTCCTGTCAACCATTCAAAAACATGCTGAAGCCAGTACAATATGTGATAACACTATATTGGTAAGTTTTATATATATATATATATATATATATATATATATATATATATATATATATATTGGTGATAGCCTTATATAAAAAAAAAATTGTTATACCAGAATAACCCTTTAAGGACGGCATTATACAGCTCCCTGTCATACATGTGAACTGAATTTAGCTCATAGATCTCTGGTAACTAATGTTTGGTTCAGAAGAACTGTTAGAGAATACAGTATGTGTTACACCTTCTTTAGTCTTTTATTATACTTTATGTAAAAGTAAAAACTGATTGGAAAAGATAAAGTGGCTAGATTTCCCTTCTGTCTTTTTCCTCGTTTTAAAAGTTTGCCTATACTGGTCAGAATTACACTGAGAATTGCCTTGTCACATTCCATATTCCTCTTATCCTCCCACTTCTTTCCTATGTACAGCTTTTGTTGAACAGGCTTATGGTTCCCAGCATGCATTCTTACTTTCATCTATTTAAATAATATTTTTAAATGCTTTAAAAAAAAAATACAGTTGGCATTTATTCGAAAAGAGTATTGCGACCCAATGTGTCTGGACTTTGTCTGCACTGATCCACCTGCTCTTCCTGACTTACCTCTTGAAGCAATGTGCTGCAGTGAGCACCCAGCAGCTGCTAATGAGAGTGGCTCCGCATAACAATCTGCCATCACTCTGAGACGATTTCAGCCGCAGAGCTACCTGCCAGGGCCAGCCACCCCTATGTGGAAAAAAATAACCCTCTCTTATTAAACTGAATGAGAATACTGTTCTGGAAAATACAGGCTGTTAGTGAAATTCTATATAATCAACAGTGTGGAGGCAGCTGGAAATGCATTCACTTGTACAGAGATGTTTTACTTGATAACAAGTGCGGTATGCCCAATAACTCATTCAACCCTTCACAACTTTTTACATCACTGTTCATCATTTTGTCATTAGAAGAGAATATCCATTTTAAATAATGTAATGGTAGAAAACAATACTAGAGAACAATGGCAGCATAGGATGTTTTTATCATACAAGCATGTATTTATATGGTGAGATCGGAATAGTTCAGATAGACCAGTCAGACAAGAACAGCAATCTGAAAAAGCTAACTCTACCAATGTTCTTCAGAAACGCTTATTAGAATGTTTACAGCACTAAGGACTCAACAATAACAAAAAATTCCAAACTTAAAAAAGTCTTATTGTATTCTATATCCTATTCTGTCTCATAGTATTACTAAGGCTACTTTCACACTGCCGCTGAGCTCTGTTAAAGGAAGTTCCATTACAAAATCATGGGATTTGAGTGGAGAAAAAAATTACTGCATGTCCAGTACTTTGCTCCCCTCAATTCCCCCAAAATAATGGACATCTGACGGACCCCATGCAAAGTCAATGGGATTCGTCAGGACCCGGCAGTGCCCGCTGTGCTTTAACCCGTTCAGGGTCTGTTAAGCGCAAAGAAAAAAAAAGAGCCTAACGGACCCTTAACGGGATGGGGCATAGCGGCAGTGTGAAGGTAGCCTAAAACTGTTAAAAACTATTAAGAATTATTGCATAGTAGGCAATAAAAGAATGGAGCACTCACCAGGTCATTCAGTGTCAGCAAGCTTCTTTATTTCATGTAAGCTTGACAGCGTACAAACATTTGTGGGAGAGCAGACAGAAACAGAGGGGTGGCGGAGAGGGTTGGCCGACGGTCCGTATCGCGCAATCAGCGCTTCGTCATTGCTGACACCAAATGACCTGGTGAGTGCTCCATTCTTTTATTGCCTACTATGGAATATGTATTGGACTGTCTCATGTGAGCACCAAGAAGGTCTTATAGAGAAGAACATAGCGGATTAGTGGATAGCGAAGTAGCAGTGCTGGGTTGTCTTTGTTGAGGATTGTGTACATTAAGAATTGTGTGTTCAAGGAGATTTCCAAACCTTATCTTCAAAAACCTACATTTACTGCTCTGTCTACAACGGACACCAAGTACCAATACAGAGGTCAGGTTGTGGTGCAGTTGTGTTGCATTTGACATTATGACATAACTGCATTTAAAATGCTGCTACTTTACATATTTGCTTGTTTTGCTATTTAGCAGTTAGGCTAGGACTCCACTGAGATTTTTGCCCTGGGATTTTTGTGGCATAAAAACGTCAGAAAAACTGCCACAGTTTTTCCCTGCATTTTGGCGTTTTTCCTGACGTTTTTACCTTTGTGTGGAATTTGCCGTTTTTGGCCCCTTTTGCTTTTTTTTTTTTAAATAGTTGGGTACCAAAAAAAAAAAAAAGATGCAGTAGGGATGTAAAATGTATTTAACTAAATGTTTATTTTTTATAACAAAATTTTTATACATTTTTTTTATAAAGTGTGTGTGTTTAACTATTTTTTTCTCTCTTTTTGTTCACTTTTTTAATGTAGTACTACTACTCCCAGCATGGAACAAGACTGTTCCATGATGGGAGTAGTAGTACCTGTACTATAGATATATCGCCTCGGGTGTCAGTCTGACACCCGATGCGATCGTCCATAATATAGCAGTGATGTGGCTCTATACAGCGCTCACATCTCTGCTCTATTCACATCACTGGCCCAGAACTGTGATTGGCCGGATGGTTTCAGCCAATCTCAGCTCTGAGGAAAAGATGAATGAATGAGCGGTCGGCCCGGAGTACAGTACAGAGCAGGGATGCGAGCGATGTATACAGCCGCTCTGCATCTCTGCTATTGACAGGACGGTCACATCGGGTGTCAGTAGTGACACCCACTGTGATGCGTCCTTTAGCAGGCACTACTACTCCCAACATGGAGCACACTCTGCTCCATGCTGGGAGCTGTAGTACCTGCATTAATAGACATATCGCAGCGAGTGTAACTTCTGACACCCGCTGTGATTTGTCTATTAATGCAGGTACTACAGCTCCCAGCATGGAGCAGAGTGTACTCCATGTTGGGAGTAGTAGTACTTGTAGTTAAGGAAAGATCACTGCGGGTATCACTCCTGACACCCGCTGTGATGCTTCTGTATAATGTATGGATGCAGCGGCCGGCGCTCTCCTATGGTCCCCTGCACGCCGTATATATACACATTCTGATTTCTCACAGAGAGCTGTGATTGGCTGACCAATCACAGCTCTCTACGGGAAATATGAATATGTGTATATACGTCAGTGCAGGGGACCAGAGAAGAGCGGCCACCGCATCTATACATTATATAGGAGGATCGCAACAGGCGATCTGTCAATAAGTACAGGTAACTACTACTCCCATCATGGAACAGTGTGGTCCATGCTGGGATTAGTAGTACTACCCGCTCACATAAATTGATCCTTGTTTAAAAATGTATAAACATTTCGTAATAAAAAAGATACGGTACATTTCGTTAGGAACAATTTTTTTCCATCACTACTGTATCTTTTTTATACATTTTTTTTTTATGGTACCCTACGAAATTTTAATAAAAAAGGAATCTCCATAATTTTTTTTGATCGCTAAAGTCCAAAAAAGAATAAAAAACGCCTGAAAAAACGCAAAATTTTAAACCAACATGGCGTTTTTCTTGGCGTTTTTGCTCTCCCATAAACTTCTATGGGATGAAAACGCCACGATTTCAGGGCAAAAAACGCCAAACTAGGTTTTGGCAGGCGTTTTGAAAATCCAGCCTCTGAGCCCGAAATTGCTGAAAAACGGCAAAAGGATTTAAAAAAATGCCAAACTGAAAAATGCCAAGTGAATCTGGCATTTTGCAGTTTACCATTGACTTGCAGCTACCATCTGGACGCAGCGTTTTTTCACTGAAAAAACGCCGTGTGGGAAAATTGGCGTTTTTGACGGCATTTTCGCACAAAAAAACCTCAGTGGAGTTCCAGCTGTAGGCTGTCATATCAAAAACTGTCAATCACCCCGCAGCTGCAACACAACTGAAATGCAAAAGGATAGTGTATTTTCACCCTAAGCATTACTCCTTAGCTAAGCCTCACCCTGAGGGTACATTCACATGAGCAGATCCCCAGCCCATTTTAAGCTGCGGATACGCCGCAGAAAGACTGCAGTATGGTGCTTATTTTTTTTTTTAAAGAGAAATGGAAAAAAAAAACCACAGCCTTAGCCATTTGTTCCGAAATTAGGAGGACATTAACCAGTCCAGTCCAGTTGTATACTTCGTTCATTAGAAATGTCTTCATTGGATCCATATGTTTTGGAATTTGGATGTGATGGTACAACTGATATTTCCAAAGCTAAAAAAAAATCTAAGGTAGGATCTCTAGTTTTATTTGGAGAGATGTGAGCCATCTACATGTAAAAACAAAGGGGGAGATTTATTACAAACTGTCCAGAGGAAAACTTGCAGAGTTGCCCATAACAACCAATCAGATTCCTTTTTTCATTTTTGAAAAGGACTCTGAAAAATGAAAGAAGTGATCCAAGTGGTTGCTATGGGCAACTCAGCAACTTTTCATCTGGACAGGTTTTGATAAATCTCCCCCCCCCCAAGGGTCTAAAATAAATACGTTCTGGTGTTCATCGGCTTGTACCAGCTTTAAGAACCAACCTCAATGTTACTGTGTGTTTGCCCTTGGCCAGCCAATATTTTATCCAGGCCCTTTCTGAGTTTTACTTGTTTACTTGTTCTACTTTGATATATATATATATATATATATATATATATATATATATATATATATACACACACATTTACTTTTTTGGTACTGTCAGTGTTGATCAGTGTTCTCTTACCGTAAAGAATTTCTCCCACCAATAATACGCTTTGGACGTCGATGTAGCAACCGAATCCCACAGACAAGTGAGGATTCTGCAAAACAACATTATTAAAAACAAACAAGTAAATATTTGTTATTTAATATATAATATAATTACATACTGGAAAATTGTTAGAAATAATGTGCATAGGTATCTTACCTTATGTCTTTTATGCAATGAGTGTGATCACTGGTACTATTATTTAGTCAGAATAGGTAGAAGAAGACCTCTAGACAACCATATAATATGCAGGACATTAAAAAATATATTTAAAATGCAACCTTAAAAGCAGACTAAAAGACTGCTGTTTTACTGTGATGGTAAAATGAAGCCCCGGTTGGCAATTTGCCGCATGGGGTATAAGAATTTTTTTTTTTGTAAACACATTTGTACTTCCCATCTCTATTTTGGTTCGGTAATAATACCCAGTGCACAAGCAAACCTGCTTTTGACTGCCTTGTATTATTCATTTTAATAGTACTTTCCATCTGTAGAATGAGACATCCATGTATGTAATTGCCAAATAAAGCAGAAAACCTGCTGGCTTAGTTAAAATTGCTATGATATTGTACAAATGGATTACCGGATAGACTTTAATAAACAATTTAAAACAGAAAACAAAAGAAACAATTTAACAGAGCTCCTGGGGTGTTTCATTTACACAATTCTTGACCCCCTTTAAAGTATAATCTTTCATGGACAATAAAACACATCTATCAATTTTACTGCCTTGTTAAACTTGCAGATGTAGCAAAAATAGCAAAACATTAATAATAATAATGGAGGTTGTAGATTGTATCTTTTGTTCTATCACAGTGGTTTTGTATGGAACTGGAAAGGAAATTGCAAAGTACTTTGATCTTTTGCATCTACACTTAAATGTGTCCTGCCTGTAGGTCTGAAGTATTTTTTGAGTTCATCAAATTTGCATGCTGATGCTTCTCGTAGCTTTAGTCAATAAAAAAAGTGTAATATAGTTATACAGTTAAGTAGTAGTCGGTTAAAAAAAGATTGGTCCATAAAGTTGAACCTCTCTTACAATAATAATACAGAAATATAACAATCCTTAATAAGTCATTCAGAACCCTTTTCCAGGTGCTACAAAAAAAATAAAAAATAAGTATACTCACTTTCCCAGTCCTCTCAGCTGGTTCCTGGTCACTGCTGTTCTCTGCTTTTCTGACTTGTCAACCCTGCAGGAAGTGCCTGCTCAGCCAATCAGAACCCACAGTAGTGACAGATTTCAGTCAGTGATTCTTTACAGGGTTGACACATCAGAGAAAGTTGTGAGCAGCAGGGACAGGGAATTGTTGGAACTGCAGTTGGGATGGATCAGGTCAGGTGAATAGGCTTTGATTTATTTTTTTTTTTTTAAAGGACCCTAACACAATTTTATAAAAAAAAAACAATTCCACTCAGGTATTAAAAAAAAACAAAAATACTCCTGACGAAACCTATACATAGTGAAGGGACTGAGGGAGCAGTAAACGGCACACAGATTGGGATTTGCCTCAATTATTTCTTTAACCATCTAACAATCGCATTAGAAGTGGAAAAACTCAAAAACTGTTGCAATTTGTGCATAAATGAGGTTATTTAAATGCATCTAACCTCTCAGTGATATAATTTGTTTTAGGCTTGTAGGGGTTATCCAGAGGCAATAAAAAAAAACAAATGAATGAAACGGAGGGCTCCTCTCCCCTTCTGTTACCAATCAAATGACTGCGAGGCGTTGGCTTAGTTATAGACTAGAGAAAGTGCCAGCCCTGTAAGGCCATATGATTGATCATGTCCCATCATGAATAGGAGAGGGGAGACAAGAGGCATATTTAGTTATTGAAAGTGTCCCCTTTAGTTCTATCAGTTTCATGATAGGCCACAGGGAATAATGGGATTTGCAGATTTAGGGAACTATGAAAGTTGCCTGAGCCATGAGCCATCGGGACAATCCCTAGTGACTTATATCAGCCATTTTACTATTATTTTTTCTAATATACAGTATTCACTATGCTGTTTAAAAAGTATGTTAGGTTTATTCTCAGGTCTCTGCAGTTACAACGATACTAAATTTACATAGTTGTTAAAGTATTTTACCACCATACAGAATAAAAAGTTTTTTGTGTCACCATTTTCCAAGCTCTATATTTTTTTTTACTTTTTAGTTGACATAGCTATATGAGGGTTTCTGTAGGACAACTAGGTTTGTACTATTTTGGGTTACATCTGACTTTTTTATTACGGTACTTATTCTTGGGAACCAAAATAAACATCATATCCAGCATGTTTATTTATTTAGAATTTTTTTTTTGTCAATGACCATAGTAGTCATCACACTTCTCTGTCAGCTATACAAGAAGTGTTAATCATAAATGAAGGGGGAGCACAGCACTCAGCTCAGCTTTTCTCTACCTTCATTTTAGCAATTGTTAGAGATCATAGCACTAAAAATCCCACCAACCAAAACTTCTGACATTTCAAATTGTCATGTCACAAATGGAGTGATAGCTTCCCTTAATACCTTACTGTCACCATAAGCAACTTTTGACATGTCAATCAGACATGTCAAAATGTGTTGATGGCACTGGGTCTCACTCCTGAGACTTGCTGCGATTGTGAGTTATTAGCCAGGGAAGCAGATGCCATTTCTCTGCATGGAAGTCTTTTAAAGGGGTACTCCACACCCCTAGACATCTTATCCCCTATCCAAAGGATAGGGGATAAGATTTCAGATCGCCGGGGTCCCGCTGGGGCGTGACGGACCTCCCATAGACTTGCATTGAGGGGGTGGGGTGTGACGTCAAATGGGGCAGAGTCGTGACGTCACGCTCTTCCGCCATTGTGGTCGGGATCCGAAGCCTCCAGCATTGCCGGTGTGAGGTGGAAGCCGTACAGGTGGGTGCTGCACCCGAGATCCCTGGGGTCCTCATCAGCAGGACCCCCGCTATCTGACATCTTATCCCCTATCCTTTGTCCTTTGAATAGGGGATAAGATGTCTAGGGGTGCGGAGTATCCCTTTAAAAGAAATGTATGGATCTCTTGGTGGACCAAGGAGTAAAGCTCAATGCCTCCCTCTTCACTTGCTAATAATTAAGTAGTGAGGAGTATGTAAGGAGTGAGAAGTGATCCCCTTTCATAAAGAAGGTGAAAGATTTTCTCAAAATATCCCCAATCCTCCCTCCCCACTGATGCTTTGATACATTTATAAATATTGTGCAATATGCATTAAATATTCATATAATAGATTTAGTTTGAAAATGATGCTTAGAGGTAAAATATCATTTAAATTATATATTTTTTAATGTATTAAAACATTTTTTTAAATACTTTTTACAAAAATATGGGAATAATAGTACGCAAATAATAATTGCGTACTATTATTCCCATATTTTTGTAAAAAGTATTTAAAAAAATGTTTTAATACATTAAAAAATATATAATTTAAATGGCGACCTATTATGTAGAACAATACAGTTCCACCCTCCTCAATCCCCCATGTTGCTTTGCCATCCAGACAGTTCATCTGTCCATAAGCTAGCACCCCATGGAGAAGCATGGGACCATTTCTGCCTCAATTCGTTCCTCAACTGCACTCACGTGCACTTGTACACCCTGAAGAAAACAGGGTGACGTGTGTGTTGCATGCTCCTCCATAGGGTGCCATCTGATGGATGGATGAGCTGTCTGGACAGTAAACATGGACAGGGGATTTGGGGACCATATAACAGGGTACCAGTGAAGCCATTATAGTCCCACATTATAATGGTTAATATATGGTTCAATAAACATGTAAAAAGTGGCCAACCTTTCAAAATTCCAGAATTCCCAACTCAAAGAGAACACTGTTTTCAACCTTTATTCCTGGACAGTGAGCCCAATAGTAGTTCAGGTTTAAATCTGTTTTAGCTTCAAATAATTTGATGCCGTTTTTGAAGAAACAAATAGGAATATTGACTCCCTGAAGAAGCATAAAGCGAAACGGTGTAGGGGGGTCATAGTTCTGGGCATGTAAGTACAGCATATTGTTTACTCATAATGGTGCATGGGATCTGTATAGGTTGAGCTTGTAGCTGATGGTGGTTGGATGAGGCTCTACAATACTCTGTTTGAGCACACCTATTCGCCGTCCCTATCCCATTTACCCCTCAGAGTTGACAATATGATGTCTAAAAATTCCCTGCTGCATATTATTATATGGTGTGTAGGATCTTTTTTGTTCTAGTGTGATGTCCTGTTTATGTAATAGGCTTGACTTAGCCCTTTTTGCTGGACATTGAACTTTTTCCTGTCCATTTGCCCCCAATATATACTATGATATATGCCTTGCACTATGACCAGTTTTTTCTAACTGCTGCTGGCCCATTTTATATTTATTCTTGTTTATGTTTTTAAACATGTGTAACAATAAATATGTTATTCTATTTAGTTGTGTTCCTTGCTCTGATAGGTTTATATTCTAGTTATGCATGGGACACCCTTTATAAGCTGCATAACACTTTGAGGTCCCTATATCGGCTTACAAATAGGAATATATGCAATATAAGTGAATTCCGTATCATCCACATCTGGTTTTGGTTTCAAAAACTGCATAACTGCATAAAAAAAATTGAACACATGCAGGCATCCCATATGTCTACAGGGAATTGCATTTTGAGCTTCTTAACTTCCACAGAAAGATCGAGAGCTGGGTCCTGCAGTGATTCCAGGGCACATCAGTGGTTAAATAATATATCCATTGTGACATAAATGATAAATGGTTGACCAACTAAAAGCCCATAAGGAAAGTGCACTAACTGGGACACATGTTAGAAGGGAACGGATGAGAGAGGGACATGTTAGGAAACCTTTCTCATCATGGCAGTCATACATGTGCATATTGGGCATGGGGTCCACAGTCCTTAATGTGATACAACATTTTCCTGTGACAAAGAGGTTTCTCCAACTTCCTACATGTTAGGACTAACGGGGAAATTGTAAAGTCTGATAATTATTTATGCTGTGAACTGAATGGCTTCTTCTGTCCTCAGAGTTCTATTGTTTGCAGAAATCTATGATGTGCAAAACTTCATTTATTCTACAAAAATAGGATCATTGCCTAGCAACGGCACCCATAGCATCCCCCAACTCTTAATTGGTACTGTAACTTGGCAGTTGCCTACTTGTCTCTGATTGAGGCTGTTAATAATGTATCTTCTTGTTTCTTCACTCCACAGGCTTCAGCAGAACAGCTGTGACTGTGACTAAGGAGAATGTCAAGTAAATGAAGTTTCTGACCTTCCTCTAGACACAGTGAACTCATTTGCCTGTGGACTTCTTATAGGCACAGAGAGAAAAGACAGGGCCATTTTTAATAAAAACATTTCCATTTGGTTGAGAGATGTAGGAAGGTGCTTTCGCTATCATCAGAAATAGAAGGCACATTTATAATACTTTGCTCGGCTTTTAATGAGCTCTTCTCCTATATCTCTGCACAACACTGAAATCGAATGGATCAGGATGTTTTCCTATTGTTTCTATACTTTGCATATATTTAGCTTGTATGTTACTATGTTTTCTTGTACATAGCAGTAAAATATTTTGAGTTTGAACTATTTTTCTATTTAACTGTTCTTTATTGATTTATTCTTTATTTTAATGTATTAAGTACTTAAAGGGGTACTCCGGTGAAAACCTTTTTTCTTTTAGATCAACTGGTGGAAGAAAGTTAAACATATTTGTAAATTACTTCTATTAAAAAATCTTAATCCTTCCAGTACTTATTAACTGCTGAATGCTACAGAGGAAATTCCTTTCTTTTTGGAACACTGATGACATCACGAGCACAGTGCTCTCTGCTGACATCTCTGTCCATTTTAGCAACTATGCGTAGCAGATGCATAGCTGATGCATGCTAAGGGCAGCATGGTGGCTCAGTGGTTAGCACTCCTGCCTTGCAGTGCTGGGGACGGGTTCAAATCCCACTAAGGACAACAATAAATAAAGCGTTATTATTATTATTATTATTATTATAATAATGTCAGCAGAGAGAACTGTGCTCGTGATGTCATCAGAGAGCATTCCAAAAAGAAAAGAATTTCCTCTGTAGTATTCAGCAGCTAATAAGTACAGGAAGGATTAAGATTTTTTAATAGAAGTAATTTACAAATATGTTTAACTTTCTGCCACCAGTTGACTTAAAAGAAAAAAGGTTTTCACTGGAGTACCCCTTTAAATGATTTTTTTCTACAAAATACACTCATAAACTCTATGGGCAGGAAGAGTGTAATGCTATATGGATATTCATATTTTTTTTTTGTATTTTTTATAATTTTTATTTAATTTTTAATAACAACACAAACATAGACATGATGTGCTAGTATGAGTTTGTCACACAGGATATTTATTTGACCCATATAGTTAAATCGTGGCAGCACACATGTCCAACTGCAGCTCCAACCTAACAAGGAATATAGGACCTCCACTCTTATTATTGGAGGGGGTCCCAGTGGCCCCCTCCACTGACCCCTCCACTGATCAGACACTCATTCCCTAGGGCAGTGTTCTTCACATTGTGCCCCTCCAGAAGATGCAAAAAGACAACCTCCAACATGCCGTTGATTGTCTAAGACTACAGTTTGGAGACCACTGGGATCCTGGGAATGAGATATTTTTATAGGAACAGTCCTTTAAAGTGTGCCTGTCATAAAAAAATTGTGAGGTTCAGACCCCAACCGAGGGCTTCTCTCCCTGCTCTATGACCATCTCGGTCACATTGTATAGAGCAGAAAGAGAAAGCGCTTAGTGCACACTTCTCCCAGCAGTCTGAACTCTATGACCCCAACTGATCAAAACTTTTGATAAATCTTAATGACATATCAAATGTTTTTATTTTTTTTCATGACAGTGCCCTTTAAGGATCAGATCTGTGAATGCAATAGATCTAGTGAAATACATCTCCTCCTTGCCCCAAGAAATACCTAGTGTTAAGCAGAGCCCACCTTTATGTCCTACAGCTGTCATTTTCTTGCTTAAGTATTCACAGATCACTCCAGCGTCTTCACTATGGCGACAGTTGTGCTTTCCAATATCTTCCTTGATACAGTCTGCTAAGGATCTTTCATTTCCGGTGCATTTAACGTTATCCACATGGATCGGTCCTTTACCTTCTCCAAAATAAGCCATGTTCCTGGCTTTAGCAGGACCCCTGAAATATGAATGTAAAGGTAAAGGTGTAAATGGTATTTTCCTCTTAAGATAAAAAAAAAAAAAAAAACAACTTCCCTTTAAAAGACTGATTACCTATGCACACTATACATATCTTCAAAAAAGCTGCACAGTATCATATAGGATTAGGGCCAAATAACAGCCAGAGTAATGCATAACTCAAAAGATATCATCAGGACTACCTCAGAGGCAAAGCATGTGAGTCAGTGAACACCATGTAATGGGCATACCGTATTAACTTTTTTTACACCACAGCTGGCACCTATTTGGGACCACATATAGCTTGCCTCTTTTTACACCATCTCAGCAACCCCCATGACCAAAATGTGCATCAGGATCTCTGCATTTGGATTGCTTCTTGTGCACTGTGACTACTAATAGGATGTGATTTTAGGTATGCTCCTAGCTATTTGGTCATAATCAGATTTTGGAAAGTATCATTTATCAGCCTTCATTCTCTTTCCTGCCTTTTTTATTTCCATATAATCTATTTGTTATTCTCTCTGCTTTTATGGGATCTATACTTGTGTACTAGCAATTTCTCTAGTGATTTGTATGTAAATGAAGGTTATATATTATTGGACTGTCCTGGTATAGTAACTGCACTGTAAGGCATCCATGTTTTTAATTCCATATTTAGAGTAGCTCCCATAAGTGAGTAATCCCCTCACATTTTTGTAAATATTTTTATCTTTTTACATCTTTTCATGTGACAACATTGAAGAAATGACACTTTGCTACAATGTAATGTAGTGAGTGCACAGCCTGTATAAGGGTGCTTTCACACTACGATTGTAGTGTACGGTTGCTGGATCTGGTTGTTTCATTTTTGCCCCGTATACAGTTTTCTGACTGAACCTAAAACCGTGGTATACAAAATGAGACAACCGGAGTCAGCATTTGACTCCGGTCGGCTCATTGAAATGAATGGGGTTCGGGCTGGATCCGGCTGGTATACGGGAGTGGTCGGTTTTCGCCCCTCCCAACCAGCAACCGTACACTACAATCGTAGTGTGAAAGCACCCTAACAGTGTTTAATGTTGTGCCCCCTCAAAATAACAACACAGTCATTAATGTCTAAAACAACAAAAGTGAGTACATCCCTAAATTGGGCCCAAAGATCCATTTTCTCCCCAATGTCATGTGACTTGTTAATATTAATAATAAAGTAAAAACAGTATTTGAGAAGTTTGCAAAAATTTAAGAATATTTTAAACATTTAATTGTATTAATTATTCAGACCCTTTGCTACCCATTTCTCTTGATCAGTTCTGAGATTCTACACCTTGATTGGGTCGCCTGTGTTAAATTCAGTTGATTGGACAGGATTGGGAAAGACACAGCACTGTCTATGAAAGGTCTCACTGCTTAGAGCAAAAGCCAAACTATAAGAAGGAAACAACTGCTTGTAGAGCTTAGAGACAGGCTTATGTGAAGACACAGATCTGGAGAAGGGTATAAAAATATCTGCTGCACTGAAAGTTCCCAAGAGCACAATGGCCTCTTTAATTCTTAAATGGAAAAAGTTTGGAACAACCAGGAATCTTTCTCCTGCTGGCTTCCCACCAAACTAAGTAATCAGGGGAGAAAGACCCTGGTAAGATAGGTGTCACGATGCCGGCTGGCAGGAGGTGGATCCTCTGTGCCAGAGAGGGATTGGCGTGGACCGTGCTAGTGGTCCGGTTCTAAGTCACTACTGGTATTCACCAGAGCCCGCCGCAAAGCGGGATGGTCTTGCTGCGGCGGTAGTGACCAGGTCGTATCCACTAGCAACGGCTCAACCTCTCTGACTGCTGAAGATAGGCGCGGTACAAGGGAGTAGACAGAAGCAAGGTCGGACGTAGCAGAAGGTCGGGGCAGGCAGCAAGGATCGTAGTCAGGGGCAACGGCAGGAGGTCTGGAACACAGGCTAGGAACACACAAGGAAATGCTTTCACTGGCACAATGGCAACAAGATCCGGCGAGGGAGTGCAGGGGAAGTGAGGTATACATAGGGAGTGCACAGGTGAACACACTGATTAGAACCACTGCGCCAATCAGCGGCGCAGTGGCCCTTTAAATCGCAGAGACCCGGTGCGCGCGCGCCCTAGGGAGCGGGGCCGCGCGCGCCGGGACAGGACCGACGGAGAGCGAGTCAGGTACAGGAGCCGGGGTGCGCATCGCGAGCGGGCGCCACCCGCATCACGAATCGCATCCCGGCTGGAGGCGGTATCGCAGCGCACCCGGTCAGTGGATCTGACCGGGGCGCTGCGGGAGTGAGAGTGTAGCGAGCGCTCCGGGGAGGAGCGGGGACCCGGAGCGCTCGGCGTAACAGTACCCCCCCCCCTTGGGTCTCCCCCTCTTCTTGGAGGCTGAGAACCTGAGGACCAGATTTTTATCTAGGATATTGTCCTCAGGTTCCCAGGATCTCTCTTCAGGACCACAGCCCTCCCAGTCAACCAAAAAGAAGGTTTTTCCTCTGACCTTTTTGGAGGCCAGTATCTCCTTTACAGGAAAGATGTCTGAAGAACCGGAGACAGGAGTGGGAGAGATAAGTTTAGGAGAGAAACGGTTGATGATGAGTGGTTTAAGAAGAGAAACGTGAAAGGCATTAGGAATACGAAGAGAAGGAGGGAGAAGAAGTTTATAAGAGACAGGATTAATCTGGCACAAAATTTTGAAAGGACCAAGATAGCGTGGTCCTAATTTGTAGCTGGGAACACGGAAGCGGACATATTTAGCGGAGAGCCATACCTTGTCTCCGGGAGAAAAAATGGGGGGAGCTCATCTTTTCTTATCAGCAAACTTCTTCATGCGTGATGAAGCCTGTAAGAGAGAATTTTGGGTCTCTTTCCATATGGTGGAAAGATCACGAGTTATTTCATCCACAGCGGGTACACCAGAGGGCAAGGGAGTAGGGAGGGGGGGAAGAGGGTGACGGCCGTACACCACGAAAAATGGAGATTTGGAAGAAGATTCAGAAACTCTGAAGTTATACGAGAATTCGGCCCATGGTAGAAGATCTGCCCAGTCATCCTGGCGGGAGGAAACAAAATGCCGTAAATAATCACCCAGGACCTGGTTAATTCTTTCTACTTGCCCATTGGATTGAGGATGATAAGCAGAAGAAAAGTTTAATTTAATCTTGAGTTGTTTACAGAGAGCCCTCCAGAATTTAGACACGAATTGGACGCCTCTATCCGAGACGATCTGCGTGGGCAACCCGTGAAGACGAAAAATGTGTACAAAAAATTGTTTTGCCAACTGAGGCGCAGAAGGAAGACCAGGAAGAGGGATGAAATGTGCCATCTTGGAGAATCGATCAACGACCACCCAAACAACAGTGTTGCCACGGGATGAGGGTAAGTCTGTAATAAAGTCCATACCAATCAGAGACCAAGGCTGTTCGGGAACAGGCAGAGGATGAAGAAGACCAGCGGGCTTCTGGCGAGGAGTCTTATCCAGGGCACAGACAGTGCAGGCTCGCACAAAATCCACAACATCCGTCTCCAGAGTCGGCCACCAATAGAAACGAGAGATGAGTTGCACGGATTTCTTGATGCCCGCATGACCTGCGAGATGGGAGGAGTGACCCCATTTGAGGATTCCGAGGCGTTGGCGTGGAGAGACGAAGGTCTTCCCTGGAGGAGTTTGCCTGATGGAGGCTGGAGAAGTGGAGATCAGGCAGTCAGGAGGAATGATGTGTTGCGGAGAGAGCTCTACTTCCGAGGCATCCGAGGAACGAGAGAGAGCATCGGCCCTAATGTTCTTATCGGCAGGCCGAAAGTGAATTTCAAAATTAAATCGGGCAAAGAACAGAGACCACCTGGCCTGGCGAGGATTCAGCCGTTGGGCAGACTGGAGATAGGAGAGGTTCTTGTGATCGGTGTAAATAATAACTGGAAATCTTGATCCCTCCAGCAGATGCCTCCATTCCTCAAGTGCTAATTTAATGGCTAGTAGCTCTCGATCCCCGATGGAGTAGTTCCTCTCCGCCGGAGAGAAGGTCTTAGAAAAAAACCCACAAGTAACAGCATGCCCGGAAGAATTTTTTTGTAGAAGGACCGCTCCAGCTCCTACTGAGGAGGCATCAACCTCCAATTAGAAGGGTTTAGATGGGTCAGGTCTGGAGAGCACGGGAGCTGAAGAAAAGGCAGACTTGAGCTGTTTAAAGGCGTCTTCCGCTTGAGGAGGCCATGACTTAGGATTGGCATTCTTTTTGGTTAAAGCCACGATAGGAGCCACAATGGTGGAAAAATGTGGAATAAATTGTCTGTAATAATTGGCGAACCCCAAAAAACGTTGGATAGCACGGAGTCCGGAGGGGCGTGGCCAATCTAAGACGGCAGAGAGTTTGTCTGGATCCATTTGTAGTCCCTGGCCAGAGACCAAGTATCCTAGGAAAGGAAGAGATTGACATTCAAACAGACATTTCTCCATTTTGGCATAAAGTTGATTGTCACGAAGTCTCTGAAGAACCATGCGGACATGCTGGCGGTGTTCTTCTAGGTTGGCAGAAAAAATCAGGATATCGTCCAGATACACAACAACACAGGAATATAAGAGATCACGAAAAATTTCATTAACAAAGTCTTGGAAGACGGCAGGGGCGTTGCACAGGCCAAAGGGCATGACCAGATACTCAAAGTGTCCATCTCTAGTGTTAAATGCCGTTTTCCATTCATCCCCCTCTCTGATGCGGATGAGATTATAAGCACCTCTTAAGTCCAGTTTGGTAAAGATGTGGGCACCTTGGAGGCGATCAAAGAGTTCAGAGATGAGAGGTAGAGGGTAGCGGTTCTTTACCGTGATTTTATTAAGACCGCGGTAGTCAATGCAAGGACGTAGGGAGCCATCTTTTTTGGACACAAAGAAAAATCCGGCTCCGGCAGGAGAGGAGGATTTGCGGATAAAGCCCTTTTTTAAATTTTCCTGGATGTACTCAGACATAGCAAGAGTCTCTGGGGCAGAGAGAGGATAAATTCTGCCCCGGGGTGGAGTAGTGCCCGGGAGGAGGTCAATAGGACAGTCATAAGGCCTGTGAGGAGGTAGAGTCTCAGCTTGTTTTTTGCAAAAAACATCCGCAAAGTCCATATAGGCCTTAGGGAGACCGGTTACAGGGGGAACCACAGGGTCACGGCAAGGAGTACTGGTAACCGGTTTAAGGCAGTCCTTGAAACAAGAGGGACCCCAACTCTTGATCTCCCCTGTGGACCAATCCAGGGTTGGGGAATGGTGTTGAAGCCAGGGTAGTCCAAGGAGAATTTCGGAAGTGCAATTGGAGAGGACCAAAAACTCAATTTTTTCGTGGTGAGGTCCGATGCACATTAGGAGGGGTTCCGTGCGGTAACGCACGGCACAGTCCAATCTTTCATTGTTAACGCAATTGATGTAGAGAGGTCTGGCGAGACTGGTCACTGGGATGTTGAACCTGTTGATGAGAGAGGCCAAAATAAAGTTTCCTGCAGATCCGGAGTCCAAGAAGGCCTTAGTGGAGAAGGAGAAGGTAGAGGCAGATATCCGCACAGGCACAGTAAGACGTGGAGAAGCAGAGTTGACATCAAGGACTGTTTCACCTTTGTGCGGAGTCAGCGTACGTCTTTCCAGGCGGGGAGGACGGATAGGACAATCCTTCAGGAAGTGTTCGGTACCGGCACAGTACAGGCAGAGATTCTCCATGCGGCGTCGTGTCCTCTCTTGAGGTGTCAGGCGAGACCGGTCAACTTGCATAGCCTCCACGGCGGGAGGCACAGGAACGGATTGCAGAGGACCAGAGGAGAGAGGAGCCGGGGAGAAAAAACGCCTCGTGCGAACAAAGTCCATATCCTGGCGGAGCTCCTGACGCCTTTCGGAAAAACGCATGTCAATGCGAGTGGCTAGATGAATGAGTTCATGTAGGTTAGCAGGAATTTCTCGTGCGGCCAGAACATCTTTAATGTTGCTGGATAGGCCTTTTTTAAAGGTCGCGCAGAGGGCCTCATTATTCCAGGAAAGTTCTGAAGCAAGAGTACGGAATTGCACGGCGTACTCGCCAACGGAAGAATTACCCTGGACCAGGTTCAGCAGGGCAGTCTCAGCAGAAGAGGCTCGGGCAGGTTCCTCAAAGACACTTCGAATTTCCGAGAAGAAGGAGTGTACAGAGGCAGTGACGGGGTCATTGCGGTCCCAGAGCGGTGTGGCCCATGACAGAGCTTTTCCAGACAGAAGGCTGACTACGAAAGCCACCTTAGACCTTTCAGTAGGAAACTGGTCCGACATCATCTCCAAGTGCAGGGAACATTGTGAAAGAAAGCCACGGCAAAACTTAGAGTCCCCATCAAATTTATCCGGCAAGGATAGTCGTAGGCCTGAGGCGGCCACTCGCTGCGGAGGAGGTGCAGGAGCTGGCGGAGGAGATGATTGCTGAAGCTGTGGTAGTAGCTGCTGTAGCATCACGGTCAGTTGAGACAGCTGGTGGCCTTGTTGCGCTATCTGTTGTGACTGCTGGGCGACCACCGTGGTGAGGTCGGCGACAACTGGCAGAGGAACTTCAGCGGGATCCATGGCCGGATCTACTGTCACGATGCCGGCTGGCAGGAGGTGGATCCTCTGTGCCAGAGAGGGATTGGCGTGGACCGTGCTAGTGGACCGGTTCTAAGTCACTACTGGTATTCACCAGAGCCCGCCGCAAAGCGGGATGGTCTTGCTGCGGCGGTAGTGACCAGGTCGTATCCACTAGCAACGGCTCAACCTCTCTGACTGCTGAAGATAGGCGCGGTACAAGGGAGTAGACAGAAGCAAGGTCGGACGTAGCAGAAGGTCGGGGCAGGCAGCAAGGATCGTAGTCAGGGGCAACGGCAGGAGGTCTGGAACACAGGCTAGGAACACACAAGGGAACGCTTTCACTGGCACAATGGCAACAAGATCCGGCGAGGGAGTGCAGGGGAAGTGAGGTATACATAGGGAGTGCACAGGTGAACACACTGATTAGAACCACTGCGCCAATCAGCGGCGCAGTGGCCCTTTAAATCGCAGAGACCCGGCGCGCGCGCGCCCTAGGGAGCGGGGCCGCGCGCGCCGGGACAGGACCGACGGAGAGCGAGTCAGGTACGGGAGCCGGGGTGCGCATCGCGAGCGGGCGCCACCCGCATCGCGAATCGCATCCCGGCTGGAGGCGGTATCGCAGCGCACCCGGTCAGTGGATCTGACCGGGGCGCTGCGGGAGCGAGAGTGTAGCGAGCGCTCCGGGGAGGAGCGGGGACCCGGAGCGCTCGGCGTAACAGTAGGTGACCAATAACCCAACAGTCAACCTTGCTTAGCTCCATTTATCATTTGAGCAGATACAAGAAACTTCCAGATGGTCAACCATAACTGCAGTACGTCACCAATCTGGGATTTATGACAGAGTGGCCAGAAAGAAGCATATCAACAATAAAGACACATGGAAGCCTGCCTGGCATTTGCCAAAAAAAGCACCTAAAGAAATAAGATTCTCTGGTCTAGTCTAGAGTGCTCTGGACCTCGAACTGGGCAAAATGTTCACCTTTCAACAACACAATACAGGAGTAACTTAATGACAACTCTCTGAATATCCTTGGATGGTCCAGCCAGAGACCTGACTTGAGCCCAATCTAAAATCAAAATCTATAAAGAGGCATAAAAATAGCTGTCCATAGACTATCTCCATCCAACCTGTTAGAGCATAAGAGAATCTGCAGAGAAGAATGGCAGAACATCCCCAAATTCAGGTGTGCAAACCTTGCGGCCTCCTCCCCAAAGCTGTTTCAACTAAGTCCTGAGTAAAGGATCTATATGTTCATACAAATATCAGCTTTTCCTTTTTAAGAAATTAGCATATATTCTAAATGTCTGTTTTTACATTCACATCATGGGGTATTGAGTGCAGACTGAAGGGGCAAAAGTTTAATTTTGTTGATTTTAGCACAAGAGCGCAACAATACAAAATGTTAAAAGAAAAGGCATCTGAATACTTTCTAAATGTACTGTGTGTGTGCCTCCCAGGGTGGGTCTGCTGGGACTAGATTGATGGTGTTGGTAGGTCACGGGTGGCTCAAGTGGCAACCAGTCCCATGTCAATCTACCTCGCACACACAGCCTTTGTCATTGGAGGATCTGCACTGGATGTTGTAGGTGGGTGGGTCCCTCAGGTGGCACCTCTTCGTACTGTGTGCTGGCAGATGGAAGTTGGGGTGCCCCTGATGGTGTAGGTGCAGATACTAAACCCAAAGAGATGAAGAGAAGGTGCAACACAATTTTTCTTAGAGACAAATTAGAGATCTTACAACAGTTCTTAGCTCCAAACCTGTCACACCAAAGAAGGTACTTAGGTGCATGCAGAGAAGAGATGATGCTTCAATGTGATTGGTGAAGATAATTTAGTTAGGGATGTGCTTGATGATGTTAGAGCTTTGAACTCAGTGGTTGGGCCTATCCCAGGACTTCTCTTGGTCCCAATTAACATATAACCTGACTTGTTCCTGTGCTCTGTATGACCTGAGTTCCTCTTGCTTAAGGCCATATTGTATGACTGACAGTACAAGATCTTCCCAGGGGTGTCCTTGGATGAACTGCATAGGGATCCCATGTCAACTTATTTGGCCCAGCTGTGACACATCTGCTTTGGTGTATCCAGGTGTGAAGTACCTTCACAGGTGAAAAAGCAAACGAGGACCGCTAGTCAGGCATCCAGTCTGCTGTACAAAGGAGTCCATGAAACTTCCCTCTTATGCTACTACTTTGCTATTCTGACAGCGGGTCTTGGCTTAGGTAGAAATTCCGCTTTGTCTCTCTGTCCTGGTCTCTCTCTCTGACTCTCTCTCAACTCAAACTTGTAACTCCTCAAACTCAACTAATGGGTGGGAGGCCAGGGCTTTTATGGAATCAGGCACAAATGTCCTAACATTTGCTAGCCTTTCTATCTCCTTTCTCTAATTCTCCTCTATGAGGAGAATTGTGTTTAGTTTTAGCCACAAGATGGCAGTGGATCCGAATTTATGTCACAGTTGTTACAGGTGTTTGTAAAATGTTACTTGTATGGTCTATGTGGGTGGTAACCGTCTGTAACCCTTTCAATGTTAACCAGTATGACAAACAACTGGGAACAAATAGCATAAATCTAAATTTTTCATCTATATATACTTTTTCCACTTAGAGTGGTCAACATCAACCGACGCTCACCATCTAACATTACAGGCTGTTCTTATGTGATGCAGTGCTGCCATCCCTGTCATGATAGCTGGCAGCGGGAATGGTAGTTTCTCAGCTGTAAGTAAACAGGAGGAGGTGCCAGTCTCAGTCTGGTGCTGATGTGGTTATATGTGCATTGTGACACCAGAATGCTGTGCCACACCACTGATAGAAATGGCACAGTGGATCTAATAAAAAGGTGTATTTTGACATACAAATGTGTAGTGCCCTTATGTCCTGCCATTTGTCTATGTTATTGTAAGGTCTGGGCTTGTCCATCAGTGGCATGTCGATCAGATAGATGCTAAAGCAGCTTGTTCATTGTAGGAGCATCAGAGGACTGGAGACTCGAGTGTCTTTCCCATCAAAAAATGGGCAGTGGGCAGAAGGCCATAGTGAGTCTTTTGAAGAGCCTGCAAATTGGGTTACCTAGTGTTCTTTTGGGGGACCTAGAGGTGAATGAGATGGCATTGTTAAAATGCATAACAAGGCCTGAAGAATGTAACTGGGAAGCAGATAGTAAGTTGACTATGGGAATCATTGCCACTTTATGACCATGCAAATTTCCATTTTTGTATATTTGTATATTTTGTAAAAAGCCATGCCTTTTTATTTGAACAGCGAAGCTTGTTTTTTGAGGGAACAGCATCCTTTATTATACCATAAAATGTCATTTTATATAACATATATATGGTTTGGTACCCCCACATTCTGATCCTGGCCCACCACTTCCCACTATGACAAGAAGCCCTATGTGGCATGGGGCCACTCATTAGGACAATGTGAGATGCTGATGGAGGCACCTGGAGGCATTGCTGAAGCTAGGCCGGTTAAGTGCTCATACAGTACACTGCAATACCAATGTACTTCAGTGTCCTATAAAACTGCCACTCTCTTTTCACAAAGTGTAACAGGGGACCCGTCTAAGGCAGTCATAAGGGACATCAGGAGGCCTCAGCAGGTGTGACAATAGGAAATGTGATAGGACCTGTCAAATACCTCCCTAGATGCTGTGCTTGCTATTTACCATGGCATCTATGGGGTTAAATGGCCAGCAAGTGTCAATTGTAATGTAATGTACAGCCAGGACCTGACACATGTGGAAATCAGTTCTTGAGCCCACTACACATTTTACCACTGTATTCATCACATGCATGTACATGAGAATGCAGGAAGGGGTTCATCTGGTTGGCTGGATTAATCTAGCCACAGGAAGGGACATATAAAGGGATAGGTGTGGGCTGTCACAGAAGTGGCATGGCCTGTATGTGCAATCAGCCTTAGGAGAAATCAGTGACATGGAGTCTGCTGGGGGCCTAAAGCAGAGCCAAGATAGCTTGGGTTCCCTTGAGAAAGGTGATAGCAGGAACTGGGAGGGCCTGTCTGAGGGGAAATTTAGGTCTAACTTAAAGCACGAGATTGGCTGCCCTGAGGTTTAAAGTATGGCTTGGATGATTTACATAGTCACGCAGTGAAGAGAAGTCTATAAGAGTGATTGAAGGTTTCACTTACAGAATGGCTCTCAGGAATAGTACCGGGTGTAGAACAGACCCTCCTCCAGTTAACAGTTGGAAAAAGTTATATTGGAAGTATTAATGTGCATTATTTTACACTCCTTAGAGTATAGTATGAAGTATGAAATCTCTAAATACTATTGAAAACAGATCAGGTAAGATGGCTGCCACCATAATAATGTACTAAACATAAAATAAAATACAAAAGAAGAATGGGGGACGTTTATCAATGTTTGCTTATGTATTCCTTATTTTAGTAATTTTTTCCTTACTTTTTTTTTGCTTATGTGTGCCTCATTTATCAACTGGTTTCAGCCTGTTGATAATTTTCTTTCACGTAAGCAATTTTTTCTTTTTTACTTTGGTAGTAGCTTTTTTTGCTCCATGTTTGAGCTGGAGTAAATTTAGTCAATTTTTAGCCTTGTTGCGACTTTTTTTTGCGCAGTTGCGACAGTTAACGAATACCAGACTACCCGTAGTCCATTTTAAAATTATTACTACGTAGTTAAGTTTTGGAAAACTTGCTTTTCTCGCTCTCCAGTCAAAATGTCGCATGAAAAATCGCGTAGTCGCAGGTGCGACATTTGTGCGACATTTTTATTAAAAAAAAATGTAACTAAATCGCTTGATAAATGTCTGTCAATGTGTTTCTCTTGGCTCTAATAGGTAATAAAAAAAATCTAGACGACACATTCAATATATCAGACGTCAAGCAGAAATTAAACTAGAGTAAGTGCAGAACTTTAATGGAGAAACATAACTTGTTAAATGAAATGGACCTATGAGAGAGCTGACATTACATTCCTTCCACCAAGTACTGCACTGTCCAAACCAAATCCTCACTCATATGCATTACTTAGGTAGTAAAAGGGTGATGACATTTCCCCTTCTCTTCTCCATGGATGTGTCTGATGTTCACCTTTTGAAAGTATTTTTTTTTCATTATTCCAAAATATTTAAATAAAAAAAAAAACTGCAAATAGTCCTATTTTAAATGCTGTCTACATTTGTATCTATAGCTCTTATGCATACTTACAGTTGCTAGAATAAGTAAGCGAACCCTTTTGAATTATCTGGATTTCTGCTTGGTTTACTTATTAAAGGGGTACTCTGGCCCTAATACATCTTATCCCCTATCCAAAGCATAGGGGATAAGATGTCTGTTTGCGGGGATCATCACGTGTTTTTGTCCCACTGCACACTCGGAGCCTCCAGCCCTGCAGAGAGCTTGCAAAGGTGGGTGCTGAATGACAAATTGCAGGGGTCCTCAGCGGCGGGACCTCCACGATCGGACATCTCATCCCCTATCCTTTGGATAGGGGATAAGATGTATTAGGGCTGGAGTACTCCTTTAAGGCTGGGTTTACACATGAAAAATGTGGTCACAAAATAGCTATTAAAAGCTGCCTTTTTTCATGTAATAATGTACACAATGAAAGTCTGTGGAAATGTGGCCATCATTGCAAACACTGCTTAAAAAAGTGTCCGTAATTCCACTGTTGAAATTTTTACAGTGCGAGGGCCTATTCTGGTGGCCCCATTTCCCCACAGAAGTGCACATTGGCACAGATTAGTCACACTGTGTGAGAGAAAAACTAGAGTGATTTTCCCAAAACAACCAATCACAGCTCAGCTTTCATATCTTAACAAGCTCTGGTAAAGTAAAAGCTGTAATTGGTTGTTATGAGCTAATTATTCTAGTTTTTCTCTCAAAATGTTTGATAAATCAGGGCAAATATTACACAAAAAATATGGGCATCTTTTTTTAAACCCGTAGTTGGTACAGGGCATACCTCTACGCCCTGGAGCATTAAGTGTCTATGAAGCAAGCACAGGAGCTGCACTCGCTTCATAGATGGTGAGATGGCTATTATCAGTAGCAGAGCATCTCCAATGATTGGCAGTGGCGATAATGTTGCTGCCCTCATTAATCAAAATGCTATGCATAGCATTGTACAATAAATGCAGTCCAATAACTGCATTCCCCTAAGAGAAAAGTGTAAAATATATAACAGAGAATGTTTTTAAAATGATATAAAAGCCCCACCCACATAACAATTAAAATCACACTCCTTCTCCCATTTTACAAATAGATAAATAAATATAAACATTTTTGGTATTGCTGCGAGCATATTATTAAAATATACTGTTTATGATCCAGCATGGTTAACAGCATACGTAAAAAAAAAAAAAAAAAATACCAAATGCCTAAAAATGCTGAATTTTTAATCACATCACATTTCAGAAAAAAAAATATGTTTCAATAAAAGACACAGCCATTGCATAAGACTGGCACCTTTTAAGTTTTTTTTTTTATCATAGAGACATAAATATACATATATTTGAAGGTGTAATCCAGGAATAGAAAAACTAAGCAAATTTCTTTCAAAAACAGCCCCACATTTGTCCCCAGGTTGTGTGTGTGGTATGACAACTTGGCTCCATTCATTTCAATGGAACTGGGCTCCAGAACCTCACCCAACCTGGAGACAGTCTATTCCTGGATAACCTCTTTAAGAATCAAAATTTGAAAAATCTAATACAAATGATGCATCTTTAAAGCCCAAATACCTGTATCCTCAAAGGGGAACTCCGGTGCTCTCTGCTGACACCTGATGCCCGTATCAGGAACTGTCCAGAGCAGGAGAAAATCCTCATAGCAAACCTATGCTACTCTGGACAGTTCCTGACATGGACAGAGGTGTCAGCAGAGAGCACTGTGGACAATACAAAAAAGAAATTCAAAAAGAAAAGAATTTCCTCTGTAGCATACAGCTGCTAAAAAGTACTGGAAGGATAAAGATTGTTTAATGGAAGATATGTACAAATCTGTTTATCTTTCTGGCACCAGTTGATTTAAAAAAAAAAAAGTTCCCCTTTAAGGGTTAAATATATGAATTTGTGCTATAACAAAACTTGATATAAATTATCAACCCATATACAGCACCAAACATCACCAGCGATGACCATTTTGATTTTCTTATACATGAACAAAATATAGAAAAAAAATTTGGTAAAACTGTTAGTCTAGTTATTATTATTATTAGAGATGAGTGAATTGAATCTGACGAATTCGTTACAAATTTCAGAAAAAATTTGATTCGTAATGAATCCGAATACTGCCGCGATTCAAGGAAACAAATTGCTTCATTAAACTCCATTTAGCGCAGTCCAGGATCCAGGACATCTAAAATGGTGGATCCACATGTGAGGACATGGGGCAAGGAACTCTGGGAAGGCGGGTAGGCGGGATGACCCTGAATCACATTCAGCATGTAGCCTATCAGCAACCAGCCCTATATATTCGAGAGAGAGAGAAAGTACACTTTTGGGTGTACTACACAGCGACTCTGTACTGCTGCAATGCGGTGTGCAACAACCCTAAAGCTTAAGTTGAGCACTAAAAGCCATTGTCGATGTGTACCAAAGTGCACAACAGCACCGACGTGTGGAGCTGTAACTATGGTCAGGGACAATACATGTTCTTCATGGCCCACTGGGTGAATGTGGTTCCTGAACAACCACAACAGCAACTTGGAGAGGTCACGCCACTTCCGCCTCTACAGTCTAAGGCCATTGGTCCTGCGACAGTGTGCGACAGTGTTCCTCCTCATCCTCCACCGTGTTCTCAGCCTCCACTGCACGGACAAGTCTCAGCGCCCCTCCACCATGTGTGCAGGGCATGGAAGTGTCACGCTGTTCTTCACATGATTTGCCTTGGCAAACAGAGTCACACAGGGGAGGAACTGCTAAAAGTGATTCATCAAGAAATCGAATCATGGCTTACTCCACAAAAACTGGAAATGGGAACCATGGTGACCGACATTGGGAAGAACTTCTTGTCTGTGCTGCGTCAAGGAAGCCTGACCTGAGCCATGCGCCCCGTGTTCAATCTGGTTGTCAAGCGGCTCCTGAAGTGTTCCACCCATCTGCAAGACATCCTAACAATGGGAAGGAAACTTTGCATGCACTTCAGCCCCTCATACACCGCAAAGCGCACCCTCCTTGAGCTGCAGCGTCAGAACGGCATCCCCAAACATAGTCTGATTTGAGACAATTTCGAACACTGGAATTCCACCCTCCATATGTTCGACCGACTATACGAACAGAGAAAAGCCATCACCGATTTTTGATGATCCAAGCGGATAGGGGGACTCTCCTGTGTAACTTCAATGTCAACCAGTGGCAGCTCATACGTGACACCTGCCGTTTGCTCAAGCCCTTGAGGAAGCCAAATTATTAGTCAGTCGCCAGGATTACGGTATAAATGACATCATTCCACTGCTTCATTTCCTACAACACATGTTGGAAACGATGGCTGGTCAGGGCACTGGAGACGTGGCGCCTATATCTCACGGCCATGTGAGCCCTGTGGGGGCGGAACTGGAGGAGGAGGTGGAGGGGGACAGTGGAGCACAGGCAAGTTTTGCGAAATGTGTGGTTTGTATAGTCATTTGACAGGAGGGGAGGAGCAGGAGCAGGCTGTGGAGCTACAGGGTGATGAGGAAGACGAGACAGAGGACCCAGACATACTGTGGCCATGTGGTCTCCTTATGTTGCTGGCACATTAAATAAAAATTTATGTTAATCTATTTGAAATCTTCAATTAAAATTTAAAAAAATATCTTTACTCTATTCAATTGTGAGGCCCTATAGTCTCGCCAGGCTGCTACCACCTCCAGGCTGTGTCATTCAGCCACCATATGGTCTCCTCATGCTATTGGCACATTAAATTAAACTTTTAAAATTTTCATCTATTTAAAATCTTCAATTTAAAATTTCAAAAATAAATTTAAATCTTTTCAATTGTGAGGCCCTATGGTCTCGTCAGGCTGTTGCCACCTCTAGGCTCTGTCATTCTACCTCCATGTAACTCCTTGTTATATTGGGTTTTGTGGTCATACAGTATTAGTTCAAAGGAAATGCTTCGGCACCCGGTACATTAAACTTGTGAATCTATCTTCAATCTTCAATTTAAATTTAAAAAAAATGTCTTCAATGTTTTCAATTGTGTGGTCATCATCATATATTACCTGTGGAATTACCACAAGAATCCAATGAAACAGGTTGGAGCGATAACAATGAACCATAACTGATTAAATGAAACATTCGCAGTCTCACAGTCAGGGGGCGGGGGGCACTGAGAGGCAGGGGCTGGATCAGGTAGCTCGCCTTGCGGAGGACCACCAGCTTGATTTTAAGATACAAGTACAAGCTTTTTCACTGCAGCTACTTCTAGCAGTATGCGCCCACTTATCCAACTGCACAGAAGATGAATGTACTCCTGTCCAAGTTGCTGGTACTGCAGTCCCTCCCTTTTCAAGTGGACACTCAGAGTATGGGGGTGTGCTGAGAGGCAGTGGTTGGGACAGGCGATAGGTGGCCTTGTGGCAGACCACCAGCTTGATTTTAAGATACAACTATGATCTTTGCCATAGTTTATACTGCAGCAATCAAACACTATTGGAACTTAAATTACCATGGCTTTTGGCACCAGACTTCCAATGGGTCCTCAAAAAAGAATTTAAAGCTTGCTCATTCCAATTACCAGGCTCTGTCAATGTGCTGCCATATGATCTCCTCATGCTGCTGGCACATTAAACTTGTGAATCTATTCAAAATCTTCAATTTAAATTTAAAACAAATCTGTGTAATCTTTTCAAGACTGAGGCCCAATGGTCGTTGTCATAAATTACCTCTGGAATTACCACAATATTCCAATGAAGCAGGTTGGAGCGATAAAAATGAACCATAACTAATTAAATGAAACATTCACAGTTCCACACAGATTAAGACATTCGAGGGGGCCGCTGAGAGGCAGGGGCTGGAACAGGTGGCTTCTCACGTCGTGGCGGACCGCCAGCTTGATGCTCACCAGAATGGGTCCTTAAAAAAGGATTTTAAAAAAATTTAATAAATTAAAGTTAAATTAAATAAAATAAAAAAATCTCTTTAATATCTTCAATTGTGACGCCATATGGTCTCCCGACCCTGCTGCCACATCCAGATACTCTGCGGCACTGATTCTAATAGCGATGCCTATAATCTGTCTGTCATACTGAATAACAGTATTATTTCACTAACACAGCACACTCCCTATGCGTGTTATGACAAGGCAAAGTGTTCTACACCCTTCTTGAGAAATAGACATTTTTAATAGCGATTCACCGCAAATAAATTCGGACCGAACCAAATTTTTTCGGGAAATTCGGTGATTCGGCCTAATCGAATTTTCTAAAAATTCGATCATCTCTAATTATTATGTTAGGATAAGCTTTAACATTTGTTTTAGTAATAAAACATTCACAATATAAATGATTTATATAAGCATTTGTTTCCCTGGTTAGAAATGGCTGTAAATCACTGTAGCATGGCAGAATTATATTTATTGTATTTTCCCAAACATTAGCCCTTTGACATCTATTGTGTTTGCTGTCTACCATACCAACATCTTGTCCTGGATTTCATTCAAGTCTTAAAGTGTCTAACTGTTGTCAAATCATGTAGATGGCCTTCAGACATTATATAATATATCAGATAATGTGAGTGATCTTACGTCATCCTTGGCTGCACTGAAATGAGATATCATGATATATTTAGTGTCTTAATGGGCCTTTTCTAATTTGTAAGACAGTCCTTTAATGTGATTTAGGCTGTTCACGTCTACTCAGCAACATATAATGACATTGTTGGCCGCAGGAAACAAGCTTCCATCTCCAGTAACCCTCTCAAGGTTGGATGGGGGAGGTTATACTTTCATTAATATGGTTTCCATCCCGTAGCAATTAATGGTATTTCACTGTTTTAGAAAAACATGTCTGACCTGAGAGTGCGGAGATGCAGTAATAGCCGAATATATTTGTACGGAAAAAGTATTGGAACTAGAGTCCTGTTTGTGGGATGATTGTATTCCCTTTAAAACGTTACTGTGATTAAAAACAACCCTTGAAGTTGTTAAATGCACCGGGTCTAATTCCTATGGGGTAAGTGAGCGGCATTGCGCTCCTCTTTCCGGTAAGCCAAGAGATCCCTACAGTCCTCTATGCAGAGAAATGTACGAATCTTTCGTTGGACTGCAGAGCGCAATGCTGCCCGCTTCCCTGGCTAATAACTTACGCTCGCATCGGGTCTCAGGAGTGAGACCCAGTGTGATCAAAATTTTTCACATGTCAAAAGTTGTGTTTGATGACAGTAACACTTTAAGTATGTAGCATTTTAAATAAAATGTCTGATGTCTGTGTTTTCTATAATCTGTGAAGGGATAAGGAAAACATTTATTATTCACATATTAGGAAATAATAGAGACAAAAACTTTTGAGAATATAAATAATTTATATTTAGGCCATGTACACACAATGGAAAAATGGAGGCAACACAGAATACACCCATATTTGTTCCCCATTTATGGACTTTTGTTTTTCAGTGTATTAACAAAGCCTTAGGTTATGATAACACACCAATTTGAGCCTTATGTTGAGTCGTAAACATCAGAAAAAATTGTCCACAAAGATTTTTTTAACCCATTTTTAGCATTTTTTTGTTGTTGTCGTTTACAGCTTAAAATGAGACTCATCAGACTGTGGGAACATAGCCTTACAATTATGTAACTTAAATGAACCATGGCAATGTATTATTCACAAGTAGTATTTTTAAGCATTTTTGAGCCATACAAAGGTTGTTTTATGGCTCTAGAAACAGCCCAAAATGTATTTTTAAAAACTGTGTAGGAACATAGATTATGCGCAAAAAAAAAAAAAATATTCAAAAAAAATTTTAAGCTAAAAAACTTTGTGGGAAAACTAAAAATATAGTAATGTCCTTGAGACCAAAATGGGGTCAAAATTGTTTCTTGGCAGCAATTAAAGTGGCGTTTGTTGATTATTTAGATAAATCTTAGTTACTGTAAAATGCAAAGGTATAGAACTTCTGTTACGCCGAGCGCTCCGGGTCCCCGCTCCTCCCCGGAGCGCTCGCTACACTCTCTCCGCTGCAGCGCTCCGGTCAGATCCACTGACCCGGGGCGCTGCGATTCTGCTTCCAGCCGGGATGCGATTCGCGATGCGGGTAGCGCCCGCTCGCGATGCGCACCCCGGCTCCCGTACCTGACTCACTCTCCCTCGGTCCTGTCCCGGCGCGCGCGGCCCCGCTCCCTAGGGCGCGCGCGCGCCGGGTCTTTGCGATTTAAAGGGCCACTGCGCCGCTGATTGGCGCAGTGATTCCAATTAGTGTCTTCACCTGTGCACTTCCCTATATCACCTCACTTCCCCTGCACTTCCCTGCCGGATCTTGTTGCCATTGTGCCAGTGAAAGCGTTCCTTGTATGTTCCTAGCCTGTGTTCCAGACCTCCTGCCGTTGCCCCTGACTACGATCCTTGCTGCCTGCCCCGACCTTCTGCTACGTCCGACCTTGCTTCTGTCTACTCCCTTGTACCGCGCCTATCTTCAGCAGCCAGAGAGGTTGAGCCGTTGCTAGTGGATACGACCTGGTCACTACCGCCGCAGCAAGACCATCCCGCTTTGCGGCGGGCTCTGGTGAAAACCAGTAGTGACTTAGAACCGATCCACTAGCACGGTCCACGCCAATCCCTCTCTGGCACAGAGGATCCACTACCCGCCAGCCGGCATCGTGACAGTAGATCCGGCCATGGATCCCGCTGAAGTTCCTCTGCCAGTTGTCGCTGACCTCACCACGGTGGTCGCCCAGCAGTCACAACAGATAGCGCAACAAGGCCAACAGCTGTCTCAACTGACCGTTATGCTACAACAGTTACTACCACAGCTTCAGCAGTCATCTCCTCCGCCAGCTCCTGCACCTCCTCCGCAGCGAGTGGCCGCTCCTGGGCTACGCCTATCCTTGCCGGATAAATTTGATGGGGACTCTAAGTTTTGCCGTGGCTTTCTTTCCCAATGTTCCCTGCATCTGGAGATGATGTCGGACCTGTTTCCCACTGAAAGGTCTAAGGTGGCTTTCGTAGTCAGCCTTCTGTCCGGAAAAGCCCTGTCATGGGCCACACCGCTCTGGGACCGCAATGACCCCGTCACTGCCTCTGTACACTCCTTCTTCTCGGAAATCCGAAGTGTCTTTGAGGAACCTGCCCGAGCCTCTTCTGCTGAGACTGCCCTGTTGAACCTGGTCCAGGGTAATTCTTCCGTTGGCGAGTATGCCGTACAATTCCGTACTCTTGCTTCAGAATTGTCCTGGAATAATGAGGCCCTCTGCGCGACCTTTAAAAAAGGCCTATCCAGCAACATTAAAGATGTTCTGGCCGCACGAGAAATTCCTGCTAATCTACATGAACTTATTCACCTAGCCACTCGCATTGACATGCGTTTTTCCGAAAGGCGTCAGGAGCTCCGCCAAGATATGGACTCTGTTCGCACGAGGCGTTTCTTCTCCTCGGCTCCTCTCTCCTCTGGTCCCCTGCAATCTGTTCCTGTGCCTCCCGCCGTGGAGGCTATGCAGGTCGACCGGTCTCGCCTGACACCTCAAGAGAGGACACGACGCCGCATGGAGAACCTCTGCCTGTACTGTGCTAGTACCGAACACTTCCTGAGGGATTGTCCTATCCGTCCTCCCCGCCTGGAAAGACGTACGCTGACTCCGCACAAAGGCGAGACAGTCCTTGATGTCTACTCTGCTTCTCCACGTCTTACTGTGCCTGTGCGGATGTCTGCCTCTGCCTTCTCCTTCTCTACCGTGGCCTTCTTGGACTCTGGATCTGCAGGAAATTTTATTTTGGCCTCTCTCGTCAACAGGTTCAACATCCCAGTGACCAGTCTCGCCAGACCCCTTTACATCAATTGTGTAAACAATGAAAGATTGGACTGTACCATACGCTTCCGCACGGAGCCCCTTCTAATGAGCATCGGATCTCATCACGAGAGGATTGAACTTTTGGTCCTCCCCAATTGCACCTCGGAAATTCTCCTTGGACTTCCCTGGCTTCAACTTCATTCCCCAACCCTGGATTGGTCCACTGGGGAGATCAAGAGTTGGGGGCCCTCTTGTTCCAAGGACTGTCTAAGACCGGTTCCCAGTAACCCTTGCCGTGACTCTGTGGTTCCCTCAGTAACCGGTCTCCCTAAGGCCTATATGGACTTCGCGGATGTTTTCTGCAAAAAACAAGCTGAGACTCTACCTCCAGTCTGCCCAACGGCTGAATCCTCGCCAGGCCCGGTGGTCTCTGTTCTTTGCCCGATTTAATTTTGAGATTCACTTTCGTCCTGCCGATAAGAACATTAGGGCCGATGCTCTCTCTCGTTCCTCGGATGCCTCAGAAGTTGAACTCTCTCCGCAACACATCATTCCACCTGACTGCCTGGTCTCCACTTCTCCAGCCTCCATCAGGCAAACTCCTCCAGGAAAGACCTTTGTTTCTCCACGCCAACGCCTCGGAATCCTCAAATGGGGTCACTCCTCCCATCTCGCTGGTCATGTGGGCATCAAGAAATCTGTGCAACTCATCTCCCGCTTCTATTGGTGGCCGACTCTGGAGACGGATGTTGTGGACTTTGTGCGAGCCTGCACTATCTGTGCCCGGGATAAGACTCCTCGCCAGAAGCCCGCTGGTTTTCTTCATCCCCTGCCTGTCCCCGAACAGCCTTGGTCTCTGATTGGTATGGATTTTATTACTGATTTACCCCCTTCCCGTGGCAACACTGTTATTTGGGTGGTCGTTGATCGATTCTCCAAAATGGCACATTTCATCCCTCTTCCTGGTCTTCCTTCAGCGCCTCAGTTGGCTAAACAATTTTTTGTACACATTTTTCGTCTTCACGGATTGCCTACGCAGATCGTCTCGGATAGAGGCGTCCAATTCGTGTCTAAATTCTGGAGGGCTCTCTGTAAACAACTCAAGATTAAATTAAATTTTTCTTCTGCATATCATCCCCAGTCCAATGGACAAGTAGAAAGAATTAACCAAGTCTTGGGTGATTATTTGCGACATTTTGTTTCCTCCCGCCAGGATGACTGGGCAGATCTCCTTCCATGGGCCGAATTCTCGTATAACTTCAGAGTCTCTGAATCTTCCTCCAAATCCCCATTTTTCGTGGTGTACGGCCGTCACCCTCTTCCCCCCCTCCCTACCCCCTTGCCCTCTGGTCTGCCCGCTGTGGATGAAATTTCTCGTGACCTTTCCATTATATGGAGAGAGACCCAAAATTCTCTCCTACAGGCTTCATCACGCATGAAGAGGTTCGCGGATAAGAAAAGAAGAGCTCCTCCCGTTTTTTCCCCTGGAGACAAGGTATGGCTCTCCGCTAAATATGTCCGCTTCCGTGTCCCTAGCTACAAGTTGGGACCACGCTATCTTGGTCCTTTCAAAATTTTGTGTCAAATTAATCCTGTCTCTTACAAACTTCTTCTTCCTCCTTCTCTTCGTATCCCTAATGCCTTTCACGTCTCTCTTCTTAAACCACTCATCCTCAACCGTTTTTCTCCCAAATCTGTTCCTCCCACTCCTGTTTCCGGCTCCTCGGACATCTTCTCTGTCAAAGAGATCTTAGCCTCTAAAAAGGTCAGAGGGAAAACTTTTTTTCTAGTGGACTGGGAGGGTTGTGGTCCTGAAGAGAGATCCTGGGAACCTGAGGACAACATCCTAGATAAAAGTCTGCTCCTCAGGTTCTCAGGCCCTAAAAAGAGGGGGAGACCCAAGGGGGGGGGTACTGTTACGCCGAGCGCTCCGGGTCCCCGCTCCTTCCCGGAGCGCTCGCTACACTCTCTCCGCTGCAGCGCTCCGGTCAGATCCACTGACCCGGGGCGCTGCGATTCTGCTTCCAGCCGGGATGCGATTCGCGATGCGGGTAGCGCCCGCTCGCGATGCGCACCCCGGCTCCCGTACCTGACTCACTCTCCCTCGGTCCTGTCCCGGCGCGCGCGGCCCCGCTCCCTAGGGCGCGCGCGCGCCGGGTCTTTGCGATTTAAAGGGCCACTGCGCCGCTGATTGGCGCAGTGATTCCAATTAGTGTCTTCACCTGTGCACTTCCCTATATCACCTCACTTCCCCTGCACTTCCCTGCCGGATCTTGTTGCCATTGTGCCAGTGAAAGCGTTCCTTGTATGTTCCTAGCCTGTGTTCCAGACCTCCTGCCGTTGCCCCTGACTACGATCCTTGCTGCCTGCCCCGACCTTCTGCTACGTCCGACCTTGCTTCTGTCTACTCCCTTGTACCGCGCCTATCTTCAGCAGCCAGAGAGGTTGAGCCGTTGCTAGTGGATACGACCTGGTCACTACCGCCGCAGCAAGACCATCCCGCTTTGCGGCGGGCTCTGGTGAAAACCAGTAGTGACTTAGAACCGATCCACTAGCACGGTCCACGCCAATCCCTCTCTGGCACAGAGGATCCACTACCCGCCAGCCGGCATCGTGACAACTTCCTAACATACTTTGTGGGTAATGTTTAAAAATTCTGCGCCTGACACAAAGAAACAAAAAGTTGCACATCTCAGTTTTGCACAGAAATTTTGTGACTTTTTACCACTTACCAAATCAGCAGGACCTAGTGCCACAGGGGTGGTTTCACGTATTTACTACAATTTTATTGAATTGTTGAACTGGGTACTGGCTTAGATTTCTAATACTATCACACAGGCAGCCTTGGACGAGCCTGGATTCATGAAGAGGTGTGCACTTTTTCATAAATTCAGTGCAATCAGTGGCTGGAGTTTACTTAAGAGCCGCTGATCTTAGTAAGTTCCCCCCTTTTGTGTTTCAATAATCTTTGCATGTTGTTAGTGGATGGAAACATTTTTACTAACATTCAGAGGATGGAAATAGGCACAACCAGGGGTTAAGTCCTGGGGGGAAAAAATTGTGGGAACTCACTCACCCAAGATTTTCACTCAAGGACTGGTCCTGTAGGATTCCTGCTAATGGGAACAGTGTTCCTGCAGTGGAAAAAGTGCAGGAACTCAGTTCCCACAGGTTTCTGCAGGACTTGAGCCATAATACTTTTACCAGATATGCATGCATTTGCTACAAAGGTATCCATAGAATAAACAAAAAAAAGGGGTGGTGGCATCCTGGGACTTCTAGTACCTCCATCTGCACTGTTGTATGTACTCACTCATCATTTACTGCTATATGTTCTTACATAAAGTCACTATTATATTGCACTTGTACTTTTTTACTTGCTCTGGCCTTGTAGATATTAGTGTTAGCCTGCAGCAGCTCCATGATTGAGCAGTCTGTTAAATACCATCCTTTTCAGTGTCAGTCCACATTGCATGATTGCTTTGATATACAATTGTCCCAGGTATGCCGCCTGTCTGTGCCGTTTTCCTCCTCTTTAATCACATTTGAGTAGCATCTTTTCTTTGTTTATTCTATAAATTTTGGAGTCTATCTATTAGGCTTACTCTACACACGTAGGGGTACTGCAACACAGCCATTTCATGTAGTCACTAGTGCGGGACACTATACCACAATACTACTTTATTTAGCTTTATTTAGCTTATGATTTGCCTAGACAATTGTTTGTAAGCTTAAAATGTCAGCAATACAAGTCTCTCTTCATAGGACTTTTTACAAAGGGCGACCATGGCTGAACAATCAGATTATTTCCCCATGTAAAACACCCAGCGACGGGGTCAATAAACCAGCCATCGCTCATTTATCAGCTGATCTCTGGACTGTCAGTAAAACATCTTCCTATGTCAACGAAATGAGCAGCCAACAAGGATGTAAGTGAAGGACCACATGAATAATCCAGCAGAACAAAGAACACACATCCTGACAGTTTGGTACAATGTACCAGTATATGCGCTATAAAATGCCCCGGAGGTCCAGGCTGCTTAGCCCATAGAGATTTATATAAATGGATATTATTGGGGCAAACTCTTATCTCTTACATTTGCTTGTTCTGTACTGATTTTTTAACAGCATTACCAGAGCTAGAACATCCCATTGCTTTCATCTGTATATTAGCCCATAAGAGTAAAGCAGTCCTCAGGTTACAATGTTAGAAGGGTTATCCAGGAAAAAACTTTTATGTATATATATATATATATATATATATATATATAGATAGATAGATATATATATATATCTCAACTGGCTCCAGGAAGTTAAAAAGATTTGTAAATGACTTCTATTAAAAAATCTTAATCCTTTCAGTACTTAATCCTTTCAGCTGTTGAAGTTGAGTTGTTCTTTTTTGTCTAAGTGCTCTCTGATGACACGTGTCTCGGGAACTGTCCAGAGTAGAAGCAAATCCCCATAGCAAACCTCTTCTACTCTGTGCAGTTCCCGAGACAAGCAGAGATGTCAGCAGAGAGCACTGTTGCCAGACAGAAAATAATAACTCAACTTTAGCAGCTGATGATTATTGGAAGGATTAAGATTTTTTAATAGAAGTCATTTACAAATCTGTTTAACTTTCTGGAGCCAGTTGATATAATAAAAAAGTTTTGTTTTTTTTCCCCCTGAAATACCCCTTTAATTTACTCTTGGATAACTATTAGAGGTTGAAAACATTCTAACCTGAGAACATGGATTTATGGAAAACAACAATTGGTTTAAAACCCACCAAAAACTCAAAAAGTATTGATTGAACACAAATGAGCAGATAACTTGCAGATGAAGCAAGTCCTGACATATATAAAAAAAAAGTCACTATGTATATATACGGTATCTATCTATCTATATATATATATATATATATATATATATATATATATTTATTTATTTATTTATTTTTTTATTAAAATTATATATAGAATTAAGTAAAAGTTACATTTTATTTACAGACAGATCATCAAAGCACGAACACCCCACTAAGTTTATGCATTTAAGGTTCTAAAAAATCGAGTACTAATATATATATTTTTTTTTTCACCAGATTTATATATTGTCATACACAAAAATTATATGCACATTTTAAAAGCCTATTTTCCAAATACAGCTTTCAGTTTCATTGCCCATGGTTTCTACTATTCTATTCCCATTTGTATAGTCATTTATGTTTATTAATGTACAAATCCCAGATACTTGAAAACCTCCTGCTGCCTTCTGGAAATATATTGCCTGTCAAGTAAGTACTCCATTTCCCTAACTGGTCTTACTTGTAGCCAAGTTGCCGACACACAACAGACGCGTCCTTATCGGTCCATCCATCATCACAGATTGTCCCCCACTGGCCATTGAGATAAATCTCCACACGCCCCTCTTTCTTTGTTTCGCCATCCATCAACCTCAGAGGAGGACCTGGAAGAAGGGCAATAGTGAGATAAAGACAAAGGGACGCAAGCAGAGGCTTTGCAGTGCATTACAAGAACTATTTTCAATGCACTGAACCTGAAAAATTCCTATACATATTCTCTTCTCTTATGGCACAGAAAAGGAATAGGTTCTATATACAATCAACAAATAACCAACAAACTGAGATCATCTAAAATTCTAGTCTCCAATAAAATGTCCATGATGTAGAAAGTCAGACAGACGGCAGGATGGCTGCAGCCCCCAGCTATATAAAAAGAGGAATAAATGGGTTAATAGTTGCTTATTTGATAAAAATCTACTGTTGAAATTTACCGTATTTTTCGTCAGATAAGACGCTCCGGCATATAAAACGCACCTAATTTTATAGGATTAAAAACTAGAAAATAAAGATTCTGAACCAAATACAATGTAAAGTATAGGACAGGGATCTTCAACCTGGGGACCTTCAGATGTTGCAAAACTACAACTCCCAGCATGTCCGGACAGCCGTTGGTTGTCCGGGCATGCTGGGAGTTGTAGTTTTGCAACATCTGTAGATCCGCAGGTTGAAGACCACTGGTATAGGAGGTAATACTCACGTGTCCCCGCCGCTCCGGACCCGTCATCGCTGCCCTGGATGTCGCCCTCCATCGCTGTCACCGAGTCCCCGGGGTGTCCCCGTCGCTCCGGAAGTCTCTGCTGCCCGGTATCCTCGCTCTCTGTCACCGCCATGATGTTGCTACGCATGCCGCTACTCACGCCGCTCCTATTGGATGACGGGACGGCGTGCGCAACGACGTGATGACGACGAAGGAGAGCGCCGGCCATGCAGGGGATCCCGGCACGGAGCAGACACCGAGGAGGCAGGTAAGGTCCCTCCGGGTGTCCTGTAAGCTGTTCGGGATGCCACGATTTCAAGGCGGTGGTCTCGAACAGCCCGACTTAGTGTTATTTTCGCTTCAGACGCGGCAGTCAGCTTTGATCACCGCGTCTGAAGGGTTAATACAGGGCATCATTGCGATCGTTGATGTCCTGTATTAGCCGCGGGTCCCGGCCGTTGATGGCTGCAGGGACCACCACGATAGGTGTGTATTCACCTTATAAGACACACCAACTTCCCCCCCCCCCCCCCAGTTTTGGGGAAGAAAAAGTGTGTCTTATACAGCGAAAAATACGGTAAGTAAAAAAATGAGATTGAGCAGCAATCTTAACATTTCTTTACTGAGGTTCACTAAGCAGGAAATTATATAGTATGCGATCTAATGTATTTTTGCTCTGGCGCAAAAACGGCAGTGGCAGTGTTCCAAAAAACTGCTGAGTGGAAATCCAGCCTAAAGATATCAGGTTCTAAATGTGTCTGGTTGCTGCATATCTTCCAAAGGATGAGTTTAGGTTAAGGTCCAGTTCACATTATTAGAATTCCAGCAACAGCCTCCCATTGACTTCAGTGGGATTCTGCTGAAAGATTGAACATGTTGAACAGGACTACCGCATAGTGAATAGGACAGCGCCTAATGTCCACACAGACGTTAAGTGCCAATTCCGAAGAAGGCAGCAGCAAGCGAATATGTCTGTTATTCCTTATTCTGGGCAGAATTTCTGTAGAATGAATGGAACCTACATATTTTGGTGCATATGTGGTCTGCATTTTTATCCATAACCAGGAATGGAACCAACATAGAGAAAACCTAAAATGGAAAGATTTGCACCATTTTCTATGTTTTGGACCTACTCTTGGTTTTGGCTTAAAATACTGACCAAAACAAGTTCCAAAATAAAGGACAAAACACTGACCAAAATGCTATTGTGAACATATCCATTAGCTATTAAAATGACTTGCACATTTAAAGTCAAACATGCGTATTTGACAGTGTCAGGGCAAATATGTGTTCATCTGATCATTTAGTAAACAACTAAAGGGAGTCATACACATTAGATTTGAAGGAATTCCAGCAGGTACATTGACTGATACCTACCACAACCTAAACTAATGTAGGCCACATTGTAACATTTTTATAAATGATAATACATTTTTTGTCTATCGATATGACTATACAAATCACTGTCTGCAGGGACTAGCTCTGTTAACTACATGTCCCATGATGATGTCTTGCCCAAAGAAGAAGCTATAGTTATATAGATTCATTTAAAGGGGTACTCTTCCCCTAGGCATATTATCCCCTATTGAAAGAGCTATCACGCCCCCCTCCTATAGGCTTGCATTGAGGGGGCGGAGTGTGACATCACACGGGGGCGGAGTGTGATGTCACACGGGGGCAGAGCCGTGACATCACAATTCTCTGGCCCCGTGATCGCCAGTCATCAGACCCAGAGCGAACATGCTCCAAGGGATGATGGTAACGGGGTGCCGCATGAAAGATCACGGGGGTCCCCAGTGGCGGGTCCCCCGCGATCAGGCATCTTATCCCCTATCCTTTGGATAGGGGATAAAATGTCTTAGCGCCAGAGTACCCTTTTAAATAGGGAGCAGGATGCTGGAGAAACACAAAGGCCAGTCCAAGGGCCTAAGAAAGGCTGCAGACAGTGTCCAGTGCAGCAGCATGCATGTAACAGAGATTAATGGTGGAAGTAACATTACTTTATCTACAAAAAAACTGAAAGTTGCCTGAAGTAGATTCGTGTAGAATGAACAGGCTTATGTGGATTTACAATAGGCATATTTTGTATGAGCCGAGCCAACAATGCTATCAGAAATCAGAAATTCACATGGATGACAAATTACAATGTTATCCCACTGTGTTTTTACTGTGCTAAACTTGCAGCACTGTATGGTAGTTACAGATCTTTCTGGTATGGACCATTATGGTTGCAGTGACAGTATTATTTTTTATCATTTTTTTTTTTGTTACTTATATTGTCGATATTGAAATAAACACAAGTCTGCTTGATCTGAGTTTGCATGTCTATGGGACAGTTGGAAGAAACAGTTGTTATTTCTCAGAAAGAAATAAGATAGCGGCACTCACCATTCACCGTATAGTTTATTATGTCATATAATATAGCACAGATAGACAGAGGCTACAGCCATTCTGCACATATTAACGCTTCATCGGGCCTCTAGAGGCCCGATGAAGCATTAATATGTGCAAAATTGCTGTAGGATATGATATCATAAATTGAAGATTCTACAGTGAATGGTGAGTGCCGCAATCTTATTTCCATGAGAATTATATTGCTGAACATTTGTTACAGCAGAGCACCACTACATATTATTTATAAGATATCACTTACTCCATCCTGATGTATTGTATATTTCAATAGATTTGGTGTGTGTGTAGAGGCTGTGCCAGACATTGAATCTTCTCTGTAATAGAAACAGTTTAATGAACTTCTTACAGGCCTAAATATCCACCAAGAAGGGGAGAGGGTCTATACATGTGCTCTCGGTCGTGTGGCTTGCATGACCAAGAAAACAGCTTTTTAGACTTCAGGTGTCAAGGAAGAAGGATCATCTCCTTCAGTGCTCCAAGGTCCCTGTATTGAGCCTCTCACCTATGATTGACAGCTCTAGAGACTAATCATATAACCACTAGAACTATCAAAGCTAGCAGGTACAGCCAGGAAGACTCTTTTACTTTTCAAGAGGTGTTAAAAAGCAGTTTTCTCAGTTAGGCAAGGTCATGTCTGTTCATTTCCATTAACAGGAAAAATAAAGAAAAAGAGACAGAGATGGTGCTAATAGTGCCATTATTTAAATGAATACAGGTGACATCTGATGGATTGATAGAACTGCTCACCTTTATGTGTTTCGCAAGCAGGCACAACACTGTTCAGAGCTTTCTTTCAGAACTGCTGGCCATCGGTACCATTGAAGCACGGGGCAGGATGCAGGAGAAAGTATGTAGAAGTGTGGGTTTCCCAGCCGGGATTCCTGTCTTCTAAAAAATCGACTATTAGCAGTAGCACTTCACCGATAGAAGGATACACGATATGTAAAGTTCAAGGTGCACCTGGACCTGAAGAAAGAGGAGGAGCCCTCAGAAACGCATTGCCCACCTTGACCTTTACTCACTTTTATCAGAATAAAGGCTTATTATACACCTCATATCGTGTATCCTTCTATCGGCGAAGCGCTACTGCCAAAAGTCTTTTTTTTTTAGAAGACAGGAATGCCAGCTGGGAAACCCACACTTCTACATACTTTCTCCTGCATTTCCCTTTAACAAGGACACTTGACATCTATCTTATTTATATTTACTACGTAGCTAATACTTTTTTTTTTTAAGAGCCAAGGAACGCGATCTCTATTACCCAGTGCATGAAAAAGTGCAAACCTGTCACACTAAAAAAAAGTGCACATAAGATGCAGTCTAACGCTAAGCCCTTCTCCAACAGGAGAGAGGCCCCCCAACAAACCTACCCTTCACCTCCGGGCCTAAAGGCACCTGCAAAGATCCAGGTTCGATGCCCCTTTACGCCAAAGCTACTAAGGGGCCACAAATGCCCCTGGCTTCAACGTAGGCATTAGCCAAAGTATCAGCCAAGGAGCCATATACTGATGGCATCTCCACTGAAGCCAAGATGCCCAGGGGTTGAAGGGAGGTGAGGAACCTGATGGCCACACACACACCTCCCCTAGACCACCAGGAGGGACATCCAGAAGGGCTACCGCACCCTAACAAACCCTGTGTACAAACACGTAAAAGTGGCACAGTGACAAACAAAAAAATAAAATAAAATAGGTGAATGAGTGCAGATATACTGCCCGTTCATCTGTTCGGATATATAAAAATTTCCCTGATCCTAGCCAGAAGGCCGGGATACCAAGGATGAGTGCCAAAGGTGAAGAGTGTGTGATGCAGTGCGTTCACTCAGTAAGCTGTAACACCCAGTGAGTTTGAACACCACAGGGTCACCACTCCCCAAGGCAAAGAAGTACCTCGGCTCTAGACCCTCCCAGCCTCATGGCCAGACCTGGAGGACACAGAGCACATCAGAGCAGCTGTTGAGCTGGTCTGGGCAACACCCCCGGTACGCCCCGGTACACCTGCTCCTCAACGTAACCATCCCCTCCCACCAGTGGACTGCCTTATAAGTACAGATACTACACTTGATCTTAGCCAAAAGCTGAATACTGTAGCTGAGTGCCATATTGACCGACCATGAGGGTGCTATGAAACCCTTAGAAAGATGGGGTCCTGTCCTGGTTGGTCCCGTTCCTTTTTATATTGGTAAGAAACTGTGCAGAACTCCTCTCTCCAGGGAACTGCATTGCCAGAAAATTAAAGGGGTTCTCCGCTGCTTAGACATCTTATCCCCTGTCCAAAGGATAGGGGATAAGATGCCTGATCGCGGGAATCCCGCCGCTGGGGACCCCCGTGATCTTGCACGTGGCACCCCGTTTATAATCAGTCCCCGGAGCGTGTTCGCTCCGGGTCTGATTACCGCCAACCACAGGGCTGACGGCTTGTGACGTCACGCTCCGCCCCTCAATGCAGGCCTATGGGAGGGGACATGATAGCTGTCATGCCCCCTCCCATAGGCTTGCATTGAGGGGCGGAGCGTGACCTCACAAAGGGGCGGAGGTGTGACGTCCCATGCCGTTGACCCTGTGGTCGCCGGAAATCAGACCCGAAGCGAACATGCTCCGGGGACTGATTATAAACGGGGTGCCGTGTGCAAGATCACGGGGGTCCCCAGCGGCGGGACTCCCGCGATCAGGCATCTTATCCCCTATCCTTTGGATAGGGGATAAGATGTCTAAGCACCGGAGTACCCCTTTAATGGAGGTGGGCACAAAGGCAAAATAAACACCAGACCTTTCGGTTTAAGGGGCAAAATCAGACACCCTCCATAATAGAAGGCCCATTTCGATATTTGCCATGGGGCCCCCTTTCTTGTATGTATGCCACTAAATGTAGCTGCATCTATTGTTTTCCAAAGCAGGTACTCCCTTTTAATAATGCCATGTAAAAGTAAATCATTCATGAAATATCAAAGTCTTCATTTTGAATGACCTGCTATGAACCATGTTGAATTGCAAGTCTGTTGGCTTCATCAGCACAGATGGTTTGTGTCATTTCAGACAGTTAGCATACTTTTGTCTCAATGATGTTTTAGGGTCACATAGACGTAAGCCAAGTTTATTTATCAAGGTCACAGTTAATTATTGCCCTTGTAATTCCCCAAGAAAGGAAAGCTAGTCATTGTGCTGCCAAGCTAGTGGTAGTGTTCACTTGCAATAACTGGAACATCTGCAGTTCCTATCTGTAAAAAGGCATGTACTGGAATAGTATTTCATTTTCAGAAACCAGCTGCAAGGATCTGCATGATATGAGTCGATCAAATAGCCAGCAGCTGCTCTTGACGGGGATCACACCTACTCTTTCCTTCTATAAGGGAATATCATCTACAACAGAATATCGTGAAGCATTCCAGCTCTGTGATGTACACTTTCATTTGAACAGATTAACAATCTAACACTAATGTGCATGAAATGTGGTCTGCGCATTGTGGTCATTCATTTCAGAGAACATGTGATTTCATATAGTCCATATTGGATTCTTGTAGAAATATTTATAGAGCTATATATGATTACAGTAAAGACAAGGTCCCATTTGGTGGCAAGTTTGGAGCATATTTTTCTTGACGTAATTGGAGGATACGATAAATCGCCGGTCAGGCAGAAAATTGGCCGTCTGTAAATCTCCTGGGTCTGATGACTGAGTGTCAATCAATTCTGGACCAGCTGTCCTATTTCCATATGCCTTTTTGTCCCTTAACTAACAGAAAATCTCTTGTGCAAAGATTTGAGTTCTTCACTTTTTATAAATAATAACCAATCTAGATTGCTAAAAAAAAAAAAAAGAAAAAAAAAGAAATCATTGTATTTTTTTAGATGTAGGTTTTTTTGTGATTTTAGTTAAACGCATTATATAGAGCACAACATGTTCCATGACATGTGTGGTAGAATTCCTGTACATAACATTAATTACTTCTCTCAAAGTAAAAGATGAACACCAGAATAACATTTATGCACCAAAAATGCCAATAACTTATTTATTAATGGGAAGTTATAGAATACACGTAGCCCCACGATTTCCTAAACTCCATCAAATATATCTAGTAGTATCAGCCATAAAAAAAAAAACATTTTTTTTCACCGGAGTACCCCTTTGAATTAAAGGTGTACTCCGGTGAAAAAAAATGTTTTTCAAATCAACTGGCTCCAGAAAGTTACACAGATCTGTAAATTACTTCTATTTAAAACTCTTAATCCTTCCAGTACTTATAAGTTGCTGTATACTACAAAGGAAGTTGAGTTGTTCTTTTCTATCTGACCACAGTGCTCTCTGCTGACACCTCCATCCATGTCAGGAACTGTACAGAATAGGAACAAATCCTCATAGCAAACCTCCCCTGCTCCTGATAGTTCCTGACATGGACAGAGGTGTCAACTGAGAGCACTGTAGTCAGACAGAAAAGAATGACTCAACTATTTCAGTAGTATACAGCAGCTGATAAGTACTGGAAGGATTAAGATTTTTTATTAGAAATAATCCTGTTTAACCTTCTGGCACCAGTTGATTTGAAAAAAAAATTCCCACCTGAGTACCACTTTAACCCCTTAACGACGAAGGACGTATATTTACATCCTCCGCCGGCTCCCGTGATATGCCGCGGGGTCACGCATATCGGGTCGATCCCGGCGGCCATCAATGGCCGGGACCTGCGGCTAAAATAGGATATCACCGATCGCCGTGATGCCCTGTATAAACCATTCAGACGCAGCAATCAAAGATGACCGCCACTTCTGAAGTAAAAGTGAAAGTATCCCGGCTGCTGAGTTGAGCTTACAGGACACCGGGAGGGCCCTTACCTGCCTCTTCGGTGCCCGATCGGCGAATGACTGCTCCATGCCTGAGATCCAGGCAGGAGCAGTCAAGCGCCGATAACACTGATCACAGGCGTGTTAATACATGCCAGTGATAAGATGTAGTGTTATAGGTCCCTATGGGAGCTATAACACTGCAAAAAAAGTTTTTAAAAAAAGTGTTAATAAAGATCATTTAACCCCTTCCCTAATAAAAGTTAGAATCACCCCCCTTTTACGATATAAAAATAAAACAGTGTAAATAAAAATAAACATATGTGGTATCGCCACGTGTGTAAATGTCCGAACTATAAAAATATATCATTAATTAAACCGCACGGTCAATGGCGTACACGTAAACAAATTCCAAAGTCCAAAAAAGCTCATTTTTGGTCACTTTTTATACCATAAAAAAATGAATAAAAAGGGATCAAAAAGTCTGATCAAAACAAAAATGGTACCGATAAAATCTGTAGATCACGGCGCAAAAAATTAGCCTGTATGTGGAAAAATAAAAAAGTTATAGGGGTCAGAAGAGGACATTTTGAAACATATAAATTTTCCTGCATGTAGTTATGATTTTTTCCAGAAGTACGACAAAATTTAACCTATATAAGTAGGGTGCCATTTTAACCGTACGGACCTACAGAATAATGATAAGGTGTCATTTTTACCAAAATATGCACTGCGTAGAAACGGAAGCCCCCAAAAGATACAAAATGGCATTTTTTCTTCGATTTTGTCACACAATTATTTTTTTTCCCGTTTCGACGTGGATGTTTGGGTAAAATGACTAATGTCACTGCAAAGTAGAATTGGTGACGCAAAAAAAATTGAAAGGGTTATGATTTTTAAAAGGTAAGGAGGAAAAAAACAAAAATGCAAAAACTGAAAAACCCTGCGTCCTTAAGGGGTTAAGAGTCAGAGCTCCGGCGCATGCTGGCAGCGAGGACATGAGCAAAGAGCACTCATGGCTGGCTTGTCCGGCCACAGCGCAGATGTTACAATGTGTTTATATCTCAAAAGAGGTAGAAATGTTCGTGGTGGTGAACGATTTTCTTCCATGTTGAATGTTTAGGCAACAGAAACATCCCTTGCTCTTGCATTTAAAAGAGCCTGAAGAGCCTCGGTGCTTTAGTTGTCCTTAGGCGGCTTGGTGCTAGAATATTCTTGATAGTTCTACCCCTGCAAAATTTTAGTTGCGGTTTTCCCAGAATGACTTTTCTCAAAATGGGATCCACTAATAGGGTCCCCCAGTTCCTCTCAAGAATTTCTCTGATTTTCTTGTGTTCTTGGTTGAAAGTTGTGACAAAGTTGCAGCTATGAGCGTTTGATTGTTCTTGTGTTTTCTTGCTTGGTGCAACTGAAGGTAATAGGTCTTTTTGTTCTGTATTTAAGTTTGCTTTGAATGCTTCTTTGAGGATGGAAGAGGGGTAGTTTTTCTCCTTTTTTTTTTGCAGGATTTTGGATTGAGTCTTATAGTCTGATGTGTTTGTGCAGTTTGGCGAATTCTCCTGTACTGACTGTAATGGATGTTGGTTAGCCCTTTTTTGTGATGTGCATTATGGAAATCCATGAAACTGTTAGTGTTGACTTTTTTTTTAAATGAGTTTTAGTTATGATCTTGCCTTGTTGGTGACCGACACTAAGGTCTAGGAAGACAACGGAAACCGGGTCTTAGGTGGGTAGGCCCCAGCTTTTATTGTTAAGATGTTGAATTAAGTGGTTGTCAATGGTGGTGTCACCGTTCAACATAATGAACAGGTCATCAATGTACCGTTTGTAATAGACGATATGGGGTCTGAAATCAGAAAAACCATTGATGTGTTCGAACCCCCCCCCCATGAAGAGGTTTGCGTAGCTGGGGACCACTCAGGTCCCCATCGTTGTCCCTTTCTTCTGGTGGTAGAGGAAGTTCCCATAGGAGAAGATATTATGGGTGAGTATAAATTGGAGGCCTTTAAGCAAAAAATTGATCTGTTCTTCCTTAAATTTGCCGGTTTCTCGTAGGAATTTTTCTGTCATTTTTAGGCCCAGATCAGGGGCAATGTTAGAGTAGGGGGAGGCAACATCCAGAGTAATGAACAGGTAGTTTTATTCCCATGTAAATTGAGAGAGATCTTCAATAAGGCTGGAAGAGTCTCTTAGGTACAATGGTAGTCTGGTCACCTAAGAATCTCCTGCAAGAATAGGTCTATGTAATGGGATAATTGGCTTGTGAGAGAGCCAATACCAGAGATTATGGGCTTTCCAGTAGGTTTTTTGTGCACTTGTGTTTTTTTGGCAGGTGATAACAAAAACACTAGTTGGTGGGGCGGTGGGGATCAAGAATTTTTTTTCATTTTTGTTTAATAATCCATCTCTATAATTTATATTTATGAGGTGGGTGTATTCTTTGGTGTATTCAGGCGAGGGGTTGGACATTAGAATGTTGTAGTATGATGTGTTGGAGATGATGCGGAGGGCTTCATCGTGAGATTCTTTGCGATCCTGAATAACAATCCTGTTTTTTGTGCCTCCAGTTCAAAATGCCCCTTTAGGGTGAGTTTCCTGGTGAATGTGTTTAGGTCAAGAAATAGATTGAAGTTGTCTGCACTCTGTGTGGGACAAAAGGATAAACCTTTTGTTAACACTGCGTGTTCTGCATCATTTAATTGGTGGGAGGAAAGGTTGAAAATCTTGATGGGTTCTGTTTGTTCTTCTTGGGGTCTTTTTCCATTTCTGGACTGGTGTTTGTGTTAACTTCACCCTACTCTGCAGCCCTTGGTCTTCCTTTTCTTCTTGCTGGTGTTTTTTTTATATCTGTGGCTGTAGGTCTGAAGTATTTCTTGATTTTGTTCATTCTTGCAAGGTCCGGGGTCCGTGTTGTAAATGAAGCATCAGTTCTGTGAGATACTGCTCTGGGGTGATTGTAGATTACTTGGAGAAGTGAGATCATCTTCCTCCCTGGAGTTATTGTGGAGGCTCGAGGGTATGATGGTGACTTCTCCATTGCAGAATGGATCATGAGGAGAGTCGCCTAGGTCCATAAGATTTTTGTGTATATATGAACAGGTGGGAGAATCGCATAGGTTGAGAAACAGATGCTTTCTTGTAGTGCAGACGACTGGGGTGCCAGATGCGGGTCTGTGTTGTTTTATTGGTGTCATCATATGTTGCCCGGACACATGAAGGTTTGGAATTGGGTTTATTGTGATGTTCTCTTTCCTGTGTACTGTACGAGCCTGTTGCTGTTGGGGAGGGTTTGTAACTTTCTTAGTTGTGTAAATGTTGGAGTTTCTAAAGGTTCCGTTGGATTGAGGCGCTCTTCCTGGGCCTCTATTGGGTTGCTTTCTTCAATAGTTTCCTGGTTGTCTATATTTTCTTGCGGTCTGCAGGGTGAAGGCAGTTGGTGGCATAGTCTTTTCCATCTCTTTTTAGCTTCTGGGATTTTGTTTCAATTAAATCTTTTTCAAAGTTTTTCAGCTTTTGATTGAACCTGTTGATGAAAAAGAAGTCTGGATGGAGGCTAAATGGCTCGAGTTGGTCGGTGAGGTGATCAATCCTATAGCTCAGTTTGGTACACAGATTGGTCCTTTTTAAAATTAAGAGGTCATTCTTAAGTACACATGGCAGCATCTCTCTATACAGCATCATTTTTGCCTTTTTTAACATGTCTTCTCTCACAATATTTTTAAGATCCTTAACAAATACCAATACATGGGCATCTCTGGGCAGGTCAATGCGTCTGCTCATTTTCACCCTATGCATCCTTTTATCATTGGTTCTATCTCCATCTGTGACCTTTCTCTGTATCAAATGCATATGTTCCATGTATACCATTATTATTATAATTTGTTTACTGTTTTATGGGAAATTATATTTATTTTCATTTTTACATTTATTTGTTACCATTCCAGTAATTATTTGTGGACCTGAAGAAGGCGCATGCCAGCGCTGAAATGCGTTGTCCGAAATCTTTGCAACTGTGGCGTCCTGAGTTCCTTCCTTGCTAGCAGTAGCACTCTACAGATTCCCCACTTTTTTCTGTTCATCCTGCCTCCATATTTCCGTATCCTTGGGGATACGGATAAGGGAGATCGAGCTGCAAACTGCACATATCTACTCCACCCCATACCTATCACAGTGTTGTGCTTGCTCTGTTGCACAACTCCAACAGGTCAGTACGACACTAAAGGTGAGGTGGTTGTTACGCCGAGCGCTCCGGGTCCCCGCTCCTCCCCGGAGCGCTCGCTACACTCTCTCCGCTGCAGCGCTCCGGTCAGATCCACTGACCCGGGGCGCTGCGATTCTGCTCCCAGCCGGGATGCGATTCGCGATGCGGGTAGCGCCCGCTCGCGATGCGCACCCCGGCTCCCGTACCTGACTCGCTCTCCCTCGGTCCTGTCCCGGCGCGCGCGGCCCCGCTCCCTAGGGCGCGCGCGCGCCGGGTCTTTGCGATTTAAAGGGCCACTGCGCCGCTGATTGGCGCAGTGATTCCAATTAGTGTCTTCACCTGTGCACTTCCCTATATCACCTCACTTCCCCTGCACTTCCCTGCCGGATCTTGTTGCCATTGTGCCAGTGAAAGCGTTCCTTGTATGTTCCTAGCCTGTGTTCCAGACCTCCTGCCGTTGCCCCTGACTACGATCCTTGCTGCCTGCCCCGACCTTCTGCTACGTCCGACCTTGCTTCTGTCTACTCCCTTGTACCGCGCCTATCTTCAGCAGCCAGAGAGGTTGAGCCGTTGCTAGTGGATACGACCTGGTCACTACCGCCGCAGCAAGACCATCCCGCTTTGCGGCGGGCTCTGGTGAAAACCAGTAGTGACTTAGAACCGATCCACTAGCACGGTCCACGCCAATCCCTCTCTGGCACAGAGGATCCACTACCCGCCAGCCGGCATCGTGACAGTAGATCCGGCCATGGATCCCGCTGAAGTTCCTCTGCCAGTTGTCGCTGACCTCACCACGGTGGTCGCCCAGCAGTCACAACAGATAGCGCAACAAGGCCAACAGCTGTCTCAACTGACCGTTATGCTACAACAGTTACTACCACAGCTTCAGCAGTCATCTCCTCCGCCAGCTCCTGCACCTCCTCCGCAGCGAGTGGCCGCTCCTGGGCTACGCCTATCCTTGCCGGATAAATTTGATGGGGACTCTAAGTTTTGCCGTGGCTTTCTTTCCCAATGTTCCCTGCATCTGGAGATGATGTCGGACCTGTTTCCCACTGAAAGGTCTAAGGTGGCTTTCGTAGTCAGCCTTCTGTCCGGAAAAGCCCTGTCATGGGCCACACCGCTCTGGGACCGCAATGACCCCGTTACTGCCTCTGTACACTCCTTCTTCTCGGAAATCCGAAGTGTCTTTGAGGAACCTGCCCGAGCCTCTTCTGCTGAGACTGCCCTGTTGAACCTGGTCCAGGGTAATTCTTCCGTTGGCGAGTATGCCGTACAATTCCGTACTCTTGCTTCAGAATTGTCCTGGAATAATGAGGCCCTCTGCGCGACCTTTAAAAAAGGCCTATCCAGCAACATTAAAGATGTTCTGGCCGCACGAGAAATTCCTGCTAATCTACATGAACTTATTCACCTAGCCACTCGCATTGACATGCGTTTTTCCGAAAGGCGTCAGGAGCTCCGCCAAGATATGGACTCTGTTCGCACGAGGCGTTTCTTCTCCTCGGCTCCTCTCTCCTCTGGTCCCCTGCAATCTGTTCCTGTGCCTCCCGCCGTGGAGGCTATGCAGGTCGACCGGTCTCGCCTGACACCTCAAGAGAGGACACGACGCCGCATGGAGAACCTCTGCCTGTACTGTGCTAGTACCGAACACTTCCTGAGGGATTGTCCTATCCGTCCTCCCCGCCTGGAAAGACGTACGCTGACTCCGCACAAAGGTGAGACAGTCCTTGATGTCTACTCTGCTTCTCCACGTCTTACTGTGCCTGTGCGGATGTCTGCCTCTGCCTTCTCCTTCTCTACCGTGGCCTTCTTGGACTCTGGATCTGCAGGAAATTTTATTTTGGCCTCTCTCGTCAACAGGTTCAACATCCCAGTGACCAGTCTCGCCAGACCCCTTTACATCAATTGTGTAAACAATGAAAGATTGGACTGTACCATACGCTTCCGCACGGAGCCCCTTCTAATGAGCATCGGATCTCATCACGAGAGGATTGAACTTTTGGTCCTCCCCAATTGCACCTCGGAAATTCTCCTTGGACTTCCCTGGCTTCAACTCCATTCCCCAACCCTGGATTGGTCCACTGGGGAGATCAAGAGTTGGGGGCCCTCTTGTTCCAAGGACTGTCTAAGACCGGTTCCCAGTAACCCTTGCCGTGACTCTGTGGTTCCCTCAGTAACCGGTCTCCCTAAGGCCTATATGGACTTCGCGGATGTTTTCTGCAAAAAACAAGCTGAGACTCTACCTCCTCACAGGCCTTATGATTGCCCTATCGACCTCCTCCCGGGTACTACTCCACCCCGGGGCAGAATTTATCCTCTCTCTGCCCCAGAGACTCTTGCCATGTCTGAGTATGTCCAGGAAAATTTAAAAAAGGGCTTTATCCGTAAATCCTCCTCTCCTGCCGGAGCTGGATTTTTCTTTGTGTCCAAAAAAGATGGCTCCCTACGTCCTTGCATTGACTACCGCGGTCTTAATAAAATCACGGTTAAGAACCGCTACCCCCTACCCCTCATCTCTGAACTCTTTGATCGCCTCCAAGGTGCCCACATCTTTACTAAATTGGACTTAAGAGGCGCCTATAACCTCATCCGCATCAGAGAGGGGGATGAGTGGAAAACGGCGTTTAACACCAGAGATGGACACTTTGAGTATCTGGTCATGCCCTTCGGCCTGTGCAACGCCCCTGCTGTCTTCCAAGACTTTGTCAATGAAATTTTTCGTGATCTGCTATACTCCTGTGTTGTTGTATATCTGGACGATATCCTAATTTTCTCTGCCAATCTAGAAGAACACCGCCAGCATGTCCGTATGGTTCTTCAGAGACTTCGTGACAATCAACTCTATGCCAAAATTGAGAAATGTCTGTTTGAATGCCAATCTCTTCCTTTTCTAGGATATTTGGTCTCTGGCCAGGGACTACAAATGGATCCAGACAAACTCTCTGCCGTCTTAGATTGGCCACGCCCCTCCGGACTCCGTGCTATCCAACGCTTTTTGGGGTTCGCCAATTATTACAGGCAATTTATTCCACATTTTTCTACCGTTGTGGCTCCTATCGTGGCTTTAACCAAAAAAAATGCCGATCCCAAGTCGTGGCCTCCTCAAGCGGAAGACGCCTTTAAACGACTCAAGTCTGCCTTTTCTTCGGCTCCCGTGCTCTCCAGACCTGACCCTTCCAAACCCTTCCTATTGGAGGTTGATGCCTCCTCAGTGGGAGCTGGAGCTGTTCTTTTACAAAAAAATTCTTCCGGGCATGCTGTCACTTGTGGTTTTTTTTCTAGGACCTTCTCTCCGGCGGAGAGGAACTACTCCATCGGGGATCGAGAGCTTCTAGCCATTAAATTAGCACTTGAGGAATGGAGGCATCTGCTGGAGGGATCAAGATTTCCAGTTATTATTTACACCGACCACAAGAACCTCTCCTACCTCCAGTCTGCCCAACGGCTGAATCCTCGCCAGGCCCGGTGGTCTCTGTTCTTTGCCCGATTTAATTTTGAGATTCACTTTCGTCCTGCCGATAAGAACATTAGGGCCGATGCTCTCTCTCGTTCCTCGGATGCCTCAGAAGTTGAACTCTCTCCGCAACACATCATTCCACCTGACTGCCTGATCTCCACTTCTCCAGCCTCCATCAGGCAAACTCCTCCAGGAAAGACCTTTGTTTCTCCACGCCAACGCCTCGGAATCCTCAAATGGGGTCACTCCTCCCATCTCGCTGGTCATGTGGGCATCAAGAAATCTGTGCAACTCATCTCCCGCTTCTATTGGTGGCCGACTCTGGAGACGGATGTTGTGGACTTTGTGCGAGCCTGCACTATCTGTGCCCGGGATAAGACTCCTCGCCAGAAGCCCGCTGGTTTTCTTCATCCCCTGCCTGTCCCCGAACAGCCTTGGTCTCTGATTGGTATGGATTTTATTACTGATTTACCCCCTTCCCGTGGCAACACTGTTATTTGGGTGGTCGTTGATCGATTCTCCAAAATGGCACATTTCATCCCTCTTCCTGGTCTTCCTTCAGCGCCTCAGTTGGCTAAACAATTTTTTGTACACATTTTTCGTCTTCACGGATTGCCTACGCAGATCGTCTCGGATAGAGGCGTCCAATTCGTGTCTAAATTCTGGAGGGCTCTCTGTAAACAACTCAAGATTAAATTAAATTTTTCTTCTGCATATCATCCCCAGTCCAATGGACAAGTAGAAAGAATTAACCAAGTCTTGGGTGATTATTTGCGACATTTTGTTTCCTCCCGCCAGGATGACTGGGCAGATCTCCTTCCATGGGCCGAATTCTCGTATAACTTCAGAGTCTCTGAATCTTCCTCCAAATCCCCATTTTTCGTGGTGTACGGCCGTCACCCTCTTCCCCCCCTCCCTACCCCCTTGCCCTCTGGTCTGCCCGCTGTGGATGAAATTTCTCGTGACCTTTCCATTATATGGAGAGAGACCCAAAATTCTCTCCTACAGGCTTCATCACGCATGAAGAGGTTCGCGGATAAGAAAAGAAGAGCTCCTCCCGTTTTTTCCCCTGGAGACAAGGTATGGCTCTCCGCTAAATATGTCCGCTTCCGTGTCCCTAGCTACAAGTTGGGACCACGCTATCTTGGTCCTTTCAAAATTTTGTGTCAAATTAATCCTGTCTCTTACAAACTTCTTCTTCCTCCTTCTCTTCGCATCCCTAATGCCTTTCACGTCTCTCTTCTTAAACCACTCATCCTCAACCGTTTTTCTCCCAAATCTGTTCCTCCCACTCCTGTTTCCGGCTCCTCGGACATCTTCTCTGTCAAAGAGATCTTAGCCTCTAAAAAGGTCAGAGGGAAAACTTTTTTTCTAGTGGACTGGGAGGGTTGTGGTCCTGAAGAGAGATCCTGGGAACCTGAGGACAACATCCTAGATAAAAGTCTGCTCCTCAGGTTCTCAGGCCCTAAAAAGAGGGGGAGACCCAAGGGGGGGGGTACTGTTACGCCGAGCGCTCCGGGTCCCCGCTCCTCCCCGGAGCGCTCGCTACACTCTCTCCGCTGCAGCGCTCCGGTCAGATCCACTGACCCGGGGCGCTGCGATTCTGCTCCCAGCCGGGATGCGATTCGCGATGCGGGTAGCGCCCGCTCGCGATGCGCACCCCGGCTCCCGTACCTGACTCGCTCTCCCTCGGTCCTGTCCCGGCGCGCGCGGCCCCGCTCCCTAGGGCGCGCGCGCGCCGGGTCTTTGCGATTTAAAGGGCCACTGCGCCGCTGATTGGCGCAGTGATTCCAATTAGTGTCTTCACCTGTGCACTTCCCTATATCACCTCACTTCCCCTGCACTTCCCTGCCGGATCTTGTTGCCATTGTGCCAGTGAAAGCGTTCCTTGTATGTTCCTAGCCTGTGTTCCAGACCTCCTGCCGTTGCCCCTGACTACGATCCTTGCTGCCTGCCCCGACCTTCTGCTACGTCCGACCTTGCTTCTGTCTACTCCCTTGTACCGCGCCTATCTTCAGCAGCCAGAGAGGTTGAGCCGTTGCTAGTGGATACGACCTGGTCACTACCGCCGCAGCAAGACCATCCCGCTTTGCGGCGGGCTCTGGTGAAAACCAGTAGTGACTTAGAACCGATCCACTAGCACGGTCCACGCCAATCCCTCTCTGGCACAGAGGATCCACTACCCGCCAGCCGGCATCGTGACAGTGGTGGATCCTGTCAACTCGTTCCTGCAACAACACATGAGAGAGTACTTTTGTACTATTGCCTTATTTCACAACTTTTGGTAAAAAAAACACACACAAATATCACTTATGAACTGTATTTCTTTTTGACCAAGGATGTGTGAGCCCCATCTAGCTTAGGGCCCCAAATATCCCAACATTTGGAACAGTCCGTTTTAGTCTATCCCTGATCTTCAATGACTTATGGTGGTTATGGGACTACAATGGGTGGGGGTGTTATGGGTGTGATGAGAGGTGCAGGGTAGGGTGTTATGGGGGTCATAAGAGGTGCAAGGGTGATAAGAGGTGCAGGGGGGTGTTATGGGGGTCATAAGAGATGTGGGGGGTTGTTATGGGGGTCATAAGAGGTGTGGGGGTGTTATGGGGGTCATAAGAGGTGGGGGGGTGTTATGGGGGTCATAAGAGGTGGCGGGGTGTTATGGGGGTGATAAGAGGTGCGGGGGTGTTATGGGTGATAAGAGGTGCAGGGGGGTGTTATGGGGGTCATAAGAGGTGCGGGGGGTGTTATGGGGGTCATAAGAGGTGCAGGGGGGTTATGGGGGTGATAAGAGGTGCGTGGGGGGGTGGTATGGGGTGATAAGAGGTGCAGGGGGTTATGGGGGTGATAAGAGGTGAAGGGGGGTTATGGGGTCATAAGAGGTGCAGGGAGTGTGTTATGGGTGTTATAAGAGGTGCAGGGGGTGATAAGAGATGCAGGGGGTTGTTATGGGGGTGATAAGAGGTGCAGGGGTGTTATGGGGGTGATAAGAGGTGCAGGGGTGTTATGGGGGTGATAAGAAGTGCAGGGGTGTTATGGGGGTGATAAGAGGTGCAGGGGTGCTATGGGGGTCATAAGAGGTGCAGGGGTGTTATGGGGGTCATAAGAGGTGCAAGGGTGATAAGAGGTGCAGGAGGGTGTTATGGGGGTCATAAGAGGTGTGGGGTGTTATGGGGGTCATAAGAGGTGCGGGGGGTGTTACGGGGGTGATAAGAGGTGCAGGGGCATGTTATGGGGGTCATAAGAGGTGCAAGGGTGATAAGAGGTGCAGGGGGGTGTTATGGAGGTCATAAGGTGTGTGGGGGGGTTTTATGGGGGTCATAAGAGGTGCAGGAGGTGTTATGGGGGTGATAAGAGGTGCAGGGGGGTTTATGGGGGTGATATGAGGTGCAGGGGTGTTATGGGGGTGATAAGAGGTGCAGGGGGGTGTTATTGGCATCATAAGAGGTGCAGGGGGTTATGGGGGTGATAAGAGATGCAGGGGGTGTTATGGGGTGATAAGAGGTGCAGGGGTGTTATGATGGGGATGATAAGAGATGCAGGGGTGTTATGGGGGTGATAACAGGTGCAGGGGTGTTATGATGGGGATGATAAGAGATGCAGGGGTGTTATGGGGGTGATAAGAGGTGCAGGGGTGTTATGGGGGTGATGAGAGGTGCTGGGGAGGTGATGAGAGGTGCCGTGGGGGGGGGAGTTGGGGGGGGGATGAGAGGTGCAGGGGGTTATGGGGGTGATAAGAGGTGCAGGGGGTTATGGGGGTGATAAGAGGTGCGCGGGGGTTATGGGGGTGATGATGAGAGGTGCAGGGGGGTTATGGGGGTGATGAGAGGTGCAGGGGGTTATGGGGGTGATGAGAGGTGCAGGGGGGCTTATGGAGGGTGATGAAGAGAGGTGCCCCCCCGCACCTCTCCTCATCACCCCCCATAACCCCCCCTGGTTATAGTAGTGATGAGGAGAGGTCCTTGGGGGGGTTATAGTAGTGATGAGGAGAGGTGCGGGGGGTTATAGTAGTGATGAGGAGAGGTTTGGCGGGGGGTTATGGGGGTGATGAGGACACAGAGGATAAGAGGGGGTGTATATGTATATATGATGTGTATGCATGTGTGGCAGTATTATATTCAGTGGATACAGTATGGAGCAGCATTATATTCAGGGTACAGTGTGTGGCAGGATTATATTTAGTGGGTACAGTGTATAGCAGTATTATATTCAGTAAATACAGTGTGGGTCGTATTATATTCAGTGGATACAGTGTGGGGTAGTATTATATTCAGTGGATACAGTGTGGGGCAGCATTATATTCAGGGTACAGTGTGTAGCAGTATTATATTTAGTGGGTACAGTGTATGGCAGTATTATATTTAGTCGGTACAGTGTGTGGTAGTATATTTAGTGGGTACAGTGTGTGGCAGTATTCTATTCTTGGTACAGTGTGTTGCAGGATTAAATTTAGTGGGTACAGTGTATGGCAGTATTATATTCAGGGTACAGTGTGTTGCAGGATTATATTTAGTGGGTACAGTGTATAGCAGTATTCAGGGTACAGTGTGGGGCAGTATTTTATTTAGGTTACACTTTCTGGCAAGGTTATAATGATTACTGTCTTCATGCAGAGGATGAGGATCTGCTGACAGTGAGGAGCCAACAATGTCTGGATGTCAGACTCAGCAGAGAAGATGGAGCTGGAGGAAGACCTGGTCTCTGGACCAGATGAAGAAGAAAAGATAACAGAGAAGATATCACTCAAGTCAGAAGACGTCACTCAGGTCACTGACATCATTGTGTATTCTCCTGACTGTCCCATCAGAGCTGTATTCACTTGTAAATTCTGCAGTGATGATGGGTAAAACTGTGTCCAATCTGTGTCTCTACAGCTGTTACAAACCTACAACTCCCATTGCCAGAGGCTCTCCAGACATGATGGGAGTTTTAGCTTTCCAACACCTGGAGAGCCACTTCAACCAAGGTTATCGGTGGCAGGTCTCAGCAGTTGGACCCCCACCAAAAAAATGGCCCTGGGGGGGCAGGGGGATGGATAGGGAGCCTTGAGGTAATTTTTTGCATCAGGGCCCTGGGGTTTCTAGCTACACCCATGGGGGAAACTATTAACAGATGGGCCTACCCAAACTATATGGAGTCCCCTTTATAGTTTGGGTAGGCCCCTCTGTTAATAGTTGCTTCCATATAGTTTGGGTAGGCCCCTCTGTTAAAGGAGTAGTCTGGTGAAAAATACCGTATTTATCGGCGTATAACACGTGCTTTTAAAGTTTAAATTTAAGGCAAAAAGTCTGCCTGCGTGTTATATACGCCAATAAGTCTTCTGGTCACTGATTTAAAGCGGCCGCAGCAACGTCTGCTTGTTAAGTATCAACAGCACGCCTGTGGCCACTTTAAATCAGTGACCAGCGGCGTCTCCTCCCCCACTGTCACTTGTTTTCTCCCGCACGATCCACAGGTACTGGTGGATAGTGCGGGAGACGCTGAGCCCTACCTTGTCCGAATCTGCCCTACCTTTTAATCAGCGTCTCCCGCACTATCAACCAGTACCTGTGGATAGTGCGGGAGAAAACAAGTGAGTTTCACTTTTCATTCCCCCTTTTCCCTACCTCCCCCTACCTCATCATTCCCCCTTTTGACTGCTTTTTATAGATTTGTTTATTTCCCTTACCTGTCTGTGCTTCGGCAGGTCAGGTCAGGCGGAGGGTCTTGCAGGCTGCGGTCAGTGAAGCTGATGAGTGACGTCCTCTCCCGGCTTCTCTGCGCGGCATCACGGATCTCACTTTTCATTTCCTGTAGTCGCCGCCGAAAAGTGAGATCCGTGATGGCGCGCAGAGGAGCCGGGAGAGGACGTCACTCATCAGCTTCACTGACCGCAGCCTGCAAGGTGGAAATAATGGTGGGGGGAGGCACTAAATGCTTAATGTCTGTATGGCTAGTGGTGGTCTATGACAGGGACATATAATGAGACATGGGGGGATGATGAGACATGGGGGGTGGTGATGATAGGGGTAAATGTGGCACAGGGACTGATAAAAGGGAAGGAATGATGTGGCACTGGAGGGGACAGGACCAAACTGAGGTGCAGAAGAAAACTAAGTTGGGGGGATGATGTGGCATTTAGTTCAAGTCATTTATTTTGCATTTTATTTTTTTTAACTTAAATTTCCCTGTTAAAATGGGCGTGCGTGTTATACGCCAGTGCGTGTTATATGCCGATAAATACGGTAACTTATCTCCTATCCAAGGATATGGGATAAGTTATCAATCGCAGGGGGGGGCAAGTGCTGGGACCCCCCTTGCGGGGCCCTGGCAGTTTGCTGGAAGCTGACATCTGTACCCCGCAGGAAGCCGCGGCCGGCACACCCCCTCCATGTATCTCTATGGGGTACATGGAGGGGCGTGTCGGCCGGCGTTCTGTGTGGGGTACGGCATGCCCCCTTTCCAGCCGTGCAGGAGATAGCGGGGGGCCCAATGCTCAGACCCCCCCCCCCCCCCCGCTATCTATAGCTTATCCCCTAAGGATAGGTAATAAGTTATTTTTTACCAGACAACTCCTTTAATAGCACAGTGTTGTACTCTGCTCTAATCTAATTAGAAATACATGTTTTGCATTATTTAAAGAAAAACAGACTTGGGATTGTTTAAATTGGATGATAATATAAAATACTAAAATGATTCTTTGTGTCAGCACTTGAGGCAAAATTACCTTGTTTGTTTACTCTTCACACTACATCATCAAATCACAAAGGATACGTGTGAATTACGTCCTTACAATGAGACATGTATAATTACTTTTCCTCTAATTTAAGCGAATCTGTCATAAGGCTGTGCTGCTACATAAATGGCTAGGGTAGTTAAAAAAATATATTTTTTGAATATAAATATTTTTATATATACATATTGGGGGAGATTTATCAAAGGATTTAGACTGGTTTTTCCTGTCTAAATTTGTCTCACAGAAAGTCGCAGTCTAAATATGTGCGACTTTTCTGCGACTTTTGCTGTAGAGGATTTTTAGAACATGATGCATGCAAGTCTATTTTAGACGGAAATGCATCGGAAAATGCATTGGTGCTGAATTTATCAAGTGCGACTTTTGTGCGACAAGTCGCATCTGCCCAAAATACACTAAAATGTCAGACCATGTTGGAGCAGGTCTAAATGCAGTTTAAGCTGTAGACCCTTGAAGTCTGAGCACAAAATTTATCAAGGGCTGTGAGACCTTTGATAAATTAGGAGCACAATAGACAGGAGTCTACCACATACGCTGGTCTATAAGCATACCCAGAATAGACTAGATTAGTAAATCTCCCCCATTATATATATTTATATAAATATGTATGTGTATATATATATATATATATATATATATATATATATATTTGCGTAGAGAAAAATCGGACCAGTTGCCCATAGCAACCAATCAGATTGCTTCATTCAATTTTGAGAGGCCCTTTTCAAAATGAAAGAAGTCTGGTTGCCATCAACTTTTCCTCTGCACAAGTTTTGATAAATCTTCCCCATTGTGCTGCTTGGCTTATAGGAGTAAACAAAAATACACAGGGCACAGTTATTGCCACAGTGTATTAAAGAAGTAAACACTTGCCGACAGGCTTGCAAGCAGGGGCAAATCCAGGACTGATACCTAGGGGGGGAAGTTTGGGGGTAGAGAAATGGCAGTGTGCAATCCATTGTACAATTAATTTTGCTTTATTTGGTCAAGCCCCTTGCCACTCCTTCAAATATCTTAAGCACCACCAGTACAAGAAGGATAATACAATGAAACATAGTATCACCTAAGTACAAATTCAAGGACAGGCAAACACTGGTCAGGGACAAGTGTACACAACCAATATGTAATTACCAGTATAACAAAAAATACAACCACAACGTAACAATATAATGGATATCAGCTCTGCAGAGGCCGTGTGAATGAAGCAAAGTACAGACATATTACAGTACACACACACAGAACCAGCAAGTGTAGAGTCCAACAAGGGTCACCCTTATGGTTATAATGTAAATCAGCAGTAATAGAGAAAGTTTTACATTTGGCTGATTGACAACAAAACTAAGTATTACCAATTTGTTTGCCAATAGGATGTGTTCCTACACTATCAGAGATGATTGGACGAAGACTCATTGTGTAGGGATACAGTCCATTGACAAGGAAATAGGAACAGTTGTAAATGTGGTGCGCCACGTGGGTGTGATTTAAGGTGTATGCAGCAGGTGTTGTAGCCCAGGGGCAGATGGTGTTAACCCTTAAATGTTCGTGACGCCAGGGCGTGGTTTTACCGAGAACCACCCGAACGGCAGCACCGCTAGTCCTAGTTAGGCAGGGCAAATAAGAGTCCAAGGCCAAGTTAGGATTAACGGTAGCTTTACAGATGGTACAGTCTTTACAGCTAGGCCAGGATCCCAGAGAGGTGACCAGTAACACAGGGGACCTCACAGCTTGCTGGGACTTGCAGTGACTTTGATAGACTATAGGACAGCCACGCTGACTATAAGAGACTTGATTGAAGATAGTGACAGCAGACAGAGATTAATTGACTTACTGACTTGTGGCTGTAATGTAGGCTTGAGGCCTCCAGATGTGCTGGACACTGGCTCTGAGATGTCTCAACTGGACTTGACCTCAGGATCTAAGAGCAAAAGAGGCAGATTGCAGCTCCTCCCTTCCTTTTAAAGGGGGGGCTGTGCAAGGAGCCCATAGGCTAGCTGCGGGTCATCTGGTCACCTGGTGTTCTCTGGGGTAACAAAACCTGTGACTTAAACATATGACAACCAAAATCATGTGACTAATAACCATGTGACCATATCAAAGGTCCTTTACCTTCAATGTACAACTAATAACATTATGGGGGTACACTGCAAGTGAGCCCTGGGGACGTGCAGGGACTCAAGCTGAAAGGACTGTGAAATGCATATACTGAGACACCACATACATTTATTTCCTACCTTTCAAGGGGAAATAACACAGGATTGGCACAATGCTGAGTTCTCAGAATTTTTTTTCCAACACTGTTACTGCGTGGGGACTAAAAGACTAAAAGTATTTACTAAAAAAGGTGAGGACATATGACAGACTTTAAACAAGAGTGATGGCACTTATCTGTAGGGACTATGGCTGCACGATATATTGCAAAAGCAACTGAATCGCGATTTTTGCGAATTGCAATATAGCCATAAGGCGACGTGGGGGGGGGGGGGGGGGGGGAAGTGACCATGGGAGAATGTGACGGACGGGGGGGGGGGGGAGATGAGACCATAGGAGGAGAATGTAGCGGGGGGGATGTGACATATTGGGGGGGATGTGACATGGGGGGAGAATGTGAAGGGGGAATATGACGGGGGATGTGACAGGGGGAGAGAATGTGACAGGGGGAAGATTTGACAGTGGGGGAGAATGTGACAAGGGGAAAGATTTGACAGGGGAAGAATGTGACGGGGGGGGGATTTTACAGTGGGGATCAAAAGTTTGGGCACCCCAGGTAAAAATTTAAAAAAAAGACAAGGAAAGATGGAAAAATCTCCAAAAGGCATCAAATTACAGATTAGACATTCTTATAATATGTCAACAAAAGTTAGATTTTATTTCCATCATTTACACTTTCAAAATAACAGGAAAAAAAAGGGTGTCTGCAAAAGTTTGGGCACCCTGCAGAGTAAATATCTTGTACTGCCCCCCTTGGCAAGTAGAAGAGGTTTTCTTCTGATGACTCTTCCATGAAGACCATATTTGTACAAGTATCTCTTTATTGTGGAATAGTATACCACAACTCCAGTGTCTGCCAGATCTTTCTGGAGGGATTGTGCAGTCAAATGTGGGATTTGAATTGTTTTTCTCACAATCCTGCGAGCTGTTCTGTCTGATATTTTTCTTGGTCTTCCAGATCTTGCTTTAACTTCCGCTGTTCCTGATGACTGCCATTTCTTAATTACATTCCGAACAGAGGAACGTTTTGCTATCTTCTTATAGCCTTCTCCAGCTTTGTGAGCATCAACTATTTTCAGTTTCAGATTTCTAGACAACTGCTTAGAAGAACCCATGGTGCTGATTGTTGGGGCAAGGTCAGATGAGTCTGGGCATTTAAAACCTTTGAGATTGACATCACCTGGTCTTCCCAGATGATGATTGAGAACAATCCATGACACTGGCAGGTCTCAGCTTTGCAAAGGAGGCAGTGCATGCTATAAATCCTGCAGGGTGCCCAAACTTTTGCAGACACCATTTTTTTGTTTTCTGTTATTTTGAAAGTGTAAATGATGGAAATAAAATCTAACTTTTGTTGACATATTATAAGAATGTCTAATCTGTAATTTGATGCCTTTTGGAGATTTTTCCATCTTTCCTTGGCTTCTGTATGCACATTAATCCACATTTTTACCTGGGGTACCCAAAATTTTGATCCCCACTGTAAGTGAAGAGAATGTGACCGGGGGGGGGGGGGAATGTGACAGGGTGGAGAATGTGATGGGGGAATGTGACATGGGGGGGGAGAATGTGACAGGCGGAAGGGAATGTGACAGGGCGAAGATGTGACGGTGGGATGTGACGGGGGGGGGGGGGAGAATGTGACCAGGAAGGGGATAGAAATGAAATGGGGGAGATGTGAAATGGGCAGTGGACATTAAATGAGTGGATAGATGTGAAATGGAGGAGATTGGTCATGAAATGGGTGGATTTTACCATTTGTTTTTATATCGCATTGCATATCGAAATCGCAATATTTAGGCCCATAATCGCAATTGCACAGTCTCCCCATATCGTGCAGCTCTAGTAGGGACTGTGAAGCCGCTGAGCAAAGCAGCATAAGGGTCCTAAATCCTGGTCACTCAGTGGGGTGTCACAGTAAATATAGAGGACTTCTGAGTCTAGTGTGGCAAGAAGGCCTGTGGATTAGGGCCCTGGTCATAAATGTGGCCTCTGTGACCCTTATTGCTATGCCATTGAGTACTGTATGCCTGTAAGATACATAACCCCTGAGTTCTGGTTGTTCTCCGATTTAAGAATTACATAATCCACTGTGCTCAGTAACTCCACACAATCCTGTCTCTGAGCTCTACAGGCAGTTACTTCACCTCATGGCTTGGTTTTTGCTCTGATATACATTGTCAGCTGTGAGACCAATATAGACAGGGCTGTGTCTTTCCAAATCCTGTCCGATCTACTGAATTTACCACAGGTGATTCAAATCAAGGTGCAGAAACATCTCAGAGACGGTAAATTCCATGAGAAACTTTATTTTTTAAATAAATATACGATCTTGGCGCTTCCTTGTCTGTGGGTGTAAACTGCACTAGTTTTGTGATTTTGTGTCCCCTTACTGCTGCCAGGTATATACTAGTTATAAAGGAAATAGAGTTTTCCGAAATGCATCGGAGGTTTTCTAGTCTCGATCGTGACCTTTAGTGACGTCACTACTATGTTCATCTGATCCATAGTAGTTGCTGTAGGAACGCTTCTGGTCAAGACACCACCGGCCAGGGTAGTCTCCCAGAGTCTCCCTAATCACCAAGGACATCATAATACAGTGAAACAGAGGAGCCAACATAACTGGATTATACTCGATTCCACCGATAAGATATGGTTTAGCTTTAGTGAAGGAGGCAAAAGGAATTACAACTTATTGAATAGCACGCGCCTCTCTCCTATGTAATAGGGCCAGTAAAGCAGAAATCTCTCTGCAGAACATTGCACCAGGCACTTTTATTTAAGGTGTGGATCTGCAGTGCATCATACCGCAACTACATATCTAGGATTATACTACAGTATATAACTAGGGGCCGCCGGAGTGGAAGCCTACCAGCAGAACATTGCACCAGGCACTTTATTGAAGGTACGAATCTGCAGCACATTGCACCACAACGATAGATCTACAACTACCCTGCACTACAACTGTCATCAATATTTAAGAGGAACAGACTATTTACCAAGCGAATAACTTGCAAGTCCCATTCATGAACTTTTATACTTAACCCTTTCATTTATTTATTCATCCAGGATATCACGGTCTCTTCTTTACCACACACTGCCACCTCACATCAGGGACAGTTACACATCTATGCAGACATAGAGGTAAGCACAACGTTGTGTAATTGCATAACATTGCAGATCTATTTGCGGGTATACCCGGGCACTAGACCGTCAAGACATTGAGGATTATTACTACTATATGCAGATTACATCAGCATTCAACAATAAAAGTATCTCTATTTTTTAAACTTTATTTTTTATTAAATTTGCAAAGAAAATGTAATTCTTCAGTGCACAACATTTTTTTTCATTTTACCACAAGGCCACAAAATAACTTAATGTCAAAATGTGAAAAGGTTCTTCAAAATTTCCCAATGCATTGTACCTTAATTACAATTATTTTTACATCTTCCAAGTATATCATACATATACTTACACATGAGGTAAGGTCTGTTATCCCGATTGTTCGTGCCGTTAGTTTTAAGAGGTTTTTATTAATCATAAGTAAAAACCTCATTAGATGTTTGTTTTTCTATGGCATGCATTTCATTATCTTGCAGTAAAGAATAGTATTGTTTCGGAGGTCTATGCCTTGTTTTGTTTTCTTCCTACTGAAGCTGAAATAAAATCACTTTGGCTGCCAAGATACTGGTGCTACTTAAATTTCCTTTACAGTGCAAGGTGGCAACCATCCAGAAACACAATGAATGGCAACATTAAAATGTCACCTTTAATATTCCTAGGCTCACCAGAAACTAATATATGACAATTTATAATCACCCTGTCCCAGATGGTAAGACAGGAATAATTCAGAATGTGCAAACGTATGCACAAGGCAAAAAGATCTAGGTTTTTTTCTGTCATATACTGAAATCTATTGTTCAACTTCCCTTTAATGTCTTAACAATCCATTATCTATCTATTTATCTACCTATCTAGCTTTTCACCATAGATGTCACAAAGATGTCTCCCAGTTTCCATGATTATACTGTTGTCTTTAGTACAATGGTTTACAATTAAGATTTAGATTTTTACATTTACAGCATTTTTGCTTCAAAACATTGTTCAGATCATAGAACCTCACAACATAAGACAAACTATTAAAAGGAAGCAATTTAAGAAAATGACATATTACTTACCAGATAATGTCCTGTGCTGGTCAGTGTCTGGATAACAAAATAAGTGAATGTCTTCCTGGTGACTGCAGTCATGCTTGCCCCAGTCCGGCCTGGTACACTGAGTGACTGTTGGCTCTTTGCCTGTACAGGTGACATCATCTAGCCAGATGACACCAGTGCTTTCTTCTAAATCATTATCCAGTAAAATCTTCCCATTTCTAAGAAAGTTAACACATAGGTAGAATTTATGTTAGTCCAGCATTTTAAATTCATAAATACATTGGAGTAAGATGTGCCAATTTTATTAAAGGAAAATGGTCACCCATTCACCCGCACTATAACCCGATACACCGGGTTATAGTGCGGGTGAACAGGAGACCAATGCGGGGTTGCCAGACTGCTATACCAACCTGCAGTCCGGAACCCTGATCCTTTGAAGGTCCCCCTCTTTCAGCACTGACTTGCGCTCTGGAGATGGGCCCGCCAGCTGGAATTAAATATTCCTAAGCACTGGTCCTACTGAGCACTCACGTGACCAATGCTTATGAATATTTAAATCCAGCCAGGGAGCCCGCCTCCAGAGCACAAGTCAATGCTGAAAGAGGGGGACCTTCGGAGGATCGGGTTCTGGACTGCAGTTAGGTATAGCAGTCCAAGACCCTGCATCGGTCTCCTGTTCACCCGCCCTATAACCCGGTGTATCTGGTTATAGTGCGGGTGACCATTTTCCTTTAAGAAATGCGCAACACTTTATACCAGCTATAAGCCAGTGTAGCTTTCTGCTATAATTCACACCAGTATTTAGGGCTTATCAAGTTTTGTTGGTACATTTGTGAGCATTGTTGTCCTCCAATTTTCTAGAATTTTGAACACAGAAACCTAGTATACATAGTTTAATAAATCCCTCCCTCACCCCTCCCCCCCCCTCTACAAATGGAGAACCTTCCTCTACACCATGTAATTTATTTAACACTTCTTAGTTCTTTATCATTGTAAGTATTGAGGGGTGAAGCTCATGGCTCTAAACTTCACTCCCTGCCTTGCTGGAATTACTGTTTGGTTGCACTTTTTTTATGACAGGGACACTTGGAGACCATTGCCTTTTTTGCTGTTAACCTGTCATTGTATATTCATCAGCCCCTCTTCCCTTGCATTATACTGCACTACTTGTTTAAAGTCATCAACACTCATTTCCTTAAATCCTTTGTGCTGCTTCAAAACATTCCACTCCCCCAAATTTATTCTATCTTAATGTACAGCAGAACTGGCTGCATAATGGAAACCTATTACTGTAATATATCTTACCATAGCAAGGATATTTCCAGAGCCCTCTCCATTATCTTCAGTTAACAGCCTTACAACATTACATTATCAATTATTTTCATTGACTACATGCAGTTCACATTCCTTTACAAAACCGCTTCAGTCTGGTAAAGAACTACTAGAAACTCTACTTTCGAAGGAAGAAGGAAAATTCCTAACGTGTTGTAGACATAATATTCCCTTTCACACACAGTGTATACATTCATGGGACAAGATAAAAAGGCAAGCTGCTAGAATGCAGAGACTTTTAAGTGGGGGCTCTACGAACATAAATATAAGCAGAAAAGTATCATTGTTCATGATGAATACGCAAGTGGCCATCGTGGGTGGTGGGGTCCTCTTAAACATGTGTTCTAAGACCTTTACACCCGCTAATGTCTGCACTGTTAAGTAATGACTCTTCCTTTTGTTTCATGGTCTATTTTACAAGAATTGCCCTCCATGTCATACACTGACATTTTGTGTTACAATATGAGATGTCTAATTTTACTCTTGAGAGACAAATGTTTCAGCAGATGTCTTCATCAAATCAATCTTCAAGCTTTTCATGATATGATGAACATTTTTCACCACTGGAAAAACAATGATGTAGTGATCTCAACTTTGCCCTTAGCAATAGTCTGCAAGTTGAACATGTTTTAAAGTGTTGCTGTCATAAAAAAAATAAAAAAAATTTGACATGTCATACAGGTGTGTGAAATGGTGTTGGGGCGTGTGCATTAGCGATGGGTAAGGTTGGATGTTTGTGGTCAGTCACCTCTGTAGATGATTGTATGCTGTCTTTCCAAGTTGCTGGCATGGGTTGAATACTAGGTAGTCTTTATTGTGAATGATTTTTCCTTGTTATAATCTGGTGAGGTCACTGAGCACATGGCCTTTATTATTTATCCCTCGGTATGTGTAGCTGGGCTTTTCACTGTATAGTGCAGTCATCCATAGTATTGACATATATTGTTCAATTTGCATGCTTGCAGCAGCATGTATTATTTGTCGTACAGCCCATATGACTTAGCACTATGATCTTTCACATTTTAGGCATCTATTTGATCGTATCCTCTTCCTGTTTGAGATCCTTGTCCCTCATCAGTGCACTTGTATGTGTCTTTTTTTTTTTTTTAATCAGATTTTAATGACAATAAAGTAACAATAAAGACTCACCCAGCGATCTGAAGAATGATTGGGGAGAAGCGCCAATTTAAGCACCTCATTTACTGGCTCGCATCGATCTTTGTTCTGCGTCCCCTTAGAGTTATAATGGGACTAAAAGACCTAGATCACTGAGAGCCAGAGAGTGATGCATGCTACTGCGTGCTACTTCCCACTCTCCTGATCTTTGGTGGTCTCAGTACTGAGACCCAGACCGATCAAAACTTTAGGCATTTCCCACCGCTGGGGACCCCCGCGATCTCAGCTGCAGCACCCCAGACATCCTGTGCATGGAGCGAAGTTCGCAATGCGGGGCAGAGGCTCATGATGTCACGGCCATGCCCCCTCAATGCAAGTCTATGGGAGGGTGCGGCGGGACTTATTTGTTATTGATGTATAGGAATCTTATAGGTCAGACAGTGATAAATGTGCAAGGGTCATCTATTTGTTCACTATCCTCAAGTGATTTTCTAATGGGTGTAAACCTGAATAATTCTTAACTATAGTCTGCCCCATCAAGACAAAGGCAAGAAAAGTTCAAGCTGACATATGCTAGCTTAGTCAAATTTCCCTGGCCTTTTATTACAATGGCAAGACAATTATATGGTAAGTCAAATACATCTCTATCTCAAGGTTATTAGATATTAATGTTCTTATTACCACTAAGACTGTCTGAAGAAGTTGCTGTAATCGCTTATTTGTGAAAGGAACTTGCGCCATCGCCAACTGATGACAGAAACAACTATCTTGACCACATACCAGGAACAGACAGATCATCCTAAATCCTGTTCTGAAATCTTACAGATATTTGCGAGATATTTGCGATACGACCCAATATACAGACCACAGTCGTAATGACATGAGAAAATACTTCTTGTTATATTAGATACTGGCTGACTACCTTTACAAACCCTGATCTCATTATGTATATAACATAACTCAGTAAGTAGTTCAGTGATAAGTAATATTGTGTACAATTCATTCTACTCTTGTTGTTGCCTTCTCTGCTTGTATCACAAAAATCCTAAAAAGTTAAATGAATCATAAGAGTATACACACTATATACTTGTCCCACTGTTTGTCAGCCTACACGTTTTTCAGCAACAAGTTCCTAAAGCAAACAATCCTGTAGAAATCAGACAACAGATTAAAGGGAATGTTTCACTAAATGATATATTCTTTTTCTTAAAGGTTAAATACATTTGTTTATATGTTTTAAATATTTTTAAAAGCCTAAAAAATAAATTCACTTGTCAGAAAATATGAAAAATAATTAATAAAGTTTTCTTATGTCCCACTGTTGACCAGTAGAGGGAGCTAAAATGAGAATGTGAAGAGAAAGTAACTTGGCTGCTGCAAATGTGACCCACTCCTCTCCCTGCTGGTGACCTAACACCTCCCTTCCTCTTGTGTCTGTGCAAGAGAAGGGGGAGAAATTCCACTGTGCCGCACCATCTTGTTGGTGACTGAACAGTGGTAAAGTACTGCTGTTGCAGATTAATGGTATAAATATATACCTATATATATATATATATATATATATATATATATATACAAATGCAAGATAGGCAGCACAAGCTCAATTGGTCACAAAGAGTAGATAGGGGTGTAAGCGATGACTGTGGTGACAATCGCAGACCGTGTCCATCGATAGTTATTCCAAAAGAGTCGCAGCACACCCAAGCAGCATGAAGTGCAAAAAACTGAGCTTTATTGGCCCATGTAATACGACGTTTCGATGGTAGCACACCATCTTTGATAAAGATGCTTGATAAAGATGGTGTGATACCATCAAAACGTCGTAGTACATGGGCCAATAAAGCTCAGTTTTTTGCACTTCATGCTGCTTGGGTGTGCTGCGACTCTTTTGGAATACATATATATATATATATATATATATATATATATATATATATATAAAGAATCTTCTGCATATTACAATACCAGTGGATGACATTTTGACATGATCTATTCCATGGTTCACAGTCTAGTGTAAACATCTCCCCCTGCAGTCAGTCTGCAGTGACCCAGTAAGGGACAGACATAGTCAGTGACGCGCACATGCTCAGTACAGAGACACATGCAGACTTTGTACTGAGCGTAGCTCTCACAAACGGCTTTCCCAGGCTCCTGAGGGGCACGTGAAATACTTTGTACTGAAAAGTTTATATTGAATAAGGAACCTGGTAAAGTTGTGTGCTACAGTTATGCCCTGTAATGACTCATGGCCCTATAATAATGATAACAGAGCCTGACTGTCTCACACAGCCTTCCCAGGCTCCTGTATGGCATATGATCTGCATAGTACTGACACATATCTGTCCATTCAGGAGCTTGGAAAAGCTGTGTGTGACAGTCAGACAGTCAGACTCTGGCCATGAGTCATTATAGGGTCTGACTGCCACACACAGCTTTCCCAGGCTCCTTAATGGCCAGAAATGTTTCAGTACTAAGCAGGTCAGGAGCCTTGGAAAGCTGTGTGTGACAGTCAGTGAGGAGGTCTACACATTGAGGAGGTGGGGGATGTGCAGAGAGCTGAGCGTCAGGACTGACAGGCAGGTCACAGAGGTGAGCTGGGGTGAAGGAGGACGAAAGGGTCTGCAGCTCTAAACTTTGTATAAACCTTATCTTCTCCTGTCCAATGTCTGTAGAGTGAGCTGAGAGGAGACCAGGGCAGAACTGTGTAATGTGTGTGACTGTGTGGTGCCCCTCCCCCATCCACCTCTCTGATGCTCTCTGCTCCATTGATAGGTCACTGATCCTCAGGGACTTCAAGAAAATGGCTCTGGCTTCCCTTTCATTTCCCCAGCCTGTACTTTGCACATGTGCAATAAGCAGGCAATGCTTTTCTATGAGACCCAGCGGCGGGAACTTGTGACGTCATAGCCCCGCCCCCTCATGCCCCGCCCTATCAATGCAAGTCTATGGGATGGGGCATGACAGTTTGTTCCAAAGGCTGAGCAGCGGAGTACCCCTTTAACTTTCCTAGGCCCTTGTGCCTACCATAAAGCAGCTGTAAGTGTTATGAAGTGACACACCACAAAGAGGCTACAATATGGCAGCCCCCAGTACACACTTTATTATGAAATAACATTAAAGCTACATTGTCCTAACACTAAATATATAAATGAAATGCTTTATCTTGATAGAACAATTGTATTTATAAAAAATTAAATAAAATGGTGACACATTCCCTTTAAAGGGAATGTGTGGCCTAGATGTTTTTCCTGAATAGAGCCAGATACTGAAATATGTTCTTTTTTCTAATCTGTTTCTATTTCCAGCTTAGTTTTAGGCCTAGATACCAGAATGAAAACTGCAAGTTTTCAGGACTATTTTAAAATACAGGTAGTAAAATGGAAAATTAGAAAAAAAAAATTACTAAAAAATCTTTAAAAGAAAGGTTACTTTTACTTTTTGGATAGTTCATGCCCCAGTTTTGAGAAAATGAGCGATGTATGGCATAAAAAAGGTGTGGCTATGACAGTCAGCCAGATTTATTATGATTTCCCAGTGTTGTGCACTACCCACTGCTGCATTGGCAGATTTATTTACAGGCTGATGCCCTTTAATAAATCTGTCAAAACAATTGACAGCGAATAGTTTACTTAAAGGGGTATTCCGGGCAAAAACATCTTATCCCCTATCGAAAGGATAGGTGATAAGATGTTTGATCACGGGGGGCCCGCCGCTGGGATCCCCCGCGATCTCCCTGCAGCAGCCCGCATTCTATGTGTAGCTGCGTTTGACGTTTCGGAAACCGCTGGGCTTCCGAGACGGGGACGTGACGTCATGCCCCTCCCCCTCCATTCATTTCTATAGGAGGGGGTGTAATGGCTGCAACGCCCCCTCCCATAGACATGAATGGAGGGGGCGTGGCGTGACGTCACGTCCCCGTCTCGGAAGCCCGGCGGTTTCCGAAACTTCAGACGCAGCTACACATAGAATGCGGGCTGCTGCAGGGAGATCGTGGGGTTCCCAGCAGCGGGCCCCCCGCGATCAGACATCTTATCCCCTATCCTTTCAATAGGGGAAAAGATGTTTTTGCCCGGAATACCCCTTTAAAGGAAATCTGTCATCAGTTTCAGGTGATACTGCTCCAACTTGGCCCAAAAACGGAAGATACGGAGGAAGATAGCAGGTAAATGGGAGCATGGAGCAGGGACAGGTAAGAATGGTTATCATCAGTGTCACCTGCACTACTTGTCTGTACTGACAGGTTAGTGCAGGTGACACTGATGACCGATTTCCTTAAAGACTGGCATGTAATACACTGGCCTTTCTAAATTTCCCCATAGAGAAGATTTTGACAAATATTTCTCAGTTTTAGGATTTCTGCATGCATAATTGTGCTCAGGAATTTCGTTGCATGTACCTAAACATTGGTGTGAATGGGTTTTTCAATGACTCATTTATACTGCAGAATTTCAGGGAGGGAAAATTCTGCAGCGGAAATTCAAAAGCCAAAAGAATAAATATGTTCCCTTTTTTCTGCTAATGTGTGGCAATGGCCTTGGCTCTATAAGAACTCTATACCCTATTAGGTATATGAGGTTGTCAAAATGTGGTGCAGACAAGGTCTACATGAATTTAAAGCTACAAGCTGTATGTGGTTCATATGCATGATATATGTTTTGTAGTTGACAGTAGACATTCTAAATAATTCTTACTTATATCCCAGCTGACGGCATACAACTTGCGTATTCAGCTCTGTCCACCCATCATCACATATGGTCCCCCACTGCGAATTATGGAACACTTCCAGACGACCTTCATGGTTACCTTTACCACCTGCTAGTCTAATAGAGCCATCTGTATGACAAAGATATAGAAAGGCAGCATTATTTTTAGTCCTTTGTGCACATGACAGAACTTATAACAATATCATAGGTTCCTGGTCTAAACATCCAGTTACTGGAGAATTATAGCCATGGCATGTTCCTTTTTGCCAATAACCTCCAGGTCTTCGAAAACATAAGCTAGGCGTATTGTTTCAGGGTTTCTTTGTATTCTCAATTACAAGAATACTTACTGAAGGACAATACACATGTTCTCAACTCAGTATTGTCTTTCAACTCTTTTAGAATCTGAAAGCTCTATGAAAAATAAACACTTGAAATGGACACAAAGTGTATTTTATACCTGCAACTGGTGTACAGGAAACGCCAGCATCTTCCTTGTGTCCACAGTTGTGTTCCCCCCATAAACTTCGATGGCACTCTTCTATAGACAGTTCATTTCCGGTGCACTGCACCTCATCCAGAAGAATTTGACCTGTGCCTTCTCCAAAGTGAGCTTGACTCCAGGCTTTAGCAACCCCCCTGTTCAGAACATCAAAAGTAATAGTGATTATGAGAGGGAAACACTAAAAATAAAAGAGAAAATGGAACAAATTGTGTTGAATGGGTCAAAGGACAAATGAATATATCACATGGTTACAGTGACTTTTTTTTTCGGTTACTTGCTTGTTTACAAATAGCATTAAAGGCACAGGCAAATTAATACAATAACTAACTTGTTGATACATTGGGTCACTGAAACCTAAGCAACAAATTGAATTACGTTTTAATTGTTTAGAAATATATTATAGATCAAGACCTTGTATTATTGTATTTCTACTTCTAGATAATTAAGGTAAAGTTGTCTTCTGTATATATCCGAACAAGAGAGAGAGAGAGGGCAAAAAAGTATTTAGTCAGCCACCAATTGTGCAAGTTCTCCCACTTAAAAAGATGAGAGAGGCCTGTAATTTTCATCATAGGTAAAACTCAACTATGAGGGACATAATGAGAAAAAAAATCCATAAAATCAAATTGTCTGATTTTTAAAGAATTTATTTGCAAATTATGGTGGGAAATAAGTATTTGGTCACCTACAAACAAGCAAGATTTCTGGCTCTCACAGACCTGTAACTTCTCCTTTAAGAGTCACCTCTGTCCTCCACTCGTTACCTGTATTAATGGCACCTGTTTGGACTTATTAGTATAAAAGACACCTGTCCACAACCTCAAACAGACACACTCCAAACTCCACTAGGGCCAAGACCAAACAGCTGTCGAGGAAACACCAGAAACAAAATTGTAGACCTGTACCAGGCTGGGAAGACTGAATCTGCAATAGGCAAGCAGCTTAGTGTGAAGAAATCAACTGTGGTAGCAATTGTCAGAAAATGGAAGACATAGAAGACCACTAATAATCTCCCTCGATCTGGGGCTCCACGCAAGATCTCACCAAATGGTGTCAAAATGATCACAAGAACAGTGAGGAAAAATCCCAGAACCACACGAGGGGACCTAGTGAATGACCTGCAGAGAGCTGGGACCAAAGTAACAAAGGATACCATCAGTAACACACTACGCCGCCAGGGACTCAAATCATGCAGTGCCAGACGTGTCCCCCTACTTAAGCCAGTACATGTCTGGGCCCATCTGAGGTTTGTTAGAGAGCATTTGGATGATCCAGAAGAGTATTGGGAGAATGTCATATGGTCAGATGAAACCAAAGTAGAACATTTTGGTAAAAACTCAACTCATAGTGTTTGGAGGAGAAAGAATGCTGAGTTGCATCCAAAGAACACCATACCTACTGTAAAGCATGGGGGTGGAAACATCATGCTTTGGGGCTTTTTTTCTGCTAAGGGACCAGGACGACTGATCCGTGTAAAGGAAAGAATGAATGGGGCCATATATCATGAGATTTTGAGTGAAAACCTCCTTTCATCAGCAAGGGCATTGAAGATGAAACCTGGCTGGGTCTTTCAGCATGATAATGATCCTACACACACAGCCAAGGCAATGAAGTAGTAGCTTCATAAAAAGCATTTCAAGGTCTTGGAGTGGCCTAACCAGTCTCCTGATCTCAACCCCATAGAAAACCTTTGGAGGGAGTTGAAAGTCCATGTCACCCAGCAACAGCCCCAAAACATCACTGCTCTAGAGGAGATCTGCATGGAGGAATGGGCAAAAATACCAGCAACAGTGTGTGAAAACCTTATGAAGACTTACAGAAAACGTTTGACCTCTGTCATTGCCAACAAAGGGAATATAACAAAGTATTGAGATAAACTTTTGTTATTGACCAAATACTTATTTTCCACCATAATGTGCAAATAAATTATTTAAAAATCAGACAATGTGATTTTATGGATTTTTTTTTCTCATTATGTTTCTCATAGTTGATGAACATTACAGGCCTCTCTCATCTTTTTAAGTGGGAGAACTTGCACAATTGGAGGCTGACGAGATACTTTTTTGCCCCACTGTGTACCTACACACACACGGCATGTACCTATACACACTGTATATACCTAGACTCACACTGTATACCTATGCACAATGAATATATGCAGACACACACTGTGTATACCTATACACACACTCTGTATATAGCTACACACTGTTTATACCTAAACACACACACGCTGTATATACCTATGCACACTGTATATACATAGACACACACTGTATATAGCTACACACTGTAAATATCTACACACACAGTTACTCAGGTCCCCCTTGCCTATACTTACCTCCTCACATCTTCTCTCTATTCAGCAGTGAGGCAGTGGGGGAAGGGCAGGGCACAGAGATTGTGCAGGCTATGAGTATCTTACAAATGCCTCTGTACTGGAGCATAGTATAATTGTCAGTACTACACTGACATGCAGCTTGTGTGATACAGCCTTTGACTGTATACTTTTTTTCCCCACTGTATGTACGTGTATGTATAAATAGTCTAAACCAGCAAATCACACACACTGTATGTTTTAAGTGGAAATATTTAAATATTTTAATACTATTCCTACATATGGGCATTAGATACAAACACCAATACATGAGTTATTTTATTCCACACATCCTGTAGAAAAATGTTTAGATATTTCTTGTGTTTATTCTAATGCCCATATGTAGTAATAGTATGCAAATATATTTGTGCATCATATGTGCATCAGATAAACACAAAAAATATCTAAAAATGTTTCTACAGGATGTGATGAGTAACTTTGTTACTTCTAAGGTCACCCATATTACTTATAAAGGACTCATGTGTGGTTTTTGATTGGACCCTAGCTTATGTTGGCTCCAGCAGAGGAACTGAAATATTAACAACTATGGGAAGAGGATCAGACCAAGAGTCCTGCCTAAAAACACAAAAACACAAGGTAATTTTGTCTTACAATGGCTAGGTGCAGCGGGCTAAACCAACACAAAGTGGAGGGTCCATTCTGATTGTTGCTAAGAAGCCCCTCAACATACTCAGAGTACGGCCCGCTATGTACTATGATCAATGTCACTGACAATTATTAGACAGTTATATTACAATGAAATTATACTACATTTGTTATTAGAATTTGTTAACCATTTTAGCAGGCGAGTATAAAATACTGTAACTAGTAAGTAGCTAATTATACCAAGTTGCATGTGATCCATATTCCAAAACATATGTATAGACATAAGCTTAACAGTATTGCTTAAGAAAACAGTGAAATTCTCAACGAACGCCATCATTTTACTCCACTTGTGTCCCCCAATGAATTTATCTAAATTGACGTCTTGTGCTACATGTAAATTTGCCCACCTGTTGCAGCACAGACCCATCAGTCACACATCATAAGTTAAACAGCAACAGATGGGCTCAACTACAGCCAATTATACTGCTTCCTAGTCCTGTATGTAAATGATAGTGTTCATTATTTGATGTCATTTTCTCACCGACAACATTTTTGGAACAAATAGTTAAGAAAAGGATATCATATGTTGTCCATTTACCACTGCCAAAACTGTAATACAATAACAGACATGGTAGCATATCATGAATTATTAATAATAATGATAAAAGATAAAATGTGATTGGCTCTTCATATATGATTTATAAAATACAATTGAGCAAAATAGTGTGTTATATTTATAGTTACGCGATCTATCTATGTACGGGAAGCGACAGCTAATTGTGTCATCCCTGTTGGTGGATCGCACATTGTATAGTAGGCATATTTATTTATCTGTCTCAGTCTACAGATCTGTTTCAAGTGTTATTCTCTAGGTGTCAGAAAGGTTAGCCACAGTATGCCATGTCCGCTATAGCATGGGTTCAATTGTTCTAAAACTGTTATATGTTTATATTGCCTCAGATGTCTTATAAAACCACAGTTACAAATAGTACATTTTGCTTTGCTTTATATGCAGGATATAATATAAGCCACTGTATATACTGAAAAAAATACATTCACTCACTGTAAAATCAAAATAAAAACAGCTGTAAAATAGATTTTTAAAAAAACATCCGTAATTCCAATTTTTTTTTAAACAATGTATGTACTTACAGCTTTTTTTCCGTAGACTTTAATATAACAGAATATGCTTGTAGGGGTATTACAGTTATGAAAAATGTATCCCCTGTTCACAGGATAGGGGATAAGAGTCTGATGACAGTGGGCTCAGCCCCCACCTTCTGAGACAAACTGGTCTGCTCAGCCAATCATTCAGATGTTCATTGACAAACTTCAGACTGGCCTGTTCATGTGCTTGAGCAGGGGTACCTTGCAGATGTTGCAGGATTTCAGTCCTTCACTGCATACTGTTCTACCAATTGTTTTCCTGGTGACTTTGGTCCCAGCTGCCTTGAGATCATTGACAAGATCCTCCCATGTAGTTCTGGACTGATTCCTCACTGTTCTCATGATCATTAAAACTCCACTAGGTCCACAGTCAATATGTCATGCAACATGGTTCATTAATCCACAGTACAGTGGATTTATTTTTGGCATTGTTGCCATGCAGTGCTGGGTTCTTTGACCAAGGGCAATCGCTGCATTGAGTTTCCATAACATGTGAAATATGTATTGTACCAAGATCCAGTTTGTGATTTAACTAAAAATTGTACATAAGGCTATTTTAAATCAATAAAACATCTTCATAGTTTGGGGGGAAAAAAAACTCTACTATGTGAGATTTTGCATGGATTCTTGTCTCTGACATCCTTGGACAGCTGGAGAGTTTGGAATCTAATTGATTGATTGCTTCTATGGACAGGTGTCTTTAATACAGATAACAAGCTGCCATTAGGAACATTATCCCCTAGAGGATGCCGGGCATACAGGCACACCCTGGGCGCCTGGGACTTATTGCACCAGGACGTACCTGTATGCCCTGAGTCCTGTTATGACGTGAGTGCAGGAGCTGCGTTCGCATCGTAGACCGCGGGACCCGGCTGCTATCAGCTAATGTCCGTCATTAACCCCTCAGATGCCGTGATCAATATTGATCACGGCATTTGCAGCTATGCGGCAGGGGCGCGGGGATCAGATCAGCTAAGATGGTGGCCGGAGGTCTCCTTACTTGCCTCCTGCTGTCATCCTGTGGTCTTTGTCTCTTGTATGCCATCAAGCAGAACAGAGAAGTAGATCACAGATAATACTGATCAGTGAAATGCATATGTATAGCACAGATCAGTATCTGCAAGCTAATGATTGCAATATCTAGTCCCTTGTGGGAACAGAAAAAGTGTAAAAAAAAAAAAAGTTTTTAAAAATAAAATAAAAAAATATAAAAAACTTCCCCTCTTTTCCCCAAAGAAGAAAACAAAAACAAAAAAAAACATACTTGGTATCGCCGCTTGCGGAAATTTCCAATCTATAAAAATATTTTGTTACTGATCCGGTACGGTGAATGGCATAAACAAAAAAAAAAATCAAAACAAGAACAGCAGCAATAAAAACTACAGATCAAGGTGCAAAAAAATTTGCCCTCACATCCCCGTATATGAAACATTAAAAAGTTATAAGGGTCAGAAGAGGACAATTTTAAATATACTGATTTTGTTCAATAAAGTTTGACTTCCCATAAAAGTAGTACAATATTAGAAAAACTATATAAATTGGGTATTATTTCAATCGCAATGAACTACAGTGCTTCTCTGTATACTGGGATAATGCAATAAACCTCCACCTTTTTTAGCACTAATTTTTTGTGTGCTGCTGGTCTCTTGATCAGAATAAAAAGAAGATATTTTAACCATAAAGTGCTCTGCCTAAAAAAAAAAAAAAAAAAAAAAAAAGTTGCAAAATTAGTTGCCAGAAAGTTAAACTACTTCTATTTAAAAACTTAAAGGGGTACACCGGCGCTTAGACATCTTATCCCCTATCCAAAGGATAGGGGATAAGATGCCTGGTCGCGGGGGTCCCGCCATTGGGGACCCCCATGATCTTGCACGCCGCACCCCGTTAAAATCAGTCCCCTGAGCGTGTTCGCTCCGGGTCTGATTACTGTCGATCACAGGGCCAAGCATTGTGATGTCACGGCTCCGCCCCGTGTGACATTATGCTCCGCCCCCTCAATGCAAGCCTATGGGAGGGGGCGTGACAGCTGTCACGTCCCCTCCCATAGACTTGCATTGAGGGGGCGGGGAGTGACGTCACATGGGGCGGAGTCGTGACGTCACGATCTCACGTCACCGTGATCGGGAGCCGAAGCCTCCAGCGTTTCCGGAAGCCGCAACAGGTGGGTCCTGCAGCCATCATGAGACACAAAGCCAAATCCTTGCTCTTGATGCCATTTACTAAGCCATACTTTGAACTCCTTAACCCCTTAAGGACGCAGGACGTAAATGTACGTCCTGGTGAGGTGGTACTTAACGCACCAGGACGGTACATTTACGTCCTGTGCATAACCGTGTCATGCGCGGCTGATCCCGGCTGCTGATCACAGCCAGGGACCCGCCGGCAATGGCCGACGCCCGTGATCTCGCGGGCGTCCGCCATTAACCCCTCAGGTGCCGGGATCAATACAGATCCCGGCATCTGCGGCAGTGCGCGATTTGAATGAATGATCGGATCGCCCGCAGCGCTGCTGCGGGGAGCTGATCATTCATAACGCCGCACGGAGGTCCCCTCTCCTTTCTCCGTCCGGCTCCCGGCGTCTCCTGCTCTGGTCTGTGATCGAGCAGACCAGAGCAGAAGATAACCGATAACACTGATCTGTTCTATGTCCTATACATAGAACAGATCAGTATTAGCAATCATGGTATTGCTATGAATAGTCCCCTATGGGGACTATTCAAGTGTAAAAAAAAATGTAAAAAATGTAAAAGTAAAAAAAAAGTGAAAAATCCCCTCCCCCAATAAAAAAGTAAAACGTCCGTTTTTTCCTATTTTACCCCCAAAAAGCATAAAAAATATTTTTTTATAGACATATTTGGTATTGCCGCGTGCGTAACTGTCCGAGCTATTAAAATTAAATGTTAATGATCCCGTACAGTGAACGGCGTGAACGAAAAAAATTAAAAAAGTCCAAAATTCCTACTTTTTTAATACATTTTATTAAAAAAAAATTATAAAAAATGTATTAAAAGTTTTTTATATGCAAATGTGGTATCAAAAAAAAGTACAGATCATGGCGCAAAAAGTGAGCCCCCATACCGCCGCTTATACGGAAAAATGAAAAAGTTAGAGGTCATCAAAATAAAGGGAGTATAAACGTACTAATTTGGTTAAAAAGTTTGTGATTTTTTTTAAGCGCAACAATAATAGAAAAATATGTAATAATGGGTATCATTTTAATCGTATTGACCCTCAGAATAAAGAACACATGTCATTTTTACCATAAATTGTACGGCGTGAAAACGAAACCTTCCAAAATTAGCAAAATTGCGTTTTTCGTTTTAATTTCCCCACAAAAATAGTGTTTTTTGGTTGCGCCATACATTTTATGATATAATGAGTTATGTCATTACAAAGGAAAACTGGTCGCGCAAAAAACAAGCCCTCACACTAGTCTGTGGATGAAAATATAAAAGAGTTATGATTTTTAGAAGGCGAGGAGGAAAAAATGAAAACGTAAAAATTAAATTGTCTGAGTCCTTAAGGCCAAAATGGGCTGAGTCCTTAAGGGGTTAATGCGCCTCTGCCTATCATTCTGAACGTTATGCACAGGCAGGACTTCAGAAAATGAAACAGTGGATGCAAAATCCCTGATATGTTCCTGACATGGACAGAGGTGGCAGCAGAGAGCACTGTGGTCAGACAGAAAAGAACAATTCAACTTCCTCTGTAGTATACAGCATCTGATAAGTACTGACAGGATTAAGATTTTTAAATAGAAGTAATTTACAAATCTGTTTAACTTTCTGGCACCAGTTGATTTAAAAAAAAAAAAAAAAAATCCTCCGGAGTACCCCTTTAGGTAAAATGTAAATTAATTAATTACTAACTAATTTTTGGGTTGTTATTCTGTGTCCCACTGTTCAAATAAACCTACTGTTAAAAGTATAGACTGATGTCCTATAGATTTCCATGTCAGTCTGCAAACATACAAAATCATCAGGCGATCAAATATTTTTTTCTTCACTGTATGATATTTAAATGTATCATTGTATTATAAGACTGCATTTGATTATATGTCTTGAATATCTTTTTTATACAGCAAATATTTGCAGAAAAACCATCCGGTTGTCTGATACATGTGAACTAGGACACCTACCACTTAACACATCAGATATCACATTTACAAGGTGTTTGTAACACAATCTGTGGTAAAAGCATCTATGATAAAAGCATAGTTTTCACAGACCACTAAATATTATACTGGAGGACAACACAAGGACACTGGTAACTGGTCACGCTTGATAGAGCATAACATACCCTATTCCTAGTCCTTAAAGTATTCTCATTATTGTTCCTGGGATTAGAACTACTAATATGTCGCTTTGCTGACCTATATGGGTCATCTATGGTTAAGCACAATTCACTGTATTTAATACATACATTTTATATGCTGTTATTTTGTATGAGGCCTATATTTTAGAAACCATTGTTCATCCCACAGCCATTCTGTTCTAGTTTGATGAATCGGCATACTTGAGCTATACATATAGAATTATGACCTTCATTTTGCTTGCTCATCTTTCAAGTTGAGTCATTCATTTTCTGTAGATGTGAAATATTATGACAATATTTGGTCGTTTGTAATATTTTTACTATGATCTTTACAGGTGAACCTTTTATATAATTGATCAAACCGGTAAAAATCTATTGTATGCTAAATCCTGACTTATAAAAAGAAACAATTTTCTGCATAATTATATGTTTATAAATTTGACAGAAATATATAGAAAAAAGTACATCTCTGATACTTCATAAGAGGGTAACTATGTATATTAGATTAAGGAGTTTATTATTCCCCTATCCTCTATGCACTTTAGACATTCAGAGATTAGTTCGTGACTGGTTTACCCTCCTGTATGTAACCTTCTACTATTTATAAAATTTGGCTGGACCATTGTATCAATAAAAGCATTTTATGCCTTTGGACTCAACCCCATTCCTTGTAGTGTGTAAGCTCTCACGAGCAGGGTCCTCACTCCTGTTTGAATATTTAGTGTGTAATATTGTAATGTCTGATACTTGTCTTTGTACCCCAACATTTTAATATGCTGTGGAATCTGTTGGTGCTATATAAATAAAATATTATTTATTTATGTATTATTAGTGTTGCTCGCGAATATTCGCAATTCGAATATTATTCGCGAATATCGCATATTCGCGAATTCGCGAATTTCGCGAATATAGCGCTATATATTCGTAATTACGAATATTCGTGTTTTTTTTTTGGTTTTTTTCTTCACAGTACACATCACAGTGATCACCCCTCTCTGCTTCCAGCTTGTGTGGTGTAAAGAAGGCTCTAATACTACTGTGTGAGACTGGCGTGCGAAAAATTCAAATATGCGAAAATTAGCATATGCTAATTTTCGCATATGCGGATTTTCATATATGTTAATTTTCGCATACGCGAATCTTCGCGTATGCGAAAATAAAACGAGAATATAACGAATATGCGAATATTCGCGAATATATACGAATATTCGTCCATATATTCGCGAATATTCGCGAATTCGAATATGGCCTATGCCGCTCAACACTATGTATTATTTATTATTATTATAGTCTCTTCCTATTAATGACCAAAACAATTACATACAAGATGTAAAGTAATGGGGAAAATGTGCTAAGATCCCAGTGCTGATCCCTGCACAGTAAATATATTCTCCAATATGTCTTATAATAACTTATTGTTACTGTCTTCTTTTGTAAGTAAAGTGTATCTAGTGATAGAGATACAGTATCTCACATAAGTGAGTGCACCACTCACATTTTTGTACCTTAATTGTACCTTTTCATGTGACAACACTGAACAAATGACACTCTGCTACCATGTAAAGTAGTGAGTACACAGCCTGTTTAACAGTGTTTATTGTTGTGTCCCCTCAAAATAACTCAACACACAACCATTAATGTCTAAACCTCAGCAACAAAAGTGAGTACACCCCTAAGTGGAAATGTTCAAATTGGGCCCAAATTGTCAAAATGTTGTATAGCCACCTTATTTTCCAGCATTTTCTTAAACCTCTGGGCATGGAGTTCACCAGAGCTTCACCAGGACCTTCACAGGTCTCCTCCATGACGACATCACAGAGCACAGAGCTAGTGGATGTTAGAGGCATTGTGCCCCTCAGATGATCAATAAGGTTTAAGTCTAGAGACATGCGTGGCCAGTCCATCTTCTTTACCCTCAGCCTCGCCTCTTTAGCACAGTAATGGTAATCTTCGAGGTGTGTTTGGAGTGGTTATCATGTTAAAATCCATGTTGGCATTCATGATTCTCTCAATGAACTGACTGTAGCGCTCCAAGGCCAACAGCACTTATGCAGTTCCCAGACCATAACAATCCCATCACTATGTTTCACTGTAGGCCAGACACACTTGCCTTTGTACTCATCTCCTGGTTGCTGCCACACGTGCTGGACACAATCTGAACCAAATAAGTTTTCCTTGGTCTCATCGGACCACAGGACATGGTTTCAGTAATCCATGTCCTTAGTCTGCTTGTCTTAAGCAATCTGTTTGTGGGCTTTCTTGTGCATTATCTTCAGAGGATGTTTCCTTCTGGGACAACAGCCATGTAGACCCATTTGATACAATGTGTGGCGTATCATCTGAACACTGACAGACTGACCCTCCCCACCCTATTTATCCTCTGCAGCAATGCTAGCAGGACTCAGGTGTCTATTTCCCAAAGACAACCTTTGCATATGATGCTAAACATGTGCACCCAACTTGTTTGGTCGACCATGGCAAGGCCTGTTCTAAGTGGAACCTGTCCTGTGAAACCACTGTATGGGCATGCTGAATCTAATTTTAAGGGTCTTGACAATCTTCTTATAGCCTAGTCCATCTTTATGTAGAGCAACAGTTCTTTTTTTTAGATTCTAGAGAGTTCTTTGTCATGAGGTGCTATGTTGAACTTCCAGTATTAGAGAGTGTGAGAACGATAACACCAAATTTAAGACACCGGCTCCCCATTTATACCATAGACCTTGTAACACTAATGAGTCACATGACACCGGAAAGGAAAAAATGGCTATTTGTTCCAAATTTTGACCTTTCCACTTAGTGATGTACCTGTTTGATTGCAAGGTTTAGACATTAATGACTGTGTGTTGAGTTATATTGAGGGGACACAATATTAAACACTGTTATACAGGCTGTGCACTCGCTACTTTACATTGTAGCAGAGTGTAATTTCTTCAGGGTTGTCACATGAAAAGATATAATAAAATATTTACTAAAATGTGAGTAGACTCATGAATGTGATATACTATATATACTTTATCAGGTATATAGGCAGATATTGCTATTTTTGTACCCCAGAGAGTTGACACTAGCAGGAGGGAAGAGCAAGGGATAATATTACTATAGATCAATACATACTTGTGTTTTGGTCAAAAATAGCAACAACAAAAAATATCAGCAATAAAAAAATGTTTCTGAGGAAATATAGGATTTTAGGGTAGTCATCCAAATAATTTGCTGTATTACATGGATGGGCATATCTGTCAGATCATAAGCATCATAAGCAACACTCACAGAAGGGAGAACACAACTGTAAAAATATGTCATGGTTATATAACGTATACTAGTCTACAAAATGTTCTCTGAAGCTACAAAAAATAAGAAAGAAATTGCCTTACCCGAGTCCCAGCTGTCTGCAAACCACCTCAGCATCTGCATCATCCCACTGGTCATCACATATTGTGCCCCATTGGCCCAAATGATAGACTTCTATCCTTCCTTCAAAAGGTGAGCTACCACCAACCAGTCGAGCGGGTATGAAAGAGTCTGTGGCTAAAACAAATTTACACAAAATAAGTTTATAGTTTCCGGAATAAGATATGTTTAATAACTTTCTCAGTCACAGTAGTTTCAGTCAGAACAAGCTCATTGCTTTCTTATCTGAGACATTCTTCTGCCTTTAACTCTAATGAGCAGTAATATGGGCTCCCCCTTTTCACATCAGCGGTGTGGCTGATTTTTAGGTCATGCAAAGGTTATTTATTTTGCAGGATAATCCCTTTAAAGGGGTATTCCAGGACTTTTTATATTTGACTATGCTACTGGGGCTGTAAAGTTAGTGTTGTTCATAATATAGTGTCGGTACCTGTGTGTGACGGTTTTCTCACAATTCTTCTGTGATTTTTACTCCAATATTTATTTTTACCAGCATAAAAAATGACTGTTGTCTCAGATTTTTCCCAGGTTGCAATGCGACCGAGACCTGACTCATTAGTCTGCTGATGACAGGGAGCCTGTCTGCTTCAATGGGTGGAGGGATCGCTTGGTGGAAGAGAGATCAATCTGCAACTAATGCAACAGCTGTAGGCACCCTGATTGAAAACCACAGGTCTTTTGAATGGATGCAGCTCATTTATGTTTCAATGGGTGGGGTGGCTGATGTGTGGAAGGGAGGAAAATGGAATTGGGGGATTTGTAGTCAAAAAGAGAAAAGTCAAACAGGAAATAACAGTTCACAAAAAGCCACAGTGTTATGGTAATCTCACAACATAGCCATTTAGCCCCAAGACAAGCGCAGATCCTTCCTAAGCATGTGCATTACTGCCTGCCAGGTACGTACTAAAATCACCTTATGGTGGATAACCTCTTTATGTTTGTGTTTGTATCGTTTAACAGTATCGTTTAACCAAGTGTGAGTTATTGTAAGCTTTAAGTTTATATGCCTCTATGTAAGAAATAAGAAATGTTGTTTGCAGGAAAAAAATATATCTGTGATAATCCAGCTGGTTGTCACCCCCTTACTGGTTCACATACAAAGTGATAGGGAAATCCTCCAGCTATAATCGCGTACCACATCCTTGTCAATCCTGTTACCTTTTAACGGAACAAAGACTTATAGCAGGCAGACGTGAGAGGTGCACAGCAGGGAGTTACAGGGGCACTCCTTGTAATGATTACATTTGATTCTACAAAAGACACAACATCAGGCTTTAAGGATGAGAACCCTTTAGTCTTCTTTGATATGTTACTTAATGGTACAAACCTGCCGCTCTGGTTTTAGCGTACAAATCTTGAATTATAAATGAGATCGCTGTGGAAGCCCTTGTAATGGACACAGCTGCATTCCCCTCTCTAAGCCTAATTGATCTGTTTGATGCACAGGAAAGTCACCTACTGGGACACAATGCCTTTCTTTTCCTCAGCCTTTTGACAGGGTTGTGTCATCTTTTTTGACTGTTTAGCTACATTGTATATTTAAACGTAATAACTTGAAAAAGGCTTTTAAAAACTTAGCAATGACAAAAAAGATAAATGTACCCAACATAAAGCGCCAATAAAAGCCTTTTCATGATAGCAAGATACAAAGTATTATGTATAATTAAAAGGGATGTCTAGAAATAAAAGTATAAATGTTTTCTTTTAAACACAATACTACATCTGTCTACAGTTTGTATGTGATATGGCAGCACAGTCCCATTCATGTCATTGGAATTAAGCTGCAGTACCATACATGGCCCATGGTCAAGTACAGTGGGGATCAAAAGTTTCATCAAATTTTGGATGCTAACTTGATGCCATCTGTGAAAAAGCTGAAGTTAAAGAGAGGATGGCTTATAGAAATGGATAATGATCCTAAACACACCTCGAAATCCACGGGGATTACATCAAGAGGGGTAAACTGAAGGTTTTGCCATGGCCTTCACAATCTCCTGAACTCAACATAATTGAAAATCTATGGATAGACCTTGAAAGAGCAGTGCGTGACAGACAGCCCAGAAATTTCAAAGAACTGGAAGACTTTTGTAAGGAAGAATGGGCAAAGATACCTCAAACAAGAATTGAAAGACTCTTGGCTGGCTACAAAAAGTGTTTACAAGCTGTGATGCTTACCAAAGGTGGCAGTACAAGATATTAACTCTGCAGGGTGCCCAAACTTTTGCAGACGCCATTTTTTGTTTTCTGTTATTTTGAAAGTGTAAATGATGGAAATAAAATCTAACTTTTGTTGACATATTATAAGAATGTCTAATCTGTAATTTGATGCCTTTTGGAGATTTTTCCATCTTTCCTTGGCTTCTTTATGCAGATTAATACAAATTTTTACCTGGGGTGCCCAAACTTTTGATCCCCACTGTATGTTGTAGTTTCTGGAAGAAGGCAGCCATGTTATTTAAATCCTGGACAACCCTATTAATGAAGTACCATACTTATTATAATAATATAAGGTTAATTTCTAAAGTTTGTTACCTACTAATTCAAGCATATTAAGGCCACAGTGGCCATATGTAAGGAGGACGAAGGCTTGGTTTATACATAGCATTTTGGTCAGTATTTTTAGCTGAAGCGGGAGTAGGTTTAATGCACAGACAAAGGTGTAATTCTTTCCATTATAGGGCCACATACTGATAAAATACTACTTACTGTGACTGAAAAAGGATGGTAACAAATTCATGATAAATTCAACAGTCTAACCCCTATCTAGGGCTATCTTTATCAGTAAGGTTGTAGGTATGTAGTTTTGTCTACCACAATAACAGAGAGATATAGTTGGCACTACCCCAGGCTCTGTTCTCAGGTCACACTAGGACACATCAACACTCTGCCCAAATCATCTGATGCTCAGCCAAACAACAAAGTGTTTCTTTATTCAAAGTATATTAGTATTGAAAATGATGCAGCACCTACCCATCGGAGTTTATGGAAGGCACCCTAATCGACACCCCCCCCCCCCTCCCCCATGTAAAATTGCTGAAATAAGCCCAAAGGTTGAGTGCCATTTCACTACTATCATTTTCCCTACTACAATACACAGAGTAGCTACCTTATCACAACTTGCATTGCTGAAAGGATCCAAAAGTACCACTTTGAATGGTCCCAGACTAATAACACAAAAAAGCTTATATAAGGCTCCCTCACTCCCTCCTAACCCCCAGTATTGGTGCCCGGTCTCCACTGAACTTCCCTTTCTTGCAGTTGCAGATGTGGCATAGTAGTGTTGCTCAGCCAATGACTGGCATCAGCGATGTCCCGCCTCAGCCAGTGATTCGCTGAGTGGTGCTACTACATCACATCATAAGCTTTCTTTGTGTTAATAGGCAGTCTGGGCCCTTTGGTTAAAAAAAAAATATTCTTGGGACAACTCCTTCATCAGAGGTAAAGGACTCCCCTAGGCTGGAGCATTGTGGATCACACAATGATTTGGCCTCCTGTATGTACATGAGCTGAAAACATACCAAGAGTGAAACCTGTGTAGCTGAAGGCAATGAGGCACACACTTCCCCTTTAAAAGGTAGCAGTGGGCCTCAATGCGCAGGTTGAACTATTAGGCCCCTTTCATACTGACATTGTGGCCCATTGGCAAACGCCTGTGAGGAACTTTTTTTTTTTTGGGCCTTAATGGATGTTATTTTTGAGGGGGCACAACGAGCAACAACAGGTCCCGACAAATCCCATTTAGTATTATGGGTTCCTTTGAACGTTCCACGATGTATTTTTCCTCTAGCTATTCTCCCCAGATTTCCTGATGGATGTCACACTGCCGTGTCACAACGGCAGTGTGAAAGAAGCCTTAGTATGTTATCAACCGGTGTCATTTCTCATAATAAAAAGATATTGGACAAAAAGACCATTTCTCAATGGAGGAATTGACATAACAATAAGGGTCTATCTGAAGAGCCAGAAGTGTCCCATGGCTAGAACTATTAAATTGGCAGTAGGTAAACCATTCTTGTACAGGGCTTCTCTGTTATTATTATCCACCCCTGGTGTACACATATTTTCACTTGAGCCCAGAGATGAGTAAAAAGATAATGTTCAATTTTAACAAGTGTAGAATTAAGACTAGCCTGCTGTGCTGAGCAGGTGCCAAAAGAGACCCCTGCAGGTGAACAATTCTGCACTCTTCAATCTTGGATTAAAGCACAACTTCATCCAAAACCTAGCAATTAGAGAGGAGCGAACTTCCAGTAATTTGATTCTCCTAGTAATTCGATTCTCCCAGTCTCCTAGGACTATATCCACCTTTTCCACCTGGATTCATAAAATGTGCACCAGAATCCTCAAATTCATGTCTATTAAATACAACAGTGAGACAGCTTAACAATGTAAACAGCTCATTTATTTCATGGTATTCTGATTTGCTATGTTTTTCACATTGTACATTGCATCTGAACCCACCTATCCATGGCTGTTTTTAAATAGCAGGTTACTACCTTAGATCATTGCGTAGGGCTATGCCTAGACCTCATATTAAACAGGTTTACTATTTAGTGTAAGGGTCCACCTGAGTGAGGTGACCTTATCATTGTAGATGGGCTCACACCATTCAAATGGAAACTGACCAGAGGTTAGTCCATGCTACCCTACTGGAATAGGTTCATAGCACTCCCCATACTAATGTCCATGTTACTTTTCTTATGTCTGCCCATTGCACCATTATTTTGAAAAAGTAATTAAAAGAATTATGCAAATTAGAGTGTTCGGTGCACTTAAGCTACTAAGTGCACTGCTAAGTTTGTCAGTCAGCTCCTGTAAGGACACACTCTCATTGCTCTGAGAGGGTCTAGGTACGGTCTTTGGCGCCCGCAATTTGGGCTTACTTTCTGGAACTTGAGCAGGACTTGGCACTTTACTGTACACAGAAGATGATGAACTTGACTCTGCTGTACACAAAAGATGATCTTTGCTGTTGAGGCTCCTCCTCCTTGGGTACGTTGATGGAGGCTTTAGGAGCAGACCATTTTGGCCTCAAATTGAAGGGGTCTGATTCCCAATCAGTTGACGGGAAATACTTGAAGGGAAGCTGTGTTGGGGCAGTTGGTCTTGTGACCACAGCAGCCCATTCTCCATGCAGGCTCTTGACGGGGGTGTACTCCACAATTTCACCCACCTCCAAGGAGTAGAACTTTTTATGAAGATATGGCCTCTGTACTGCTCGCCGGTTTACGAGGATGGTTTGCCCTGTGTGGCAATCTAGGAGTGTCCCATAACCTCTGACCTTGTCGAAGTCGGCCACAGTGGCTCTTCGTCGTTCTAGAGGCTCCTCCCCTTCTCGGGGATGATCCCATTTGCGTATGTACAATGCCTCCTTTTCTTTGGTATTTTCTTGATACTGCACTTTTTCTTCATAAGGCAAATGCACGTACTTATGGGCATACAGTTCTTTGTGTCAGGCCTTTACCTTTTCCATCAATTCGGCCAGGTCGGCTTCTTGACGGGCCCTTTCTCCTTCTGCAGCTGGAATTTGTGGGAGTGGCTTCCCAGGTATTGGCTGAAGTACCTTGTGCATATATTTGATCAGCTCCGGCTCATCTCCAAACACCCACTGCGGCAATTTCGGTGAGCACGGTCGTGCACTTGGAAAATCAGATAGAGGAACTTTAGCTTCAGGGCTGGAGGAGGAAGAATAGGCCGCCTCTGGTGGGGTAGTCACTGCAGACTCCTCCGATGGGATCTCGGCCCACGAGCCCCAAGTTCTGTGGTGAGGGGACAACCTCAACGGCGATGCACCTCCAGGTGTCCCTGCGCTCTCCGCTGGAGGTGTGTCTGGCCAATCGTTGTCATCATCTGGCAGTGAAGGAAGATTGCAGGCCCCCTCTTTGTCTAATGACAACCTCTGCAGACGGTCAGCAAGTTCTTGAAAAAGTCGGCCTGCGTCTGCCACGACTTTTCGTTGTTCCGGCGCCCTTTTGCCATCTTCACCACGTGGAGCGCTGCTCTCCGCCATGTCTGTACTCTCCGGCTCTTTGTGCAGACTGAAGAGGTTGCTGTGCATGATGTCTTTTATAGTGGGCTTCCCCAAAATGGCAGCCGGCAGGAAGGACGTCATCGGTGCAGCCCCAACTTCCGGTCCCTCCAGAGATGACTCCTGTATCTCCAAGTTCCCTTTCGGCTGTGATACAGCAACTTGGCAGCCACGCCCAGGGGCGGGGCACGGCGCAGCACGGGCCTTCTTCGCGCACTTTTACGGCAGCAGTTCAGCTTCGCCTGTGCTGACCGGACCAGAGGATCGCAGCATGAACTCATTGCGCAGTTTACACATCTTAGTTGCAGATGAATTTTCGCCTCCCCCCTTACTTTTCTCGTGGCCCCCTTGTATGGTGCACCATGGACATCGCTCCCGTACACAACAACACGGTTTACAGCACATGAATAAAGTTCGTTGCTTGGGGGGGGGAGTACACTTTCACTAGTGGCAACAGTAGTAGGCACACACCCGAATCCTGTTCGTGGAATGCCAAAAAGGCTTTGTGGTAGCCCTTGGGGGGTATAGTATAGTTGGAGTGTTGCTTCAGAATATAAGGGGTTAATTTAACCCCTGTCACTCGTGACGCCAGGGTGAGGGTTAATACGCTGAGGTAAATCTCCGCCCTATCGCCACCCTTCCCAGGAATGATAGGTGCGTGTTTAAATGAATGAAGGTCCACAATGGAGATGAACTTGAACTTGCATAAACTTTACTGAAGTACTTGCGGTACATCCAATTAACAGCAACAGTCTTAGTAATACAGTCTCTATATTGACCATTGACTTATCCAAAGAGTTATTAGATTTAGGATTTTTGCAGAGATCCGTCCGGATTTAGGGGAATATTTAGGTCCAGTGATCTTGCTGAGGTAAAAGGGATTGAAGTAACTCACAGTTTTGAGAGATGACCGTTGTCGCAAGGCTTAGGCCTGGTTACAGCTGTGCAGATCCGTCCTCATCAACAGCCTACGAGGAAAGAGAGCGAGTAATGGCTGCCGCTCCCTTATATGGGCAGGGCAGGTAAATTTTACCAAATAAAAATTCCATAAATTTCAATGCAGCAGAATCCCACTGCTGTCAATGGGATTCCACTGTACAGTTAACACTATGGAATTTCAGCGGCTGAGTTCTGAAAAAATGATTCATGAAGTCATTCTTTCGGCAGAATTCAAGTGGAATTCATTGCCATCTATGCAGATGACAATGTCCGCACAGTCCTAGCAGACCAAGATATATATATATTAACCCTTTCCTGCCACAGGACGTATGCATACAATTGATGTATTGCCGTACATCAAAAAAGCTGGTGGTTACTCTACAGTTGCGACTTGGTATTGTCATCTCTACAGGATACCTGAGCGCCTTTTCTACTCCTCTTCCCCGCAATCTACAGGGTACCTGCTGGTTCTCCCTCGGACCTTCTGGGCTGCATAGGATCCAAGTTTCACACTATACCCCTATATGGGGCTACATGCGTATTTTATATACTCTCAAGGTGAGCGGCAAATTCATAGAGCCTGCTACTCCCCTTTATAGGGGATCTTCTTCTCCGGTTTTGGGGTAATGCACGAGGCGCCGTCCTCTGGTCTTTTATTTTTCTACTTCTACACACCTTTTCTAATAAAGCCCTGTATTCTCACCATAATCATACTGACCCATAGAATAAAGATAACATAATTTTTACGGCACAGTGAACGTCATAAAAAAAAATCGCCAGAAATGTTTTAATTTTTCACAATATATGGGAGTTTTTCACAAAAAAATGCTGCGTGTATTAACAAAGATTTACTACTAATATATAATATTACAAGTACGATATACAATGCAATATGTCACACAAAAAATAAGCCCAGAATGTCCTTGCTCAGTAAAAGTATTTCAAAGAGACACATGCCAAATGTAAAAAATTGGGTTTGGTCATTTAGTAAAATAATCTGGCGCTGCCCTTAAATAAATTGACACATATAGAGTGTACATTCTGATTATGTGGACACTATGGGGAGAATTTATAAAGGTCTGAACCTTAACATCAGCAACAATCAGGGTTGTTGAAAGGATTTTTGCCACCCTAGGCGAAAGCTAATTTTGCCACCCCTTGACCCTGCCCATTGGCTCCGCCCTTTGGCACGTCCCACCTTACTACTGGGTTGACACACTGTAATAAACCTCCTCCTCATGTAATCACCTTACTACTGGGGTGACACACTGTAACAAACCTCCTCCTCATGTAATCATCTTACTTCTACTGGGAAGACACACTGTAACAAACTTCCTCCTCATGTAATCACCTTACTAGGGTGACACACTGTAACAAACCCACTCCATACGTAATCTACTTACTACTGGGGTGACACACTGTAACAAACCCCATCCTCATGTAATCGCCTTACTACTGGGGTGACACACTGTAACAAACCTCCTCCTCATGTAATCACCTTACTTCTACTGGAATGACACACTGTAACAAACCTCCTCCTCATGTAATCAGCTTACTAGGGTGACACACTGTAACAAACCTCCACCTCATGTAATCACGTAACTTCTACTGGGATGACACACTGTAACAAACCTCCTCCTCATGTAATCACTTTACTAGGTTGACACACTGTAACAAACCTCCTCATGTAATCACCTTACTTCTACTGGGATGACACACTGTAACAAACCTCCTCCTCATGTAATCACCTTACTAGGGTGACACACTGTAACAAACCTCTACCTCATGTAATCACCTTACTTCTACTGGGATGACACACTGTAACAAACCTCCTCCTCATGTAATCACTTTACTAGGGTGACACACTGTAACAAACCCACTCCTTATGTAATCTACTTACTACTGGGGTGACACACTGTAACAAACCTCCTCCTTATGTAATCACCTTACTAGGGTGACACACTGTAACAAACCCACTCCTTATGTAATCTACTTACTACTGGGGTGACACACTGTAACAAACCTCCTCCTTATGTAATCACCTTACTAGGGTGACACACTGTAACAAACCCACTCCATACGTAATCTACTTACTACTGGGGTGACACACTGTAACAAACCCCATCCTCATGTAATCGCCTTACTACTGGGGTGACACACTGTAACAAACCTCCTCCTCATGTAATCACCTTACTTCTACTGGAATGACACACTGTAACAAACCTCCTCCTCATGTAATCAGCTTACTAGGGTGACACACTGTAACAAACCTCCACCTCATGTAATCACGTAACTTCTACTGGGATGACACACTGTAACAAACCTCCTCCTCATGTAATCACTTTACTAGGTTGACACACTGTAACAAACCTCCTCATGTAATCACCTTACTTCTACTGGGATGACACACTGTAACAAACCTCCTCCTCATGTAATCACCTTACTAGGGTGACACACTGTAACAAACCTCTACCTCATGTAATCACCTTACTTCTACTGGGATGACACACTGTAACAAACCTCCTCCTCATGTAATCACTTTACTAGGGTGACACACTGTAACAAACCCACTCCTTATGTAATCTACTTACTACTGGGGTGACACACTGTAACAAACCTCCTCCTTATGTAATCACCTTACTAGGGTGACACACTGTAACAAACCCACTCCTTATGTAATCTACTTACTACTGGGGTGACACACTGTAACAAACCTCCTCCTCATGTAATCACCCTATTACTGGGATGACACACTGTAATAAACCTCCTCCTCATGTAATCTCCTTACTACTGGGATGACACACTGTAATAAACCTCCTCCTCATGTAAATACCTTACTACTGGGATGACACACTGTAACAAACCTCCTCCTCATGTAATCTCCTTACTACTAAGATGACACACTGTAATAAACCTCCTCCTCATGTAATTACCTTACTACTGGGGTGACACGTGGTGCTGGCTTGGCAGGTGCTTCGGGTGAGTGGGGGCTTCGGATGCTAGCTGGCTACTAACTTTCTTGCAGCATGCAGAGCGGAGCCCCCAACAAGAGGGCGCTTTAGGCGGCTGCCTACTTTGCCTATAGGCAGAACCGGCCCTGGCAACAATTCACAATATTTTATGCAAACTCTCTGGTTTGTGACATACTTTGATGCCATTTGGCCAATCTGTGCTGCGCCAACTAGTAGGAATGGCTTTGCATGATTGGTTGTGGACCCAGGGTAAGGGGGCATAGCCGTCCCTGCTTTCAGGTGTAAATTGCAATCAAAATCTACAAGAGCATCTGGATCCAGTGGATTCTTACAATGGAGTGGGTTGACTTTCACATGCCAGTCTTAGTAAATTCCCTACTATACTGTATGTCTAGTAGTTGTATGTCAGTGTTAGTTTTGTCACAGTGTGGCATTTTTTACTCTTTGCATTAAACTGACCAAAGAAGCTGAGTGCAAGTGCTCTGTGTCATACATTGCAGCAGATGTTGAAAGGTGGGTTGCAATCAGCCTTTCATATCTCAGTCTAACATGCAATCTGTGAGCTCAACTCAACTGCACTTAGGGTTTTGTAGCATATACACAGTTGCACATACTAGGCACATTTAAACATTTAAAAAAATATCACCATGAACAATATGAATATACATATATATATTTTTTTTTAATCAAAGGCTCTCTATGATAACTTGAACATACCCTATTAGAGTTTTAATCATATAAGCATATAATAAACATAATGAAATTAATAGATTTTGTAAATATATATATATATATATATATATATATATATATATATAACAAGAATAATGTCTCAATTAAATATGTTTACAAATTCTTTATAGTATTTAAAAGGCTTCAATACTATTATCTTTAGATCGTCTGATAGACTCAATAAATGTGTAGTAAACATTAGAATTGCAAAAGATACTAAATCACAGTCCACAATGAATAGGGATTATGTGCTATATGTTTATTTACCGTGCGCAAAACTACATGTAATCGCAGCTGCTAAATCCTGGGGACACGTTCCACCCTTCCAGATGTTTTTTTCACAAAGAAGTATATTTTCTTCATCACCGCGGCAACGTACATCACTATAAAAAGATGGAATTACCCCAGATAATGCTATCTTCTTTGCTTCTCCTTTATTGCTATGAAAGACAAAAGAAAAGAAAAAAAGAAAAACCGTGACATGTAGTTCCTTTTTTTTTTTTTTTATGTGTTTAATAATGCATGTGAACTGTGAGAAATTATACTATTTAGGACTAAATACAGACACAACAATCCAAATGGGATGTCTTATCAGAGGATAGATGTCTGTTTATGTCTGGAAACATATCAAATACATTGTTTTTACTTATATGTTTATATTTTTGTATAATATTATATATTTGTACTCCTCTTGTTTGCCTTGGTATCAACAATCATTCTTGTGTTAGATTGTACCGTAACTGCTAGTCTAGATTAACATGAATACGAATGGAAGTCATGTACAGTGGTCCCTCAACATACGATGGTAATCCGTTCCAAATGGACCATCGTTTGTTGAAACCATCACATGTTGAGGGATCCGTTCAATGTAATGTATAGGACAGTGGTCTACAACCTGCGGACCTCCAGATGTTGCAAAACTACAACACCCAGCATGCCCGGACAGCCAACGGCTGTCCGGGCATGCTGGGTGTTGTAGTTTTGCAACATCTGGAGGTCAGCAGGTTGTAGACCACTGTTAGAGGAGGTTGTACTCACCTGTCCCCGCCGCTCCGGACCCGTCACCGCTCGTCACCGCTGCCCGGGATGTCGCCGTCCATCACTGTCGCTGCGACCCCGAGGAGTCCCTGATGCTCCAGTAAGACCTCTTCTTCCCCGGCATCCGCGCTCTCCGTCGCCGCCATCACGTCGCTACGCACGCCGCTCCTATTGGATGACGGGATCGGCGTGATGACGTCGATGGAGAGCGCCAACGATGCAGAGGATCCCGAAGAGGACGCGCCGGAGCCCTGAGGACAGGTAAGTGATCGTCAGCGGACCACACGGGGCCCCGTAAACGGCTATACGGCGGCAGCTGAAGCAGTCAGCGCTGCCGGATAGCCGTTTATGCGATGGCCCCGACATACAAAAGCATCATATGTTGATGTTGCCTTCAACATGCTATGGCCTCTGAGAAGCCATCGCATGTTGAAATCATCGTATGTCGGGGCCATCGTAGGTCGGGGGGTCACTGTATTATAAACAGGGCCACATGAGTAGGGCTGGGCTGCATAGATGATGATTTTAATACAATGTTTAATATCCAATGTGCCTCCAGCTGTTGCAAAACTACAACTCCCTCCCTGCATCCAGCTATTACTGAAAGTATCATACTATATATATGATGTGATATCATGACTGGCATTCTGCCCAAGCCGGCTAGTGTTACTATTACTATGCAGCAGGGACAGAGCTGTAGAAGCTATATGCTGGTTGAGCTTCATGCATTAAGACATAGTTATAAATCAACCAATGAACTGCACATTTTCTTAACAGTCTCATTCTATCTGTAAAGTGGGTTCTCTAAAAGGGTCACTGCAAGTAGGAGGAAAAGCAAAAAGTCAGTGTGTGGTTTATAGCCAATTCTTTACATAGACTTGCTATATTTATTGATGTAAAGCTGCTATTCTCCAGGGCTAGGTTTTCTGTCTGGCTTTGGCCCAAAGGTCTGGATCAGTTTTATTCATAGGCTGAGCATATAAGGCTTTGTTCACATCTGCATTGGAGGATCCCGTTCAGGGTTTCTGACACAGACAAACGCAGCACAACTGTCTGTTGTACAATGTACACAGATGGATCCTGACAGGTCCCATTGACTTTAGTGAGGTTACTGTCTCATGTCTGAGTTTTTTTAAGCAGGATTTAGCAGCAAAATTTCAGCTTGTAGCATTTTTTCTCCACTCAGGTCCTACTATTTAACCCCTTAAGGACAAGGCCCATTTGGACCTTAAGAACCATGCCAATTTTATTTTTGTGTGACCAATTGTACTTTGCAATGACAGCTCTCATTTTACCATAAAATGTATAGCGAATCCCAAAAAATATTTTTTTTAAACGAGGAAATTTTAATGAAAACTACAATTTAGCAAATGTTGGAGGGTTTCGTTTTCACACTGTACAAGTTACGGTAAAATTGACAAAACGATTAAAATTATACCATCTTTACATACTTTTCTATTATTGCAATGCTTTTAAAAAATATTAAACTTTTTGTACAAAATTTGTACCACCTATAACTTTAAAATTTTTCCATTTAAGCCGCAGTATGAGGGCTACATTTTTGCACCGTGATCTGTACTTTTTATTGACACCAAATTTGCATATTCAAAACTTTTAAATCACTTCCCCGTGTCGTGGGCAGTGCGATCATCCATTTAAACATGCACATTGCCACAGATGCCGTGATCACTGCATCTGAGGGGTTAATGGCAGACATCAGCACGATCGCTGATGTCTGCCATTACCTGCAGGTCCCTTGCTGCTGATAACAGCCAGGACCTGCAGTGCATGAAGCGAACACCGCTCCGATGCTCAGTGTCATGTACAGGATGGAAATGTATGTCCTGGTGCACAAAGTACCTTCACTCCAGGACGTACATTTACGTCCGTGATCGTTAAGGGGTTAAACAGATGCAACGAAGCTCCAAAAATGGAGCATCAATACAGAGGTGAACATGGCCTAAGCAAAGTTTATACTTTGAAGATTTGTCATAAGAGAAAAACAGTTCATTTCAGAATGTAAGCAGGGCTCAAGTCCTGCAGGAATGTGTGAGAACTGAGTTCCTGCACTTTTTCCACAGCAGGAACACCGTTCCCATTAGCAGGACCAGCCCTTGAGTGGAAATCTTGAGTAAGTTCTCGCCCTTTTTTTCCCCTGACATGACCCCCGAATGTAGGACTGTTTTTATATACAGTTTACTTTTAGAATGTCCGCCAGAAAAAATTCTGCAGATACCAGGACCGCTCAAAAATCTGCCCAATGCATTTCCGAGTGGATTCCGCAGAAAGAATTGAAATGTCAATTATTTCTGCAGAGACTGGAACCAGAATTTGCATGACAGATGTTTCCGTCTTGGAAACTCTACCGTGTGCATGATGTGGCAGAATTCTATCGAAAACAATGGGACTTTGCTGCAACAGAAGTTCGGAGGTAAATTTTTCTGTCGGATTCCAGTTGGAAATTCTGCCATGTGAACATGTGAGCAAAAGTGTATTGTAACATGTCACCAAGGTCACCAGTATTGTCTCCTTATTCTGGGACTAAATAATAATATTATGAATTCGTTGTTAAAGTAGACATTGCTTTTGACTCCGAAGTGACTTAGCGTTTTAAATGTGTGACTATACCGAATGGATACATGTCAGAAGAATAGATGGTAGGGTGTAAGAAAATGTATTTTAAAGCAATGGACACCTTTAAACATTTTTGTTTGTTTCCTGATTGCAAGTTAAAGAACATTTCTGAATAGACTTGTTCAAATGCTTTTTCTGGCTATCTGCCTTCCAGAGTATGAGGAAGAATTTAGCCAGAGAGCTTTTGTCTGTTTTTGATGGCTGTCTGACCTCTTCCTCCCTTCTCTTAGTGTGACAGATGAAGGGCCAGAAGTTGTACATAGCAGAGAAGAGTGTGGAGAGATGGAAAAGCATACGTACAGGGCAGCTTAAACAAGCTGTAGATAGGGAAGAAACAACATAAAGGCAGTTTACTATCGGAGAATTACATGGGCTGAGTACAAGATTAGAGATAAAGCAAAGCCCAAAGACCTCACCTCCAGCATGTATTACACAAAAAAATTAAGACTAAAAATTAGGGGGTCTGCAAATGGATGAAGGATTTGCAGGCTCGAACTTAGTGCCACATTTTTAACTCACTAACATTTAAAAATCATTTTTTCCATGTCAAATGTGTCCATAGCCTAAGGAAGTATGGAATTAAATATGAAACTTGAGCTGCACATCCAACACCTGAGGCACACATTCTGAATAAATATAGTTGTGGTCTTATTAACTTCTTCTGTAGAACTTCTCCCAGATGAGCTCACGATTTAGATAAGAACATGAATTGTCATCTTCCATCTACTTGAGAAAAATTCTATTCTGCCATTTTAGTTACTGCATGTTCCTGTGAAGGCTTTTTGACAACTAGTACAACTACAATTACAGGTCCCTTTTGGGCTGAGACGTCTGTAACAACTGCATAGACAAGTTGTAAGAGGGATCAAGTGTAAATTCAGCCTTAGAGGACTGTATCCTCTTGTAAACACTGTAATTGCCTGTCACTGCGAGCCATGCTGGAGATTTTACTGCGCAAGCGCGGGATCTCCCTGCATATAGCAAAACAGGTTATGCATATTTATGAGGGGGAGTTGTTACTGCACCAGCCAGGTGGGCAATGGCAGTGGACTTAGAAACAAGGAAAAGTTCCCAGTACACAAAACAGATTTATTTATATATTATTATTTTTGTAACAAGGAAGATAGTCCGGCACAGAACTATAGTATGCAGGTAAAAACTCAGAACTTTATTTCAGCATAACGCAGTACACAGAAGCCTGACGCGTTTCGCACCGGAGTGCTTAGTCGTAGGTAACAGGTAACCACAATGAACGTCTTAAAATACACAAGATAGCGGTCACATGACCACACACATCACAGTAAAATTGTTCACATACAAGACATGGTGCTGGAGTATCGGATTGGGAAACACCCATTTTTTTAGTGCAAGTTCACACCTGGGTGCGCCCAAAACGTTTGTTGTTATAATAGAGTTACTCTAAAAAAACGTGTAAACATTTACATCATAGATTCATAACTTATTTTGGAAAAAGCCAGGTAAAAACACTCATCTGCAAGAACAGTAACTTGAATATCATATTTTTCGTTTTTTATTTATTTATTTTTAATTATTAATTTGTATATGTATCATTCTCAGTTAAGTTAATAGTACATTTAAACATGACTATCTATTGGGGTCTAAGGGCAAGTGAGAGCTAAATCTAATCTTTTATTTAATCCGAGGGGATGCCTCGTACCAAGGAGGAATATCCAATATGCCTCCCTGTTGTAAAGCTTATTCCTAAGGTCTCCCCCCCTCGGACCCAAAGTAACCCTTTCTACCCCAGATACCCGTAGACCCGTCACATCTCCTCCATGTTGTGAGATGTGATGGGTCTACGGGTATCTGGGGTAGAAAGGGAATCTGGGGTAGAAATAGAAACTCTATTATAACAACAAACGTTTTGGGCGCACCCAGGTGTGAACTTGCACAAAAAAAATGGTTGTTTCCCAATCCGATACTCCAGCACCATGTCTTGTATGTGAACGATTTTACTATGATGTGTGTGGTCATGTGACCGCTATCTTGTGTATTTTAAGACGTTCATTGTGGTTACCTGTTACCTACGACTAAGCACTCCGGTGCGAAACGCGTCAGGCTTCTGTGTACTGCGTTATGCTGAAATAAAGTTCTGAGTTTTTACCTGCATACTATAGTTCTGTGCCGGACTATCTTCCTTGTTGCAAATTGTGTGAGCCGGAGGCGGTACCGGCGTGTCCGCAGCATGGACTTAGGAGCAGCTGCGGGTGTGGTGAGCGGTAATCCATTGTTGTGCATTATTATTTTTGTATATATCTCTCCAGAACAGTGCAGTGTATAAGAAAAAAAATATATAATGACCATTGTGATCAACATCAGACACACTATTAGTCATTACAGTAGGTTAGTGTAAGCAAACCTGCTGTCAGTTTCCCCGTTTCCCTTTAAATGGATTACTTGGTAATGCTTTTGTATGTTATAACAGTGCAGGTGTATATATGTGTGTGTGTTGCTCTGTTGCACTGTAAATGTGCTTACTACAGAACAGTAGGCAGCGATGCAGCCACTCAAGTCACAAGAGAAGGTGCCAGTGCTGACATAAGCCCACCTGGCACTAGCAGAAGGACATGCAGGGTAATTGATGTTTTTGCACTTTAAAAATATCCCTGGATTATTCTTATTGAGGTTTTACTAGATATATTTTCTGGCGTCCCGGGGAAAAATTTCCTTTCCCCATCCAAGAGTATTCTGCCACTTACCTTTGGGGACTTTTCTTGCTGTGTTTGTTCTGTGCTTTTATGTGATTTTATTCATGGTTTGTTTTTATGTGCGATTTTCAATAAAGAACTTGTGTGTTTAATATTATCTAAGTCTACCTTGTTTTTGTAGGAGCATGTCTTTATGTTGGTAGCATAGAGTTATTTTTGGCGTTGGCTTTGTAGGATTAAAATTGCTACAGAACAGTAGGCAGTGATGCAGCCATTCAAGTCACAAGAGAAGGTGCCAGTGCTGACATAAGCCCACCTGGCACTAGCAGAAGGACATGCAGGGTAATCTGATGTGCCACTAAGTGGCAGGAGCCTTTAAATGCTTGACCTTGGTTTAGACAATAAAGGCATTGGGGGAGAGGCAAAGTTGACCAGTTGCCCACAGCAACCAATCAGATCGCTTCTTTCATTTTTCAGAGGCCTTGTTAAGAATGTAAGAAGCAGACTGATTGGTCGCTATGGGCAACTGGTCAACTTTGCCTCTCCACAGGTTTTGATAAATGCCCCCCATTGTGTGTAGACAGCTTTGCAAGGTATCAGTGGAAGGTGCTGTTGACCTGTGTAGAAAGACGTAGGCCTGGGCTTGAACAGTAAGACACTAGTTTACAATTTTGCAGGAGAGGAAGTGGAATGGAGGCTGCATAGCACTGGGGGACTAACAACTAGGAGACATGATGGGGGACTAACAACTAGGAAACATGATGTACAAGATGGTTACCTCGTCAGTGAAAAAGGAGTTTCCACAGGAGAAGCAGTTGAGTTGTTCTGACAAGTGGGGCCTGGTCATTGCAGGGCTGACAGTGAGCAAGTGAAGTGACCACTACTATTATCCTGAGGCTAGAGATGGACTGGCTCTGAAAATGGGTGGCCTGTAGTGTTCTGTGTTGGCTGCCTCTGAAACAGTCTAGGCTGAGCGGACTATGAGACTCTACAAAGTTTGCTTGGGCTGTGGGGACATAGTTAGACTGTTATGCATAAATTGTAGAGGGTGAGCAGTAATGTACTTAAAGGGGTACTCCACAGCCCCACCATTCGGAACATTTTGTTCCGAAAGCTGGGTGTGGGCTGCGGGGGTCGTGACATCTTGCATTAAGGGGGCGTGGCATGACATCATGAGGGGAGTAGCCTTTACGTTACGACCCCTGCAGCCCACACCCAGCGTTCGGAACAAAATGTTCCGAATGCAGGGCAGTGGAGTACCCCTTTAAACCTGGGAAAAGTTGTAGTAGGGCCCTGTTTGGGGCTTAGAGGAAAATTCCTTTTCCTGGAGGGTTGGTAGATAGCTACAGTGGGAGTTTGTTGTCTTGTAGTCCTTAGAATGGCCTGGAAATTTAGGCCTGAAGCATGGCTTAGATGGCATAGCCAAAGAAAGACAAATACTTAGCTAGCAAAGGGTCATAGGTGTCCAATGCTTATTTTGGGTTTGGGGAGCAGATCCAAATTTCTAAAAAAGTAAATGCTGCCTTTAATAAAAAGGTGTCAGAAGACAAAGTGCATTACAGGGTCTCCAAATAAGGATATTTTTAACTGCAGCTAAAGAACAGTATCTACAGACAAGTCTGAGTGCCCATGATGATCCCCCTATGCTCCACCAGAAGAAAAACAAATGGCATGTGAGCATAAGACTTTGTACATTTCTACATGCCAAGTACACCCCTTCATGGTAACGTTATTACCTAAAGACAGTCTGACAGTGACCCATTTCAGAAGGATAAGGTGGCCTGCTACATGCAATAAGTGTTTAGGAATGGATTGAGGAAGACAACCAATGGTTCAATGTGTTGACTTGGCCTCCAAATTCCCCAGATCTCAATCTCATTGAGCCTATGTGGGTTGACCTAGAAAAACAAGTCCAATCGATTTAGGCCCCAACTAGCAACTTACAGGACTTAGTGGATCTGTAGCTAAGATCTTGGTCCCAGATACCTAAAAACTCCTTCAGAGGTCAGAGATGGAGTCCATGCCTAGATAGGTGATGATTCATTGTAAAGTCATTGTAAGCCATACTTTGAATAAGAAGTACGTTTATAGAGTGAAGTTATAGATGTAATTTCTAATGAGTTATTTAAGTCATAAATCACAAATAAACTAAACAATGATGATGAACCAAGTTCTTGTTAAGAAGACTTACCCAAGTTCAAGCTGACGACATATGACGGATGCATCATTATCATCCCACTGGCTGCTGCAGATCGTTCCCCAGGCACCATTCACATAGACTTCTACAATACTTCCCTCTGACTCACTTTTCTGGCTCCCCCGCAGACGCACTGACCCTGTTAATTGTTGAAAATGCATTTAGATGATGTACTAGAGCTACACAAATGGCATCCTGCTGTGTTTAGAGATATATTTATTCCCCAGATATTGACACTCTGCTTGAGGGCAAATAGTTTTTTTGTACCACAATTACCTTGAAGGGGAAAGCTATAAATTGTAAGGTCATGAAAAGTGTTTGAGAAGGAATGTTAGCCGTCCTCATGCTGAGATAGATAATCCTGAGCACGTAAAATTTATATAGCCTTAATCTGAGCTGCATCGTCAAGATACAGACTAGATTACTGCTTTTTTAGACTGATAATATGAAGTAGTTTTATGAGCAACCAATTAAAATTATCTCATTTAAAGTTGCATAAAAAATTGGACATAACAACTAATTTAATCCTGAATATATGTTACAATTCCCCTGCAATGTCACTATTATAGTGGTTTATCAGGAATATGCACATTTTGAATCAATAACTTATCCAAAAATGCCCTCGGAAATCTGGCAATGCTTCAATAGGATGTTTTTAAAATGTTAGTAAAATTCTAAAATTGGAATAAAACACATGATATGAAAACGTAATAGTTATTCTTATAATAAACGGTTATAGATAGCAAAAGTTCATTTTATATCAATACATCAATAAGGAATGCATGAAGCTTGTAAAATGTATCTCTTCTTTTTGATTATAACACCCTGAGGAGGAACAGAATAGGATTCTATTAAAGCCAATATTTTCCATGAAATAATAGCTCACTGAACTTGTGCACAAAGTATTTCTGTCATTTAAAAAAAATGTTTAAAATGTCATAGAGACTTGTCAAAGGATTTTATCAGCCAGTCTTTCCGGCTGGCGGAGATGGGCGCCATAGACTTATTATGGAACCAACCATCTGCTTCTACCATCTCATACTAATGGTCATTGGGGATTTTAACACCTAGGCTTCGACGGATCAAAACTTTTGACAAGTCTCTGGGACATGTCAAAACTTTTTTCATATGAAAGGGACACTGGAACAATAAAAAAAAAAGTAAAGCTCAACATTTTTCTATATTATTCAGTTTATATCTTTTTATCACTCTCTCCTCCATTCATCACCCATGCACTGTAAAATACAGTATACATTGCCAAAAGTATGTGGACTTGGGCATTCTTATAGACTTACCATAATATTATTGTTTTGTATCTTGGGTAAGCTATTATTGTGTGCATGTCCTCATTTTATTTGGAAAAAGGTAAGGTGAAAAAGTCCGGCTCCCATGGGAGTAAAAAATATATTTTTATGAATTAATATTAAAATCCAAAAAACACAAATGGATTAAAAGTACATATGCACAGAAGAAACCACCTCCGGCGCGTTTCGACTTAACAAGTCTTCTCTATGACTAAGACTTGTTAAGTCGAAACGCGTCGGAGGTGGTTTCTTCTGTGCATATGTACTTTTAATCCATTTGTGTTTTTTGGATTTTAATATGGATTAATAAAAATATATTTTTTACTCCCATGGGAGCCGGACTTTTTCACCCTACCTTTTTCTGATGAGTCCACCTGGAGACACGGCTCCAGTGTTTAGCCCGGAGCTTCCAATCTGAGATGTACTGAGAGGAACGATATCTGTCTATGTGGATTTATGGGTGAGCTCATATATCTATCTTTCTTTGACCTCATTTTATTTGCCGGTGTACCTCCATGCGCTCAAGTTTCCTCCTTAATAAGTGAATATAGATTGTGATTCCCACTAGGGATAGATCGCTGATAGATCACAAGGGATAGAGACTGACTTATGACAAGCTCTGTACAGTTGTTGTGAAATATGTTGCTGCAAAATCAATAGTAAATTATTAAAGGGGTCGTCCGGTAAAATGTAATATTTTGATATTGGTTCCTGCCTAATAAAATTACAAACACTTCATCTCAGCTTCCTCCGCTCCTTCATAGCTCCTATATAAGGGCACCTAGTCCGTGGCCAGTGACTCTGGTTTCCCCCAGAGCTGCAGAGCATAGAGTCTTCAGCTGGAGGAACTGACAGGGCCAATCACTGGTTGGTTGAGCAGCGCTGTGATGTCACATCTACAGCTCTGGTCGTCTCCAGGAAGCAGACCGTCAGCTGAGACTGAGACGGAGATGGCGCCCTGATACTTGAGCTATGAAGGAGTGGAGGAAGATGAGTTTAGGTGTTTTTTATTTTATTTTACTGGGCAGGCTGGGGACAATATCAAAATAATACATTTTACTGGACAACCCTTTTAAGCTTTTTAAAATAACTATAAAAGTATTCTTTTATCTAAAGAAGCACTTTACAGTCTTCTGAACAAAGTCAGACATTATAGAGCAGCAAGCAGGCTAAAACTGACCCACCAGGGAACTAGTAAATCACCCTGTGGGTTCTTGAGAAAGGGGTGGGCCCCTGTTTCCTCAATAGTCCCTAGACGACCAGGCATACAGACATCAACCCCTTCTCTGCTCTAGACCCAGGGATGTTCCTGTTAACCCATTAAGAACACTTGCTAATTGCTGCTAATGACTTGGTACCATACATAAATATTTAATGGCTGCACTTATGAATTGCTCAGTTTAGAGGGAAGATTGCTGAAAGGGGTTGAAAAAAAAAACCCCCAAAAATTATTTTACAATCCTGCATAACCCCTTTAGGTCTCTAACTGTATCCCTTAGCATGAGCAGTACACAGCACAGTGCATTTGTTACACAATATATACAGATATGCAGCAGGGTACAGCATCTCAGGTAAACTGTATATTCATGTAACTGGGTAGTTTATTTAACAGACTACACATTTCATTAGTGTATATATATATATATATATATATATATATATATATATATATATATATATATATGCACACACTGGCTAAGGTGACAACAAGGCACAGCAGCAGGCCAGCTAGTATTCCTCTTCTTAGTCCATGCACCCTCCCTGTCACTATGCCCCAAAATACCCCCATTCTGGGTTACCATCAGGGTGGTGCTATTGGTACTGCTTTATGTGGAACTGACACAAGTCTAGCAAAATGGCGCCTATGACCATCGTTTCAGACTGCTGATGTCTGCCGTCTCCTGCCGGGCTCCTTCTGCCCTCTTCCTCACAGTGAAGTGGCATGTATCTACATCTGTATGAGGAGGTGGAGTGATCTTTATAGCAGGCCACAGCAGCAGGAGTTCATCCTGAGTGTCTGCGCTGTAAGGCCAATGCCATCATAGTACAGCAAGTCAAACCATAAGAAAGGACAATCTTTGGCATGTTTTTAGGTAGGAAGAATTTCCCCTACCTTTCACCTGGAGGCCCCAATGCTCTTTTACAGAGCCAATACAACTTTCTGTCACCCCCCTCCCCTCAAAAGCACCGACCATTGTCCTTCCTACCGGTGACACCCACAGTACTACCACTTTCACTTTCTACCCCTACTAATAAAGTCCCTGCTATATTTTATCATCTAGGTCTTCATCCCCACCTCACAGATCTCCTAGCACCCCCACCTAGCATCTTCCACCGGCATCTGCCCCCACCCCCCCAACTATTAAAGAGCATCTCACAGAGTCATAGCATCTTCTGCACCCCTGCCCACACCGAGCACTATCTTCTACAGTACCCTCTCCACCTCTTGTGCCTTCCCTCCCCTTTTAAGTCTTATCTTTCATGCTCATCCTCAAAGAGCCCTGGCACCTTCTCACCATGAATGCCACCTTTGGGATTTTCACCTATTAGGAGGATGGGGTTCATTAACCCATGTCCATTTAATTCCCACATACCCATTCTTTATTTATTTCAGTGGCAATGTGGTCACATGCACAAGCACCCACATTTCCATTGAACTATATAGAGGATCCAGCATTTGGAAATTGATCTGGACATTCCAGTTAATCCCAAAGGTATTCAGTAGGGTTGAGGTCAGGGTTGTATCCAGGCCAGTAATGTTTTTCTACATGGAACTTAGTCACTTTATGAGTCTCAGTGCTTATACAAAAAGGTCTAAAGGTATATTAAATCAAACTTTCCAGAACCTCTAGCTATAACCTTTTCGAATGAATATGTAGTATTTATTTTATTCAGGATAAATTTAACACTAGATGGTTATCATGGTCTCCGTCCTTTCATTGTAGAGATATTTAGATTAACAGTGATTTTTCTACTGAGAGGATACTTACACAAAGACATAATGTTACAAGTGGCACATTGACACTCCATCATTAGAGTTATACCTTATCATATAATCATCTTTTTCTATAAGTATTGTCTTGGCATTTGCACATTTCATTATGTATCAGATACATAAGGATAAAAAAGAAAATTTATAACCTTATTGGTTCGCACGTATATTACTATGTATGTTATGTCGGCGATGTTATATTTCCTTTATTTTTAAAAAAATTTTCTGTTTTCCTTTTGGTTTGGTTAAACAACTGCCTATCTTATATGTAAGATTGAGTCAAAAATCAAGTCTACTTATATGCCGTAAACAACTGTTAGCTGTGTTTGTCTTCATACGATAATAAGTTGACTGCCTCGTCTGTCCTTTACACATGTTTATGTTTTTCTACTATAGTAAAAATTCTATAAAAAAACTATTGAAAGTAAAGGTATATTAAATTACATGGTCATTCAGTAACATTATATGGATATGAGTCTGTCTTTACTCTTAGCTTAGGGCAAGCTAACATTTTGTTACATAATTTGGGATGTTCTATTATCAATTATGTATTATGGAAGTCAGAAAGATAGAAACAATATCAACCCCCTTTCCAGGAATTTACTCTACCAAATATCATAAATATTATGCCATCAGTATGACAAATTTTAAGATTAACTTTTCAGCTTGGCAATAAAAGAGAAACATGTACAGCTTGGACTACCAATAAAGTGTAAAGAATAGACCCTATCATCAAGTTCATTGCATTTACTTCACTGTACTAAAAAGGTTCATATTTTAACATCAAGCTGAACATCTAACAACAGACTTCATGGAGTAATTTTTCCCACAGCAGCCAATCACAGCTCAGCTAACAAGCTCTAGTAAAGTGAAAGCTGAGCTGTGATTGGTTGCTGTAGGAAAATCACTCAATTTTTTCTCTCAACCAGTTTGATAAATCTGGGCCATTATCTTTCCTTATTTGGTTTTATGCACACATGCAACATTACTCCCAATTAAAATCTACCTCCAAACCAGTCATTTCTATAGCACTGGCACCAGCCAAACTGACATATTTTGTATGTGTAATCTATATATATTTAAAACTCAATGTGTGTGTATGTATGTGTGTGTGTGGGTGCGTGTATATGTGTGTGTATGTTTGTGTGTGTGTGTGGGTGCGTGTACATGTGTGTGTATGTTCCAGCATCACGTCCAAACTGCTAAAGATATTAACATGAAACTTGGCACACATGTTACTTATATGTCAACAACAAACATAGGATAGGTGATTTAACCCTTACTCACCCCAATTTGCCAGGGTTTGGGTTTTTGTTTAAAGTCCCATACAAGTCTTTGGGAAATGCATGTTCCCACATAACTTCCGTACAGCTGGAGATATTTCAAAAATACCTGGTACACATATTACGGTCGGGATAGGAGGTAGGGATATGAGGTAGGGATATGAGGTCAGGATATGAGGACGGGATATGAGGTTGAGATATGGGGTCACGATATGGGGACGAGATATGGGGTCGGAATATGGGGACGAGATATGGGGTCGGGATATGGGGACGGGATATGAGGACAGGATATGAGGTCGGGATATGAGGACGGGCTATGAGGACTGGATATGAGAACTGGATATGAGGACAGGATATGAGGACGGGATATGAGGACGGGATATGAGGACGGCATATGAGGACTGGATATCAGGACTGGATATGAGGACGGGATATGAGAACAATATTTGAGGACTGGATATGAGGACGAGATAGGAGGACTGGATATGAGGACGGGATATGAGGACGGGATATAAGGACTGGATATGAGGCCGGGATATGAGGACAGGACATGAGTACGGGATATGAGGACGGGATATGAGGTCGGAATATGAGGAGGGGATTTGGGGTCAGGATTTTGGGAGGGGATATGAGGACAAAAGCTTCCTCCTTTGTTGCTTTTCCCCCACAAGGATAAGGTAGGAAAAACCGGACAGTGCCGGGTACTCAGCTAGTATGAGATAAACATTAAGTAATTAAAAATAAAAATATAACCAATAATACTGCAATACAGTTATCATAAGGGTTAGATACTCGTTTTACACAAGCATTCATCAACATGCTGAGCGACAGTGTGATGCATTGAGCCACGGCATTGGTCGCCTAGGTTCAATGCCTCAAACTGCTGCTCAGTCTATCGCCGGCTGAGGCACGCTATTGCTGCGGCTGGGGATTTGCTGACAGTCATTGTGAAGTACTGACCACGGCCGGACCAGGAAGAAGACGGTAGCGGAAGGGCAGAGACACTGGGTTACCAGGGCAGTGGTGGCAGGGAAGTCCTGTTTAATGTTTTATTTGCAGGCAGCCCAGCATTATGGAAAAAAATTGTTACATGAGACTTTTTCTTTAATTATTTGTTTATGGGATTGCTTTATTGTTTGTGGCATTGTTTCTCTCTCTAACTCCCAACTGTCTAACTGTCAGAATCCAAATCTGTGTTGGTAGTTCCACCACAGAACTTCCATAGTATGAACTGAGCAGCAGAATCCTATTAAGATCAATGGGGTTCTGCTGCAAGCTAAAATTGCCTGGCATTTCCTCATGAAATTTCCTCGTGAAAATTTTGCTCCAAAATTCCATAGTGTGAATGGGTCCTAACTGGTCTAGCAGCACTGTCACTTATTGGGCAAAATACTTGGACAAACCATGTAAGAGCACTACCAATAAAAGTACACTATAATAATAAAAAACTTAAAGGGTTTATCCAGCATAAAAAACAGAGCCAGTTTCTTCAAGAAAATGCACCACATTTGTATGCAGATTGAGTGAGGCTTTGCACCTCAGTTCCATTGAAGTGAATTGAACCTTGAACCAAGCTGTAATACCACACAGATCCTGTGGGCAAGAGTGGTGCTGTTTTTGGAAGAAATTAGCTCTGTTTTTCTTTTCCTGGATAACCCCTTTAATGTGTGAAGCAATCAGCTCAGTTAATTTGTTCAGACAAAATCAATAGTCGAACAGTAGATCTCACTTTGCTTGATCAATTATATGTAGATATTATAGATCTCTAGAACAAAATTATATAGTAAGGCCATGTGAATGAAACTTTTCATCTGTATTTTTTCCAGAAATACAATTCGATTACTTGTTCTTTCAGAAAAAAATAAATACAGAGACCATAAATCCAAGCTAGAAGCCAAAAATACATCAGATTTCTCAGCATCAACTTTTAAAAACTGATTATATATAATAAACTTTTTGTCATTCTAAAGAAACAAACCGATACATTATTGCCACTTAGGGATTTTCTGAATTTCAATAAATCTTAAATTTCATCTCGCTTCCAGTGTTGACAGTAAAAGTAGTATTTGGCAGCTGATCGTGTTTAGACACCCTGGAAATGTTCTCTCATTTAGTATGATAATGTTTTTAAAATTACACTTCTGCAAACAAACAGAAAACATGGTTTACTCTGTTTTCTGTTTTAATTCTCATGGTACGAAAAAATAACTAATTTATCCCAGAAATTAACATATTACAACAAATTTCATATCCATTTGGCCTTTTTAAGTAAGCAGAATCATAATTAATACTAACTACGCAGCTCATTTCCTTACCAGCAAAGAAAACAGGTTTTAAGACCTTGGATTTTAAACTTTGTTTTCTTTAAAAAAAAATTATTTTTTTTTTACTTTTCTCAGATTACTTTTGGAAACGTGTCCAGAGGATACGATTAACTGCAAACATTTTCATTATTACTGGAGTGGATCTAATGAAACTCGGCAGAAAGGAGTTTACAGATTTTGGAGATGAAATATTAAATTCATTATTCCTCCATGTTAGTGTATTCATGTTGTGTTATTTCTCTGCTGGAGGTACATTTGTTAATATATTCAGAGCAAAATGCAGTAAGGATTACTTTTATGAACTTTTGCTTGTTAAATTTACAGTAATGTGAAGGTTTATTGTGTCACTTTCTACTAATACAAACTTGAGACAACATCTTTTGTGTGCACACTGTGACTCTCTAAGCAATCCTCTTACATATAAAAGGCTTATTTTTGCCCATGACTAGTCATTGACCTGTATGGAACGTCTTTATCTTATTTTCCCATCCTAGCATGGTGTTTTAAAAAGAAATCAATATCTCACAGCAGTCAGCACATCTCCTTACTAGGAAAAATATTGAGTGTCAAGCAGTCTGATACAAGCCAGTGGGTTTATGTGTAAAACAATATTAACAAGGTTAACTATAAAATTAACACAATTCTTCTACAAATAAAGGAGAATGACCCAATGATAAGACAAACCAGACAGTCCTGTTGCTCCTCACTCCTACCCAAATCCACTTTTGGAGAGACCACATTTTTTAGGCAGTCTGCCACCAGTACATGGAGAAAGCTAATATGAAGCAGATATTATGTTCAGAGTTGCCAGCTCTCTGATTCTCATTCATACAATTCAATTCTGTTGTGTTGTTCCAGATGGAAGTGAAAACAGACATTCTAGTAGGAAGACGTCCCTGATTTCACTGAAACAACCCTTCCTCTTTTACATTCTTGTCGAGAAGTTAATTCATAATCTGAGCCACTAGAATATGAGCCTGTTCACACTATGGAATTTTGACCTGCTTACAGCAGCCTCCTCCAGGATCGATATTTAACCTGCCACAGACAGTAAGAGCCTTCACATTTACTACAGTGCAGTGGCCCGGACTTTTCCAGGAAATTCCGCTGGAAGATTGAACATGTTCAATCTTACGGAATTCAAGTCCACGTCAAAAGTTCCGTTAAGAAACTTCCAGATTGTGAACAGAGCAGCGAAATCTCATTGAGGTCAAATTTCGTAGTGTGAACGGGCCCTAACAGCATTGTCACCCAATGGACAACCTACTTGGCCAAACCAAAGAAAAGCACTACCAATAGGATGACACAATAGTAAAAATAAAAACCTCTGATTGCTCTGTTTACAATAAAAAGGGTGTGAATAAACCAGGGGACGGCAATCTGAGTTGGTCCCCAGGACAGTGTTTTCCGACTATACCATACCACCCAGTTTCTAAAATTCAGCACAGTGCTCAGATGGATAACCAATAATTGAATTCTCTACTATTGCACATTTAAACACTGATTTCTAGTTTTATTACCTTTACAGGATAACAGCCTCACAATTATCAGAGTTCCAAGTTGAGTGGTTTATATTTCCATATGGCTTCTCTTGCTAGCTTGAACGTTTCATAAATAGTAATGGAGGATACAGTCTTGATATCCCATTGATATGCCTTTGCAGTTAAATTTTATAGTTTATGTATGCATGCATCACGTATGGAGAGAAACACAGGTGAATACAAGGAGAATGCCCACTAGCCCAACCTTGGCAGCTTAAGTTATACAGATTTGTAAATTACTTCTATTACAAAATCTTAATCCTTCCAGTATTTAGCAGCTGCTGTATACTACAGAGTAAGTTGAGTTGTTATTTTCTGTCTGACCACAGTGCTCTCTGCTGACACCTCTGTCTGTATCAGGAACTGTCCAGAGTAGGAACAAATCCCCATAGCAAACCTCACCTGCTCTGGAAAGATCCTGACATGGACAGAGGTGGCAGGAGAGAGCACTGTGGTCAGACTGAAAAGAACAACTCAACTTCCTGTGGAGCATACAGCCCCTGTTAAGTACTGGAAGAATAAAAAAAAATTCTAATAGAAGTAATATACAGATCTGTAACCAGTTGATATGGCACCAGTTGATTTGGAAACAATTGTTTTCCACCGGAGTACCCCTTTAAGTTCTGAGCTCACCACTAGTCTAAAAAGTTGATTTGTCACGAAAATATTTTATAGTTATCTGGGGTTGATACCGTATTTTATCAGTGTTAAAACCAGACAGCTAAATACATTCTCACAATATCCAGAATATGTTAAAGATAGCACCAAAAGTGAGTTATCAAATGCACATGATGACTTTATTGGTCATATCCTAAAGTACTGTAGCTGTGCATATGATGTAATAGTAGACTTTGTCTATTGTACCCCAAACAAAAAGGAGGGTTTTTAATTTAAAATTACTAAAACTCAAATGGCCCAAAAGGTTACACTGACACCCTCACTAACCCTTCTTTCTTAAAGCATATCTTTTATTAAACTTCATAAAAATGAAATAATAAAGTAAATGGTTAATCACAAGTAGTATATTAATAATACTCCCCAAACATAATAAGGGAGCAGTATACATTGGGGTTATAAATCATATAGTGATATTGTGCCATGGCGTCTCCCATTTAACACATAAAGGCTTTATATTTGGGCAGTATTTTTAATACACTATGTGTACTTCACCTTTCACTTTATTATTACATTTTTATGGGGTTTAATAAAAGTTATGTTTTAAAAGGAAGGGTGAGTAAGTGATTATGAGGTAAAGCAGTGCCACGTTTCAGGTAAGTATACCATTCCTCAGGCTTGGGGCAAGGGAGAAACCAGTGTGAATAGGAAGTATGTGCCCTGCCAATAGATACTCAAGAAGTGTGGCGACCAGAGAGCCACATCAGGCATAGCTGTCATCACAGCACTACTTATGCACAGCTACAAATGCACAGCTACAAAAAATGAAAAAAGGCAGGTAAGGCACAGTGAAGGATTTATAATCCTAAATGGGAGCACAGGCTCCAGGGGTCCGACTCAAGATCCCACCATGGTGAAGAAAAAACAAGGAAGAAGCGGCACTCCAGGGATTCAATCCAAGAAAATTGATTTATTCACCCATCAGTGAGATGGGTGATATTCTGGATTTATATTAGTGTGGAATTGAGGCAAGCCATGAAAGTCTGGCACCCTACTGATTTTATCAAAAAGGAGCTGTGCTGCCTGGTGTAAGAGTTGACCTAAAATCTTACAAGAGATAGTTCATAGTAACAAAGAGAGATGGATCCAGCTCGTGCAGATAAAAAGATTTTAATCCATAAGACAAGGAGGATACAAGTAACACGTTTCAAGCGCTGAATGCGCTCTTACTTGAAACGCGTTACTTGTATCCTCCTTGTCTTATGGATTAAAATCTTTTTATCTGCACGAGCTGGATCCATCTCTCTTTGTTCCTTTGATTAGCTGGTGCCGTCCAGCACCTGGATCCGTGCTCTGCTGTCCGAGGCGGGGTGAGCTGGTCTTCATCTTACCTATAGTTCATAGTAGTTAGGGGTCTTTACTAGCAGAAGTAGACTATGTATGTGTCAGACTCCTCCAGACAAGTCAAGGGTTTAAGGTTTACAGACCCATAGAGAGAGATAATAATGTTTTTTCATATATAGTAGAGTCTCTCAATAGCGGACACTCACAGGGAATTAAAAAAAAAGTGTCCGACAGAGTGTAATTACCTATAAAACATATTACAGTAGAATCTCCCAGTGACGTTTAATCTCCCCTTATCCTCACTCCCCCCCCCCCCCATCATTTCATCCACCCTTTATACCCTGTGCCACCTTATGGCTTGTGCCAGATGATCCCCCCCTTACCCTCTGTGCCACATAATTTCCCCTTGATCCCCCATGTGCCACTTCATTACCCCTTTATTACCCTCTGTGTAAATTCATCACCCCCCTCTTTATGAAATGGCAAAGGGGGATAAAGGGGGAATGAAATAGCATGGGGGGGGACAAGAGGAAATGATGTGGCACAGTTTGTAAAAAAAAAAAGGGGGGGGATCATTTGACACAGTGGGAATAAAGTGGCATGGGGGGGATCAGGGAAGGAGGGGGTGAATGATGAGGCCAGCAGATGTACAGAAGCAGGAGACCACTGAGGTCTTCTGCTTGTGTGCTGGGGCTGCTGCAGGGAGCTGCAGTCTGGGCCCCTTACAAGGGGTATTGGTTGTACACCCTGTGTACAAGGTAGGGCCGGCACATAAGCCTGGTTGTCCCCTATTGGGAGTGTTTTGTCCCCTATTTTTCCCTATTGGGAGTGTTTTGTCCCCTATTTTTCCCTATTTGGAGTGTTTTGTCCCCTATTGTTCCCTATTGGGAGTGTTTTGTCCTCTATTGGGAGTGTTTTCTCCCCTATTGGGAGTGTTCTGTCCCCTATTGTTCCCTATTGGGAGTATTTTGTCCTCTATTGGAAGTGTTTTGTCCCCTAATGGAGTCTTTTGTCCCCTATTGTCCCCTATTAGGTGTCCGTGTCCGGTATTGGGAATGTCCCCTATTTGGAGGGTGCTAATACATTAAGTCTTATGGGACTCTGCCGGGGAATTAAAAACTGTCCGCTATTGGGAGGTGTCCCCTATTGGGAGGTGTCCCCTATTGGGAGGTGTCCACTAAGGGAGATTTGACTGTAACACATTTCAGAAATAATAGCAATAATTTCAGTTCTGCCGGCTTATGATTTATAACGGCTCTGTTATGACTCATAGCTCTTATACTAGTCCTGTGAGACTTGATATGTTTAATAATTGACAACAGCAATGTGGGACTGAGCGATAACTCAGAAAATGATGAGTATTTTAACATTGCCCAAAAAGAAGACAAAATAAATTGACTTTCAACAATGTGTTGTTCTAAAGGCATATGTCTTTTAACACACATCAGTCTGTACTCTTCATTATAGTCTATACCTGCAAACATCAGTAGATAAGTTAATCTGACCTTTGCCCTGACAAATGCTTGAAATACCATATAAATAGATCATTTTCAATAGCTTGTGGCAGTCATTGCTATCAGCATTTGCATATACTGTCATATTTATCACAGGCGCAATCTTAACTGACAGCAAAGAGGTTCAAACAAGTAGACTGCTTATATTATTCAGGGGACAACACCTCAGGGAAACCTCCACTGAGAGATAGCAGTTTATTAAACACACTGTGGTTTATCCTCTGTTTTATTGAAGCCGCCCAGTATATACGGCTGCACACATCCCCCTGGTACCATGGAAAGAACAGTACACACCGCTGTCTTTATTCAAAAAAACCTGCAAAGACAACTTTCAGCAAGACGCTCATCTCTCACAGGAGTTTACTACAATGTGGACTTTATTTATAGTATTTCCACTGAAGTCTACATCAGTTCTGGGATAAGGTACCTTGAGATGGATCAGTTGTTTGGCTCTGCAGTAATAAGCTCCCTATTGTGCAGTGTGCTGGTAACTTGCAGAGTTCAAGAGAGACAGAAGAACACAAGACAGATTAGCATTGTGAGAGACAGGTTGTCACCGCCTGAGACATGATAGTTTAGACTGAGTTACTGTCTACTTACCACCGTGGTCCTTTTTCATCAGGTTTTGCATTGTGTGTTGATCTCTGGTGGGACATGCATTTGCCGCAATCAAAACTTATTACTATGGAGCAGTGATTACCAACTGGGGTTCCGCAGAACCTAGGGGTTCAGCAGGCAATTTTTATTTTTTTATAAATCTCCTGCCCCGGCCTGCCTGCCTGTGAATCCCGGCGGCGCAGTGGGTAAGCCTGTGTGCACATTGCGTGTGGGAATGGTGTATCGGATTCTTCCCAGCCCCTGGAGCCTTCCTTGCCTCCCGCAGAAGTATATTGAAAAACAGCTCAGCTTAATTAAAGGTACTTCACCTCTGTCACCCCTGTCCACCCCCCTTTGTCACTTCTCTGTTACCCCCTTTCACTCTTGTCCACTTTCCTGTCATCCATGTCCACCATGTCCGCCCCTGTCACCCATATTCACCACCCCTCTGACCATGTCCGACTTTTCACCCCTCTATTCAACCCACTGTCCCTCTGTCACCCCTGTCCACCCCTCTGTTACCAACTTGTCACTCCTGTCCACCCTTCTTTCACCTCCTATGCCCCCCTGTCACCCATGTACACTCTTCTACACCCCTCTGTCACCCATGTACATGCATCTACATACCTGTCACCCATGTACACTCCTCTACACACCAGTCTCCCACGTACACTCCTCTACACACCTGTCACCCATGTACACTCCTCTACACACCTGTCACCCATGTACACTCCTCTACACACCTGTCAACCATGTACACTCCTCTACACACCTGTCACCCATGTACACTCCTCTACACCCCTCTGTCACCCATGTACACTCCTCTACACACCTGTCACCCATGTACACTCCTCTACACACCTGTCACCCATGTACACTCCTCTACACACCAGTCTCCCACGTACACTCCTCTACACACCTGTCACCCATGTACACTCCTCTACACACCTGTCACCCATGTACACTCCTCTACACACCTGTCAACCATGTACACTCCTCTACACACCTGTCACCCATGTACACTCCTCTACACCCCTCTGTCACCCATGTACACTCCTCTACACACCTGTCACCCATGTACACTCCTCTACACACCTGTCACCCATGTACACTCCTCTACACACCTGTCAACCATGTACACTCCTCTACACACCTGTCACCCATGTACACTCCTCTACACCCCTCTGTCACCCATGTACACTCCTCTACACCCCTCTGTCACCCATGTACACTCCTCTACACACCTGTCACCCATGTACACTCCTCTACACACCTGTCACCCATGTACATGCATCTACACCCCTGTCACCCATGTACACTCCTCTACACTCCTGTCACCCATGTACACTCCTCTACACCCCTGTCACCCATGTACACTCCTCTACACCCCTCTGTCACACATGTACACTCCTCTACACTCCTGTCACCCATGTACACTCCTCTACACTCCTGTCACCTATGTACACTCCTCTACACTCCTGTCACCCATGTACACCTTTCTACACCCATCTGATACCCCTTTATACCTATGCGCCCCTGTATTCCTCCTCACTTGTAAAAGGGAAATCTGGAGGCTGATGCTGGAAAAGTGCAGAGCCTAATAGGTTTATTTTGCAGGTTTAAAGGGGTACTCCGGTGCTTAAACATCTTATCCCCTATCCAAAGGATAGGGGATAAGATGCCTGATCCCGGGATTCCCGCAGCTGGGGACCCCCGGGATCATGCGCGCGGCACCCCGTTTGTAATCAGTGCCCGGAGCGTGTTCGCTCCGGGTCTGATTATGGTCGACCGCAGGGCGGGCGGCGTGTGATGTCACGCCTCCGCCCCCTTGTGACGTCACGCTCCACCCCTCAATGCAAGCCAACTGGAGGGGGCGTGATAGGGGTGCCGTGTGCATGATCACGGGGGTCCCCAGCTGCGGAACTCCCGCGATCAGGCATCTTATCCCCTATCCTTTGGATAGGGGATAAGATGTTTAAGCACCGGAGTACCCCTTTAAAAGGTGAAGAATTGTGGCTGGAAGAAATTGTTAAGATGGCCCGGACCAGATCAGGAAGAAAAAAAGGGAACAATGCTGATTTTAGAAGACGTCACTTGTGACTTGCTGTATAAAGTCTACATACCCAGAAATAAATTGATATTGTGCATTGGATTGTTGCATTGTGCCTTTTTTTTATTTTGCTCGTCAGCTTTGGTAGGGGTTCCCCGCAAAAAAAAACAGCATTTTTCCGAGGGGTTCCCAGAGCCGAAAAAGGTTGGGAAACACTGCTATGGAGGATGTGATAGAAAAAGTGTTTGGTACTGGGATAGCCAGAAGTATATTGCTCTCAGAGAGATACAAGAAAAGCAGTCTTGCAGGTATTATACCTTTTAGTGACAAACAAAAATAAAACAAAGTAAATGGTGCTACATGGCAAGCTTTTTAACCAACATATAGTTCCTCTTCTGGCATTGCATTATAATATATCTGAAGAAACACACAAATACAGTCATGGTCGTAAATGTTGGCACCCCAGGAAAGGATTGCAGTAACACATGTTTTGCTATACATATGTTTATTCCCTTTGTGTGTATTGGAACTAAACCAAAAAAGGAAGGAAAAAAAGCAAATTGGACATAATGTCACACCAAACTCCAAAAATGGTCTGGACAAAATTATTGGCACCCATAACTTAATATTTGGTTGCACAACCATTGGAAAAAATTGCTGAAATGAGTGGCTTCCTATAACCATCAATAAGCTTCTTACACCTCTCAGCTGGTATGTTAGACCACTCTTCCTTTTCAAACTGCTCCAGGTCTCTCTTATTGGAAGGGCGCCTTTTCCCAACAGCAATTTTAAGATCTCTCCACAGGTGTTCAATGGGATTTAGATCTGGACTCATTGTTGGCCACTTCAGAACTCTCCAGCACTTTGTTGCCATCCATTGCTGGGTGCTTTTTGACATATGTTTGGGGTCACTGTCTTGCTGGAAGTCCCAAGATCTCGGATGCAAACCCAGCTTTCTGACACTGGGCTGTAGAGTGCGACCCAAAATCCATTGGTAATCCTCAGATTTCATGATACCTTGCACACATTCAAAGCACCCAGTGCCAGAGGCAGCAAAACAACCCCAAAACATCATTGAACCTCCACCATATTTCACTGTAGGCACTGTGTTCTTTTCTTTGTAGGCCTCATTCCGTTTTCAGTAAACAGTAGAATGATGTGCTTTACCAAAAAGCTCTATCTTGGTCTCATCTGTCCACAAGATGTTTTCCCGGAAGGATTTTGGCTTACTCATGTTTATTGTGGCAAAATGTAGTCTTGCTTTTTTATGTCTCTGTGTCAGCAGTGGGGTCCTCCTGGGTCTCCTGCCATGGAGTTTAATTTCATTTAAATGTCGACAGATAGTTCACACTGACACTTATGCTCCCTGAGCCTGCAGGACAGCTTGAATATCTTTGGAACTTGTTTGAGGCTGCTTATCCACCATTTGGACTATCCTGCATTGACACCTTTCATACATTTTTCTCTTCCATCCACACCCAGGGAGATTAGCTATAGTGCCATGGGTTGCAAACTTCTTGATAATGTTGCGCACTGTGGACAAAGGCAAATCTAGATCTTTGGAGATGGACTTGTAACCTTGAGATTGTTGATATTCAAGTCCTTAGAAAGTTCTCTTCTTCTCATTCTGTTGTCCATGCTTAGTGTGGCATACACAGATACACAATGCAAACATTAAGTGAACTTCTCTCCTTTTTATCTGCTTTCAGGTGTGATTTTTATATTGCCCACACCTGTTACTTGCCCCAGGTGAGTTTAAAGAAGCATCAAATGCTTGAGACAATCTTATTTTTCCACAATTTTGAAAGGGTGCCAATAATTCTGTCCAGACCATTTTTGGAGTTTGGTGTGACATTGTGTCCAATTAGCTTTTTTTCCTCCCTTTTTTGGTTTAGTTCCAATACACACAAAAGGAATAAACATGTGTATAGTAAAACATGTGTTACTGCAATCCTTTTCTGTGAGAAATACTTCAATTTCTAGAAAAATTTCAGGGGTGCCAACATTTACGGCCATGACTGTACATAACCTAGCAAAGGTTTTTTAAAGAAAAAATCGGATCAGGGAGGGGATAAGTAAAAAGTACACTCTCTTAATTTCCTTGCTCTTGCACTGACTCCAATATAACAGCTCCGTTGCCGGCTGTCCGGTGTCTCCGGGTTTAGGAATGGGATGTCCCATGTCTGATCAGCCAATCAGTGGCTGAGGCAGGACACCAGTGCAGTCGCTAATTGGATAAGTGATGTCACATTTCAAAACCCAAAGCAATTGACAGCAGGCAGCAGAGCTCTGTTACATCATCGCCAGCACAGGAGTTAGAAAGGTAAGAGTTTTGTTTTCCTGTCTTGTATTGTTCAGTGATGGGACCTCATCCTTGCTTTCAGTTTCTGTCCTATTTCTCCAATATGAAGACCCTAAACTGGACATTTAGTGCAGAGACTTTTTTAGTGGGGTGAAAACTATTGAACCTCTTATGGAATTCTTACAAGTGCTAGTTCAGAGTCAGCCCAGGTGATTGAGATTTGTAGCGGAAGTAGGGTTTGACGGAGCAGGATCCCTGGAAGGTTGACATATTGCAGCGCAGTGTTGCCACCAATGGCTGTTCCAGTGCACTGCAGGTATATGTTAGCACCAAAAAAGAAATAGTTGTAAGTGGATATACATTTAGGGAATTGTAATATAGCCTTTGAGGTAATCCCATCACTTTCAGGATGTTAAAATACAAAGTTTCCACATACATGGTGATTAGAAAGGCACAATTGGGGAGGGGACCTATGGGTTATAATTTGTTCAACAGGTCAGTGGTGTCCTGGAGATAGCTTCTTGTGTTTCTTACCAATGGTTTCAGGACAACCTCCTGAGATTTGTACCTATACCCCACTTTAATTGATAACCAAATCCTCAATTCCACCAGGATACTCAGAAGCCAACTACTCCAATACAAGGACATAGAAAGAACAACTGACTTTCCTGATGGTGACCTATACTATGGAAATTTGTGAAAAAACGACAACATATACTACACGGATAACTGTCTGACAATAAATTTCCAGACTACCCCAAAATCTGATGAACATTGTGATAAGCAGAACTTATTAACCTCAGCCAGGGACTCTAAGATTCTTGTAACATTCATTTGTTCTATGTTTAATGTGGTCCACCGGTCTCTCTCCCAGTGGCCAAACATTTCTGTAGCCCAGAACATAATGAAGATCAGAAGAAAATTCTGGTATTAAAAGGCAGTTTTAAATCACAAAATGAAGGGTCTAGAAATACAGATTCATGACAATCTTTGACAACATTTAAAACAAGACTGAATCTGTCCCAAGGTTTTATTGCGCACTACAACATCTTAGGAATCTTGTCCAGAGATAAGGGGGTGTCAGATCTCTAGAACCTGATGTCAATTTAGAGACAGTAAAACTCTGACTCTCCTGGGTGCTTATCTGTGAACTAAGGAAGGATTTACTCAGTATGATTTGTTAGTTTTCTTTAATTGGTTAGTCTGCTTTAATTGGTTGTTTACATACATAAATGTGTGTTTCTTCAGATATTTTAAAAGGTCAAGAAGAGGCACAATGGATTATAGTCATCTAGTATGCTATGTCTTCCTTTTGCTTATTGTAGACTATTGATTTCCACAAGGCTACTTCCTATTAAATTTTGCACTTCCCCTTCACAGCAATGCTAACATGGTAACATAGTAACATAGTTCACAAGGTTGAAAAAAAGACTGGAGTCCATCAAGTTCAACCTATATCCCTACTGAGTTGATCCAGAGGAAGGCAAAAAAAAAAACATACTAGAGGTAAAAATTCCTTCCCAACACCAAATATGGCAGTCAGAATAAATCCCTGAATCAACCTTCTGTCCATATAAATCTAGTATACATAACCAGCAATGTTATTACTCTCTAAAAATGCACCCAGACCCCTTTTGAACTTTTTTTTACAGAGTTAACCATGATCACCTCCTCAGGCAGAGAGTTCCATAGTCTCACTGCTCTTACAGTAAAGAACCCCTGTCTGTGCTGGTGAAGAAACCTTCTTTCCTCTAGATGTAGAGGATGCCCCCTTGTTATATATACTGTCCTGGGTATAAAAAGATCATGGGAGAGATCTCTGTAAGGTCCCCTGATATATTTATACATAGTTATTTGGTCTCCCCTAAGCCTTCTTTTTTCTAAACTAAATAACCCTCATTCTGATAATCTTTTTGGGTACTGTAGTCCTCCCATTCCCCGTATTACCCTGGTTGCCCGTCTTTGAACCCTCTCCAGCTCCACTATATCTTTCTTGTACACTTGTGCCCAGTACTGTGCACAGTATTCTATGTGTGGTCTGACTAGTGATTTGTACAGCGGTAGAATTATATCCTTGTCGTGGGCATCTATGCCCCTATTGATGCACCCCATGATTTTATTTACCTTGGCAGCAGCTGCCTGACACTGGTCACTACAGCTAAATTTACTATTAACTAAGACTCCTAAGTCCTTTTCCATGTCAGTTGTCCCAAGTGTACTCCCATTTAATACATAATCCCAGCCATATTTTTCTTCCCCATGTGCATTACCTTACATTTATCAGTGTTGAACCTCATCTGCCACTTCTCAGCCCAAACCTCCAACCTATCCAGATCCATTTGTAACAGTGCACTGTCCTCTATAGTGTTTACCGCTTTACAGAGTTTAGTATCATCTGCAAAGATTGCTACTTTACTATTCAACCCCTCTACAAGTTCATTAATGAAGATATTAAATAGAACAGGACCCAAGACTGACCCCTATGGTACCCCACTAGTAACAGTCACCCAATCAGAATAAGTACCATTAACCCCTTAAGGACAGAGGACGTACCGGTACGTCCTGAGTCCTTTCCCTTTCTATAACGCGGGGCCACGACGGGTCGGGCCCGGCCTCTAACAACGGCCGGGACCCGTGGCTAATAGCGATCTCTGCCGTGCGCTATTAACCCTTTAGACCCGGCGTTCAAATTTGAACGGTGCGTCTAAAGTGAAAGTGAAACCATGCCGGTTAGCTCAGGGAGCTGTTCGGGATCGCCGCGGCGTCTCAAACAGCTGTTAGACACGAGGAGGGTCTCCTACCTTGCCTCCTGGTGTCCGATCGCCGAATGACTGCTCAGTGCCTGAGATCCAGGCATGAGCAGTCAAGCGGCAGAATCATCGATCACTGGTTTCCTATGAGAAACCAGTGATCAATGTAAAAGATCAGTGTGTGCAGTGTTATAGGTCCCTATGGGAGCTATAACACTGCAAAGAAAAGTTTTAAAAAAAAGTGAATAAAGATCATTTTACACCTCCCCTATTAAAAGTTTGAATCACCCCCCTTTTCCCATTTAAAAAAAAAAACTGTGTAAATAAAAATAAACATATGTGGTATCGCTGCGTGTGGAAATGTCCGAATTATAAAAACATATTGTTAATTAAACCACACAGTCAATAGCGTACGCGCAAAAAAATTCCAAAGTCCAAAATAGTGTCTTTTTGGTCACTTTTTATAGAATGAAAAAATGAATAAAAAGTGATCAACAAGTCCGATCAATACAAAAAGGATACCTCTAAAAACTTCAGATCACGGCCCTCATACCGACCCATACATGGTAAAATAAAAAAGTTATAGGGGTCAGAAGATGACAATTTTAAACGTATACATTTTCCTGCATGTAGTTATGATTTTTTTCAGAAGTACGACAAAATCAAACCTATATAAGTAGGGTATCATTTTAATCGTATGGACCTAAAGAATAAAGAGAATGTATCATTTTTACCGGAAAATTTACTGCGTAGAAACAGAAGCCCTCAAAAGTTACAAAATGGCATTTTTTTTTTCAATTTTGTCTCACAATGATTTTTTTTTCCGTTTCGCCGTAGATTTTTGGGTAAAATGACTGATGTCACTGCAAAGTAGAATTGGTGACGCAAAAAATAAGCCATAATATGGATTTTTAGGTGCAAAATTGAAAGTGTTATGATTTTTTTAAAGGTAAGGAGGAAAAAAAACAAAGTGCAAAAACGGAAAAAAAAAGTGTTAATAAAGGTCATTTAACCCCTTCCCTAATAAAAGTTTGAATCACCCCCTTTTCCCATTAAAAAAAAAGAAAATAGTAAAAATAAACACATGTGGTATTGCCGCGTGCATAAATGTCCGAACTATAAAAATATATAATTAATTAAACCACTCAGTCAATGGCGTACACGTAAAAAATTCCAAAGTCCAAAAAAGCTTATGTTTGGTCACTTTTTATACCATTAAAAAATGAATAAAAAGTGATCAAAAAGTCCAGTCAAAACAAAAAGGGTACCTATAAAAACTTCAGATCACAGCGCAAAAAATGAGCCCTCAAACCACCCTGTACGTGGAAAAATAAAAAAGTTATAGGGGTCAGAAGAGGAAATTTTAAACGTATATGTCAGGATTCGGCAGGCTGGAGGTGGATCCTCTGTGTCAGAGAGGGATTGGCGTGGACCGTGTCGGTGGACCGGTTCTAAGTTGCTACTGGTTTTCACCAGAGCCCGCCGCAAAGCGCGATGGACTTGCAGCGGCGGTAGCAACCAGGTCGTATCCACCGGCAACGGCTCAACCTCTCTGACTGCTGAGATAGGCGCGGTACAAGGGATTAGACAAGAGCAGGGTCGGACGTAGCAGAAGGTCAGGGCAGGCAGCAAGGATCGTAGTCAGGGGCAACGGCAAGAGGTCTGGAACACAGGCTAGGAACACACAAGGAACGCTTTCACTGGCACAATGGCAACAAGATCCGGCAAGGAAGTGCAGGGGAAGTGAGGTAATATAGGGAAGTGCACAGGTGAAGACACTAATTAAAACCCATGCGCCAATCAGTGGCGCACCGGCCCTTTAAATCGCAAAGACCCGGGCGCGCGCACCCTAGCACAGACACAGCACAGCAGCACAGACGGGGAGCGAGTCTGGTAAGCGGGTCGGGATGCGCACCGCGAGCGGGCGCGTCCCGCATCGCGAATCGCATCCCGGCTAGAGACATTATCGCAGCGCACCCGGTCAGCGGGTCTGACCAGGGCGCTGCGAACAGGAGAACGCTGTGAGCGCTCCGGGGAGGAGCGGGGACCCGGAGCGCTCGGCGTAACAGTATACATTTTCCTGCATGTAGTTATGATTTTTTCCAGAAGTACGACAAAATGAAACCTATAAAAGTAGGGTATCATTTTAACCATATGGACCTACAGAATAATGATAAGGTGTCATTTTTACCAAAATATGCACTGCGTAGAAACGAAAGCCCCCAAAAGTTACAAAATGGCGTTTTTTCTTCGATTTTGTCGCACAATGAATTTTTTTCGTTTCGCCGTGAATTTTTGGGTACAATTACTAAAGTCCCTGCAAACTAGAATTGGTGATGCAAAAAATAATTATGATTTTTAAAAGGTAAGGAGGAAAAAACTAAAGTGCAAAAACTGAAAAACCCTGCGTCCGTAAGGGGTTAAACTAACAGGCCTATAATTCCCGGGGTCACCTTTTGACCCCTTTTTAAATATTGGCACCACATTTGCTATGCTCTAGTCCTGTGGATTGATATTGGTCTATTTGAGCAGACTGCCTGCATGACAGCTCCAGCATAAAAGGTACAAGGTTTGTCTACATATGCTTCTGCATATATGAGTATGGACACATGCTTGTTTATAAATTTCATACATCTGGTAAGTGGCCATTATCCCACCTATGTATGGACATTACTAATTATGTAGAAAATGTGTTTTTCTATGGTATTCACAGTAATGCTGTACACACACAGGTAAGTAGGTAGGAAGCTATGTGGGTAGATAGGAAGCCAGGTAAATAGAAAGGTAGGTAGCTATGTCGATAGGTAGGTGGCCAGGTGGTTATGTAGGTAGGCAAATAGGTAGACAACACCCCCCATTCCCTCCCCTCCCTCAAAACAAATGCTAACCTAATGTCCCACACAGCAAGATTCTCCACAGCACATGTGGCCGCATCTTTCTTCCACAGTGATGAGTGATGTCATCGCATCTGCACTGCATCGGAGCAGAGGTCACGATCTCCTCTCAGTGCAGGCTGCAGTTCTTGTGGCTTACACTAAGAAGCTGTTACCTTTTAAGCATGTCTGTCCATACAGCTAAAAGGGTGCTCAATCGCTTGGGGATCTGGGGCCTAGATTTCCCAATAGAGAGCAAGCAGTTCTGTCAGGCCCTTGGGCAGTGCCTGATTTGGAAACTACTTTAGGCAGTGGAGTACCTATGCTTTGGGGTCTCAGGGAGTGTGCCCCCATTATTGTCCAGTTTCGCCAAAGCCTAGGTATGCCACTGTATAATTTTATGTCCTGCTGCGGAAACATTGCTATATGTTTGATGTATTCTCTTTTTTTAATGCTGAATAAAACACTGTTGTAGTTACAGTCCTCTTAAAAGATTTGGATCTGGGATTTTTGATCAGAGTCCTACGCTCTGCTGGCACCATCATTACATTTTGTCATTGCTGAAGTGCTGCTTTCCTTGCCCTACATGGCCCTACATAAACTTGGCATTGATGCTCAGTACAGCTCTGTATTAAATGAGTATTCTGATTAGCTTAATACCCAAAGTATAGTGTGCAGCTTGTGTAAAATACTAAACCAGAGCTTATTTATCTGGCCCAGTCTGGTACCGGCACTCTTGTTCCCCTTGGTCGCTCTGTTTACTCATACATATGACGATCTATCCCAGTACCCCTGATGATTCTCCAAACACACTGTAGTCTCAGTGATTGGCTCCAAAGTGTTCAGATCATCATCATCAGGAGAGCGGGGAGAGCACATCTTCAGTGACCGAAGCAGATCGGAGTGCTGGGAGTGGACTGGTTAAGACAAGTAAACTCTGATTTGTTATTTTTCATTAGTAGCATGGTGTACTTTGAGTATTAAGTAAATTGGAAGGAAAATGTGAGAAAGGTTTGTAATATGTTATTGAAAGGGGCACGTTACATATGAAATATAGGGCTTTACATATGCATTTATGGCTCTGTACAACCATAAGGAAGAGGCAGGGAATTCAAATTCCACAGAAAATCTATTAGCTTAAAGGAATTATCCTGCAATTTTTTTTTTATTCTGCCCAGTGATTAGCTGAACTCAGTGTCATATGTCAGGCCCAAAAAGCCGAAAGATGGCCAGGGCCGGAGAACATGAGAACTATTCCAGAGGCTCCACGGGAGTGGTAGAAAGTAAGTTAAAATTTATTATTTTTATTGGAGCAGCCTGGGCAGAATCAGAAAAAAAATTCTAGGTTCTGTATATAGTAATCTGCATTCTGTCTATAAAGTTTCCTGCAGAGACAGCCATATAACAGCTCAGTTCTGCTAATTTTATACAGAATATATTTTCTGTAAATGGATTTTACCTATTTGTCAAGAGAATTATTCTGAAATAGCATATACATCTTTTTATATGAATCTGAGTGATGAATAGATGTTGCAATTTTTCCTTTTATTATTAGTCTTATATAACACTATTATTTTATTATATAGTGGTAATGAATTCGGCAAATCTTTACAATGTATTAGTTTGCACAGTCACCTACTTAAAAAAGAAGCTTCCCCTCTAATTTTCCTATCTCAGACCTGGACATGATTTCATTGATAACACAGACAGCAAGCTTTTTAGACACAAAATCAATTCCGCTTTATGCGACTCACTGACAATCTACTGAGCATACTAGTTTTTGGTAGAAGGCTTTGGGATTGTGGTTCAATATTAAATATCGCTATTGGCTATTTTTTTACTTGTTACTGAAATGATATAAGTTGAGACAGAGTTGAGACAAGTTTTATGTTTCTGCAAATTCTAAACTTGTTTGCCAGTGAATACAACAGTAAAAGTATTAAACAGTCATTACTACTATTAAAAAACTTTTATTTTTATTTTTTTAAATGTCTCATAACTGTCTTTAAAGTTTTGTATTAGGGAGCCAGAGGCACTCCTGGTGTCACCGAAAGGTACAGGACCAGAAACAAAAAAAGTCCAGGACCAACTCTTCTAACTCTATGGAAGAATATTTCCATAATATCTTTCTAATATGGCCCCATACACCTCTAAAGATGCTTTATTACAGTTTCATACAACTCATAAGTTTGCCTAAATGTAATAAAAGTCACTTAAACACAAATAACAATAATACAGTGACAACGTCTGGGAAAATAATGAAATGCATACATCAATTCATCCTTGGGCTATTTAATTTAAATGGTGCCTAAGCTTTCAACAAGCTTTCAATACATCAATAGTACAAGTAAATATAAAAACGTTGTATCTTATTGAAGAAAAATTTCTCTTTCTCCACTTGCTGCCCAAGTCTATGGAGAGAGGTGGAGGATAAGGGGTTAGTTGCAAAGTGAAACAGAAGTAGAAAGAGACACACACAAAAATTCTGCTCAATGATCTACCGTATTTTTCGCCATATAGGACGCTCCGGCATATAAGACGCACCAAATTTTAAAGGAGGAAAATCTAGAATACAATGTAAAGTATTGGACAGTGATCTTCAACCAGCGGACCTTCAGATGTTGCAAAACTACAACTCCCAGCATGCCCGGACAGCCGCTGGCTGTCCGGGCATGCCAGGAGTTGTAGTTTTGGAACATCTGGAGGTCCGCAGGTTGAAGACCACTGGTATAGGAGGTAATACTTACTGTCACAATTAGGCTTACAGGTTGTGGATCCACTGTGTCAGCGAGGGATTGGCGTGGACCGTGCCGGTGGACTGGTTCTAAGTGGCTACTGGTGTTCACCAGAGCCCGCCGCAAAGCGGGATGGTCTTGCTGCGGCGGTAGCAACCAGGTCGTATCCACTAGCAACGGCTCAACCTCGCTGACTGCTGAGAAGGCGTGGGACAGAAGGACTAGGCAGAGGCAAGGTCGGACGTAGCAGAAGGTCGGGGCAGGCGGCAAGGTTCATAGTCAATATGGATAGCAGGAGATCAGGTAACACAGGCTTGGACAACACTAAACGCTTTCACTGGCACAAGGCAACAAGATCCGGCAAGGGAGTGCAGGGGAAGTGAGGAGATATAGCCAGGGAGCAGGTGGAAGCCAATTGGCTAATTGGGCCAGGCACCAATCATTGGTGCACTGGCCCTTTAAGCCTCAGAGAGCTGGCGCGCGCGCACCCTAGAGAGCGGAGCCGTGCGCGCCAGCACATGACAGCCGGGGACCGGGACGGGTAAGTGATTTGGGATGCGATTCGCGAGCGGGCGCGTCCCGCTATGCGAATCGCATCCCCGCCGGCAATGTCAGTGCAGCGCTCCCAGTCAGCGGGTCTGACCGGGGAGCTGCAGGGAGAGAGACGCCGTGAGCGCTCCGGGGAGGAGCAGGGACCCGGAGCGCTCGGCTTAACACTTACGTGTCCCCGCCGCTCCGGACCCGTCACCGATCGTCACCGCTTCCCTGGATGTCACCCTCCATTGCTGTCGCCGCGTCCTCGGGGTGTCCCTGTCGCTCTGGAACGTCTCTGCTGCCAGGTATCCTCGCTGTCCATCGCCGCCAAAACATCGCCGCTATCACGTCGCTATGCACGCCGCTACGCACGGCGCTACGCACGCTGCTCCTATTGGATGATGGGACAGCGTGCGTGACGACGTGATGACGAGGAAGGAGAGCACCGGCCATGCAGGGGATCCCGGCACGGAGCAGACACCGAGGAGGCAGGCAAGGTCCCTCCCGGTGCAGCTGGGTTAGTGTCACTTTCCCTTCAGACGCAGTGGTCAGCTTTGATCGCCACGTCTGAAGGGTTAATACAGGGCATCACCGCGATCAGTGATGTCCTGTATTAGCCGCGGGTCCCGGACGTTGATGGCCATCGGGACCGACTTGATAGGACAGGGTTTTAATGTGTATTTGCCGTATAAGACACACCAACTTCCCCCCAGTTTTGGGGAAGAAAAAGTGCGTCTTATACGGCGAAAAATACGGTACTCTCACTTCAGTGCTTGCGTCCCAGCTTACACTGCTTAGCACTTCTCTATAATGTGCTCTATGCTGCTGACACTTCTGGGGGTATGCTATTGACGTATAGTTGAGTAGGATCTTATCTTCTGTGTATAATAAGTGTGCAAATGCATTTAATGGGAGTTAGGGAAAAACTGGTTAAAAATGCAATATACTGGTTATCTAATGGCCAAAAATTGTGCTGTCCTTCATGTACATGCATAAAGCTTATCCTAAAAAAAAATTATAAAAATGTGTTCTGACCATTTTAATGTTACTGAAATAAGGCGCAGATGGGTCCAAAAAGATAATACAGGGACCACTCATTGGCATGCTTTGAAACAGCATTATTTTGCACCTGTTTTTATATAGTATAGCTGGTTTCTGTCTAGTGTTAGATATTTCTTCGTTTTAGGGGCTATTCACACATAACGTATCCTCCTGTGCATATTTGCTACGCAGGGTTTGAAGCTGTATTCAGTCATTCTGCTTACCATAAACACTGCAGAATAAAATCTGCAGCTTCAAATACTACACATCAGAAACATTTAAAGAACAAATCCCCTAGTCCCCTCTTGAGACCCCCACCTGTCCAGTGCAGATGCTCCAGAGGTGCCCTACTAATTTCTATTTACAATCTGGCAGATACAATTGTCAGTATTGGCTTAAGATCGCTGCAGCCAATCAGTGGCCTCATGAGTCACATGTTGTCATTATTGTCGTCATATGATATGATATGTGACTGCTGATTCCACAGATTGGCTATAGTGCAGCCATAATGTGTCATTGCTAGATTGTAAATAAGACCAGTGGAGAACTGCTGAAGTATCATGAAATCTGTGGACATTATTAAAATAGGTGTTTAATTGCATAATTTTCCTTTCCTAAAAAAAAATCTTTGCCGGTTCATGTGGCAGTGCATTGTCCTGCTTTTTGTGAGATTGCATCTCACATAGTAATAAATGTAGAAGAAACACACATGTCCATCAAGTCTGACCTTTTTCCATGACTAGCTGACCCCATAGAAACCACCCTTCCAAGCAAGACTGGAAGAATCAGAAAACCTGTTCAGGATACAGCAACTGTAAGAGATCAGATTGACCATTCTGTAATATGAAAAAGTTGGGTAACAAACAGTATAGATATGTAATAGTAAAATTATTGGTTATTACCAGGGCGCCACAGAAATAGATAAAGCTGAAAAATTGCTGCGGTGACCCACCTTGGCCAATGTCCGGCTAAGGAAAGATTTCCTGCAGTATGTCACAGGATACAGGAAGAAGTGGAGAGGGGTGGGGATCAGACACTGTCAAAATGGCAGAAGCCTCGGGTACGGAGGGGGGGGGGAGTTCGGGAAGATAAGTATTGTTACGTTTAAAATGAAAGGAAAAAAAAAAAGACTATTGTGCCCAGAAAACCCCTGTAACTTCACATGATTTGAGAATTGTTGATCATGACAAAGACAATCAAGGTGGCACTCACAAGGGTTGTCATATACTTTAGGTCTAGATTCTGGAATAGCAAATGTGTGGCACTACCAAAGCCTAAGTTTAAAAGAGTAGTCTGGTGAAAAATAACTTATCCCCTATCCAAGGATAGGAGATAAGTTATAGATCGCGGGGGGTGGGGGGGTTCTCCGAGCGCTGGGTCTCCCGCAATCTCCTGCACAGGGTCCCGGTAGTTTGCCAAAAGCTGACATCCGTACCCCGCAGGAAGTCGTGGCCAGTACACCCCCTCCATGTATCTCTATGGGGTACATGGAAGGGCATGTTGGCCGTGGCTTCCTGCAGGGGTCGGCACACCCCCTTCTAGCAGACTGCCGTGGGCCCTGTTCAGGAGATCGCAGGGGGTCCCAGCACTCAGACTCCCTGCGATCTATAACTTATAGATTTCACCAGACAACTCCTTTAACTGCATAACTAGTCAGACTTACCATTCAGGACTCTGGGAAAGCTGGAAAATAACACATGTAAGTGCTGAAGTAATAACCAGATATCATTTAGATCAGACAAAATTGAACTTTACCAATTTGAAAGCGAAGAAATAAAAAAAAAGGTCTAATTCCCTTTTTATTTAATTATCAGTAAAATGAGCTTTTTAATAACTTTAAATTGCTTCATTGCATAAAACGCTATTAAACACTGATGTGTTTTTACATGTATCTAAAAGTATTGTGTAATGTTTATATTGTAATGTTTATATTTCAAAGTCTGGATATAATTTACCTCTAATTCATGGTTACAGGAGAGCAGTCACAACTGGATATTCCTGGCATGCATGACTCCAAAAGTTTACTACCTTGCTTCTAAAGTTTACTTTTTTATAGGCCATAGTCACATCTAAAAGAAAGCACCACACTCCCTATACAAGAAGCAATGCTAGTGGCAGGCTCATAAAATGAGGCAATGTTTGTCCTCATACATAATATATAGGTCAGCCTTTCAGTTAGATAATATTGTCTTATGCAAGCTAAAATGATATAGTTCACTGAGAGAGAGAGAGAGAGAGAGAGAGAGAGAGAGAGAGAGAGAGAGAGAGAGAGAGAGAGAGAGAGAGAGAGAGAGAGAGAGAGAGAGAGAGAGAAAGAGAGAGAGAAAGAGAGAGAGAGAGAATAAACACAATGCCAGCTATTGTTAGTTTTATGCCATCTTTGTCTCTTTGCTTAGGACTATACTGTTTTTCCATGATCATCTTCTACAATATATTTATTTTATTTTTACAATTCATTAACACTTACAGTTCCAGGAATATTCCTTGCATACCAAGCTTTAATAAGTAATACAGAATTTTTTATTTATTTATTTATGGTTTACATTTTTTTTATGGTATACATTTTTTTAAATATATATATATATATATATATATATATATATGGTATACATTTTATTTTTATATCTATATATATATATATATATATATATATATATATATATATGGTATACATTTTTCTTTATTATTTATGGTATACTTTTTTATTTATTTATGGTATACATTATTTATTTATATATATATATATATATATATATATATATATATATATATATATATATATATATATATTATACATTTTTCTTTATTATTTATGGTATACATTTTTTAAACTTACGGCTGCTGCTTAAAGCCTTTCCACTGTACAGTTTCATGTATGTCTTGCTGACAAAGTTATAACTCTACATGCTGCTTTTGCTGTGTACTATAGAACTATAATGCCTGTAGTAATGTTAAAGTCATATCAGATTTCATTTTAAAATAAATCAAATGTTCCAAGCATTTCACACATTCCATTCCATGGTGGACAGAAAGACATGCATTGCCTAAAGAGTGTGAAGAACAGAAAAGTTACTCACCTTGTTTGCAGTCACAGTATCCCCAGTCAACTCTGCCATGGTTGTTCCTGAAGAAGCACCAAGGTTTACTCCTCCCATCTGGGTTCCTGCAGAAGTTATGGTCACCTAGTCCTTTCCCAGGTGTCCTCTCTAGAAAAGTAGGGATTTCAACCCAGTTTAAACAATCTGCACCAAATTCCGTCACATTGATATAGTCACCTATAGAGCCTTCTTTTCCTCTGTACTTTGGACAACCTGTGTGATGGTGTTGAACAGGTAGTTGATGGTGAGGTTGAGGATGCTGGCCAGGATGAAGAGCCTTGCGAAGTGATTGATGATGTTGGAAAAGATGATAAATGGGTGAAGTGGAAGACTTATCAAAGCAGTCCACTATAGGGATGCTCCCTAAAATTAGAGCAACAGCAAAGCTGGTTATTGTCATGCTGCCAGCACTGTCTGTTTTGTTCCATCTCCTCCACTAACCTAGTCCTGAAACTGATGGGGGAGGTGGAGCTGCCACTTCCCCCTAATCCCATCCAGCCCATTTCATATTCATGCAGGAAGAAATGCAGGTCTTCACAGTAGAACTCTGCAGAGTAAAACAGGGCTGACAAAAGAGAGACCAATCCTCAGTTAAGGAAAGGGAGACGCAGTGGAAAGAGGAGGAGGGAAAGGAATATGTGGGCTAGGTTACTTATTGTAAGAGAAACAAGTTCCATGGGATAGACAAAAACAATCTAAGATTCCTAAGAAGGCACAAAAGGCTGAGTGCTTGCATGTGTTTACAGTCAAACCATATCAGTTTCCATTAATGTGCTTTGCCAAGTTGTATGTTGGCATTTAATAAAAGATAAGTGGAAAGTGAGCCTGCCAGTCCACAGCTTGTGACAGCTACATCCAAATCTAAATCCATGCATTTCTTGTGTGTGCTTCCCAGTGGCAGCAGTTCTGAACGTCAACTACAGACAGATGGTTCCAATATGTTTTCCCTTCTCCTTTTATTCTAGCAAAAGTAGCACAAAACATCTAAGAAAGTGCAAAATATGAATCGTAATGACAATAGGTCAAACATATATAAGTTCACTTCGTTTTTGCAAACTCTTAGGACGGTTAGATGAATGAGACACCAAATAAGAGCAACGAAGTACGATCAGTCGTATAAAGCTTTCCAAACTCTTAAAATACCAGACAGAAATGTAGTAAATAGGAAAATATGGTCCTCCTGGAACAACGTGAACTTCCAAAGAATCTTTTTTTAACATGGTCCCTTTTCTCCTCCAAGTCTGTAGTTTCTACTTTTAGCAGGAAATCTTTAAGAAGGAAGGAAGATATGAAGAATACTTATTGCCGCCTTCATCTTTTCCAGGCTTCCCGCAGATGGGGGATCTCAGTGCAGAGTAATAGCTGCAGGTGAGTTGATGTGCCAGGATGTTTCAGTAGTGCCAGCAGGCTGGTGGAGTCCTGTTAAAGATCTCATTATGCTTCCCACAGTTCTTTCTTCTCCTGCTGTTATTGCGGCTATTCCCAAAGAACTTGCATTGCCCAGATTTATTGATTGAAAGGCTCTTAGTTCACTTACTGGAATAAAAGCAATGGGCTGTGTCTCATGTAGGAGTCTGTTCTCTCCAGCTGTTTTAAAGAGCATGCATCCAGGCAAAGCGCAGCTAGTCAGCTGGTCAGATGATCCCGCTCCTAGCAATGCAGATAGTATTTCAGTCAACTCCTTAATGTGCTGCAAGTGACAGAAATAAAGATCAACCTAAACTCTGCCCCAGTGCTTTGTGGCTTGGAGCAAAACTAGTATCAAGGAAAGGCTACTAAACACTGCTCTGTGCACTTATTTTAATGTCAATTGTATCCAGCCTGAAATGTAAGCACGCAAAAATGTATCAGTCACAAAAAGGTAATAACAATACTAGGAATAATAATAGGATTAATGATAATAAATATTATTGGAAGTAATAAACATAGTTAAAGAGTACCTGTCACCAAACAAAATCTTTATATATTGTTCCATATGTAATTATAAGACACTTTGCTATTTACTTGCTGTTAAAATTCTCAACCTTTATATGTTTTTAAAGGGGTACTCCGGTGCAAAACATCTTATACCCTATCAAAAAGGATAGGGGATAAGATGTTAGCTCACGGGTGTCCCGCCACTGGGGACCCCCACGATCTCTGGGCCGGCAGCAGCATGGAGCTCCTGTGTTCATCACATCACGCCACGTCCCCTCCATTCATGTCTATGGGAGGGGGCGTGATGGCTAGTATGTAGTCGTTACACATGCTCCCATAGACCTGAATGCAGAAGGCGTGGCGGCTGTAGTCGCCAGTCATCCGGCATGGAGTGCCGTATGACCGTGGTGCCAGGCCAGCAATCGCAGGGGTCTCAAGTGATGGGATCCCCTTTTGATAGGGGATAAGATGTTTTTCGCCAGAGTACCCCTTTAATGTGATTGAAAAAATGGCCACTAGGTGACTCTCTTCTGTTCCCTGCGCAAGTCAAACAGTTAGTTTGGTTTCCTCCTAGCCTGACAGGAGACCAAACTCAGGAAGTGCATGGGGGGCATGGTGAGGCACAGGCTTCAGTGACATCGCACCTGCTGGGGAATGCCCACTTTCTCCTGTCGGGAGCTCACACAATGTGAGCAAGGGGAAATGTATTATACACAGCTTGGAAAACTTTTTTAAGGGCAGGAGGGGTGTTAGGAGTAGTTAGGGAATATAGTTTGGAAAATATGGTTTGATGACAGGTACTCTTTAAATTTAAATTCTCATGTGGATATAATTTCAGTAAACTCAAGAGACTAGGTGTTAGTGACCAGCTTCAATGTTTTTCCAAAAACTAAGCTTTCATGAAACAAACCAAACATAGTTATTAGTAGCCTAAAATGTGATGTAAATTAAAGCCATACTTTGTCCATCTATCTGCTTAACCCCTTAAGGACTCATGGTTTTTCAGTTTTTGCACTTTAGTTTTTTCCTCCTTACCTTTTAAAAATCATAACCCTTTTAATTTTCCACCTAAAAATCCATATTATGGCTTATTTTTTGTGTCGCTAATTCTACTTTGCAGTGACATTAGTCATTTTACCCAAAAATGCACGTCAAAACGGAAAAAAAATCATTGTGCGACAAAATCGAAGAAAAAATGCCATTTTGTAACTTTTGGGGGCTTCCGTTTCTACACAGTGCATATTTCGGTAAAAATTACACCTTATCATTATTCTGTAGGTCCATATGGTTAAAATGATACCCTACTTATATAGGTTTGATTTTGTCGCACTTCTGGAAAAAATCATAACTACATGCCGGAAAATTTATACGTTTAAAAATGTAATCTTCTGACCCCTTTAACTTTTTTATTTTTCCACGTACAGGGCGGTATGAGGATTCATTTTTTGCGCCGTGATCTGAAGTTTTTATCGGTACCATTTTTGTTTTCATCGGACTTTTTGATCACTTTTTATTCATTTTTTAATGGTATAAAAAGTGAGCAAAAATGCGCTTTTTTGGGGAATTTTTTTGAATTTTTTTGCGCGTACGCCATTGACCGTGCGGTTTAATTAATGATATATTTTTATAGTTCGGACATTTACGCACGCGGCGATACCACATATGTTTATTTTTATTTTTTATTTTATGGGAAAAAAAATTTATTTTATGGGAAAAGGGGGGTGATTCAAACTTTTATTAGGGAAGGGGTTAAATGACCTTTATTAACAATTTTTTTAAACTTTTTTTTTGCAATGTTATAGCTCCCATAGGGACCTATAACACTGCACACACTGATCTCTCATCCTGATCACAGGCGTGTATTGACACGCCTGTGATCAGTGTTATCGGCGCTTGACTGCTCCTGCCTGGATCTCAGGCACGGAGCAGTCATTCGCCGATCGAACACCAAGGAGGCAGGTAAGGGCCATCCCGGTGTCCTGCAAGCTGTTCAGGATGCCGCGAATTCACCGCGGCGGTCCCGAACAGCCCGACTGAGCAGCCGGGTCACTTTCACTTTCACTTTAGAAGCGGCGGTCAGCTTTGACCGCCGCTTTTAAAGGGTTAATACTGCACATCGCCGCGATCGGCGATGTGTGGTATTAGCCGCGGGTCTCGGCCGTTGATGAGCGCCGGGACCGATGCGATATGATGCAGGATCGCGGCGCTATCCCGCTTCATATTGCGGGAGCCGGCGCAGGACGTAAATATACGTCCTGCGTCGTTAAGGCGTTAATGTTGCTGTACTATTGTGGTGCTTGCCATTTTGACACAGTGACAAAACCAAGTCATTACAGAATTTGTCCACTGAATATAATTTATAATTGTTATTACATAATCTAATTTTTATGCCTCCATAATCACAGATCACAGTGTTAGAAATCCTCTCAGGGGAAGGGGGCATGTCATGGTGGGAGGTGATTGGTGTGTCTGCTCATCTAGCCCTGTCCATTAGTCATCTTTTCCATGACTCATGGACACGCCTGATGCCTCTGCAGGATTGGTTAGTGTCCCAGGAGGTATTGGGGCCCCTAGTAGTGGGATTTTCAGGAGCTATTTTCTTTATTAAATATTTAAATGTTTTTAAAAAACCATATTACAAAAGGTCTTTAAATTTCATCAGTAACAACATATAAGAAGCTTTTGGATCTGACTGTGCCCATTTAAAATTCATTAAAGGGGAGATTCAAAAATGAAAGAATATTAACTGAATGCATATATAGGTTTCTTTAAAGGGCACTTGTCATCAGTTTTCTGCTACCCAAACCGTGGGCAGCATAAAATTGGAACAGGCATCATGATCCCAACATACTATACATTACTCTGAGATGCTCAGTCATTCCAGAATAATCATATTTTAAAAAGTTTAAAAATGCTGCAAGGACTATGTAACTAGTCCTTGGGGCAGCCGCTATTACTGTTTCCAAACTGACCGACCTTACTGACACATCTCTCCCTTGCAGTGTATACAGAGAGACATGTCACTCAGGGTTGCCAGGCAGGAAGCAGCCACCAACACCCACCCCCTACACTACTTTCCCAGGTCCTGGTGGCTGCTCCCTGCCCGGCAACCCTGAGTGACATGCCTCTCTGTAAACACTGCAAGGGAGAGATGTGTCACTAAGGTCAGCCAGTTGGGAGACAGTCATGATGACTGCCCCGAGGACTAGTTACCTGGTCGTGGCACCATTTTGAAACTATGAGTACTCTGAAACACCCAAAAGTCTCACAGTAATTCATAGTGTGCTGGGATTGTGATGCACCAGTTTTATTTTATGCATGAAAGAAGATGTCCAGCGGGTACGAAACGTCACTTCCTTTAGCAGAGCCTAGGCCTAGCCGGGGCCCCATGCGGGAGATCACGGGGGTCCCAGCGGTCGGACCTCCTGTGATCGGATATTTTTCCCCTATCCTTAGGATAGTGAATACATTTCTAACCACTGGACATCTTCTTTATCTTGGATTGAATATAGATTTTAAACAAAGTAATCATATAATTCTCATTATAAGAAAAAAATAGGTTTGTGCAATGCAGAGAAGATTTCCAAGAGTAATATTCTACTGAATTTTGAAACCAGAAAAGTTCATAGTACATAGGATTAAATTCAACAGGGAAGAGTGCCACAGACACAGTCCAGTCATATTCACTCTAGTGTGGCTGAGTTGCTGTAGCAGACTAAAGGAGCATAACTACAGTCCCATGGGCCAAGCTGTGTGGTCTGTGACCATGAAGGCATGCCACTGCCAAACAGTCATGCAAATAGTGTCAAGTATGGCAAGGAAGGAACCACAGTGCCATGTTTTTTCCTCAAAACTACTTTATAAATGAATTAAGTGTAAAGGTATTCCATTAAAGGGTTACTCCGCCCCTAGACATCTTCTGCCCTATACAAAGGATAGGGCATAAGATGTCTGATCGTGGGGCTCCCGCCGCTGGGGATCCCTACAATCTCTCCTGCTGCACCCCCGTACATCAGCAACCTGGAGCTATGTTTGCTGCGTGGCTAATGACGGGCGATACAGGGGGACGGGGTTCCGTGATGTCACGGCACCACCCACTCGTGATGTCCGTACATACCCTATGTTGAATAAACTTTTTTTATTTTATCAGTCCGTTTTACGGTTAAAATTATTTACCTGTCCTGGAGAGCGCCTAAAGACATCGGTTTACATCTGTGCTCACAGCGCTTTAGATTCTTAAAAACTACAGTGGCAGTTGTCTAAAAAACACCAGAAAAAAACCTGTTTGGAAACCTAGCCTAAGACTGGCGTCACACAGAAGTTTTTTTAAATACTTCTACTGCAGTTTTTAAACCAAAGCCAGAAGTGGATCCATAAGGAAAGAGAAGTATAAGTTCTTCCTTTATAGTCAGTTTTCCAAGGAAATTCCTAAGGGATTTCCTAGGGTACATTTTCTTGTTTCTGTTGGATCCACTTCAGACCTTGGCTCAAAATACTGCATCAAAAACCACAGAGGCTTGAACAGGAGACCGAAGCGGGCACTAATATACATACCTGCAGTCCAGTGCCCGGTCCCTCTGAAGATCCTCTTCTTTCTGTGCTGAATTGCACGCTGGAGGTGGGCCCGCCAGGTTTGAATATTCATGGTCGCTGGTCACGTGAGCGCACACATGACCAACGACCATGAATATTTAAATCCAGCCATCGGGCCCGCCTCTAGCACGCAATTCAGTGCAGACAGAAGCTGATCTTCAGAGGGACCGGGTGATGGACTGCAGGTATGTATTTGAGTCAGAGACTGTTCACCCCCACTATAACCTGGTGTATTGGGTTTAGTGTGGGTGAACGGGTGACCATTTTCCTTGACACGTACAAGATCTGATGCATATTTTCTGCAGCTGATTTTGCTACCCATTGAAGTTCATGAGTAGCAAAATCAGCTGCAAAAATATGCTGCAAAATATGCAGCAGATGCTACACTTATCTGCATGTAGCACCCTAAAAAAAAAATGCTGGCCAGTTTCACACAAATTTTATACAGCCAGTCATTATTACAGCCTCATGTTTCGGCCCGACTGTGGGTCATAGCTCTCTATGATACAATCAGTTTGGGTTATTAGTCATTGTCATGATCACACCCTATCGGTCCAGCCAAGATGCTAGAGAGAGTGTGATGGTGCAAGGGTTAAAGCCATCAGACCTCTGGGTATTCACTACTAGTATAATACATACATTTAGTTGCACTACTGTGGTAGATGTAGACAGTAACATATGACTGACCCTCAAAATGATGTTAACATCTACCACAGTAGTGCACCTAAATGTATGTATTGTTCTATATGTTACACATCCACACCGTTTATCTGGTGTAGGAGGCCATTGTGGCACTTGTAGTCTGCTGCAGGCATCCCCCACCGTATGCATTTTTATGCTGGGAACTGCCCTTAGCAACAGACCACAAGGGCAGGATCTGCTCCCCCAGTTGAGAATTTCCTGCCATTTGAGGCCACGTTTTTTCCTTGTTGTTTATATCCACCACTAGTCCCAGCAAGTCACCAAATTAACCCTTTGATAAATATGTTTCACCAGTTCATGTATGCAGAGATCAAAGACCAAAGCTGAGTAATTCAACATTTAATCTGAAAAAAGGTATCACAGTGCTACGTATAAAATAAACAAATGATATACAGGTACAGTTTGATTTTATGATGGGACCAGAGTGCCTGACTTCAAAGGAGGTATAACACAAACAGACAGAACCCCCCCCCCCCCCCCCCATAATAAAACTGGAACAAACAAAAGCAATTACCGTATTTTTCGCCCTATAGGACGCTCCGGCATATAAGACACCCCCAATTTTAAATGAGGAAAATCTAGAATACAATGTTAAGTATAGGTCACAGTGATCTTCAACCAGCGGACCTCCAGATGTTGCAAAACTACAACTCCCAGCATGCCCGGACAGCCGTTGGCTGTCCGGGCATGCCAGGAGTTGTAGTTTTGCAGGAGGTCCGCAGGTTGATGACCACTGGTATAGTAGGTAATACTCACGTGTCCCCGCCGCTCCGGACCCGTCACCGCTCATCACCGCTGCCCTGGATGCAGCCCTCCATCGCTGTCGCCGAGTCCCCGGGGTGTCCCCGCCGCTCCGGAACGTCTCTGCTGCCTGGTCTCCTTGCTCTCCGTCGCCGCCATCACGTCGCTACGCAGGCCGCTATGCACACCGTTCCTATTGGATGACGGGGCGGCGTACGCTACGACATGATGATGACGAAGGAGAGCGCCGGCCATGCAGGGGATTTGGCACGGAGCAGACACCGAGGAGGCAGGTAAGGTCCCTCCCGATGCAGCCGGGTTAGTGTCACTTTCGCTTCTGACGCGGCGGTCAGCTTTGATCGCCGCGTCTGAAGGGATAATACAGGGCATCACCACGATTGGTGATGTCCTGTATTAGCCGCGGGTCCCGGCCATTGATGGCCGCAGAGACCGCCGCGATAGGTGTGTATTCGCCGTATAAGACGCACCAACTTTTCCCCCCCCAGTTTTGGGGAAGAAAAAGTGCGTCTTAAACGGCGAAAAGTACGGTACACAGTCTGAGTGAACCTTCACCTAGGTGTCTTGGATTTATACATTATACACAAATACAATTATAATACACATGTATGGTTCCATAATCAGGCCTTGGGCATGACATACATATACTCAGACTCGGACTTGCAGACAGCATATGGACACACAAATTCAGTTGTATTATGCTAGTGTGCAACTGGCCCTAAAGTGTTTCTTTTTCTCTACAAATCTATAAATCTAGGAAATGACCTTGAATACTTTATAGTGAGTATTACTACAAATAATTCACTTGGAAAGTTGTGTTTTCTCCAAGTTAATACACTGGAATGATTATTAGCATATAAATTGCTGCACCGCTTTAAGTTTTATCTACTTTGGCCTCTGGGTGTTTCTAGTCTCCAAGAGAACAGGACAATGTCAGGTATGTGCATTATTTTTAACTCCTTCCAGTTTATACAAAGTTTATTGTAGAAAAACTAAACATTCTTACAAGAAAAACAGGACTTCATTATTTGCCAAAAAGTAAGATTGAGAGTTGCTTAATACATGTAAATAATGTTGTGTTTTTAAAAAACTTTTTTTAGTTTCTAGTGAAATACATTAGTTGTTTATTATAGTTTTGCTGTATGTTTGCTACAATGTTAAAGGGGTATTCAAGGAAAAAACTTTTTGATATAATCAATTGTCTCCAGAAAGTTAAACAGATTTGTAAATTATGAATTCGAGTAGAATACAGACATAGCGCAAATCTACAATCTTGTATAATGATCTGATTGCTTCTCAGCACAATATCAAAAACTAACAGGTTGTTAGTATACATTTTTGATCAAAAAGTACAAGCCCACTCGCCACGTCAAGGCCACCTATTCAGAGTGGGTCCTTAACGTCCCTAGCATAAAATGGCGTAGCACCGGGCGGCGACCACCACCGCCGCGACACAAGTGCCCACGGGGGAGGGGGGGGGGAGCGACCCACTGGCAGAGCGGCCCCAATGCCTCTCAAACCAGTCTATAGACCGCACCCGCCCGCAGACACAGTGCTACGGCAGCAACGGACGCCGCCCCGCACCACACCAGTGTGAACAAGGTGTAATGGCTCACTAACCTTGCTCTCCCAGTCAGACTGGGAGGCTGCTAGGAATGACATGGCCCTAGTGTGGCTAATTACGACCTATATAGGTTTGGGCTGAGGGGGTGGGGAAGAGTGCAGCACATGTTCAAAAAAAAAAAAAGAAAGGATAGAAATCACAATATGAATTCGAGTAGAATACAGACATAGCGCACATCTACAATCTTGTATAATGATCTGATTGCTTCTCAGCACAATATCAAAAACTAACAGGTTGTTAGTATACATTTTTGATCAAAAAGTACAAGCCCACTCGCCACGTCAAGGCCACCTATTCAGAGTGGGTCCCTAACATCCCTAGCATAAAATGGCGTAGCACCGGGCGGCGACCACCACCGCCGCGACACAAGTGCCCACGGGGGGGGAGCGACACACTGGCAGAGCGGCCCCAATGCCTCTCAAACCAGTCTATAGGCCGCACCCGCCCGCAGACACAGTGCTACGGCAGCAACGGACGCCGCCCCGCACAGCACCACACCAGTGTGAACAAGGTCCAATAGCTCACTTACCTTGCTCTCCCAGTCAGACTGGGAGGCTGCTAGGAGTGAAATGGCCCTAGTGTGGCTAATTACCACCTATATAGGTTTGGGCTGAGGGGGTGGGGAAGAGCGCAGCACATGTTTTAACATGTGCTGCACTCTTCCCCACCCCCTCAGCCCAACCCTATATAAGTAGTAGTTAGCTACACATGGGTCATTTCTTTCCTAGCAGCCTCCCAGTCTGACTGGAAGAGCATGGTAAGTGAGCTATTGGACCTTGTTCACACTGGTGTGGTGCTGTGCGCTGTCCGTTGCTGCCGTGTCTGCGGGGGGGGTGCGGCCCATAGACTGGTTTGAGTGGCATTGGGGCTGCTCTGCCGGTGGGTCGTTCCCCCCTCCTGTGGGCATTGGTGTCGCGGTGGTGGCCGCCGCCCGGTGCTGCGCCATTTTATGCTAGGGATGTTAGGGACCCACTCTAAATAGGTGGCCTTAACGTGGCGAGTGGGCTTGTACTTTTTGATCAAAAATGTATACTAACAACCTGTTAGTTTTTGATATTATGCTGAGAAGCAGTCAGATCATTATACAAGATTGTAGATGTGCACCATGTCTGTTTTTCTACCCGAATTCAGATTTGTAAATTACTTCTATTAAAAAATCTTAATCCTTTCAGTACTTATGAGCTTCTGAAGTTAAGGTTGTTCTTTTCTGTCTAAATCCTCTCTGATGACACCTGTCTCGGGAAACGCCCAGTTTAGAAGACATTTGCTATGGGGACTTGCTTCTGAACTGGGCGTTTCCTGAGACAGGTGTCATCAGAGAGGATTTAGACAGAAAAGAACAACCTAAACTTCAGAAGCTCATAAGTACTGAAAGGATTAAGATTTTTTAATAGAAGTAATTTACAAATCTGTTTAACTTTCTGGAGCCAGTTGATATATTAAAAAAAAGTTTTTTCCTGGATAACCCCTTCAAATACGCCATCTGGGAACATACCCGGGACATATCAGACAGGGACAACTAGCAATACCAATGTTTATACTAAAATACTCATGAAAACTAGATTTGACCTTGTTCACAAAATGAATTGAGATTTTGTTCATTCTTTTTTTTAGTCTGGACCAGACTTAAACCAAAATATTAGGCAATAAAAGTTGCAATATCAATAAATGATAGTTGGTTTGTTAGCCCCTAAACATTGTCTTGGAATTTTTCGGAAAAACTATGTAAAACCATCCTAAGGCTAGGTTTTTTTTCTGGCATTTTTTGGAAAATCTGACCAACTTACAGAAAAAAAGGTAAGTTATTTATGTTACATGGGAAAGAGAACAACAATTAAAACATTAATAAAATGGTTGGAATGCTGTGCGTGTGTTGAGTTAATAAAAGTTAAGTAATAAAATATAAGTACCCCAAAATAGTGTCAATGAAAATTACAACTCTGTCCACTATACTGATGGGAAAAAAGTCAGATAAAAAAAATGTAAACGCTGTGTCTGGAAGATCTAAACAGGATATATCCCTAAGGAGTTGAACCGCACAATGAATATTACTTGGGATTACACAAGGGTATTCTAATGCTACTATTACAGCTATTACAATATAAAGATAACATATTTTCTTTAATTTTACAAAGGATCCCTTTGGTAATTATTATAAAATATTATTTAAAGACTATGTAATAAATCACTTAAAGTTTCAGATTTTTGGTAATAATATACTGTATTCTTGTCTAGAGTTAATTATACTTCACATTTGCCAGATGTTGTAATGTTCAATTGTCATGCAGCATTTAAAACATGAGTATAAAAGTGTAATTTTTGCTCGCTGTAATTTTTCCTTTAGTCTAAAGTAGCAGAACTTATATTGACGCTGCTGCAGGACATAAGGGAAAGTGTAATGTTTACTCCCATGAATTTTCTTTTCTTTAGTGAAAAGCAGCAACACCAATAAATGTGCTTCTGCATGAGATAAAGGGAACACAATTAATTATATTCTCCAAGTTAAAGAGGTACTCTGCTCACAGACATCTTATCCCAGCGATCAGACATTTTAAGATGTCCGTGGGCGGAGTACCCCTTTAAGTATATCATAATCTCTCCAAACTAAGAATCCACTAAGCAGAACTGACATGTGCACATCATTACCTGAAATTTGTCCATAGCTATAACCACTAATACCAATCAACAGCACTGCACCTGTTTCCAGATTATAAGTCACTTCTCCTTATACCAGAAACTAGAGACTAGAGAGAAAAACAACTGATCTTTCAAGAGAGAATGCCTGCAGATCCTGCACATAAAAATTCAGGACCACAATAAGTTTTATACTACAAAAGACTGAGCTCCGTATAATTATAAATGTATGTCTCAAAATATCTACAGGGTGGGCCATTTATATGGATACACCTTAATAAAATAGGAATGGTTGGTGATATTAACTTCCTGTTTGCACATTAGTATATGTGAGGGGGGAAACTTTTCAAGATCGGTGGTGACCATGGCGGCCATTTTGAATCCAACTTTTGTTTTTTCAATAGGAAGAGGGTCATGTGACTCATCAAACTTATTGAAAATTTCACAAGAAAAATAATGATGTGCTTGGTTTTAACGTAACTTTATTCTTCCATGAGTTATAATATAAAATGTGTTCAATGTGCTGCCCATTGTGTTGGATTGTCAATGCAACCCTCTTCTCCCACTCTTCACACACTGATAGCAACACCGCAGGAGAAATGCTAGCACATAGACTTGTGCACTAGAAAAATTTTCGTTTAATTTCGTTTCGTTTTTTCGTTTTGGAAAAAAATTTCGGTTCGGCAATATTTTCCGTTTAGATTTTACGGATACATTCGGTATTCGGGTATTCGTGTTGTTTTTTCGGATACATTCGGTATTCGGGTACATTCGGTAAATCTTTAGTCTTTTTTTGGACTTTAGCTATCCTAATAAATAATGGAGATACCTTTTTTATTAAAATTTCGCAGGGTATCATAAAAAAATCATAATAAAAAAGATACAGTGGTGATGAAAAAAATTGTATCTAACGAAATGTATCTTTTTTATTATGAAATGTTTATTCATTTTTAAACAGGGATCAATTTATGTGAGCAGGTAAAGCACTAAAAATGTAGCCAACAATAATAAAAATGTAGTGTGTGCGTGTTTTTCACTTTTTTTTAAAACATTTTTTAGGTAGTACTACTACTCCCAGCATGGAACACACTCTTCCATGATGGGAGTAGTAGTTACCTGTACTAATTGACAGATTGCAGGGGTCCCTTGCGATCATCTTGTATAATGTATAGATGCGCCGGCTGCTCTTCTATGGTCCCCTGCACTCAGGTATATACACATATTCATATTTCCCGCAGAGCTGTGATTGGCCAGATGGTTCCAGCCAATCACAGCTCTCTGTGAGAAATAGGAATATGTGTATATATACGGCCGTGCAGGGGACCATAGGAGAACGCCCGCCGCATCCATACATTATACTGGAGGATCGCAGCGGCTGTCAGGAGTGATACCCGCAGTGATCTTTCCTTTACTACAAGTACTACCACTCCCAACATGGAGTACACTCTGCTCCATGCTGGGAGCTGTAGTACCTGTATTAATAGACAGATCGCAGCGGGTGTCAGAAGTTACACTCGCTGCGATATGTCTATTAATGCAGGTACTACAGCTCCCAGCATGGAGCAGAGTGTGCTCCATGTTGGGAGTATTAGTACCTGCAGTAAGGGACAGATCCCAGGGATGTCACTCCTCCTGACACCGCTGCGATCCTCCTGTTGTGAATGTCGGGATCAGCTGTTCTCAGGGCTACAGAGCCGGGAGAACAGCTGACGCTGAGCCGTAGGTATATATCGTATATCTACTGCCCAGCAAGAACTTACAGTGAGCTTGCAATGTGTATACAGTATACACATTGCTGGCTCACTTAACCCCTTGCTGAGCTGTGCGCTATGCGCAAGCCCAGCAAGGGAAGAGTTAACTTACACTGCTGGACAGTGTAGGTTAACCCTTTGTGCGGTATACACTTCATACAGCTATCTATAGATAGCTGTATACAGTGTATACAGAAGGCGAAGTCCAGCTTACTTCCCTCGAGTCCCGGGCCGGGTTCGTGTAGCCCCGCCCCTAGTGATGACGTCATTAGGGGGCGGGGCTACAGAAGGGAACAAGGCTAGTTTATCTGAAGCTCTGTTCACATTGTACGTTTTGTATAATGTGAACAGACCCTTCTGGCAGTGTCTACCCAGACAGGGAGACTCCAGCTGTTGCTAAACTACAACTCCCAGCATGCCCAGACAGCCAAAGGCTGTCTGGGCATGCTGGGAGTTGTAGTTTTGCACCAATTGGTGGCTCCCTGTTTGGGTAGACATTGCATCATGGGTGCTCTCCCCAGCGGACAGCGCCAAAAATGTCATAACCAATTTTTTGTTTTTTTTTTCTTCTCGTTTCAGATCCGTGTATGCAGAGGATTACTGCGGATTCGATGGATTACGGTGGATTATTTTTTTTCCCTTTAATAAAATGGTTAACGAGGGCTGTGGGGGAGTGTTTTTTAAATAAAATAATTTTTCCAATGTGTTGTGTTTTTTTTTTTTTTTTTATTGAATTTTCAGGGTTAGTAGCGGAAGCTGTCTTATTGACGGAATCCATTACTAGGCCAGGGCTTAGTGCTAGCCCCAAAAACAGCTAGCGCTAACCCCCAATTATTACCCCGGTACCCACCGCCACAGGGGTGCCGGGAAGAGCCGGTACCAACAGGCCCGGAGCGTCAAAAATGGCGCTCCTGGACCTAGGCGGTAACAGGCTGGCGTTATTTAGGCTGGGGAGGGCCAGTAACAATGGTCCTCACCCACCCTGGTAACGTCAGGCTGTTGCTGTTTGGTTGGTATTGTGCTGAGAATGAAAATACGGGGAACCCTATGCGTTTTTTTTTTAATTTAAATAAAAAACTAATAAAAAAAAAACGCATAGGGTTCCCCGTATTTTCATTCTCAGCCAGATACCAACCAAACAGCAACAGCCTGACGTTACCAGGGTGGGCGAGGACCATTGTTACTGGCCCTCCCCAGCCTAAATAACGCCAGCCTGTTGCCGCCTAGGTCCAGGAGCGCCATTTTTGACGCTCCGGGCCTGTTGGTACCGGCTCTTCCCGGCACCCCTGTGGCGGTGGGTACCGGGGTAATAATTGGGGGTTAGCGCTAGCTGTTTTTAGGGCTAGCACTAAGCCCTGGCCTAGTAATGGATTCCGTCAATAAGACAGCTTCCACTACTAACCCTGAAAATTCAATAAAAAATAAAAAAACACAACACATTGGAAAAATTATTTTATTTAAAAAAACACTCCCCCACAGCCCTCGTTAACCATTTTATTAAAGAAAAAAATAAATAATCCGCCGTAATCCATCGAATCCGCAGTAATCCTCTGCATACACGGATCTGAAACGAGAAGAAAAAAACACAAAAAATTGGTTATGACATTTTTGGCGCAGTCCGCTGGGGAGAGCACCCATGATGCAATGTCTACCCAAACAGGGAGCCACCAATTGGTGCAAAACTACAACTCCCAGCATGCCCAGACAGCCTTTGGCTGTCTGGGCATGCTGGGAGTTGTAGTTTTGCAACAGCTGGAGTCTCCCTGTCTGGGTAGACACTGCCAGAAGGGTCTGTTCACATTATACAAAACGTACAATGTGAACAGAGCTTCAGATTAACTAGTCTTGTTCCCTTCTGTAGCTCCGCCCCCTAATGACGTCATCACTAGGGGGCGGAGCTACACGAACCCGGCCCGGGACTCAGGGAAGTAAGCTGGACTTCGTCTTCTGTATACACTGTATACAGCTATCTATAGATAGCTGTATATTGTGTATACCGCCCAAAGGGTTAACTTACACTGTCCAGCAGTGTAAGTTAACTCTTCCCTTGCTGGGCTTGCGCATAGCGCACAGCTCAGCAAGGGGTTAAGTGAGCCAGCAATGTGTATACTGTATATACACATTGCAGGCTCACTGTAAGTTCTTGCTGGGCAGTAGATATACGATGTATACCTACGGCTCAGCGTCAGCTGTTCTCCCGGCTCTGTAGCCCTGAGAACAGCTGATCCCGACATTCACATAAGGACGATCGCAGCGGTGTCAGGAGGAGTGACATCCCTGGGATCTGTCCCTTACTACAAGTACTACCACTCCCAACATGGAGTACACTCTGCTCCATGCTGGGAGCTGTAGTACCTGCATTAATAGACATATGGCAGTGAGTGTAACTTCTGACACCCGCTGCGATCTGTCTATTAATACAGGTACTACAGTTCCCAGCATGGAGCAGAGTGTACTCCATGTTGGGAGTGGTAGTACTTGTAGTAAAGGGAAGATCACTGCGGGTATCACTCCTGACGCCCGCTGCGATCCTCCAGTATAATGTATGAATGCGGCGGCTGCTCTTCTATGGTCCCCTGCATGGCCGTATATATACACATATTCCTATTTCTCACAGAGAGCTGTGATTGGCTGGAACCATCTGGCCAATCACAGCTCTGCGGGAAATATGAATATGTGTATATACCTGAGTGCAGGGGACCATAGAAGAGCAGCCGCGCATCTATACATTATACAAGATGATCGCAAGGGACCCCTGCGATCTGTCAATTAGTACAGGTAACTACTACTCCCATCATGGAAGAGTGTGTTCCATGCTGGGAGTAGTAGTACTACCTAAAAAATGTTTTTAAAAAAAGTGAAAAACACGCACACTACATTTTTGCTATTGTCGGCTACATTTTTAGTGCTTTACCCGCTCACATAAATTGATCCCTGTTTAAAAATGAATAAACATTTCATAATAAAAATCATACATTTCATTAGATACAATTTTTTTCCATCACCACTGTATCTTTTTTATGATTTTTTTATGATACCCTACGAAATTTTAATAAAAAAGGTATCTCCATAACTTTTTAGGATCGCTAAAGTCCAAAAAAGAATAAAAAGATTTACCGAATGTACCCGAATACCGAAAGTATCCGAAAAATCAAACTATCTGTATCCTTTTTATTAACTTTGTTATCAGAATTAATTCTTCACGTCGTTTATGGATAACGAATGCATTCGTTATTTACAGGTCGGGAAATAACGAATGTATTCGTTACTTTGCTATTTCGTATTATCGTGGCTATTCGGGAATGTTCAAAATATGTTTTCGTGCATTCGGATGGGTCCGAATGCATGAAAACGGTAAAATTCGTTAATTTAGACATTCGTGCCGAACCGAATTGCACATGTCTACTAGCACAGGCTTCCAGTATCCATAGTTTCAGGTGCTGCAGAATGGGCAAAACAAAAATTGGAACAGGACCCTCAGTTTACGCAGAAGATTTTGTTCAGTAATGAGGCAAACTTTTATGTGAATGGTGAAGTTAACAAACAAAACCACCGCTATTGGTCTGATACTAACCCACATTGGATAGATCCCTCAGAGACTGTTGGAACACAAAAATTGATGGTATGGTGTGGTAAATGGGGTACAAAGATAGTGGGGCCATTCTTCATCAATGCAAACCTCAATGCCACTGGATATGCGAAATTGCTACATGATGATGTGTTTCCCTCTTTATGCACTGAAGCTGCCACGTTCCCTGAGATTTTCCAGCAAGATGGTGCACCACCACATTATGGGTGTCAGGTCCGAGCATTCCTAGATGAACAGTTTCCTGGAAAGTGGATTGGTCGTCGTGGGACAGTTGAATGGCCCCCAAGGTCTCCCGATCAGACCCCCTTAGACTTTTATCTTTGGGGTCATCTGAAGGCAATTGTCTATGCTCTGAAGATACGAGATGTGCAGCACCTGAAACTACGGATACTGGAAGCCTGTGCTAGCATTTCTCCTGTGGTGTTGCTATCAGTGTGTGAAGAGTGGGAGAAGGGGGTTGCATTGACAATGTGGCACATTGAACACATTGGGTGGCACATTGAACACATTTTATAAGTGGTCAGAAACTTGTAAATATCTGATGAAAGAATAAAGTTACGTTAAAACCAAGCACATCATTGTTTTTCTTGTGAAATTCCCAATAAGTTTGATGTGTCTTCCTATTGAAAAAAACAAAAGTTGGATTCAAAATGGCCGACTTCAAAATGGTCGACATGGTAACCACCCAACTTGAAAAGTTTCCCTCCTCACATATACTAATGTGCCACAAACAGGAAGTTAATATCACCAACCATTCCCATTTTATTAAGGTGTATCCATATAAATGGCCCACCCTGTAGAGTGGTAATCTGTACTTTAGATCATTTATATGAACAATACCCCTGAAAAAATATATAAAAAATATGTTAAACTGACATATGGTTCATAATAACAATACAACTATGTAAATTGAGAAATTTTAATCTTATTTCTATGGGCAGATTTATTCTCTGTCTATAAAATCTAATTAATGTGTTATAGCTTTAAGGGGGTTGTCCAGGAAGCAAAAATAGGTCTTACCTGTTCTGCTCCCCGGTATTTACATCTACCCCCTGCATGTCCCGGAGTTAAACCTTCTGAGACAAGAGGGGGGGGGGGGGGGGGGAGTGCCAGTCACGATTAGTGTTGAGCGGCATAGGCCATATTCGAATTCGCGAATATTCGCGAATATATGGACGAATATTCGTCATATATTCGCGAATATTCGCATATTCGTTATATTCTCGTTTTATTTTCGCATACGCGAAGATTCGCGTATGCGAAAATTAACATATGTGAAAATTCGCATATACAAAATTAGTACACGCGAAAATTCGCATATGCGAAATTAGCATATGCTAATTTTCGCATATTCGAATTTTCGCGCGCCAGTCTCACACAGTAGTATTAGAGCCTTCTTTACACCAGACAAGCTGGAAGCAGAGAGGGATGATCACTGTGATGTGTACTAAGAAGAAAAAGAAAAAAAAAAAAAAAAACGAATATTCGTAATTTACGAATATATAGCGCTATATTCGCGAAATTCGCGAATTCGCGAATATGCGATATTCGCGAATAATATTCGAATTGCGAATATTCGCGAGCAACACTAGTCACGATCATTTTGTGTGGGTGAAACCACACCTGCATGTGAAGTATTATAGAGGAACCATTTTGCCGCAATATCATGCAGCTATTGGTCATCACATCTGGGCATAGTTTCACGACTTGTACCTGCTCCCTTTTATCTTGGAAGGTATACTTCCAGGATGAGGAGAGGGGGCAAAAGTAAGACTGTTACGCCTAGCGCTCCGGGTCCCCGCTCCTCCCCGGAGCGCTCACGGCATCTCTCTCCCCGCAGCGCCCCGGTCAGTCCCGCTGACCGGGAGCGCTGCACTGTCATGGCCGTCGGGGATGCGATTCGCACAGCGGGACGCGCCCGCTCGCGAATCGCATCCCAGGTCACTTACCCGTCCCGCTCCCCTGCTGTCATGTGCTGGCGCGCGCGGCTCCGCTCTCTAGGGCGCGCGCGCGCCAGCTCTCTGAGACTTAAAGGGCCAGTGCACCAATGATTGGTGCCTGGCCCAATTAGCCTAATTGGCTTCCACCGGCTCCCTGGCTATATCTGATCTCCTCCCTTGCACTCCCTTGCCGGATCTTGTTGCCTTGTGCCAGTGAAAGCGTTTAGTGTGTCCAAAGCCTGTGTACCTGAACTTCTGCTATCCATCCTGACTACGAACCTTGCCGCCTGCCCCCGACCTTCTGCTACGTCTGACCTTGCCTCTGCCTTGTCCTTCTGTCCCACGCCTTCTCAGCAGTCAGCGAGGTTGAGCCGTTGCTAGTGGATACGACCTGGTTGCTACTGCCGCAGCAAGACCATCCCGCTTTGCGGCGGGCTCTGGTGAAAACCAGTAGCCTCTTAGAACCGGTCCACTAGCACGGTCCACGCCAATCCCTCGCTGACACAGCGGATCCACAACCCGTAAGCCGAATCGTGACAAAGACATTTTCTCTTCCCTAGACAACCCCTTTAAGGCTGTCTTAACACGATCAGGTTTTTTTTTGGTACACTGTACCCGAAGATACTGCCATATCGGGTCAATGCATAGGGCGATAGAAGCAAGCTTTGAAAAATGGTCCCCAGATAGGGGACGTATCAGATATTAAACTGATAAGAACAGATACTACACATGATCTTAACCAAAAGGCCCAGAAGCGTTTTTACTTTGTTATAATCATTTTATTCCATTATTGGCATTTGTTTGTTTTTTTTGCATTCAAATCTAGGATGGCGATTCAGTGATCGAATGTGAACAGCGATCTGGAGGAAATGTTCATTATAGTAAGCAGCAGGGATTATTAGAAAATAAGTAAAGTCTATCTAGTTTCAAGTGGAGTTGGAGGAATCATCTGCTTGTGTACACTATGTAAGAACCTTATCATAATGAAGGAACTGTTGTTTTTTTTTTTTTTTTTTTTTATATGGTCAGCTAAATTCTGGACAATTATAAATGTATACAATCCTGGAGAAAACCTACTTTAGTCACATTTCCTAAGCAATTATTGTTAATGCAAAACACTTCATGGCAAACACATTTACTCTGAATAAGAAATATACTGAGCTCTCCCAATGTCTATGTGTATTTTGTTTATCTATGGCTGTTAGTTGAAATATTATAGATAAAGTGACTTCTACGTAACCTTAATAAAGAATAAAAAAAAAATGTGTTCTAATGTTGTAGGTGGGTCCGAATAAGCTGCAAGTAAGGGCAACACATGTAGGGTATTGGACTAGTGGCCCTTATTTTGCAAAGCTGCCAAATAGCCCTGTCACACCAATGTGTAGTCTGATGATTTTAAAACACCGATGCAGTAAATACCCCCCTATCTATGACAATTAATGAGGCACTCCCAGCAACATTTTATTCCGTGACCCATTACTATTATCCAGTCAAAGGGGAGTAGATGTGGTGCCTTCTAGCTATGATTCCCAGCTCCAATGCGAACTCTGTCCAGCTCCACTGAGGGCCCCAATTTAAAAATGTCTCTGTGAATTATTATTTTTTTAATTGTAACTAACAGGTACAGTTTAAGTTGAAAGCTCAGTTGTGAAGCTCTATTTTTATTAGTTTGGTTGTATATTTCTGAGTTTGTTTCTGGCACTATGTATGTTATGAATAGAGATGAGCGAATTTTTGCTGAATTCGCAGAATTCTCAGAAAAAATTTGGTCCGAATTTTTTCGCAGCGAATCACTATTAAAAACTGCTATTTCTGGGCTACAGAGAGCATCAATAGGGGTGTGGAACACTTTGCCTTGACGTAACACACATAAGGAGTGTGCTTTGTTAGTGAAATAATACTGTTATTCAGTATGACATGAAGATTACAGGCATTGCTATTAAAATCACTGCCAAACAGCGTCACAATAAAAGAGCCTGGTAGTTGGAATGAGCAAACTTTAAATCCTTTTTTGAGGACCCATTGGAGGGCAAGTCTGGTGTCAGCAGCCACAGTAATTCCAGCTCCAATAGTGTATAATTGCTGCAGTGTACTCAGCTCGTACTTGTATCTTAAAGCGCAACTGTAATGGAAATTATACCCCCCAGACTAATACCATGATAGTATAGATGATGATATGTGTAATGCAGCTGTACTTTTGGCTGCTGTTTATCACTCTTTATCAGCAGGAAAATAGTTTTATCGTGTGGTCAGCAACAGTAGGATAGGCGTGGCTAGGGATTATAATGCCCCACCTCCGCCACGCCTATTCCCTGTAAGTGAGCGCTGGACCACTGTGCAATTGACACACAGGTCCCCACCCCCCGATGTCCATGTGCGGGCCGGCGTGACTCCACTGAGCCTATGCATATAATTTCCCCCTTATGATATATGAAATACAGTGCCCGTACTCCTCTTCTTTCTTCTCATGGTGCCGGAGACGCGCTGCTTCTGCTTTCACTAGAGGCAGAGAGCTCGCTCCCTGCCTCTAGCACTGCGCAGGTGCACTGAGCTGGCGGCAGACAATGGGAGCGAGCTCACTGCCTGTAGTGAAAGCAGAAGCAGCGCGTCTCCGGCACCATGAAAAGAAAGAAGAGGAGTACGGGCACTGTATTTCATATAACATAAAAGGTGCACATTATATGTATAGGCTCAGTGGAGTCACGCCGGCCCGCACATCATGGACATTGGGGGGTGGAGACCTGTGTGTCAATCACACAGTGGTCCAGCGCTCACTTACAGGGGATAGGCGTGGCGGAGGTGGGGCATTACGATCCCCAGCCACGCCTATCCGACAGTTGCTGACCGCACGATAAAACTATTTTCCTGCTGATAAAGAGTAATAAACAGCAGCCAAAAGTATAGCCGCATTACACGTATCATCATCTATACTATCATGTTATTAGTTTGGGGGGTATAATTTCCATGACAGTTGCGCTTTAAAATTGAGCTGGCGGTCCACTGCGAGGCCAGCTACCGCCTGTCCAAGCCCCTGGAGGCGGAAGCATTAGGAGACCATATAGTGGCTGAATGACACAGCCTGGAAGTGGCGGCAGCATGAGTTCTCCCTTATAAATGCATACCACATACCTACATCTAAGTGGTGTACTATTTTGTTCCTATTAAAGTCTCAAGGGCCTAGATACTGTGAAAGGCCAGGCAAAAGTACACCGGCGGGTGTTGTACACAAATACTTTTTTAATCGTAGTGGAGCGTATTGTATATGCACTAAGTATGTCAGGCAGAGAAGTGCCAGGACATGCACAGAGGAATGGCAGAGACCTAACTACATCAGGCAGAGGTCGCAGCAGACTAAAGCCGAGTGGCAGCGAGAGGCCTGAGCGGTCAGCTGGTATCAGCTAGCGGTCGTGTCTCGACCAGCAACCCATCTGCCTTCATCGATTGGGTAACACGGTCATCCACTTCATCACAAGTGACATCTGACACTCCCAGTCAACAGTTGGTGGGTTCCTCAGAGACAACCCTCAGTTGGCATGGCCCGCAAGCAATCCCTGTCCTCCCATTGCCTCTGTCCTATGCTGTTCCCTCCCTCACAGAAGTATCTTATGCTGTGGATTCAGCTCCACTATTTAGTGAGAACGATCTAGTGGACAGTCAGCAGCTACTGCCCATCCAAGAATTGGAGAAGACATCCACCGCTTCCTATGCTAGGGGGGCAAGTAGTGATGAGGAGAGTGGAGTGGGAGGTGGTGTTGCAAGCATTCAGGCTCCTGAAGCAGACATTGTTGAGGAACCTGAGGAGGACATCAGTGACGTGCAGAGGCAACTTAATGATGATGATGAAGCTGGTCGCACTTGGGAGCCGGGTGAAGAAGGGGCTTCATCATCATCAGGAGAAGAGGGTTGCAGGTTGCCCGTGAGGCCGCAGCTGAGCCAGCAAGGTAGTAGCATGGTTGGCAGTCAGCATGGTGGCAGAAGGGGAAAGTCTGGAGCCAAATGTGCCTGGGATAGACCACCTGCTTCGCGGCAGCCTACCTTCCCGAGAGGTAGTGAAACAGAGGTTCCTGAAGTCGGCGGCAGTAGCAGTCAATCAGTGCGGACTGTTGGTGGGAAAATCAGCTACTCAGCGGTGTGGCAGTTTTTCATCAAGCATCCGGAGGATGTTAACCTGGCCACATGCAAGATGTGTCGGCAGAAGGTAAAGCTAGGCCAGGGTCCCAAATCTTGGCACCACGGCCCTGTGTCAACATATGCAGCATCACCATAAAGCGGCCTGGGAGAACTGTGGCTTCGATGCGGTGGTCCAGCCTGCTGCATCACCCAGTGGCACGCCACTCCCTGTTTCAGCCAGCCAAGCCTCCACCACCTCAGCTGAAGGGAGCTGTGTGTCATACCCATCTTTTGTTGCTCCAGATGCTACTGCTCCTCCTACTTCGAGTCAGTTATTCCGTCAGCAATCCATCAGCAACGCCAGGTCCAAGAGACAACAGTATGCTCCTACTCATCGAATGGTGCAGAAGCTGTCCAAGTTGCGGGTGCTCCTGTCCAAGTTGCTGGTGCTGCAGTCCCTCCCTTTTTAAGTGGTGGACTCTGCACCTTTCAGAGAACTGATGACTTGTGCCGAGCTGAGGTGGAGAGTGCCAAGCCGTCATTTCTTTGCGAAGAAGGCAGTACCAGCCTTGCACAATTTTGTGGAACAGAAGGTGGGCCAGTCCTTGAGCCTGTCAGTGTGTACCAAAGTGCATGGCAGCACCGACGTGAGGAACTGTAACTACGGTCAGGGACAATATATGTCCTTTACAGCTGACTGGGTGAATGTGGTTCCGGCACAGCCACAAGAACAGCAACTTGGACAGGTCACGCCGCATCTGCCTCCAAGCTCTCAAGCCATTGTCCTGTGACAGTGTGCGACTCCACCTCCTCATCCTCCACTGCCTCTACTGCACGGACAAGTCTCAGTGCCCCTCCAGTATACCATGTGAGCAGAGCATAGCAGTGTCACGCTGTTCTTCACATGGTTTGCCTTGGCGAATGGAGTCACACAGGGGAGGAACTGCTAAAAGTCATTCACCAAGAAATCGAATCATGGCTTACTCCATGGAAACTGGAAATGGGAACCATGGTGACCGACAACGGGAAGAACATCTCGTCTGTGCTGCGACAAGGAAGCCTGAGACGAGCGCCCTTCATGGCATACATGTTCAATCTGGTTGTGAAGCAGTTCCTGAAGTGTTCCCCCCATCTGCAAGACATCCTATCAATGGGAAGGAATCTTTGCATGCACTTCAGCCACTCGTACACCGCAAAGCACACCCTCCTTGAGCTGCAGCATCAGAACGGCATCCCCCCAACATAGTCTGATTTGCGACATTTCCACACGTTGGAATTCTGCCCTCCATATGTTGTACCAACTATACGAACAGAGATGATCCAAGCAGATAGGTGGCCTCCCCTGTTTAACTTCAATGTAAACCAGTGGCAGCTCATACATGACACCTGCTGTTTGCTCAGGCCCTTTGAGTAAGCCACCTTATTAGTCAGTCACCAGGTTTACGGGATGAACAACATCATTCCACTGCTTCATCTACTACAACATGTGTTGGAAACGATGGCTGGTCAGGGCACTTAAAATGTGCCACATACATCTCACAGCCACATGAGCCCTGTGGGGGCTGAACTGGAGGAGGGGCGGGAGGTGCACAGTGGAACACAATTTAGGTTTTGTGAGATGGGCGGATTTTCTAGTCATCTGACAAGAGAGGAGGAGCAGGAGTAGCTAGAGGAGCTAGAGGGTTATGAGGAAGGCGAGACAGAGGACCCAGACACACTGTGGCAGTATGCAGTGGAGATGGAGGCAGGGAGTCCCTCCAAGTCACTTGCACAAATGGCACGATGGATGCTCACTTGCTTGCATAGTGACTGCCGAATTGTCACCATTCGACAGCGGGATGACTTCTGGCCTTTTTTACACCTACCGAGAGGGAGGACAAACTGGCCTACTACAGAGACATCCTATGTAGTCATTTGGTTGATGCCTATCTGCACCATCATCAATCCTCTCACAGGTCTGACTCGGGGGGGTCTGACTCGGGGGGTCCTCTGCGCTCACCTTCTACTGCCATAGCTGCTGGGGAGGGGTGGGGTGGCAGGAGCAGTACCAGCTTTATCAGCAGCCTGAGTCTACAGTAACTGATGAGTAGCTTTCTTCACCCGCATAGTGAAGCAACTCATCAGCAGCAGGTAGACCTGGAGCAGGACCTGAACCAGCAGGTGGTGGCATACCTTGACCTGACCATGCCAACACACCTTGAAGATCCGCTAAACTTCTGGGCAGCCAAACTTGATTTGTGGCCGCAACTAGCAGAGTTTGCCCTGGAAAAGCTGTCCTGCCCGGCCAGTAATGTTCCGTCAGAGCGGGTGTTTAGTGTGGCGGGGGCCATAGTAACCCCAAGGAGAGCTTGTCTGTCCACGAAAAATGTGGAGAGACTGACCTTTGTGAAGATGAATCAGGCATGGATCAGCCAGGATTTCCACCCACCAATGCCTGATGCATCAGAGTAGATTGACCACGGTGCCACACCAACACTTCACAAATATGGATAGTGCAAAACATGTTTAAGGTGCTGCTCCCCAATTACAGACATTCCTCCGCATCAGACCACAAGTATTGAGGATATGCATTAGCTAAAATGTAACTTTTCTTAGGATAAAATATACGTACTCCAATTTTTTTTTTAAATCAAACAAAAGGAAAGGTGTGCAAAAAACACCATGTGCCACCTACACCACCAAGTATTGATGTGATGCAAAGACCTCTAAAAGGTGGAAGGGAACAACGTATGGTCCATTGTAACCGGTGGGGGTAAAACCTTCCCCTATAAGGCCCTACTCTCACATTATTAATTCCCTTCTTGGCAAGTGTTACTCACCCTAAAAGGGCTTTCAAACACAGGAACCTCTCCCTATTTCCCCCTACAAACACTGCAATTTTCCATGGTTTTTAGGTGGAAATAAAGAGAGATTAATAGGGCGAGAGTAGGGCCTTACAACGGAAGCTTTTACCTTCACCTGCTACAATTGACAATACGTTGTTCCCTTCCATCTTTTCGAGGAAAGTGTTGCTCGTCTAAAAAAAGGATGGCCCCACACAGGAACCAATCCCTATTTTCACCTAAAAACCCTGGGAAATGGCAGTGTTTGTAGGTGGAAATAGGGAGAGGTTCTTGTGTGGGGCCACCCTTTTTAGTGCAAGAAACACTTGCCAGGAAGGGAATTAATAATGCGAGATTAGGGCCTTACAGGGAAAGTGTTTACCCCCACTGGTTACATACGTTGTTCCCTTCCACCTTTTAGAAGTCTTTGAATCACATCAATACTTGGTGGTGTAGGTGGCACATGGTGTTTTTTGCACACCTTTCCTTTGGTTTGAATGAAAAAAAAAATTGGGGGCCATATATTTTATCCTAATAATATTATTAAAAGTTACGTTTTACGTAATGCATATCCTCAATACTTTTACACTTTTACAAAAGAGACCCTTTTCATCTGCCTCAGCTACTATTCTGATCCTGCCACCCACCTGATACCACACATCTGATGCCAAGTTCTCCTTTTTTCACCCACCTTAGTCACCGGGTACTGCTATTGCCACCCACCGCACCACTCTGTCACCGGGTCACTTTCAGGACTCTTGATGCTGATGCTGCCACCTCCAGGCTGTCTTATTCAGCCACCATATGTTCTCCTCATGTTGATGCCAGCTCCAGGCTGTCTCATACTGCCACTTGTTCTCCTCATGCTGCTGCCACCTCCAGGCTGTGTCATTCAGCCACTATATGTTCTCCTCATGCTGCCGACACCTCCACGCTGTGTCATTTACCCACTATATGGTCTTCTTATGCTGCCGCCAACTCCAGGCTGTTTCATTCAGCCACTATATGGTCTCCTCATGCTGTCTCCAACTCCAGGCTGTTTCATTCAGCCACTATATGTTCTCCTCATGCTGATGCCACCTCCGCGCTGTGTCATTCACCCACTATATGGTCTCCTCATCTGCTGTCACCTCCAGGCTGTGTCATTCAGCCACTATATGGTCTCCACATGCTGCCGCCAACTCCAGGCTGTTTCATTCAGTCACTATATGGTCTCCTCATGCTGTCTCCAACTCCAGGCTGTGTCATTCAGCCACTATATGTTCTCCTCATGCTGATGCCACCTCCACGCTGTGTCATTCAGCCACTATATGGTCTCCTCTTGCTGCTGCCAACTCCAGGCTGTGTCATTCAGCCACTATATGTTCTCCTCATGCTGCCGCAAACTCCGGGCTGTGTCATTCAGCCACTATATGTTCTCCTCATGCTGCCGCAAACTCCAGGCTGTGTCATTCAGCCACTATATGGTCTCCTCATATTGATGCCATCTCAGCACTCTGTCATTGTGCTGCCAAGTGACATGTGACTCCTTATTAGATTTGGTCTTTTGTAACCAAATCTATTTATTCAAAGTAAATGCTGGGGCTGGGACATTAAACTTGGGAGTGTAATATAAAATTTAAATTTCAAAATCTTACATTTAAATTTCAAAAAATCAATGTAATCTTTTCAAGACTGAGGCCCTATGGGGCAATGAAGTCATGTCATCCCACCTGCTTGTGTTGAACAGATGCAGTAAGAGTATTCAACTGTGTCTGCATTTGAAGGACACATGCACAGTTAAGAGTGATTATTAGCAACACCTTTGGCTTCATCCCATTCCTGGGCAGCCCTGACAGTACCATCCCTCTGATATTTCTCATGGAAGAATTTATGGCAAATTCACCAATGAATGCACATTTTTTATGTTGCTTCTACATAGTAGAACTGAGGATGAGTTTAAGGTTAGGTTTTACACACAGCATAGAATAGTACTATGGAACTCATCTTTATTTATTATTAAAAAAAAATCCATCATCATTAGCTCACAGTGTTAGAAATCAGTATGGGGACCCCTAGTGGTGGGATTTTTTAAAGCTGTTTTCTTTTTTGAATATAAAACAAAAAACAAAAAAAAAACAACTATATTACAAAAGTCTTTCATTTTAATCAGTAACAACATATATAAAGTTTTGGGATCTGAAAGTGCCCATTTAATGAAATTGGTTGTAGATTTTGGTGCAAATTGACTGAAATCTGCTGTGCACATCTATGTCACTACCACAACAGGTATGGCACACTGTAGATTTGAATTTTTTTCTGCTGTGAGTGAATAGGTTTGTTGAAATCCCATTCACTTACATAGTTGGGGTACAACAAACGTGGTTATAGAAGGTAATCTCATAAATTGCACCTTATCCTATTGCTTTTTTTGTTTTCCAAAACAATACTCCAGATCACAAAGAGACAGGAAAAACAGAGGACAATACACCAATGTGTATTGTTATTATACATGAATAGCTTAATGATCCATTTACAACCAAATTAATATGTCACAATTATGGGTTACCCAATAGACCTCTGTATACAGTACATAAAGTGTGAGCAAATGTCATTTGGCATCTACTGGTCACAGGACTTGAATTGATATAAGGGGATTCTGAATATGGACCTCACTGGTTTCTAGATACATATTTGCATCTTTGATCTTCTTCATATAGATGTGCAACAAAGATCCACTTTTTAAATGCAGTCTTCTATTTTTTTTATTTTCTATTTAATAAATTAATTCCCATATTTTATTCTACTTTAGTCTCCCATTTATATTATACTAGCTGAGTACCCTGCGTTGCCCGGTTTTTCCTTAATAATCCTTGTTGGGGAGGAAAATAAACAAAGGAGGAAGCTTTTGACTACATATCCCATCCTCATATATTGTTGTCATATCCTAACCTCACATCCCGACCTCCTATCCCGACCTCCTATCCCGACCTCCGATCCCGACTTCCGATCCCTTCCTCCTATCTCGACCTCCTATCCCGTCCTCCTATCCCGTCCTCCTATTCAGTCCTCCTATCTCGACCTCATATCCCATCCTCTTATCCAGTCCTCCTATCTCGACCTCCTATCTCGACCTCCTATCCCATCCTCCTATCCAGTCCTCCTATGTCGACTTCCTATCCCGACCTCCTATCCCGTCCTGTAAACTCGAGCTCCTATCTCGAGCTCCTATCCCGACCTCCTTTCCCGTCCTCCTTCCCCGTCCTCCTTTCCCGTCCTCCTATCTCGACCTCCTATCTCGACCTCCTATCCCATCCTCCTATCCCATCCTCCTATCTCGTCCCTCCTATCCCGACCTCCTATCCAGACTTCCTATCCCGTCCTCCTATCCCGACCTCCTTTCCCGTCCTCATATCTCGACCTCCTATCCCGACCTCCTATCCCGTCCTCCTATCTCGACCTCCTATCCCAACATCCTATCCAGATCTCCTATCCCAACCTCCTATCCAGACCTCCTATCCCATCCTCATTTCCCATCCTTCTATCCCGTCCTATCCTGACCTCCTACCCGACCTCCTATCCCGACCTCATATCTCGTCCTCATATGCCATCCTCATATCTCGTCCTCGTAGCTCGTCCTCATATCCCATCCTCCTATCCCGACCTCCTATCTCGAGCTCCTATCCCGACCTCCCATCCTGTCCTCATATCCTGACCCGTAATATGTGTACCAGGTATTGAAATATCTCGAGCCGTACGGAAATTATGTGGGAACATACATTTCCCATTGATTTGCATGGGACTTTAAACAAAAACCCCGACCCTCACAAATGGGGGTAGTTAAGGATTAAATTAACTATCCAATATTTTAAGTGGACATATAAGTAACATGTGACCAAGTATTATCGAAATATCTCCAGCCGTTTGGAAGTTATGCAGTAACATATATTTCCCATTGACTTGTATGGGACTTAAAAGATAAACCTCGCCCCTGGCAAATGGGGGTGAGTAAGGGTTAAATTACCTATCCTATGTTTGTTGTTGACATATAAGTAACATGTGTGCCAAGTTTCATGTTAATATCTTAAGCCGTTTGAAAGTTTTTGTGGAACATACACACACACACGTTGAGTTTTATATATATAGATAATTACTCTTAGTACAGATGTAATCTTTCTTATAACTGTTGCCTATACATGAGGGCAACAATGGAGATTTAGTACTTCTAATTATCGCATAATAAACGTAACTATATCTCTATTTGCCTAAAGAACTGAAACCCATTGTCAGTTTGTTATTTAAACTTTTCTAACTCCAGGGTAAAGGAGTTTATCAGTAACCTTGGCTAACTAGAAGGATATTCAATATGAGCAGTAAGCTACACATTGGCCCAGATTTATGAAACTGTATGAGAGAAAAAGTGGAGGGATTTTCCCACAGCAACCAATCACTGTTCAGCTTTCACTTTACCAGAGCTCGTTAGCTGCACTGTGATTGGTTGCTGGGGAAAAATCTCTCCATTTTTTCTCTCACACAGTTTGATAAATCTGGGCCATTATTTGTAATTTTTTTTTTTCAAAGAGACTATTCCGTGCCAAAAATAAATAAATACATCTTGCAGTTATCACTGTGGACACTGAGCCTCATTAGAAAATGACTCTTCCTGTTCTGTAGAGATCACTCAATATCATCACAGCCAGGGTAACAGAAGATTCACCATTTATAATAGATGATAGTCAGAGTTTACTACCTCTTACTTCCTGTACAGTGACTTCTGCACCGGTCACTGAGCCTATTGATAATAGAAGTCATCTTCAGATACCAGGATAGTAGGCTTCAAGTGGCTGCTGTAAAGTATGTCTCTGAACTTTTGCTTAAAGGTTTAAAGTTGAGAGCAGTAGTTGAGGAAAGATGGCTGCCCCATCATCACATCAAAATGTTATTCAAAAACAATCCACAAACCTACCTATTGAGGTCAAAACATTCAGCAAACTTGACACGTACCCTAAATAGCAAATTGTTTTCATTAAACCAGAATACTGCGTTAATAAAATGTATCCCCTATCCAAAGGAGGGGACATCCCCGCAATCTCTTGCATGGCATCCGGCCTCTCTGCATCAAAAGAGCTGTGTCGTCCAACAACGAAGATGTATCAGCTCTCCCATAAAGATGCATGGAAGGGGCATTTAGGCCAGCACTTCGTGCTGTGGTCAACACCGCTCTTTTCATGCAGAGAGCCCGAACGCCATGCAAGAGGACCCCCCCGCAAACTTACACTTAACCCCTACTCCTTTAACATGACTTTTAACTACTCTGTTAAAAAAAAATAAAAAATTATAGGGGTGTGGTATTTATAAATAATCATCACAACAATGCAATGCATTATAATCACACCCCCTGAATATAATTCACATCCCCTCAGCCTCATATTCACACACTAAGGGGGGAGCATAAGGGCATAACAGAGAGTAAAAACGCCATTGGAATCAGATCAGATCGCATATTCGCTACGTTCAGTTTTTTTTCATGTGAAAATTCGTAATCAAATTCACATAGTGCGCATGTGCGATTATATCTGTCACCTAAAAGAAGGGAGAGATCAGTGTCCTCAGACTGGAAGTGCCGATATTCGCGAATATTTGCATATTCGCATAGTGGCAAAAACAAAAACAAAAAAAAAATGAATAATCGTCATTATGAATATATATCACTATATTCTAAATATTTTCGAAATCGCGAAGTGCCGATATTCGCTGTAAAAATTCGCATTTCGAATATTCACACTCAACACTAGCTTTAACGATACCTTTAAAAATAAGCATCTCATTACAAAGACAAATTTCAGATTTTCAACCCCTATACAGAGAAACGAAAAAGATCTTGTGCATCACACTGTAGAGAGAGTAAATGATCTGTAAACATTATCTAACAATGCTATTGCTATCTTCTTATTTCAAGGTTATGATGACTCAAAAAACATTTTAGAGAAACTTTTCTTTAAATACTGCCATACAGAGCGCACATCAGCAGAGTCATTCCTTGCATCAATACCCAAAAGGGGCTGCCCAAGTCATCCAGCAGAAGCTATTACTGCAAACAGTGACATAAGGTCACACAGACATCCGGTAGGATTCGTGACATGATCTTCTGCTGTAACCTAAGATCAAGTGACATTTCTGGAGTATATAAATAATGTCAGGGGGATTCTGTTTGCACCACGGATACCTACGCACAGTGCTATTCAGTACTTTCTTTAGAGGAGTCACAATACAGAAAATATATTAGCAATGGACATTCTATGGCAGGAGATTGATGCCCCAATTAAATGTAGTACACAAACTCTATAGTACTCAAGTGGATACGAGTTATTAAAAGTAATCACCAGACTGCTATAGAAAGCACATTACTTTTCAATACATTTGTTTCCAAAACTGACCCATATGTTCACTGAAGAGAAATGTATTAGAAAGTCTGTGAATGAGAATAAAGCATGCATTAGCCCTGTTAAAGCAATTTTACACATCTCATAAATGTTCATGTTCTCTAAGGCCCCATTCAGACAACACTAATATGGCTCCATAAATGGAGTCAGGTATTTAGTGCCAAGAACAGGACGGGATCCTGTCAGGACAAAGTGGAGAAACCTTTTCCAAAATTTCTGTCTGAGAACATTTTCCCTTCTTTTCTTTTATAGGTTATGATCCAGATATTGCCTTTAAAGGGGTACTCCACTGGAAAACATTTTTTTTTTAAATCAACTGGTGCCAGAAAGTTAAAGGGGTACTCCGGTGGAAAACTTTTTTTTTTTTTTTAAATCAACTGGTGCCAGAAAGTTAAACAGATTTGTACATTACTTCTATTAAAAAAATCTTAATCCTTACAGTACTTATCAGCTGCTGTCTGATCCATAGGAAGTTCTTTTATTTTTGAATTTCCTTTCTGCCTGACCACAGTGCTCTCTGCTGCCACCTCTGTCCCTTTCAGGAACCATCCAGAGCAGGAGAGGTTTGCTATGGGGATTTGCTTCTACTCTGGACAGTTCCTAAAATGGACAGAGGTGTCAGTAGAGAGCACTGTGGTCAGACAGAAAGGAAATTCAAAAAGAAAATAACTTCTGGTGGAGCATATAACAGCTGATGAGTACTGCAAATCTGTTTAACTTTCTGGCACCAACTGATTAAGAAAAAAAATGTTTTCCAGTGGAGTACCCCTTTAAGGGGAGTCTGTCAGCTGAATATGCTGCTCTGTGTAAAGGCAGCACTTCTCTGTGCCTGATGGTCACAATTGGCAGGTTCTGTTTATATGCATACACAGCATTCTGTCACTAGCGGGGGACCATTTCTCATCTACAGAGCAGCATTTTAGCAACCTGCATACACCCTCTGTTCACACTGAGTTTGATGTGCATGTTTAGCATATATCCTCAGAAATGTCTCCAATTTGTAGCATATACAATATACACATATAACAGACATTTATGGCTGTGACATATACAGAATGGCCACTTTATTACTGACACCCATCTAGAAATGCATTGGACATTCTTTTGGTCTTCAGAACCACAGCAATTTGTCATGGCAAAGAATACCCTACATGTCAGAATCATTCTGCAGGAATATTGGCTCATAAAGATAGGATAGCTTCTTGCATTTGCTGAAATTTAAAGGGATTCTTCACTGCCCTGCCTTTGCGGAGCTCTGCTCGCAGCGTCCGAAAGTTTATTACTCCGAACGCTGTGTGCGGGCTTCCGTGTTCGAGGCCGCCGTTGTCACGCCCCTCCCCTTTAAATGTATTGAACAGTTTGTTCTACACCATCCCAAAGATGCTGTATAGGTTTAATTTTGAAGATTTTTAAGGAGAACTCCAGCAAAAATTAACTTAAAGGGGTACACCAGTGGCAAACTTTTTTTTTTTATCAACTGGTGCCAGAAAGTTAAACAGATTTGTAAAATACTTCAATTAAAAGATATTAATCCTTCCAGTACTTATTATCTACTGAATACTACAGAGGAAATATTTTCTTTTTGGAACACAGTGCTCTCTGCTGACATCATGAGCACAGTGCTCTCTGCTGACATCTCTGTCCATTTTAGGAACTGTCCAGAGCAGCATATGTTTGCTATGGGGATTTTCTCCTACTCTGGACAGTTCTTAAAATGGACAGAGATGTCAGCAGAGAGCACTGTGCTTGTGATGTCACCAGAGAACTCTGTGTTCCAAAAAGAAAAGAATTTCCTCTGTAGTATTCAGCCGCTAACAAGTACTGAAAGGATTAAGATTTTTTAATAGAAGTAATTTACAAATCTGTTTAACTTTCTGGCACCTTTGATAAGAAAAAAAAAAAAAAAAGTGTTCCACCGAAGTACCCCTTTTAAGCCCTATTCACAGAATAGGGGATAAGTAGCTGATCATAGGGGAACCGACCACTGGGCCCCCGCTCGTGATCTACGGAATGGGACCCCGACTCTCTCAGTGAGGACTGGATGCCGTCCACTGGTAGAAGGCATGCGCTCCCACAAAAATAAATGGAGTGTGTGCCATCTACTGTACATGCTCCTCACTGAGAGACGGGTCCCATCCCGGAAATCGGAGGGTGTTCCAGCAGTAAGACCCCCCGCGGTCAGCTACTTATCCCAGATCCTGTGGATAGGGGATGAGTTCATTTTGGCTTGAGTTATCCTTTAAAAGCCAGGGAAGCAAAGAAAACTTGCTGCAATGTTCCTGGAGCCAATAGATTATTATATGACCCTTGTGGCATCCTTCTGCCATAGGGTAAACATGTACTTATACAGGCCGACATTTCTCATTGTCCTTAGACAGTTTTATGTGTCTAGAAAAGGTGCAAAAAAAGGTGCAAGCAGGGTTTATTTGCGCCTTTTTTGCTCCTTTTGGTTTACACATTTCTGCTGATTTTGAGTTGCCATCCCCTGATTTTGGCAATACACATGATATGGAAGGGTTTTATGAACTGCGTCTTTTTGTGAAAAGTGCCGGCCACAATGAGTACAATACTTAAATAAGCCCTACTTTCTAAAATTCGATCCATAGGTGTGAGAGGAAACAGGGCCAGCAAAACCTCCATACCATTATGCCATATCTACCAGACCTAACTGTTGATACCTGAGGGTTCATCATTTTATAATGTTTTTGGGAAATTACGACTCTCAACAACCCTTAACCAGCAACAGAAATCTGAACTTATTTAATGTTTTTTCACTGCTCATTAATACAGTGTTTAGCACTATTTTGCCCTCTGTAGTCTTGCCTTTCTCTTTTACTTAGACAACAATGGCTTTATTGATTAAATGATCAGTTGATATAAAGATCTATTGCATAAGGTCAGCTTTGGGCGTAGGTACCACATAGCAGACTCCACCTATTACCTTTCCACTATGTCTGTCTTATCTGCAACACTAGTGATCTGAAGGGTTAAGTAAACTTTTACTTAAAGGGGTACTCCGGTGCTTAGACATCTTATCCGCAATCCAAAGGATAGGGGATAAGATGCCTGATCACGGGAGTCCCGCCGCTGGGGACCGCCGTGATCTTGCATGCGGCACCCTGTTTGTAATCAGTCCCCGGAGCGTGTTCGCTCCGGGACTGATTACCGGTGACTACAGGGCGGGCGGCGTGTGACGTCACGCCCCCGCCCCCGTGTGATGTCACGCTCCGCCCCTCAATGCAAGCATACGGGAGGGGGCATGATAGCTATCACGCCCCCTCCCATAGGCTTGCATTGAGGGGCGGAGGCATGACGTCACATGGTGCCCGCCCTGTAGTTGCCGGTAATCAGTCCCGGAGCGAACACGCTCCGGGGACTGATTACAAACGGGGTGCCGCGTGCAAGATCACGGGGGTCCCCAGCGGCGGGACTCCCGCGATCAGGCATCTTATCCCCTATCCTTTGGATAGATGTCTAAGCACCGGAGAACCCCTTTAAAAAAAGGTAAATCAGGTCAAGTCAGGTTTGTATCAACTCAACATATTCCTCTAGGTTCGGTCACATTGCAGTCATTCTTCTAAATGTTACAGTAGGAAATGCTATTTTTGTCCTTGATGCCAAAGCCTGAGCTTAATAAATAATATTGATCACACACACAGTAGGTACTTTATTCAGCATAAAAAATGAATAATCCTAATAAGATAATACGATTAGAAAGGTGCTCTTCTCTGCCTGGCTCTAAACTAATATTACTTTAAAAGCTTTACTTTGGCTTTGTACTTCACAAGCGATTATTTTTTTTTTTCAAGTTTAAAGATTTATCAGTATAAAAAAAGAGCTAATCCTGTGACAGACAAAGGTGTTTTCTATAGCAGGGATATTATACTGAGAAAAGGTGAAATAAGTTAAAGTCTAAGAAGACAAATAAACACTTGCGCAGCTGCGGTGTACCCGAGTCTGCCTTTCATTAGAGATCCCATCTCTGGACTTGTCTCAGCAACAATTGTTCAAGAAAAGCCTTATTGTCTGCTGACACTTCATACTTACTTGGCAGATTGTTTTCTAAAGAGATGTAGAGATTTATTCTACTACTTGCTTTGAATGCGAAGGCAAATGGAAGTGACAGACCTGCAAAAGAAAACCAGATAATGGTCTGGCACCCATGGACAAAAAGATTAGCGTTTCCTTTCCTATAGAATTTCAGGAGGAAGACATAGAAAGGTTAAAGACTATAATAATATAGTCACATGTGTTCTCTCATTTATCTGAACGGAGAGGTTTGCGAAAATACTTATTGTAGCTTGGAAGGAGAAATCTGGCTTTTAGACAGGTATGCTGATTAAAACCAAGTAGGAAATGGTGTTCCGCCCCTAACATAAGGAATATGATTTACGCTCTGCTCACCAAGGTATCTTAAACCACCATCTCTCTCTCTCGAGATGACTTATCAAAGCAATATTCCATCGTTGAATCGTTTAGCGGGAGAGGGGACGCGGGCTTTGACTAAAGTGAGATAAATTAGCCTACACTTAATTATTCCTTCAGCATCAGTTAGCATCTATCCCGGGTTCACTGCAGACATTTCAACTTACTCACTGGTGTTTTTAATAAAGTCTATATCCAGCCCAATGAAACTAATCATTGCACAGTCAATCATTCCGGTTTACGATGCGGCAACTACTGTTGGTTTCTGGGAGAGAGAGGAAGGAAAGATAAACGGTATTTTAAATGAAGAACAGATTTCCATTCACATTATAGAACACCAAATCAGCTATTGCATTTTATAGCTTTGTGCAATAAGAATACAAAAGAAGGAATTTATACTTTCTGGGCCATTCCCATAAATGTGGATGCAATAGTGATCCCAGCTAGTCTGGTCCGCAAACTACAAACAAGAACACTCCACATAGTAAAAATGTCTTATTTATGTGATTTAAGGGGTTGACGGTCTTTTCTGAATGTATATGTATTTATTTTAATGCATTTTTCCCAGGAATGCAGTTAGAATAAGTCTTTGAGTTTTCATATATGATATATGGCTTCAGGAATAATTTAAGCTTTGCATATTAAAGGGGTACTCTGCCACTAGACATCTTATCCCCTATCCAAAGGCTAGGGGATAAGATGTCAGATCGCGGGGGTCCTGCCGCTGGGGACCCCCGGGATCTCGGCTGCAGCACTCACCTGTTGCGGCTTCCGGAAACGCTGGAGGCTTCAGCTCCCGACCACGGAGATCATAATGTCACGGCTCCGCCCCCATGGGATGTCCCGCCCTGCCCCTTACTGCAAGTCTATAAGAGGGGGCGTGACAGCCGTCATGCTCCCTCCCATAGACTTGCATTGAGGGGGCGAGGCCTGACATCACACGGGGCGGAGTCATGATGTCACGATCTCCCATCACCGTGGTCGTGAGGCGTTAGGATAAGAGCCTCCAGCGCTGCCGGAAGCCGCAACAGGTGGGTGCTGCAGCCGAGATCCCGGGGGTCACCAGCAGTGGGACCCCCACGATCTGACATCTTATCCCCTATCCTTTCGATAGGGGATAAGATGTCTATGGGCGGACTACCCCTTTAAGGCTGTAGTTGATGTCTATAGTTACGATATAGTGACTATTATGTCAATGGAGCTTCTCAGGGAAGAGGAAAGTTCAAGAAAGACCATTGGGATTTGAAGAAGAAAAGAGCCCTGCAGAAGTAAACGTTTACAGTTTTCTTACCAGTTACCAATACGACCCTACATTCAGCCTGACTTGAGGCAAGTGTAAGTAACCTCAGGTGACAGCAGTGGCACGAAGCAGATATCTGTCCTGTGTAGGCAATTCATACACTGAGCTGTTTGCTTGTAGGGGGTTTAACCAGCATGCACAAGTAGAGACACAAAAGGAAAGATCTCAATGTGTGTGGGTCTGTTCAAGTGGCAAAACCAAGAACACTAACATGTACCGTATTTTTCGTTATATAAGACGATCCGACATATAAGACGCACCTAATTTTATAGGATAAAAATCTAGAAAATAAAGATTCTGAACCAAATACAATGTAAAGTATAGGACAGTGATCTTCAACCTGCGGACCTTAAGATGTTGCAAAACTACAACTCCCAGCATGCCCGGACAACCGTTGGCTGTCCGGGCATGCTGGGAGTTGTAGTTTTGCAACATCTGGAGGTCTGCAGGTTGAAGACCACTGGTATAGGAGGTAGTACTCACGTGTCCCCGCCGCTCCGGACCCATCAACGCTCCGGACCCTGGATGTCGCCCTCCATCACTGTCGCCGCGTCCCCGGGGTGTCCCCGTCGCTCCGGAACGTCTCTGCTGCCCGGTAACCTCGCTCTCCGCTACGCACGCTGCTTCCATTGGATGATGGGACGGCATGAGCGACGACGTGATGACGACGCAGGAGAGCGCCAGCCATGCAGGGGTTCCCAGCTGGGAGCAGACACTGAGGAAGCAGATAAGGCCCTCCCGGTGTCCTGTAAGCTGTTCGGGATGTCGCGATTTCACAGCGGCGGTCCCGAACAGCCTGACTGGACAGCCGGGTTAGTGTTATTTTCGCTACAGACACAGCGGTCAGCTTTGATCGCCGCGTCTGAAGGGTTAATACAGGTGTCAGGCCCAAGGCATGATTATTAAAATCCTATATGTGTATTATAATTATAACTGTGTGTGATGTATTATCCAAACATGGGTGAGAGGTCATTCAGACGGTGTATCCTTTTGTGTATTGCATTTTATTGGGGGTCTAGCTGTTTGTTTACATCTCCTTTGAAGTCAAAGGCTCTTTTGAAGCAGCAGGAAGTCATGCACTCTGGTCCCATCATATAATCACACAGATAAGGGGGCCAGGAACAGAGATGCCCCCCTGGTGGGATCAGAGGGGAGTCTCCCTCCAAAAAGGCAGATATATAATATTTAAGCAATGCTAGACTCAGGTTGTTCAATGCTGTGCAACAAGCTGACAAGACCATCCTAAGAACAGCTGGAACTCACTGAAGGACTGCTATACCATCATGCTGTAAGAACTTCATCTTTTGCTTTGCTAAACTCTTTTATCCATTTTTTTAACTGTATGTCATTTGTTTCTGTATTTTTATATAGTCAGCACTGTGATACCTTTTATCAGATTAAATGTTTAATTAATCAGCTCTGTTCTTTGATCTCTAAATATATGAGCTCACCTTTCTGAAGGTAGCTCTGGCAAAACACGTTTATCTAAGGGTTAATTTGGTGTCTTGCTGGGACTAGTAGTGGATACCCAGAGGTCTGGCGGCTTTAACCCTTGCACCATCACACTCTCTCTAGCGTCTTAGCTGGACCGATAGGGTGTGATCGTGACAACAGGGCATCACCGCGATCGGTGATGTCCTGTATTAGCCGCGGGTCCCGACCATTGATGGCCGCAGGGACCGCCACAGTAGATGTGTATTCGCCTTATAAGACGCACCAACTTTCCCCCCCCCCCCCCCCCCACAGTTTTGGGGAAGAAAAAGTGCGTCTTTTGTGGCGAAAAATACGGTATGTGAAAGCAGAAGTCCTGTGGAAGGAACACAGTGCAGTGAGGTTCCTGTGTTCATAATGAGTACCCCTTAGTTAAAAAAAAGAAGAGGGAAGGATATGTGAGCTGACCCGAGGGGTATTAGGGGGCAATTTATCAAAACCTGTCCAGAGGAAAAGTTGCTGAGTTTCCCATAGCAACCAATCAGATTGATCCTTTCATTTTGAAAAGGCCTCTGAAAAATTAAAGAAGCAATTTGATTGGTTGCTATGGGAAACAGATCAACCTTTCCTCTGGACAGGTTTTGATAAATTTCCCCCTTAGAGTGTAGAAGTCCCTGTCTGTTAGGTAATGATCCAGAGTTTCTAGCAGCCTGGAATGACGCGCACCATTTGCATTCTTTAAATTTAGATTATAAAAAGATGGCCACAGATCTTTGCAAAGCCCAGACTGGACTCAGGACTTGCTTATCTAAAGTAAAGTTCACCAGTTTTATTCAGACACTTGGAAAGATTTTTACAGGAGTGCCTTTAATATACGAACAAGTCAGCTGACTTCAGACAGTTCTTCACTGAAGCCTTATCCTTTGTATTCACCAATAATGTCTTCAGATATAATAAACCATGCTCGAAAACAGGCTAGAGCTATGAAGACTTCCATTTCCTGTACCTATGTTAATGTGTTTTTTTACTATTTTCAAAAGCAATTACGTCTTTATGTCGAAACATTAAATTTATTTTAAAAAAATAATAATCATAAAATTTTTGGGAGTGAAAGCTAATTTAATGACTTTGTCACATATGTTAATATAACCAATAATGGCAATAGGATGTTTACACATTATTTTGGGGGGAAAGCACTTAATTTTCGTAATGTCACAATTACATTGACACACTCACTTTTTGCAAACCTACTTCTAAAAATAAGGCAAGGGTTGTTATCCAGCTCACCCTCAGTAACTGCGCTCGGACTGGACCGGGGATAGGCCGTATAACATGCAGAAAAGAGAAGAAAGATGTCCAGCGCCAACTCGTGCAAAAAGGAGCTTCTTTATTATGTTGCCATGAGAAACATCAAGGACTCAATTGAAGTGAGTCAATTGAGTCCTTGATGTTTCTCATGGCAACATAATAAAGAAGCTCCTTTTTGCACGAGTTGGCGATGGACATCTTTCTTCTCTTTTCTACTTCTAAAAATGCACTTTTATATTTTGGAAGTTCCCACCACGTTCACATAAAAAATAGTTCCTCACATTCAATTCGTACATATTAAAAGAATAAAGAATGACAATGATACATACATTGAACAGGTAGAAGATCTGGAGAAACAGTAGTTGGGGCAGGGTCATCCCGAGAATATAGTAGAGGAAGACTTCTCTAAAGTGGAAAAGAAAACAATAAAGAAATAGAAGAAACATCAGATTCAAGCAAAGAAAAATAAGAAAATAAGTCCACTTTTTTCTTTTACAATACACATGTGAACACTAAAATTGATAATGTAAACAGAAGGAATTGTTTCAAGTGGGAACAGGATAGGGATTTAAGAGATATCACAGGAAATAGACCAATCGTTACATAAAGTAAAAATCCCACCCTAGGTGCATTAGGCAAGGGAATAAAAAATTAACAAAACACAGAGAAAAAAACTGGCTTATTGAAAGCTTTTTGAAGGGATATTTTAAAAGTGGTAGTTGTTCCCTCTATACTTCTAACCTAGCTAAAAATACTTTTTCACTTGGTGGCTATCAAGTTAGAGTGAGACAAAACCGCCCACGTAGTCTACTGTCTCACATGCCCATGTGGACTGTACTACTTTGAAAAAACTAAGCACAGGCTTATTGTCCATATAAAAAAACAAATACCTGTAAAAGATTTGTACCAACGAGCATAGATGCTCTAGATTTATTGCATAAGAGATGACCATGCTGAGGACACTTCAGTTGTAAATTTGCTGGCATTGAAAGATTTAACCCTTTGGGGACCAAGCCCATTTTGACCCCAAGGACCAGAGCATTTTTTGCAATTCTGACCACTGTGCCTTTAAGCATTAATAACTCTGGTATGCTTGTACTTATTAATCTAATTCAGAGATAGTTTTTTTGTGACATATTCTACTTAATGTAAGTGGCAAATTTTCGTCGATACTTGCATCATTTCTTGGCGAAAAATTCCCAAATGTCATGAAAAATTTGAAAATTTTGCATTTTTCTAACTTTGAAGCTCTCTACTTGTAAGGAAAATAGACATTCCAAATAAATTATATATTGATTCACATATACAATATGTCTACTTTATGTCTGCATCATAAAGTTGACATGTTTTTACTTTTTGAAGACATCAGAGGGCTTCAAAGCTCAGCAGCAATTTTCCAATTTTTCAAGTATACTTCAAAATCTGAATTTTTCAGGGACCAGTTCAGTTTTGAAGTGAATTTGAGGGTCTTTATGTTACAAATACCCCATAATGGACCCAATTATGAAAACTGCACCCCAAAACGTATTCAAAATGACATTCAGAAAGTTTGTCAACCCTTTAGATGTTTCACAGGAATAGCAGCAAAGTGGAGGCGAAAATTCAAAATCTTCATTTTTTACACTAACATGTTCTTTTAGACCCATATTTTTTATTTTTACAAGGGGTAAAAGGAGAAAAAGCCCCCCTAAATATGTAACCCAATTTCTCTCGAGTAAGGAAATACCTCATATGTGGATGTAAAGTGCTTTGTGGGCGCAGTAGAGGGCTCAGAAGGGTTTTTGGGGGGCATGTTGCATTTAGGAAGCCCCTATGGTCCAGAACAGCGAAAAAAACACCCCATATGGTATGCTATTTGGGAAACTACACCCTTCAAGGAATGTAACAAGGGGTACAGTAAGCCTTAAAACCCCACAGGTGTTTGACAAATTTTCAATAAAGTTGGACGTGAAAATAAAAATTTAAATTTCTATGTTTTGGCGCAGTTCAGCGCAAGCAGCATATTTAGCCCGGGCTGTAAAAACAAAAAATATAAACTTGAGCTCACCTTCCTACCTTCCCCCGCTGCTCCGGTATCGGCATCCCGTAATTCCAGCACTGCTCGGCTATGTGCTTCTTGGGCTCGAAACCTCACACTGCAGTCAGCGTATTGCCAGCCACAGCGATGTCCCACCTCTGCCACTGATAGGCTTAGCGCACTGTCATGTTAGGAGCTGTCCAGAGTGCACTCAGCCTATCACCGGCTAAGGCGGGACATCTCTGCGGCCGGCCATATGCTGGCCGTAGTGTGACATTCCGAGCCTAAGAAGCACGGAGCCGAGCCAGAGGAACGGGATACCGATACCGCGCAACAGTGGAACGTAGGAAGGTGAGCTAAAGTTTTTGGGTTTTTTTGCAGCCTGGGCACAGGGGGACTTAAATGTTTTCCGCTGCATATCTCTTTTAAAGGTCAAGTCCAAAGTGGCTTTGTAATGGGCAAGGCAAAGCTGGTGCCAAGTCCTGAGCTTACCATACCAAGACTTGAACATTGTGCTGCTGTTCTGGCAGTAGAGCTAGCAGATCTTATTGTGTCAGAAACAGACATAAAACTTGATAATACAGGGTTTCATACAGACAGCAAAGTAGTGTTGGGATACATTTACAATGAGACTAGGATATTCTATGTCTACATACATAACCGAGTAAAAAAAATTAGGAGGTCAACGCAACCTACCCAGTGGTGCTATGTACGAACTGACCACAACCCAGCAGACAAGAGCTGTTCCAGCAGCCCACCTTAAAGACACTACATGGCTCACAGGGCCAACATTCCTCTACAAACCTGTACTCGACACTCTTGAGAAAGACACATTTGAGCTGGTAAAGCCAGATTCTGATGCAGAGATTTGCCCTCATATTTCTGTACATACCACAGCAGTTGGATCCAAATGATTCAACAAGTTTTGTACATGGAAATCACTGAACAGAGCAATAACTGGCTTGATTCAAATAGCTAGATTCTTTAGAGCCACACCTACAAGATCAGAGCATTGCAAAGGTTGGCATTACTGTCATAAGGCCTATACATTGAATAAGCTCACATAGGCCAGAGGCATTATCATCCGTTGTATCCAACAAGAGGTTTATACTCGAGAATTTGATCTTCGCCAAAATCAAAAGAGTATTACTAAAGACATTCCCCTCAAAAGACTTGACCCAATAATAGATGCTATTGGACTGTTGAAGTTGGGGGGCATATTTGTAATGCAAAACCTGTTAAGAGTAAATACAACATGGAGGTTGGTAATGTTGTTCTTGTCAAAGACTCTCAGTCAAAGAGAAAGGACTGGCCTATGGGACTGATAACCAAGGTGTTCACAAGTAAAGATGGAAGAGTCAGGAAGGTGGAAGTAAAAGTCTGCAGGCAACATGAGCCTAAACTCTTCCTCAGACCTGCTACTAAACTTATTTGGTGGCTCTCTCCAGAGGTGCCTTAATGTGGCATCCTTGGGATACCAGGCGAGGAGTGTCATGCCTTCAGCAGTTTTGTTACTTATTAATAATGTATGGGTTACTATGCTTTGTATTTAGAGTGTTTAAATCTCTGTTCATGGTGTAACAATTATCCCAAAACTACTTTGCTGTCTCTATGAAACACTGTATTATTACGGCTAGTGCCTGTTTGTATACACTGCGGCTCTTAGACGTTTGCCCCATTTCCGTATCCTGTAGCCTATGAACTCTGATGACATCATCAGATCAGCCTATAGCAGCCATTTTCTCATTTTATGGCCAGCATTAACCCCTTAAGGACCAAGCCCATTTTCACCTTAACCCCTTAAGGACGCAGGACGTAAATGTACGTCCTGGTGAGGTGGTACTTAACGCACCAGGACGTACATTTACGTCCTAAGCATAACCGCGGGCATCGGAGCGATGCCCGTGTCATGCGCGGCTGATCCCGGCTGCTGATCGCAGCCAGGGACCCACCGGCAATGGCCGACGCCCGCGATCTCGCGGGCGTCCGCCATTAACCCCTCAGGTGCCGGGATCAATACAGATCCCGGCATCTGCGGCAGTTCGCGATTAAAATGAACGATCGGATCGCCCGCAGCGCTGCTGCGGGGATCCGATCATTCATAACGCCGCACGGAGGTCCCCTCTCCTTCCTCCGTGCGGCTCCCGGCGTCTCCTGCTCTGGTCTGTGATCGAGCAGACCAGAGCAGGAGATGACCGATAATACTGATCTGTTCTATGTCCTATACATAGAACAGATCAGTATTAGCAATCATGGTATTGCTATGAATAGTCCCCTATGGGGACTATTCAAGTGTAAAAAAAAATGTAAAAAAATGTAAAAGTAAAAGTAAAAAAAAAGTGAAAAATCCCCTCCCCCAATAAAAAAGTAAAACGTCCGTTTTTTCCTTTTTTACCCCCAAAAAGCGTAAAAAACATTTTTTATAGACATATTTGGTATCGCCGCGTGCGTAAATGTCCGAACTATGAAAATAAAATGTTAATGATCCCGTACGGTGAACAGCGTGAACGAAAAAAAATTTAAAAAGTAAAAAATTCCTACTTTTTTAATACATTTTATTAAAAAAAAAATTATAAAAAATGTATTAAAAGTTTTTTATATGCAAATGTGGTATCAAAAAAAAGTACAGATCATGGTGCAAAAAATGAGCCCCCATACCGCTGCTTATACGGAAAAATAAAAAAGTTATAGGTCATCAAAATAAAGGGATTATAAACGTACTAATTTGGTTTAAAAGTTTGTGATTTTTTTTAAGCGCAACAATAATATAAAAGTATATAATAATGGGTATCATTTTAATCGTATTGACCCTCAGAATAAAGAACACATGTCATTTTTACCAGAAATTGTACGGCGTGAAAACAAAACCTTCCAAAATTAGCAAAATTGCGTTTTTCGTTTTAATTTCCCCACAAAAATAGTGTTTTTTGGTTGCGCCATACATTTTATGATATAATGAGTGAGGTCATTACAAAGGACAACTGGTCGCGCAAAAAAACAAGCCCTCATACTAGTCTGTGGATGAAAATATAAAAGAGTTATGATTTTTAGAAGGCGAGGAGGAAAAAATGAAAACGTAAAAATTAAATTGTCTGAGTCCTTAAGGCCAAAATGGGCTGAGTCCTTAAGGGGTTAAAGGGGTACTCCGGTGAAAAACTTTTTTTTTTTTAATCAACTGGTGCCAGAAAGTTAAACAGATTTGTAATTTACTTCTATAAACAAATCTTAATCCTTCCTGTACTTTATAGCTGCTGAATACTACAGCGGAAATTTTTTTTCTTTTTGAAACACAGAGCTGTCTCTCTGCTGACATCTCTGTCCATTTTAGGAACTGTCCAGAACAGCATATGTTTGCTATGGGAATTTCCTTTTACGCTGGACAGTTCCTAAAATGGACAGAGATGTCAGCAGAGAGCACTGTGCTCATGATGTCAGCAGACAGCTCTGTGTTTCAAATGGAAAATAATTTCCACTGTAGTAATTTACAAATCTGTTTAACTTTCTGGCACCAGTTGATTAAAAAAAATAATATTTTCACCGCAGTACCCCTTTAAGGACCAGGCCAATTTTATTTTTGCATTTTCGTTTTTTTTCTCCTTACCTTCTAAAATCCATAACTCTTTTATATTTCAATCTAAAGATCCATATAAGGGCTTCTTTTTTGCATGACCAATTGTACTTTGTAATGAAACCTCTCATTTTACCTTACGCTTTTTGGGGGTAAAATGGGAAAAATTGAAAATTTTCATTTTTATTGGGGGAGGGGATTTTTCACTTTTTTTACTTTTTATTTTTACATTTTTCAACTTTTTTTTTTACACTTTTTATGTCCCCATAGGGAACTATCTATAGCAATAATTTGATTGCTTATACTGTTCAGTGCTATGCATAGGACATAGCACTGATCAGTATTATCGGCTATCTCCTGCTCAGGTCTGCTCGATCTCAGACCAGAGCAGGAGATACCGGGAGACAGTCGGAGGAAGATGAGGGGACCTCTGTCTGCCATTACAGATGATCGGATCACCGCGGCAGCGCTGCGGGCGATCTGATCATCTATTTAATCAGGCTGTACAGATCACGGCATCTGAGGGATTAATGGCGGACATCCATGCGATCGCGGATGTCGGCCATTACCAGCGGGTCCCCGGCTGCTGATAGCAGCCGGAACCTGCCGTGTATGATGCGAGCACCGCTCCGATGCTCGCGGTCATACACAGGACATAAATGTTCGTCCTGGTGCGCGAAGTACCGCCAAGCCAGGACGTACATTTACGTCCATGGTCGTTAAGGAGTTAAAGAGGTAACCACACGGCATAGTAGGATCCTGAGTCATCCTCTTCATCCAAGCTTATGGTCACATCACTGGTATGTTCACACAACTATACAACAGTATGGTTGCATCTGTATGCATATTGTGTTTTCATGTTTTCCTGCTATTTTATAACAGTTTATAGTTAGCAGCTAGAGACCATGCTTGTCATCCAGATAGGATTGCATGCTCCTGGGTTTATCTGTGTATACTCTTATGGATGCTTATCATCGTCTCATATATCGGTGTATACTCTTATGGATGTTTATCAATATCTCATATGTCATTGTTTTATGTAACAAACATGTCCTGCAGATGATTGTATTTGCATTGCCTTGTACATTAATGTATTATATGCATTGTCACACGTCAGTTTGCATTAGTAAGTAGTGAGTTCATTTTCTGTTCCTCAGTTTCACCACATACTGTACATCCTTCCAATAAAAGTTTTAGTTGGACGTGGCTCCTTTGTCCATGCATTACCGGGGAAGGTTTAACAGTCTGTCAAGCTATAGATATTTAATAATTGACATTGACAATTGGTCCCCTCTTTGTAGTGATTTCTGTCAAGCTACTGTATGACATGAGGAGGACAAAACAGTTATATTTTTTATTAACTATAGCAAATCTATGTAACAGTAGTATTAAAGGATACCAAGATGCTGTACATCATAACAGGCCTGACAAAGTACGGTCTGGCATGAAACAGCTGTAGCCCCTGTGAACGCTCCCAGCCTCACCTTCACCATCACTCCCCTGTACAAACCTCCCTACTGTATTAGTAAGTAGACATTGTAAACAAAGAAATCTAGCTGAAGACTTTTTTGGTGAATGCTCCATAATCTTTTCGTCTATGGCTACTATAAAGAGGTGGAGGGCTGTATTGGTGGCATCCTTTCATTGTAGGTATATTTCAGACGATGTATTCCTCGGATGGAAGCTTCACACTGTGATGTAAACAGTTCATGATTGTAACAATTCCTATGCTCCGTATTTAACTCAAAAAGAAAGCTATTTCAATTGCTGTATCTTTTGTTAGCACTGTCAAAATAAATAAATCTTATGTGTAACCTGTTGTTTTTTCATCCTTCACGGGAAGACAAAGGACTGTTGATGCAGAGACATGACCCCCCCCTGTTCACCTCCTGCTGATTTGTACATGCTGTCCATTTTACTGAAGCTTCTAAGTGTTAAAAAAGAAGCAAGTCCAGCACTAAATTGGTAGTTTTCTGGCGGAGTGAACTGTTCTATGGCCTATAACCTACTTGTACCGTGTATGCAATTCTTATGTTTAAAGTACACCAAGTAATTTTCATTCAACTCTAGTAGTTCCTGGTGAATTGACTCTTGTATATCAGGAAAGTGCATGGCAGTACTATAAGATGCTGAATGTAGTTTTTAGCATTTACACGTAATCCAATATACATTAACCCCTTAAGGATGCTGCCTGTTTTTACCTTAAGGACAAAGCCCAATTTTTCCAAATGGCATGTGTCTCTTTAAGTGGGAATACCTCTGACATGCTTTTACTTAGCAACACAATTCTGAAACAGTTTTTTCGTGACAAATTGTACTTTATATTACCGTATTTATCGGCGTATAACACACATTTTTTTAGGCAAAAATGTTTTGCCTAAAGTCTATCTGCGTGTTATACGCCGCTGCCCCATTGCCTCCCCCATCCCCGGTTGTATAATTACCTGTTGCCGGGGTCGAGTCCGCGCTGCTCCTGGCCTCCGGTGTGGTGTCCCCTGCGTCGTTGCTATGCACTGCGCAATGACGAGTGACGTCACGTTGAAGACGTCACTCATCATTGCGTCTCGCAGCGCATAGCGTCCTGCCGGCGATCTCCATCGCGTTGAGCAGGATATTGCCAGGACATATGCGTACATCCCATTTGTGTGAATATGTCAGCAACTGGGACATATGCATATGTCCTGGGGTGGGAAGGGGTTAATATTAAATCATTGTCAAAATTGTCATGGTTTTGATTGGTTGGGGTCTGGGTGATAGAATGGATAAGGAGAGGAGCTCAGCTATGCACTTCTCTCGCTGTAAATTTTATAGTAAAAGAGAAACATCAATATCAGTGTTGTGTTGATAACTCTGGATTGGGGCTCCAGGTAGCCACTTGCTTGGCAGATGGATTGCAGTGCTGACTTTTTCACTTTGATGGCTTCAATAGATTCTATAGTAAGTGTATGGAGCCTATCTCCTCAGGATACAGACCCTGACAGACCAAAACTATTGACATGTCTCTATGATATGCATCTCTATAAGAGCAGTGCAGCGTAAGTTAAATACATTTAAATACAATAATTCTAACAATTCTACAGTAGACAAAAGATGTTTTAATGCAATAACAATACAAAATCTGTATCGGTTGATGGGGCAGGGAAGAGGCGTTCAGTTTAGTTACCCCATCACTGTACTGCTTTGATTTCAAAATGGCCAGTGATAAGTCTATATTTGGTAAAGTAGTTAAAATCCCTGATATACAAGCAGATCGGAATTGTAAAAATTGTGACTCTCATTCACCACTTGTGGGCCGCCTAATGACTTTTGGCCATTCTACAAGAGAGTCAGCAGGGATGTTCTGCAGTGGCATGGAGATTGTGCCACAGGACAACAGGGAATCTACTTTCAGCTACAGTCAGGCTCCCCAGATAGAAGACAAAGATGGCTTCCTGATCAATGTATACCTAGCGCTATGTGCAATGTCTATACAGCTCAGCAGGAACCATATGGCTTCCTGCATCCCCTTTTGGCTATCATCGCTGGAGACCAGGTAGCTGTATGTTAAAGGGGTTCTCCAACCCTAGACATCTTATCCCCTATCCAAAGGATAGGGGATAACATGTCTGATCGCGGGGGTCCCGCCGCTGGGGACCCCCGCAATATAGCATGCAGCACCGTATCGGAAGCAGCGCTGAAGGTTCTGGCTCCTGACCATGGGAACGGAAGATCATGACGTCACGACTCCGCCCCCATGTGATTTCACGACCCGCCCCCTCAATACAAGTCAATAGGAAGGGGCGTGACGGCTGTATCAATTACCATATGTGTCAAATAGGATTCAAATATTTTGAAGCCTGAGTGTGCACAAAAAAATAATAATATCTTTGTACCATATTAGCCATTAGATAGAAGTACACTGTGCGTCCAACTCAAGCTCTCCCTCTGTGACCCTGACGGTACTGAGCAGGCACCATCTTGATAACATAGACAAAAAGGAAGGGTCATGTGGGTCATATGACATGTTTCAGGTGTTGCCACCCTTAAAGGGGTACTTCTGTAAAAAAAAAAAAATTAGTTTAAATCAACCGGTGCCAGAAAGTAATTTAAACAGATTTAAAAATCTTAATCCTTCCAGTACTCATCAGCTGCGGTATGCTCCACAGGAAGTTCTTTTCATTTTAAATTTCTTTTCTGTCTGACCACAGTGCTCTCTGCTAACACCTCTGTCTATCTCAAGAACTGTCAAGAGCAGGAGCAAATCCCCATAGCAGATGTATCCTGACAGTTCCTAACATGGACAGTGGTGTCAGCAGAGAGCACTGTGGTCAGACAGAAAATAAATTTAAAAAGAAAAGAACTTCCTCTGGAGCATACAGCAGCTGATAAGTAGTGGAAGGATTAAGATTTTTTAATAGAAGTAATTTACAAATCTGTTTAATGTTCTGGCACCAGTTGATTTAAAAAAAAGTTTTTTCACCGGAGTACCCCTTTAATCATACATACAAAATTAAAGGGTACCTCTCATCAAATAAACTTTTGATATATTTTAGATTAATGAATGTTGAATAACTTTCCAATAGCATGTTAATGAAAAATATGCTTCTTTCTATTGTATTTTCCCGATCAGTCCTGTCAGCAAGCATTTCTGACTCATGCTGGAGTCCTAAACACTCAGAGCTGCCAGCCTGCTTTGTTCACAGTCAAACAGGCTGTGAACAAAGCAGACTGGCAGCTCATAGTGTTTAGGACTCCAGCATGAGTCTGAAATGCTTGCTGCCAGGACTGGTAGGGAGACCCCTAGTGGTCATTTCTTCAAAGTGGAACATTAAATAGAAAGAAGCATATTTTTTAGTAACATGCAATTGTGAAGTTATTCTGCATACATTAATCTATAATATATCAAAAGTTTTTTTGATGAGAGGTACCCTTTAAGAGTGGTAACATCTGAAACGCATCAAATGACTTTTCTTGATCATACCTGATTTCTGATGTTGGGCTTTACCATAATAAAGAGATGGGGTCTCATGGCTCTGCACTGGACCATTCCTTTTTCTATATAAGGTAGAAATGATACAAACCTAAAGACCAAAGTTGTTGTTAGATTTTAATGGTTGACTGAAAAGATGATATTAAATAGCAAGCTACCTAGGTTTCTTCATAAGGCAGAGTCACTATGGCTCCGTACTATATTACACAACTAGTCTCTAGAAATCTGCTTCTAGGGTAGAATGCCTGTGCAATATATCCTCCGACAAACAATTATATTACATCCTCTGACAAACCATTATTAACCATAATTAGTTTTCCATATGAGGCTCCATAGAGTAGTATAAGGTCTTGGGGGTTTTAGGAGCTGTAATTTGCTTTCGTAAGGCAATTTTTCTAACATGTCATACTAGTTCAGATCATCAAATGCCAATGGGGGGTATTTATCAAAGGATTTATGTGGTTTTTTTTTCACGTAACTTTGGTGCAATACTTTGGCGCAGTGTCTTTTTGCGCCAAAGTTTGGCGCATCTTCTCCACTGTCATTTTTACAACTTTCTCAAAATCACACGGTCCTGTGTGTGATTTTAACTTTAGTCAGTAATTCATCATTTACGCCAAACAATCTTTGGCGCAATTTTGGCACAAATCCAGTTTTATTTGGGCGCAAATCCTCGCCATTTATTATTATTATTTATTATTATTACCTCGCCAAAATGACTAACAACTTGCACCAAATGATAAATTTGGTGCATGTCCACGAAAAGCAAAGTGAAAAAAAAAGGGTAAAAAGAAACTGTCAACAGGCAAAATTGATAAATACCCCCCAATGTGCTCATTGCTTTCCAAACTGACATTATTCATGTCTAAAATAAATATTTACTCAAGAATATTTCTTCTACTGATGTCTACTATGATACAATATTATTATTTTCTATTACAAGCAGTTAATAATGTAGGATGCATTTGTGTCCAGCAGAAACTTATTTATTTGCTGTTGTCTCTCTTCGGTAATAAAGTAATTTTTAATGCCATGTGCAGTGTGCCTTGGGTCCAGAATTTGTTTTCTATTTTATGGATTGGCATGTTGCTTCTGACACTTTCTTCAATTTCATTTGTTCTGATTGTAAAAGTAATGTCTGTATTTCAATAGCTGTCATCATTCTCAGTTTGTGTATAATGAAAAGACTTACAGCTCCTACAATAAAACGAAAAGACTCCTGAATGATGAATTACCTGATCAAACGGCAAGTAATCAAAACAGTATGTCTGTAAAACTACTCATATATTGTCACATGGGGAAACATTATATCTGGTTTTAGGAAGGTGTATATCATATACTTATATGTTTAAATAAGCACTCTGGATTTTTTTTTTCTTATATAGTGCAACATAGGCAGTTATTACAAAATAATGTGATGAGGTTTTTGTGTATGTCTTGTACTTACTGTAACGGCCCGGACAGATGACTGGAGGGGGATCCACTGGACCAGAGGAGTGATGTCGTGGGCCGCACCCAGGGAACGGAATCTAAGGAGCTACTGGTCTTCACCAGAGCCCGCCGCAAAGCGGGATGGTCTTGCTGCGGCAGGTAGCCCCCAGGTCGTTCCACCAGATAGCGACTCAACCCCTCTGGTTGCTGAGAAAGCGCGGTATAGGAGGAACAGGCAGAAGTGTAGTCAGACGTAGCAAAGGTCAGGGCAGGCGGCACAGGATCAGAAGCGGTAGTCACTAGCAACAGGTCTTGGCAAGCAGCACGGGTTCAGAGGCGGAGGTCATGGGTCGGCAACAGGCAGGGAACACTAATAACAGGGAGCGCTTTCTCTTGGCACGAGGCACAAAGATCCGGCAAGGGCAGGAAGGGGCAGGAACCATTTATAGAAGACTTTGGGCCAGGCACCAATTAATGGTGCGCTGGCCCTTTAAATTTCATGAAGCCAGCGCGCGCCCTAGAGAGCGGGGCTGTGCGCGCCGGGACACAGAGGGAAGACGAGAAGCCACAGAAGGTAGGGGACAGTGTCGGGATGCGGCGTGCCACGCTAACCGCATCCCCGTCGGGGATCACTCTGCGCTCCCGGTCAGCGTGTCTGACCGGGACGCACCGGGACTTAGTGGACCGGGACAGGGGCAGTGAGCGCTCCGGTCCAGGATCGGGGACCGGAGCGCACACTGTAACACTTACCTTGTAAACTAATGTGGCAGGCATGGGTTTTCAGCCATACTGATCCCTATTTAATCAGCTGCCTACATTCTCCATGAATTCTCTGGCTTTGCAAGGAGGGGGTAGAGTCTCATCACTGCATCTGGTGATCTACTTACCAGGCTAGACTCCATCAGCCTAAACTGTTGAGACTCATAAGCAGATTGGGGTCAGTTCAAATTATATGCAGTTTTGATGCATTTTCTTATTAGAGAAATATTGCCATGATGCAAAAGTGATTTGACCTATAATCACAACTGAGGTGTTTTATGAAGATTTAAAATTTTCAGGATAAATTCACATGATGCGTTTTTATTATACTTTGTAGCCTATTTGTTGCGTTTTAGCAGTTTTTGTTTTTTTTTGCTCTAATTGCTGTGCTGTGATTTTCCAAAATGTGTGCAATCGCAGTATAAAAGAGCCATTTTCATGCAAATTCATAAAAATCCCAACAAAAACACATTTAAAAAATTGCAGCAAAAATACTATATGTTAACACTGCCTCAGGGAACATGTAGAAATAGCAACAGCAGTATACAGATAGAGCTGGGTGGGGAGGGGAAAGGTCTGTGAGCAGCCATGAGAGAACAGATAGTTGATGATATTATCCTGTAGTTCACAGGAAGTCAGACCCAAGAAAGACCACTTCCTCTGACACATTAAAGGGGTACTCCGGTAGAAAACATTTTTTTTTTTTTTTAAATCAACTGGTGCCAGAAAGTTAAACAGATTTGTAAAATCTTATTCCTTCCAGTACTTACCAGCTGCTGTATGATCCACAGGAAGTTCTTTTCTTTTTGAATTTCTTTTCTGTCTGACCACAATGCTCTCTGCTGACACCTCTGTCCATGTCAGGAACTGTTCGGAGCAGGATAGGTTTGCTAGGGGGATTTGCTCCTACTCTTGACAGTTCCTGTGATGGACAGAGGTGTCAGCAGAGAGCAATGTGGTCAGACAGAAAAGAAATTCAAAAAGAAAAGAACTTCCTCTGTAGTATACAGCAGTTGATAAGTGCTGGAAGAATTAAGATTTTTAAATAGATGTAATTTACAAATTTTTTTAACTTTCTGGCGCCAGTTGATTTAAAAAAAAAAAAAAAAATTCACCGGAGTACCCCTTTAACCCCTTCCCGACCTATGACATACCTGTACGTCATGGGTGGCAAGGTGTTCCCGACCCATGACATACAGGTACGTCATGGACATTACTGCCACTACTCGCGGCATCCCGCAGCGCCCGGAAAGATGGTGGCTATCACTGATAGCCAGCCATCTTACCGTGCGACCACGGGGGGTTTCGTCCCCCACCCCCCCCCCCAGCGATCGCTGCTATCAGCTGGTCAAATCTGACTAGCTGATAGCAGCGCGGTGTGTGAGTCCCGATCACGGGGATCGGGACACACACCGCTCTGCTAAGTGTCCCTGACCCGTCCCCCGGCGTCACTTACCCGTCGGAGCGGTGTCCCGAGCGGTCCCGGCGTCCTCCGTGCGGTCCCGGCACAAGCATTGTCCTCTGTGCGGTCCCGGCTGCGCTGCGTCCCGGAGGTGACTTTCCGGCAGCAGTGCGGCATCTTCATTGGCAGCAGTGAGATCGCCGTAAAGCGATCTCACTGCTGCCTCTGAGAGTTTCAAAACTGCAACTCCCAGCATGCCCAGACAGCCTTTGGCTTTCTGGGCATGCTGGGAGTTGTAGTTTTGCAACATCTGGAGGCCCACAGTTTGGAGACCACTGTATAATGGTCTCCAATCTGTGCTCTTCCAGATGTTGCAAAACTACAAATCTCAGCATGCTCAGTCTGTCCAGGCATGCTGGGAGTTGTAGTTCTCTAACATCTGGAAGAGCACAGATTGGAGACCATTATACAGTGGTCTCCAAACTGTGGACCTCCAGATGTTGCAAAACAACAACTCCCAGCATGCCCAGACTGCCCAAGCATGCTGGAAGTTGTAGTTCGGCAACATCTGATCCTTCAGATATTGCCGAACTACAACTTCCAGCATGCCTTGGCAGTCTGGGCATGCTGGGAGTTGTAGTTTTGCAACAACTGGAGGCATACTAGTTGGGAAACATTGTCCGTTTCCTACCTGAGTGCCTCCAGCTGTTGCAATTGTTGCAAAACTATAACTCCCAGCATGCACTGACAGACCATGCATGCTGGGAGTTGTAGTTTTGCAACAGCTGGAGGCACACTAGTTTGGAAACACTAAGTTTGGTTGCAAAACACTTGAAAGTTTATTACTTAACTTAGTGTTTCCAAACCAGTGTTCCTCCAGCTGTTACAAAACTACAACTCCCAGCATGCACGGACAGCCAAAGGGCATGCTCGGAGTTTGCAACAGCTGGATGTTTGCCCCCTCCCCCCAATGTGAATGTACAGGGTACACTCACATGGGCGGAGGTTTACAGTGAGTGCTGCAAGTTTGAGATGGCGCAAATTTTGCGCTGCAGCTCAAACTTCCAGCGGCAAACTTGCTGTGAACCTCTGCCCATGTGACTGTACCCTAAAAACACTACACTACACTGACACTAACCTAAAATAAAAAGTAAAAAACACTACATATACACATACCCCTACACAGCCCCCCTCCCCCCAAAAAATGAAAAACGTCTGGTACGCTACTGTTTCCAAAACGGAGCCTCCAGCTGTTGCAAAATAATAACTCCCAGTATTGCCGGACAGCCATTGACTGTCCAGGCATGCTGGGAGTTTTGCAACAGCTGGAGGCACCCTGTTTGGGAATCACTGGCGTAGAATACCCCTATGTCCACCCCTATGCAAATCCCTAATTCAGGCCTCAAATGCGCATGGCGCTCTCTCACTTTGGAGCCCTGTCGTATTTCAGGGCAACAGTTTTGGGACACATATGGGGTATCGCCGTACTCGGGAGAAATTGCCTTACAAATTTTGGGGGGCTTTTTCTTCTTTAACCCCTTATGAAAAGGTGAAGTTGGGGTCTACACCAGCATGTTAGTGTAAAAAAATAATTTTTTTACACTGACATGCTGGTGTTGCCCTATACTTTTCATTTTCACAAGAGGTAAAAGGGAAAAAAGACCCTCTAAATTTGTAACGCAATTTCTCCTGAGTACGGAGATAGCCCATATGTGGACGCAAAGTGCTCTGGGGGCGCACAACAAGGCCCAGAAGGGAGAGTGCACCATGTACATTTGAGGCGATTTGCACAGGGGTGGCTGATTGTTACAGCAGTTCTGACAAACGCAAAACAATAAATATCCACATGTGACCCCATTTTGGAAACTACACCCCTCACGGAATGTAATAAGGGGTGCAGTGAGCAGTTACACCCCACTGGTGTATGACAGATTTTTGGAACAGTGGTCTGTGAAAATGAAAAATAAAATTTTTGATTTGCACAGTCCACTGTTTCAAATATCTGTCAAACGCCAGTGGGGTGTAAATGCTCACTGCACCCCTTATTAAATTCCATGAGGGGTATAGTTTCCAAAATGGGGTCACATGTGGGGGGGGTCCACTGTTCTGGCACCATAGGGGCTTCCTAAATGGGACATGCCCCCCAAAAACCCTTTCAGAAAAACTCACTCTCCAAAATCCCATTGTCGCTCCTTCCCTTCTGAGCCCTCTACTGCGCCCGCCGAACACTTTACATACGCATATGAGGTATTTCCTTACTCAAGAGAAATTACTAATTTTAGGGTGATTTCTCTCCTTTTACCCCTTGTAAAAATTTAAAAATTGGGTCTACAAGAAAATGCGAGTGTAAAAAATGAAGATTTAGAATTTTCTCCTTCACTTTGCTGCTATTCCTGTGAAACACCTAAAGGGTTAAAACACTTACTGAATGTCATTTTTAATACTTTGGGGGGTGCAGTTTTTATAATGGGGTCATTTATGGGGTATTCCTAATATGAAGATCCTTAAAATCCACTTCCAACCTGAACTGGGCCCTGAAAAATTACGATTTTGAAAATCTTGAGAAAAATTGGAAAATTGCTGCAGAACTTTGAAGCCCTCTGGTGTCTTCCAAAAGTAAAAACTTGTCAATTTTTTAATGCAAACACAAAGTAGACATATTGTATATGTGAATCAATGTGTAATTTATTTGGAATATCCATTTTCCTTTCAAGCAGAGACTTTCAAAGTTAGAAAAATGCAAAATTTTCTAAATTTTCATGAAATTTTTAGATTTTTTTACCAAGAAAGGATGCAAATATCAGTGAAATTTTACCAATAACATAAAGTAGAATATGTCACGAAAAAACAATCTCGGAATCAGAATGATAAGTAAAAGCATTCCAAAGTTATTAATGTTTAAAGTGACAGTGGTCAGATTTTCAAAAAATGCCCAGGTCATGAAGGTGAAAATGGGCTGGGTCATGAAGGGGTTAAACGCTGTCAATTTCTGTGGGACAAGCTGACGGTCATATGACCCAGTTACATTAATGAAACACATGGATGCAGTTGCACTTGAATAAAGCAGATGGTGCTGTAAGATTAGTGATGATGATTGTGCATGATATAGGAAAAATAATTTTTTTATAATGAAATATACACCAGGTACAGACTAACGGTTTGGGAAACTGGGGCAAAGGATCACGGAATCATTTTGTCTTGTCGGAGTTCTAAATTCTCCTTTTCTTGTCATAGAGTTAAAGGATAAAAAACTGGTTGCTTGCATCTGTCACCTAGGGGAGCTTACAGATTTCAGAGGCTTACATTGAGTTCAATGGGTGCTGCAATAAATCCCTCTTCAGCACCCTCCCCGTTCATAATAGCAAAGCCACAGACAGACTGGACTTTATCATTTAACAGAAAAGCATTCAGTATGGCATGAAAAGTGCTGAGCCAGCCCTCTGAGAATAAAAGGGATATTTTACATGTAAGTACATGATTTGTGAAAAAAAAAATATATATATTATATATATATATATATATATATATTTTTTTTTTTTTTTTTTTTATGAATACACAATAAGAAAGCTTGGCTAATAGTTTTCCTTGTCTTCCAGGGATCGTCATGTGGTATGAGATGACCTTCATCTATAGTATAAAGAATGTCCACGAACCTTGCAGGGTTAGGTTGCCAAGGCAAAGCACATTTCATCAACCATGATCACTGAAAAGAAACAGAAGGGGCTCCTAAAAGGGGTTGCCCAGCAAAAAAAAAAAAAAAAACGTATTTCCTATCCATAGGATAGAGGATAAATGTCTATCCAATCTCCTGGCTGGCGCCCCAGCTCTCTAAGCGGAGCGTTAGCTACAGAAGGCACGCGATTCGTTTACTCCCTGGAAATGCCCGAGTACTGTACTCAACTGTCAGGCATGGAAAGTTCTTCTGCGTGTGGTGGACCACCGGACCAGGGGTGTAGCAGTGTTGGTAGTGGGGCCAGATGGTATTAACCCCTGGGGCAAGATGTTATTAACCCCCAGTGTTCATGACACCAGAGTGGTTTTTGGTACCGGAACCACACAAACAGTATCTCCGCTATTCCAATGGCTAGTTAAGGAAAGATGAGTCCACAACCAGTTATTGTTTAACGGAGGCTTTACTGAGTTTAAGACAAATGGAATTATCTTCACAGCTAGGCCAAATTCCTAGAGAGGTGGCCAGAAACCCAGAAGGACTTCACAGCTTGCTGGGACCAATTGTACTGGTAATAGACTTGAGACAATTATCTTGAGGTTTGACTATATGCAGAACTTGACTATTTGTAGTGACAGCAGACATAGAGAACCTTTAAGTTGTGCTGCGCAGCCCACTGGCCTGAGGGGGACATGTAGGGGAGAGAGGCATGCAAAGAATGTTCCATGTTAGTAAAACAATGTTTCATGATATTCATCCCCAATATGAATTCTTCAGATCCCTTATCAGACACATCAGTTACAATCACTTCCTGTCCCTTAAGCAAGTTTCCCCACTTGACTTGCATTGAGGGGGCAAGGCCGTGACTGTGACGTCACGAGCCCCCGCCCCGCATCACCAGTGATCCGGCAAAGAGGGAAGTTTGCTCCATGCACTGGATGTCTGGGGTGCCGCAACCAAGATTGCGGGGGTCCCCAGTGGCAGGACCCCCGTGATCAGACATCTTATCCCCTATCCTTTGGATAGGGGATGAGATGCCTAGGGGTGGAGTACCCTTTTATCACATAGGCTTGACTGTTTTTGTACAGATAGTAGATTTGAATGCATGACTCAGTTGCACATTTCATTGACTGTGTATCAACTTCTCTATAACACCAGACTAAAAGCTGAAGGTGTTGGTTCTGTAAAGAACACTGTGAGTCTTTTTATTCTATAAATCTTTGAGAGTCCCAGATCAAGGAACTCAACAAAATTTTTACTTGAAGCTCCTGAGCCACAATGCAAAAATACAACAGGATCATCCGTCTAACAGAAGCCTTTAGACCCCCCAGATACCAGGACAGGGAGGCAATTGTAACCTCCGCACCCCCTTGTAGCCCTGATAATATCTTGTTCCACGCACCAATGACACTCCAGAAGAATTTCTAAGGAAAGCTTGCACTCTGAATTGCTTTGTGCCCATTACTCTCCATCACTGATGTCAATGATATCACCCATTCCTAGTGGCTGCGGTTTGTTGGGCACTACCAAATAATAAGTCGTTTAGAGTAAAGTGTTGAATATTTTGAGATAAATCAAAGTAGCACTTTCTGTAGTTCATAAAATGAGTCAAAGTAGGAGGAAATCTAAAATCAAACCTATAAAACAGCAGTGAACACAGACCATTTTAACCTTACAATAATAGAAATCATAGCTACTAGGTCTTAAAATAGCAATGTCAGCTTTCTTACATGTCCTAGGAGACATCACAAATGATGATCTGTGTGTTGTGTCCCACACAAACTTCCCCTCATCTTGTGTTTGCTATCAAATGACACTTTATATGTCATGCACTAAACATTTAGGAAAAGTGAAGGCGGAAAGGAAATGTCTGGGATTAAAGTTTTAAGAATGTGTTCAATCCTCATAAATATATTTTATGACTTTGGAACTATATTATATACAGTAAAGTAGTATTTTATATTTGAAAAAAAAATCATAAAAGGTTATATTTTATGCAAACACAACCAATAAATAAAAATGTAGATGGAAAATCTGCAAATTTAGTTAATGCTGTATATTGTCCAAATGTAAAAAAAAGTTTAGTACAATAAAAAAAAAAAATATATATATATATATATTTATAGTTTAAAATACCTTTCTAGATAAATAAGTTGATCTATATATATGTCCCTGCTCCTCCCCGGAGCGCTCGCGGCGTTCCTCTCTCTGCAGTGCCCCGGTCAGACCCGTTGACCGGGAGCGCAGCACTGACATTGCCGGCGGGGATGCGATTCGCATAGCGGGACGCGCCCGCTCGCGAATCGCATCCCAAGTCACTTACCTGTCCCGGCCCCCGGCTGTCATGTCCTGGCGCGCGCGGCTCCGCTCCTTAGGGCCAGCTCTCTAAGATTTAAAGGGCCAGTGCATCAATGATTGGTGCCTGGCCCAATTAGCCTAATTAACTTCCACCTGCTCCCTGGCTTTAATACCTCACTTCCCCACACTTGCCTTGTGCCAGTGAAAGCGTTTAGTGTTTCCAGATCTTCTGCTATCCACATTGACTACGAACCTTGCCGCCTGCCCCGACCTTCTGCTACGTCTGACCTTGCCTCTGCCTAGTCCTTCTGTCCCACGCCTTCTCAGCAGTCAGCGAGGTTGAGCCGTTGCCGGTGGATACGACCTGGTTGCTACCGCCGCAGCAAGACCATCCCGCTTTGCGGCGGGCTCTGGTGAATACCAGTAGCATCTTAAAACCGGTCCACCGACACGGTCCACGCCAATCCCTCGCTGACACAGAGGACCCACATCCAGCTAGCCGAATCGTGACAATATATAGCTATATATTGCCCTGGGTGTAACACTATATGTGATTATGGTAACCATACATGTTGTCAGGATCCGGACTGGTATGCGGGGAGGACACGGGTAGTGGATCCTCTGTGTCAGTGAGGCGATGGCGTGGGCAGTACCAGGGGAACGGAATCTAAGGGGTTACTGGTTTTCACCAGAGCCCGCCGCAAAGCGGGATGGACTTGCTGCGGCAGGTAACCCCCAGGTTGTTCCACCCGATAGTGACTCAACCTCACTGACAGCTGAGACCAGGGCAGGGTCTGGATACACAGGCAATAGGCACACTGGAACGCTTTCACTGGCACAAAGGCAACAAGATCCGGCAAGGACAGGAAGGGGAAGTGGGTTTATATGTGTAGCAAGTGATTGGGAACTGATTGGACCGGCCCTTTAAATCTGAGAGACCCGGCGCGCGCGCACCCTAGAGAGCGGGACTGCGCGCGCCGGGACTGAGCAGGAGGACGGGGCAGGTGAACGGAATGGGATGCGACCCTCGGGCAGGCACGTTCCACCGCGCGGATCGCATCCCCGCCGTGGGACACAGAGCAGCACTCCCGGTCAGCGACCGGGGCGCTGCAAACAGGAGCAGAACGCTGCGAGCGCTCGGGGGGAGGAGCGGGACCTGGAGCGCTCGGCTTGACAGTACCCCCCCCCCCCCTTGGGTCTCCCCCTCTTTTTGGAACCAAGGAATTTGTGGATGAGCTCCTTGTCCAGAATATTGGCCTCAGGCTCCCAGGACCTCTCTTCAGGACCACCATTCTCCCAGTCAATTAAAAAAAATATTTTAACTTAATTTGTTTTTTGACTTTGAATGGGCCTAAAAATCGAGGGCCCAACTTGTAACTGGGTACCCGGAAACTTATGTACTTAGCAGAAAGCCATACCTTGTCACCGGGGGAAAAAACAGGGGAAACCCTTCTCTTCTTGTCGGCGTGTCTCTTCATAAGGGAAGACGCCATTAGCAGAGACTTTCGAGTGTCACGCCAAATAGAGGAAAAATTTTGAGTCAGTTCATCCACGGCAGGAACTCCAGAAGGAGTGGGTATGGGGAGGGGGGGGGAGAGGGTGACGGCCGTACACCACAAAAAATGGAGACTTGGAAGAGGATTCAGAGTTTTTAAAATTGTAGGAAAATTCGGCCCAAGGTAGAAGGTTGACCCAATCATCTTGACGGGATGAAACAAAATGTTGCAGGTAGTCACCAAGTATCTGGTTCACTCTTTCCACTTGACCGTTAGATTGTGGGTGGTAAGCAGAAGAGAAATTTAATTTGATTTTTAATTGACTGCAGAGTGCCCTCCAGAATTTTGAAATAAATTGAACACCTCTGTCAGAGACGATGTGCGTGGGAAGCCCGTGGAGATGAAAAATTTGAAGAAAAAATTATTTCGCCAATTGTGGCGTGGAAGGAAGACCTGGCAGAGGGACAAAATGGGCCATTTTAGAAAAACGATCAAGGACCACCCAAATGACAGTGTTGCCGCGAGAAGATGGAAGGTCAGTGAGGAAATCCATAGCAATATGGGACCATGGCTGTTCGGGCACTGGCAGAGGAAGGAGAAGACCTGCAGGCTTTTGGCGAGGAGTTTTATCATGGGCACAAAATCAAGCCCAAACAAAATCAGTCACATCCTTCTCCAGGGAAGACCACCAATATAGTCGGGAAATTAACTGAATGGATTTTTTTATTCCAGCGTGGCCCGCAAAAAGAGAGGAGTGACCCCATTTGAGGATCTTGAGGCGAAGACGTGGAGGGCCAAAACTCTATCCAGGAGTAATTTGCACCAGAGAGGCTGGGGCAGAGGAGATCAGGCACTCAGGTGGTATAATGTGCTGTAGGGGAGCTTCAGAGTCGGAGGCATCGGTGGAACGTGATAGAGCATCTGCCCTGACATTCTTGTCAGCAGGACGGAAGTGTATTTCAAAATTGAAGCGGGGAAAAAACAATGACCGGCGAGGATGTAACCGCTGGGCGGTCTGGAGGTAAGATACATTTTTATGGTCCGTGTAGATGATGAGGGGGCGAATGGATCCTTCCAAGAGATGTCTCCATTCCTCAAGCGCCAACGTAATGGCTGAAAGTTCACGGTCTACAATGAAATGGTTCTTTTCTGCAGGAGAGAAGGTTTTGGAGAAAAAAACGCAAGTGATGTTTTTTCCAGAAGCAGTTTTTTGAAGAAGAATGGCTCCAGCTCCAACCTCAAGGAAAAAAGGCTTCGTAGGATCAGGCCTGGACAGGACCGGAGCTGAGGTGAAGGCGGTCTTGAGTCAGTTAAAAGCGTTATCCGCTTGGGGAGGCCAAGATCTAGGATTTGGGTTCTTCTTAGTCAGTGCCACAATTGGAGCAACGATGGTGGAGAAGTGGGAAATGAACTGACGATAATAATTAGCGAAGCCAAGAAAGCATTGGATAGCACAGAGTCCAGAGGGGCATGGCTAATCCAATACCGCAGAGAGTTTGTCAGGATCCATTTGAAGACCCTGACCCGAGACTAAGTATCCCAGGAAAAGAAGGCTGCTGCGTTCAAACAGACATTTTTCAAAATTGGCGTACAGATGATTTTCACGAAGACACTGGAACACTTGACGGACATGGAGACAATGTTCCTCTAGGTTGGAGGAAAAGATTAGAATGTCGTCTAAGTAGACTACCACGCAGGTATACAGCAAGTCCCGAAAAATTTCATTAACAAAATCTTGAAAGACTGCAGGGACATTGCAAAGTCCAAACGGCATGACGAGATATTCAAAGTGTCCATCTCTAGTGTTAAATGCGGTTTTCCACTCGTCACCCTTACGAATTCGAATGAGGTTATATGCGCCCCTTAGATCAAGTTTGGTGAAAATTTTTGCTCCACGCAGTCGGTCAAAGAGTTCGGAGATGAGTGGCAGAGGATAGCGGTTTTTCACTGGGATTTTATTAAGACCGCGGTAGTCTATACAAGGGCATAGAGATCTGTCTTTTTTGGCAATGAAGAAGAGTACAGCTCCAGCTGGAGAAGAAGATTTCCGGATAAAAACCTCTTTTTAGGTTTTCCTAAATGAATTCAGTCATGGCTTGTGTTTCTGGAGCGGAGAGTGGGTAAATCCTACCACGGGGTGGTGTAGTACCAGGAAGCAAATCAATAGGGCAGTCATAGGGTCTGTGTGGTGGTAAGACCTGTGTGGTGGCAAGTCCTGATAGGCCTTAGGAAGGCCTGGCAATGGTGTAGCGATGGAGACTTGACTAGTAGGAACCGACTTGAGACATCGCTTGTGGCAGGAAGATCCCCAACCCTTAATGTCTTCAGTGGCCCAGTCGAGGATAGGTGCGTGACGCTGGAGCCAGGGCAAGCCAAGAAGAATTTCTGAGGTGCAGTTGGGCAATACAAAAAATTCAATATTTTCATGATGGTGAACTCCAACGGTTCTGCGCGGTAACGCACGGTGCAGACCAGTCTTTCTCCATTCACGGATGAAATGAAGAGAGGTTTGACGAGACGGGTAACAGGAATATTGAATCTGTTGATGAGAGAGGCTTCAATGAAATTTCCTGCTGAACCTGAGTCCAGAAAGGCCACAGTGGAGAAGGAAGTATTAGTATTAGCGGGTACAGCAATCCGCACAGGTATAGTCAGGGTTCCGGGGGAGGAGCGGGACCCGGAGCGCTCAGCGTCACACATGTAGCAGTTGGTAATTATAACATTAGACAAAACAGACATTAAGATGTTCCATAAGAGTCTGATAGGTAAGTTTCTCACTTATAGGACTGTCACCATTCAGAAAAACAGGAGTGCTGGGACGGGGGGGACACATCCCTATAGAATTCAGTGAAGAGTTGACCCTGCTTGTGGCCCTATTCATGAATGTCTATGGGAGTTACAAAAAGAGCCAAGCAAGCAATCTGTTAGTAAAGGAGGGTCCTAGGAGGTGAGACCACTACATATAGGAAATTTATGTAGAGGTCTCTTTTAGTCTTTAGACTTTACTTGGCCACTTGCAATAAATGTTTAAAAATGTCACTATCACTTACAAAAACATTTGACATGTATTAAAGTTTTAATTGGTCAGGGCTGTCCAGACCCCACTGAACGAGCCAGGAGAAGCAGTTAAAGGGGTACTCCGGTGGAAATCGTTTTTTTTTTTTTTTTTTAATGAACTGGTGCCAGAAAGTTAAAGGGGTACTCCGATGCTTACACATCTTATCCCCTCGATGCAAGCCTACGGGAGGGGGCGTGATAGCTATCACGCCCCCTCCCGTAGGCTTGCATTCAGGGACGGAGCGTGGCGTCACACGGGAGCGGGGGCGTGACGTCACACGCCGCCGGCCCTGCGGTCGACCGTAATCAGACCCGGAGCGAACACGCTCCGGGGACTGATTACAAATGGGGTGCCGCATGCATGATCGCGGGCGTCCCCAGCTGTGGGACTCCCGCGATCAGGCATCTTATCCCCTATCCTTTTGATTGGGGATAAGATGTGTAAGCACCGGAGTACCCCTTTAAACAGATTTGTAAATTACTTCTATTAAAAAATCTTAATCCTTTCAGTACTTTTTAGCAGCTGTATGCTCCAGAGGAAATTCTTTACTTTTTGAATTTATTTTTTGTGTTGTTCCCAGTGCTCTTTGCTGACACCTCTGTCCGTGTCAGGAACTGTCCAAAGCAGCATAGGTTTGCTATGGGGATTTTCTCCTGCTCTGAACAGTTCCTGATACAGGCATCAGGTGTCAGCAGAGAGCACTGTGGACAACACAAAAAAGAAATTAAAAAAATAAAGATTTTCCTCTGTAGCAAACAGCTGCTAAAAAGTACTGAAAGGATTAAGATTTTTTAATAGAAGTAATTTACAAGTCTGTGTAACTTTCTGGCACCAGTTTATAAAAAAAAAAAAAGTTTTCCACCGGAGTACCCCTTTAACTAAATGCTTCTTTCCCTATTTTGCTGCATGAAGCAGGTACTATAGACTTACTATAGAGACCATGCAGCAGGGAGCGAGAAGGGGAAATATGTGCTTAGAATGGGGGATCTGACCCCGATCGATTAAAACTTTCGACGTCTCTATGACATATCAAAAGTTTTTGTTACTGACAGTGACACATTTAGATGGTAATACCATTTTAACCCCTTAAGGACAAAGCCCATTTAGGCCTCGAGGACACAGCCAAATTCTAAAAGTAATAACTATTTTATTCTCTTTGTTATGTAGGTCAATCTGATTAAAACCATACATGATTAGATGCTTTTCTATTATTGTACTGCTTTAAAAACAAGCCAAACTTCTTTTGCTATAAAAAGCATGTTAAAATTGTCCTCTTCTGACCCCCTATAATTTTCTTATTTTTACACAAACGTGGCTATATTAGGGGTATTTTTTTGTTCCGTAAGCTGCAGTTTTTATTGGTTCCACTTTAGCATATATTTGACTTCTGTGTTTTATTTTGGAGGGGATGTGATGTTACCAAAAATTAGCAATTTTGGACTTTGGTATTTGTTATGTTTACGCTGTTAACAGTACAGGATCATTAGTAGCATTATGCTTTAATAATTTAGACATTTTCGCATGCAGCGATAACAAATATGTTTATTTCTTTATGTTTTATAGACTTTTTTGTTAGTGAACTCTGATAAAGGGGGCATTTAATGTTATACTGGAGGAGAGGTTTATTCACTTTTTCCATTTTTTTTATTCATAGCAATCTATTGATGGCTGTAACTGTTCAGTGCTATACTTTGGCATTGCACTGATGAGTTATATCTGCAATCTCCTCATATGGTCACCACAACACGAGACACTGATCGTGGAACTAAGAAATGTACATGTACTTTGATGTATGATAAGTACAAGGGCACAGCGACGTACAAGTATGTCCAGTCTACTTTAGAAAATCCATACCCTGTTATGGAATTCTGAGGGAATAGAGAAGGTCCTACATTCAAGATCCTTAATTTTTGGTCAGAGTGGGCAATGCCTTTAAAGGGGTTATCCAGGAAAAAACTTTTTTTTATATATCAACTGGCTCCAGAAAGTTAAACAGATTTGTAAATTACTTCTATTAAAAAATCTTAATCCTTTCAGTACTTATGAGCATCTAAATTTAAGGTTGTTCTTTTCTGTCATGTGTCTCGGGAACCGCCCAGTTTAGAAGAGGTTTGCTATGGGGATTTGATTCTAAACTGGGCGGTTCCCGAGACACGTGTCATCAGAGAGCACTTAGACAGAAAAGAACAACCTTAACTTCAGAAGCTCATAAGTACTGAAAGGATTAAGATTTTTTAATAGAAGTAATTTACAAATCTGTTTAACTTTCTGGAGCCAGTTGTGCAACACAACTACAACTCCCTGGAGCCAGTTGTGCAACACAACTACAACTCCCAGCATTTGCAACACAACTACAACTCCCAGCATGTCCTTACTGTAAAGACATGCTGAAAGTTGTAGTTATGCGGCGGGGCAGGTGACAAGCTTGTCACCCATCCACACATCTCCAGCCCACGCCGCACAACTACAACTCCCAGCATGTCCTTACTGCAAGGGCATACTGGGAGTTGTAGTCATGCTGCGCAACAGGAGATGTGCAAGCGGGTGACAAGCCTCCCTGACTTACTTGTCACCCGCCTGCAGATGTCGCATGACTAAAACTCCCAGCTTGCCCTTACAGTGAGGACATGAAGTTGTAGTTGTGCGGCGCAGGCAGGTGACAATAAATGTACTAACCTATTTTCTGTGGTTTTTTTCTTCTCATTTCAAACCCTTGTATCCTGTGGACTACTTCGGATTCAGTGGACTACGATGACCAGCGTTTTTTTTTTTTTTGTTAAATGTTAATAAAATGGTTAACGAGGGCTTTTGGGGGAGTGTTTTTTTCAATAAAAGTTGTTTTAAACATGTTGTTTTTTTTATTTTTTTAATGAACTTTACAGGCTTAGTAGTGGAAGCTGTCTTATAGACAGAATCCATTACTAAGCCGGGGCTTAGCGTTAGCTCCAAAAACAGGTAGCGCTAACCCCCAATTATTACCCCTGTACCCATCGCCACAGGGGTGCCAGAAAGAGCAGCTACCAACAGGCCAGGAGCGTCAAAAATGCCTCCCCCTATTTTCATTCTCAGCCAGATACCAACCAAGCAGCAACAGCCTGACGTTACCAGGGTGGGCGAGGACCATTGTTACTGGCCCTCCCCAGCCTAAATAATGCCAGCCTATTACTGCCTAGGCCCAGGAGCACCATTTCTGATGCTCTGGGCCTGTTGGTACCAGCTTTTCCTTGCACCCCTGGGGCGGTGGTTGGGGTAATAATTAGGGGTTAGCAATAGCTGTTTTTAGGGCTAACGCTAAGCCCGGCTTAGTAATGGCTAATCACGTTTAACATGTTTATAAAACTTCTATTTATAAAAAAAAAAAACACTCCCCCACAAGCCCTCGGTAACCATTTTATTAATATTAAACCAAACAAAAACGCTGGTCATGGTAGTCCAAGATACACGGATCTGAAATGAGAAGCAAAAAAAATGGGTCAGTACATTTAGGGTGACAAAGTGTTAAAAAAATTCAATAAACACATACATATATATATATCGCAATTTTTTTCACAGCTGCGACTTGCGGTGGGTTACAAATTGGTGTTCTAAAGACATTTATTGGTTTTTGCTTATGTGTGCTTAAAAAATGGTATTCAATAGTGATTTATTGGTTTTTGCATATGTGAGCCAAATTTATCAACCCCCTGTGATAGTGTGATAAATATGTCACACATAAGCAAAACCAAAAGCAAGGGAAAAAATTACTACAGAACTTGCTTACCAAAACAACGTGGATAAATGTCCTTCCTTATAGTTTGTAAGACAGCACAGGTTTTAGCATTATTATATATCAAGAAATAATGGTAATGCAATTCCCTAGTAGAAACTTTAGTTTTAGTGTTTATAATTTTTTTTCCATCGTTAAGTATGATTATGATATGCCACCACTTTTACTATGATTTAGACTGGGGGCGCCCTCACTAATCCTTAGAATGATTTGACTCCTCCACTAATTTCTCCTGCACGGCAGCATTAATGCCCACTTCAACAGAGTTGCGTTACCAGGGGCGTACCTAGAGCATTTGGTACCGGGGACGGACCTTTTGTTTGGCACCCTCCCACCCGCACCCCCCCTTTAATTACAACCCCCTTAATTACACCCCCTCCCTCCCCTCCCCCCCCCCCCAGGGGCGGACTGACAACACTCGGGGCCCTCGGACCAAAAAAAGGCAAGGGTCCTCGCTAGGCTCTGCAGCTCATCAATCTTCTGCCACGCTCCTATTCCACCCAAATCCCACACACAATAAACTAAAATTTATATATGTAAGAAACACTTTAACGTAGGTAAATTTCCATGCCCAATAATACTGGTATACAAGGAGTAAATATATACCACCACACAATAACTGGATAATACCGCCATATTGTACTGAATAAAACCACCATACACAGACCAGTACACTATAAAGGATCTGTATACAATATAAGTGATCATATACAGGACCATATGGCGGTAGATATCAGCTGTACACAGGATGCGTATACCATTTAAGTGATTATAGTTACATTTTGGGACTCACAATTACGTCTTTTCTGATCAGCGGCGTCCTCTTTCCTTTTCTTCTCCGTCCGGACCGCCATGTGGATCTCTTAACATCTGCAGGAAAAACATGTCAGACTCTGCATTTTTTCAGTGCCCTCCCCTCCTCTAAACAATCTAGGCATATGCAGTGTTACACCCCCCCCCCTCTTCCCCATAGGTATATGCAGAGTAACCCCCCCTCTCTTCCCCATTGGTATATGCAGAGTACCCCCCTCCCCCTAGGTATATGCAGAGTAACCCCCCCTCCCCCATAGGTATATGCAGAGTAACCCCCCCTCCCCCCTCTTCCCCATAGATATAGGCAGAGTAACACCCCCCTGTTCCCCATAGGTATATGCAAAGTAACCCCCCCCTCCCCCCTGTTCCCCATAGGTATATGCAAAGTAACCCCCATTCCCCCCTGTTCCCCATAGGTATGTGCAGAGTATAGCCCCCCCCCCCCCTTCCCCATAGGTATAGGCAGAGTTGAGGGGGGAAAAATAAAAAATGATGCTCACCTGATATCCCTCAGCTGCAGGGCCATGTCTTCTCCCCTCCACAGTACAGGCGCCGGATGGGTGACGTCACCGGCGCCTGTACTGCATGCTGCGTGGGGGCGGATGTCACGTCTCCTCTGTGTAGCTGCAGATGCGGCTCACACAGAGGGGACGCCTTCTCCTGTATGTACGTGTATCGCGCATACAGGAGAAGGCACCGCTATCTGCTGGGGATCTGGGACGAGTGTCCCGGACCTCGGCGGCGGCGGCAGGTCAGTCCGCCCCTGGCACTCCCCTTGTGAGTGGCACCCGGGCCGGGCCGCCCCCTGCCCCTTGGTACGCCACTGTGCGTTACTATTTCCTGCAGAGAGTAACTACAGTAGTTGCACCACTGTACACCATTTGTTCTCCAAACTGGCAGGGTTCCCAAAGGTTGGACCCTCATGGATTATAATATTATGGCTTACCCTAGCAAAACAAAATAGAACAATTTACAATATACCATACATATAATCTAAAATTTTTACTTATTTACTTATTCCATATATGGGACTTTTTCAGAGAAACATTTTAGTGAAACCTTGTTAAGTGCCAGTAGTCTGTTCACACAAGCCAGCGAATGTCTGCAGTGCAGTGAACTCTGTAATGTGCATTCGACATTGCATTTAATAATTCTATTAGGAATATGTTACCTGATCTTTCCGCTAAACCACAGGCCACTGGAATTTTATAGTTAGCTTTTGTGAGACCAGAAGAGGCAACAGCAGTTGGGACTGAAAGCTGTTGAGTTCATCTGATGTTCAAACCTAGTACTCCTACTTATAATGTCCAAAATTGTCACGTTGTAATGGGGCGGCATCCCTTTAAGAATGATATAGAACTCTTTGTACAAATAAGTAACTGTATTTATTTTTCTATATCAACCTACAATCCAGCTACACAATATGTCAATCAAATACAACACCTACCCTACAAAAGATTGACACTGTAATATAGTGAAAATAGAATAGTTATTGAAAAATGGTACAGTTTTGGATTCATTTCTTTACTGGAACCCAAGAGACTGTGAGACTGCTACACCGGAGGCTCGTGGCTTCATGGCCATGCCCCTTTGTTATGTCATGACCATGCCCCCCTCAATGCAAGCCTATGGGAATGGGCGTGGCGGCCATCACGCCCCCTCCCATACACTTGCATTGGGAAGGAGGACATGATGTCAGGAGGGGGCGTGGTCTTGACATCAGTGCCGCATCGCTAGTCATCAGGCACGGTGTACCTGATGACTGCGGTGCCGCAGCAGAGATCACGGGGGTCTCCAACGGCGTGACCCATGTGATCAGACATCTTATCCCCTATCCTTTGGATAGGGGATAAGATGTCTAGAGGCAAAGTACATAGTTACATAGTTAGTATGGTTGAAAAAAGACATACGTCCATCAAGTCCAACCAGTGATTTGAAGGGAAGGGTGTAAGGGGATAAGGGAAAGGGATGTAGTTTTATAATTCTGCATAAGCATTAATGTTATTTTGTTCCAGGAATGTATCTAACCCTCTTTTAAAGCTGTTAATTGTTCCTGCTGTGACCAGTTCCTGAGGTAGACCGTTCCATAAATTCACAGTCCTCACGGTAAAGAAGGCGTGTCGCCCCTTTAGACTAAACCTTTTCTTCTCCAGACGGAGGGAGTGCCCCCTCGTCCATTGGGGGGGTTTAACCTGGAACAGTTTTTCTCCATATTTTTTGTATGGGCCATTTATATACTTATATACGTTTATCATATCCCCCCTTAAACGTCTCTTCTCAAGACTAAACAATTGTAACTCCTTTAATCGCTCCTCATAGCTAAGATGTTCCATGCCCCATATTAGTTTAGTCACACGTTTCTGCACCCTTTCCAACTCTGCAGTTTCCCTTTTATGTACAGGTGCCCAAAACTGAACAGCATATTCCAGGTGAGGCCGTACCAATGCTTTATAAAGGGGGAGTATTATGTCCCTGTCCCTTGAGTCCATGCCTCTTTTTATACATGACAATATCCTGCCGGCCTTGGAAGCAGCAGCCTGACATTGCATGCTATTTTGTAGTCTGTGATCTACAAGTACACCCAGATCCTTCTCTACCAGTGACTCTGCCAGTTTAATCCCCCCTAAGATATACGATGCATGCAGGTTATTAGTACCCAGATGCATAACTTTACATTTATCCACATTGAACCTCATTTGCCAAGTGGATGCCCAGACACTTAGTCTATCCAAGTCATCTTGTAACTTATGCACATCCTCTATAGACTGTACCGTGCTACAAAGCTTGGTGTCATCTGCAAAGATAGAAACAGAGCTGTTAATACCATCCTCTATATCATTGATAAATAAATTAAACAACAGCGGTCCCAGTACTGAACCTTGGGGTACACCACTAATTACCGGGGACCAATCAGAGTACGAATCATTGACCCCTTTAAAGGAATACTCTGGTGCAGAGTATTCCTGCTCCGTCCTGCCCGGGCTGCAAAAAAAAATGAAAATAAACCATCTCTCACCTTCCTGGGTTCCCGCGGACCGCCACTACAGCTGATCGGTCCTACGGTCCATCTCCTTCATACTTCCATGTGAACGAAGCGTCACATGGCGCTCAGCCTATTATGGGCCGAGGCTGAACATCGCGGCGGCCGGCGATAGGCTGAGCGCCATGTGACGCTTCGTTCACACGGAAGTATGAAGAAGATGGACCGGAGGACCAATCAGCTGTTGTGGCACTCCGCCGGAACCCAGGAAGGTGAGAGATGGTTTATTTTAATTTTTTTTTTTTGCAGCCCGGGCAGGACGGAGCAGGAATACTCTGCACCAGAGTACTCCTTTAAGGTGATCTCACTCTGAACCTGGAAGGTGGAGGTGCACAGTTTCTCCTTTAAGACAAGCTGGTTCACAATCACAAGTAGAAGCCCAATAAAGTAAGAACAATAGGTGATGTTCAGATAATAGATTAGATAGGATATGTTTTCTGCTATCTCTCCAATTTCCTTGCTTTTGAGAGTGAAAAATAGCTGTAGTTTATCTACTACAAGCTAAAATTACCATCTGTTTTTTGTCAATTTCTTCCAAGTCAGTTGTGGGTCTCCACAGCAGTGGAATAAATGAACTGGAATTGAAAACTAAATGTATGAGAAAAAGATTCTGTTTAATATTGTAATTATTTATTATCAATCTTTATGTTTTTAAATGACTTCTATTCTTGTGGGAACATGTTACTACTGGCAAATTAGAAATAAGATACTGTATAATATACGGTAAGTAATTTAAAATGACCCAAAGACCTACATACCACATTGGCGTTCACTGGTGTTGCTTTTGGGTCAGTTGTAAATAGTTGGTCCCTATTAAAGTTGCCCCACCTTTTTACTTCATGGTTCTGTGTACACCACTAGGATGAATTGATGTCATGCTAAAACCAGGCATATACTATTACGTATCGTGGCTTTATTTAAAAAGCACATAAGTTTTACTAGGCCAAAATATGTAAGAGGGTAACTCTAGGTAACCCCCCCCCCCAGATTTACTATATCTGTCCTTTTTTTGTGTTGCCCAGTGTGTGCCCATTCATGAAGTCATCTGCCCTTCTGTGTCTATTTTGGTTTCTCTTTTATTGTTGGCAGCGTGTGTGATTTCCTCTCTTTGGTGTTGACAGCTTTTATGCTGCTAAGCGCCATTAGGCCCATTGAACCTGTTGCATATTGTGTAGCAAAGCGAATAAACTTGTGGGGAAAAGGGGTACTATCAGCAGAATACTTCTACTTTTCCTCCTGAGTGATGAGAAGCAATCTGTGTGAGAAATCTGTAACCTGCCGACAAGAGTACCACTGCCAAATGCTACTGCTGCAAGTAAGTTAAGCGGCTCTTTAAATTGACAGGACTCATGTACAAGAGTACTTAGGCTAGAACTGTGTTTTGCCAGCTTGTCACTTGGAACATTAAACTGGTGTTGTACAGAGTATCACACTTTTGCAGCTAAGAGTAAACAGGAATTTTAGAAAAGGTAGCAATCTAGTAGCCATGGGATTCTTCAGAAGCACAGGACAGTTCCATACCCAGTGACTAGTGCAAACCCATGAGTTATACTCAGGAAGTGCAGGCTGAGGTAGAGGGTAGCCCTTTGGAGACTCACTTTGGTGCAATCTGACTAGGTGGGACCTAAAGCAGAGGTGGGGCCCTATACCCCGGTTTGTAAACCACACAAGTTGAGCAGTTGTCCAATAAAAACAATTTGTTTAACTGTAAAGGTCTGCCTCATTCAGAAAGAATCCCTCTTAAAAGTTAGGCTGGGTTCACATATATCAGACGTCTGGCATAGTTTCCCTCGAAAGGGAAATCGAAAGGGAAACTGATGCTAGAACTGATCCCATTCATTTGAATGGGACAGTTCACAATCATCCTGCTTCTCAATTTTGATGCCGGATGGTTGGACACACCAAAGAGCACCGGACGGGGGAACGCAGCTGTAACGAGACACAGCAGGTGGTGGATCCTCTGGGCCTGTGTGGATGATGACGTGAGCCGTGCCAGGGAGCGGAGTCTATGGTGCCGCTGGCATTGCATAGAAGGAGACTGGCAGGATGTGGCAAGATGGCAGTAGGTCAGAGCAGGTAACACAGGAGCAGGGGAGGAAAGGTAGCAAGGAACAGGTACACAGGACGCGGTGATCGGAACGGGATGACTGCTGATATCTATCAGCAGCCATCCCGGCATATCGCCCAGGGGGGTTCTGAGACCCCCCTTGTCGGCAATCGCCGTGATTTGCCAGTGAATTCTGACCAGCGAATCACGGCTTTTCGGGGCTGATCGGGTCTCCGGTGACCCAATAGCCCGGAAAATTGTGATGATGGGAGCTGTCAGAGACAGCTCTGATCATCCTAAAGGATAGGAGCGAGGTGGCAGGGATGCCACCTCCTCCTAACCCCTGCGATGGGCCAATCAGGCAAACCGCAGGGCAGGGGTGGGGGGGGCATTGCAAAATTGAGATCCCCGCTCTGCCCGCTCTGGATGTCCGGGCAGAGCGGGGCAAAGATGGCGGCGGCGGTTACCGGGAGGGGACAGCGGCAGACAGCGGGGGACCGGTGGCAGACAGCGGGGGACTGGGGGCAGGGAGGACCGGCAGCAGCAGAATGCAGCAGTCAAAATCTGGTAAGTGATCTTCACTGCTGCATTGTAGTTTCACAATTACAACTCCCAGCATGCCCAGATAGCCAAAGGCTGTCTGGGCATGCTGGGAGTTGTAGTTTTGCAATATCTGGAGGGCTACAGTTTGGAGACCACTGTATAGTGGTCTCCAAAATATTCACTTCCAGAAGTTGCAAAACTACAACTCCCAGCATGCCAAGACTGTCCTGGCATGATGAGCGTTGTATTTCGGCAACATCTGAAGGGTCAGATGTTGCAAAACTACAACTCCCAGCATGCCCTTCAGCTCTCCAGGCATGCTGGGAGTGATAATTTTGCAACAACTGGAGGCACACTGGTTGAGAAACACTGTCTGTTTCCTAACTCAGTGTTTCCCAACCTGTGCGCCTCCAGCTGTTGCAAAACTACAACTCCCAGCATGCATTGACAGACCATCCATGCTGGGAGTTGTAGTTTTGCATTAGCTGGAGGTACACATGGTGCGGAAACACTGCAGTAGTCTGTTACCTAACTTAGTGTTTCCCAACAGTGTGCCTCCAGCTGTTGCATAAATGCAACTCCCAGCATGCACGGCCTGTCAGTGCATGCTGGGAGTTGTAGTTTTGCAACAGCTGGTGGTTTGCCCCCCCCCCCCCATGTGAATGTACAGGGTACATTCACACGGGTGGGTTTACAGCGAGTTTCCCGCTTTAAGTTTGAGCTGCAGCAAATTTTCCTCCGCAGCTCAAATTCCTAGCGGGAAACTTGTTTTTAACCCGCCAGTGCGAATGTACCCTAAAAACACTACACTACACTACACCTACACAAAATAAAGGGTAAAACATTGTTATATTTCAAGGAAACCGTTTAAGGACACATATGGGGTATTTCCGTACTCAGGAGAAATTGCCTAAAAATTTGGGGGGGCTTTTTCTCCTTTTACCCCGTATGAAAAGGTAAAGTTGGGGTCTACACCAGCATGTTAGTGTAATGAAATTAAAAAAATTACACTAACATGCTGGTGTTGCCCCATATTTTTCAGAAGTAAAAGGAAAAAAAGACCCCCAAAGTTTGTAACGTAATTTCTCCTGAGTACTGAAATACCCCACATGTGGGTGTAAAGTGCTCTGCGGGCGCACAACATGGCTCAGAAGTGAGAGTGCACTATGTACATTTGAGGTCTAAATTGGTGATTTGCACAGGGGTGGCTGATACAGCAGTTACAGCAGTTCAGACATAAACGCAAAAAAAAATTACCCACATGTGACCCCATTTTGGAAACTTCACCCCTCACGGAACGTAACAAGGGATATAGTGAGCCTTAATACCCCACAGGTGTTTGACAAATTTTCGTTAAAGTTGGACATGAAAATGAAAAATCTGATTTTTTCCCCCTAAAATGCTGGTGTTACCCCAAACTTTTTATTTTCACATGGGGTAATAGGAGAAAAAGCCCCCCAAAATATGTAACACCGTTTTTTCTGAGTATGGAATTACCCCATATGTTGATGTTAAGTGCTCTGCGGGCGCACTACAGGGCTCAGAAGAGAAGGAGCAACATAGGGCTTTTTGAGAGAGAATTTGGTTGGAATTGTATGCCATGTGTGTCTACAAAGCCCCTATGGTGCCAGAAAAGCAGAACCCCCCCCCCCACACACACACGCAACCCCATTTTGGAAACTAAACCCCACACGGAATGTAATAATGGGTACAGTGAGCATTTACACCCCACAGGTGTCTGACAGATTTTTGGAACAGTGGTCCATGAAAATGAAAAATGTAAGTTTTAATTTGCACAGCCCACTGTTCAAAAAATCTGTCAAATGCTAGTGGGGTGTAAATGCTAACTGCCCCCCTTATTAAATTCTGTGAGGGGTGTAGTTTCCAAAATGGGGTCACATGGGGGGAGTCCTCTGTTCTGGTAGCATGGGGACTTTGTAAAAGCACAAGGCCCCCGAATTCTATTCCAAACAAATTCTCTTTCCAAAAGCCCATTTGCGCTCCTTCTCTTCTGAGTATTGTAGTTCACCCGCAGAGCACTTTACATCCACATATGGGGTATTTCCATACATAGAAATTGTGTTACAAATTTTGTAGGGCTTTTTCTCCAATTACCCCTTGTAAAAATGCAAAATTTGGGATAACACCAGCATTTTAGTGAAAAAATATCCAATTTTTCATTCTCACGTCCAACTTTAGCGAAAATTCGTCAATCACCTGTAGGGTGTTAAGGCTCACTATACCCCTTGTCACATTCCTTGAGGGGTGTAGTTTCCAAAATAGTGTGCCATGTGTTTTTTTTTTTTTTTGCTGTCCTGGCACCATGGGAGCTTCCTAAATAAGACATGCACCCCAAAAACCATTTCAGCAACATTTTCTCTCCAAAATCCCATTATCGCTCCTTCCCCACAGAACACTTTACATCCACATATGAGGTATTTCCTTACTTGAGAGAAATAGGATTACAAATTTTGGGGGACATGTTTACAAGAACATGTTAGTGTAAAAAATAAAGATTTTGAATTTTCTCCTCCACTTTTCTGCTATCCCTGTGAAATACAGAAACACAACATAACATAAATGCACTGGTGTGGTGGATGTAACAATGACATTAGCTAACCCTCAAAACTGATGTAAAATTGAAACATTAGCCAGTATATCCTTATATGAAGGACATACCTGAGCCCGCATACCAACGCCAAGGTTTCTCAAGTGATGCGAGACCTAACCTAAACCTGCCTGTGCATGATAAGCAAGAAAACAGGGGCAAATGCGCAATTACAAAAGCTTTTTTGGTCCGACTTACAGACTGCTCCCAGTATCAACTCCAGTGTGTGGTCACACAAACAATGGGAGGGAGGAAGAAGGCTATAAGCCCCACCTAAGTAGGCTGATGAGTTGCCGGCCTCACAGGTTCATCTAAATACTACCTATACATGATAATAAAGGCGCATTGGTATATTATTACAAAACAAACACAATAAGAACGTGGTCTAAAATGTCATCCTCCATTGTATGCATTTTTTGCTGGTGATTGCCCATAGCAACGGACCACAAGTACAGGACTTGCTATTCCCTATAAATGCACATCAGCATTTGGGCTCGAGCACTTCCTGACATTTTAGACCACGTTCTTGTTGTGTTTGTTTTGTATTCCTGTGAAACACCTAAAAGGTTAACAAACTTTCTCAATGTCATTTTGAATACTTTAAGGGGTGCCGTTTTCATAATGGGGTCCATTATAGGGTATTTCTAACATAAAGACCCTCAAATTCACTTCGAAACAGAACTGGTCCCTGAAAAATTCTGATTTTGAAATTTTCATGAAAAATTGGAAAATTGTTGCTAAACTAAAAAGCCCTATAATGTCTTCAAAAAGTTAAAACATGTCAACTTCATGATGCAGACACAAACAAGACATATTGTATATGTGAATCAACATATCATGTATTTGGAATGTCCACTTTCCTTATAAGCAGAGAGCTTCAAAGTTTTTCATGAAATTTTGGAAAAACGAAGTATCGACAAAAATTTACCACTAACATAAAGTAGAATATGTCATGAAAAAACAATCTCAGAATCAAATTCATAATTTAAAGCATCCCAGTTATTAATGCTTAAAGTGACAGCGGTCAGATTTGCAAAAAATGGCTGCATCCTTAAGGTGAAAATGGGCTGCGTCCTTAAGGGGTTAATTGAGCACTGGCCCTTCAAGTGAAAGAGCTCCGGTGCCGGGACTGTGAGGGCACAGAGAGGCGAAAGATGATGGAGGTGAGTGATGGGCTGGCATTCGCATGCGGACACGTCCCAGCAGCGGGGACATAAGCAGAGAGCGCTCATGGCCGGAGTGTCCGCCCGGAGTGCAGATGTTACAGCAACTTGCTGAGTTCCCCTGTCCGCCGTCCAGAAACAATGAACGCCGGATGCCATACAACTAGTGGCAACTTGTCATCAGTTGTAGCATCAGTTATGTCCAGATCTAGGCTAGGTTCACCTATGCCAGATGCCGAACATATGTGAACCAAGCCTTACTCTGCCTATTCCTGATCTCATGCATTTTTGAGTTTACTAGTTTCAAGCTAAAGTTTGTTGGGTATGTGGTTGCCCAGTACAGGAGTTGCACCCCTGTACCCTAGCTACCCTGTCTGGCATACTCCATACAGTGACCCCTGCCCCCCCCCCCCACCCCCACCCTGCACTTGTGTTCTACCCACTCCCTTAAATGCCTATGTTTTACCATATAATGTACATAAAATGTGTTATAGCTTTAAGACCTGTTGTCATGTGAGTGTAACCCCATGATGTATCAGTGGCCATGTGACCTAAGTGTGACCTATGGGACCCCTCCTAGTCTCTCCCCTATAAGCCCTGGAGGGAGCTAGCTCTCACTCTTTAAGTTTTTGCTTAGTTGCAGTAAATTCAAGTAAAGCGTTTTCACCTTGAAAGGCATCAGTCAAACGTCGTGAGCTGCCTGGTTCTCACACTTTTTCTTAGGGTCATGTGTGCAGATGGCATTTGTATTCTTCTCTATTAGCGCGCTTGAAGGCTAACTTTATCTGACTGCTACATAGTCTAATGGTACTGATGAAGGCAGGAGAAGAAAATATATATGCTTAAAGGGGCCCTTTGTTTTAAAGAAACAGAAAATTAACCTTGGAATTCCAAATGCAATTTACTTGGGTTTAGGTCTGGATCTTGGTTTCCGTGTTTACTCAGGTGGTGAAGGAGTCAGCAGAAGCGGTTGTAGTCCCAATTAAAAGGTATTCTTCTAGTGCATATGTGTATATTAACACATAATCCTTGGGAAGTGAAAAGTTAAAATACCAAAAGAACATATGTTGGCGAGCCCGCGCCACAGCATGAGTGACTTTTATGTAGTATAACATATATATTTTATGCTGCATTAATCTATATAGCCTACAGAGGTTTCCGCCATCCCTGTCCAGCAGCTGCTGTGAAAAATTGTTTATACAGATACGATTGCCTTTCTGTACAAGTAGCTGTGGCCAGTATTGCAGGTCATTTAATTAAGTACTATTCAAGTAAATGGGCCACACCACGGTACTAGGCACATCCGCTCATACAGGTCAGCTGCAGGGCCTATGGAGGGACTTGTAGGTCCGATCAAACATTAATAGTCTTCCCAAAACACAGGCCATAGCTTTTAGGCCACTTTCACATCGCGGTATTTCGGTCACTATTTTGCACCAGTTTTCGTGCCAAGCCAAAACTATGGGTGCAACCTCAAGAGAGAAATACTATAGTGGAAAGATTTTAACCTCTTCTGAGCTTTGTACCCACTCCTCATTTTAGTTTATACATACTGATGTAAAATATTGACTATTATTACTGCTATATGAAAGCAGCCACAGGTAGACCGCACACAGCTCTGTTATAATATAAGTTCAGATTGCTTGCTATGGGCAAAACCGGATATTTTTTGTTCTCACAGTCTTTATTTATTCTCGCCACAGAGTTTGTGTGAAAAAAGTCACATAGTGTATTTACCAGCTTTTATGCATTTTTCTCAACCCAGATACTACTCTATAGGGAAATATAAAATACACTACAGCATTTTTCTTTGTGCTTCCTTTTTTTTATTTTTTATTTTTTTTTACATCAGAGTCATACTTTTTTCCCCCCACACTGCATGCTCTGGGTATGATATTTTTCACACTTGTTTTTTATGCATTTTAAAAATATACACTGTGTAAAGGAGGCCTTAATAGATTCTAATTTAAAAAAAATTGTATTGAAATAAGACTGTATTTAAATAAGACTATAGCTCCAAAATATATAACTTATTAATGTAGTGCTATCACAAATTTACTGGCTTCAGCATGTGTTATTCTCCCCTTACAGGAAGTTGTGTAGTTCTTTCATTTGCAGTGTGGTATTGTCTTTCATTTTTGGTGTGGTATTGTCCCAGCTCCTCCCTTTCTCCCAAGACAATGCATTGTCCTCTTTTGTTGGCTGGATGTTGTCTTTGAACTCTAGCCCTTAGTGATGTCATCACTGTGATATCCCAGTACGGGACATGCATCTCTCAGTCCCATCAGCTTGAGTCCCTGTACGTCCATAGGGGCTCACCTGCAATGTACCCCCATAATGTAATTAGTTGTACATTGAATGTAAAGGACCTTTGATATGGTCACATGGTTATTAGTCACATGATAATGGTTGTCACATGTTAAAGTCACATGTTTTGTTACCCAGAGAGCACCAGGTGACCAGATGACCCACAGCTAGCCTGTGGGCTCCTTGCTCAGCCCCCCTTTATAAGAGGGGGAGGTACTACAATCTCTCTCTTCCACCACACTTTCTGCTGAGGTCAAGTCCAGCCCATATGTCTCCGAGCCAGTGTCCAGCACATCTGGAGGCCTCAAGCCTAAAATACAGCCACAAGTCAGTAAGCCAAGTCATCTCTGTCTGCTGTCCCTATCTTCAGTCAAGTCTATTATAGTCAGTGAGGCTGTCCTAAGGTCTGTCAAAGTCACTGCAAGTCCCAGCAAGCTGTGAGGTCCCCTGTGTTACTGGTCCCCTCTCTGGGATCCTGGCCTAGCTGTAAAGATTGTACCATCTGTCTACCTCAGTAAAGCTACTGTTAACCCTGACCTGGCCTTGGACTCTTATTTGCCCTGCCTAAGTAGGACTGGCAGAGCTACAGTTCGGGGGGCTCTCAGTTTCACCACACCCTGGCGTCACGAACATTAACCCCTTAAGGACTCAGCCCATTTTGGCCTTAAGGACTCAGACAATTTAATTTTTACGTTTTCATTTTTTCCTCCTCGCCTTCTAAAAATCATAAATCTTTTATATTTTCATCCACAGACTAGTATGAGGGCTTGTTTTTTGCGCGACCAGTTGTCCTTTGTAATGACATAACTCATTATATCATAAAATGTATGGCGCAACCAAAAAACACTATTTTTGTGGGGAAATTAAAACGAAAAACGCAATTTTGCAAATTTTGGAAGGTTACGTTTTCACGCCGTACAATTTATGGTAAAAATGACGTGTGTTCTTTATTATGAGGGTCAATACGATTAAAATGATACCCATTATTACATACTTTTATATTATTGTTGCGCTTAAAAAAAATCACAAACTTTTTAACCAAATTAGTACGTTTATAATCACTTTATTTTGATGACCCCTAACTTTTTTATTTTTCAGTATAAGCGGCGGTATGGGGGCTCATTTTTTGCGCCATGATCTTTACTTTTTTTTGATACCACATTTGCATATAAAAAACTTTTAATACATTTTTTATAATTTTTTTTAATAAAATGTATTAAAAAAGTAGGAATTTTGGACTTTTTTTTTTTTTTCGTTCACGCCGTTAACCGTACGGGATCATTAACATTTTATTTTAATAGTTCGGACATTTACGCACGCGGTGATACCAAATATGTCTATAAAAAAAATTTTACGCTTTTTGGGGGTAAAATAGGAAAAAACGGACGTTTTACTTTTTTATTGGGGGAGGGGATTTTTCACTTTTTTTTTACTTTTAAATTTTTTTACATTTTTTTTTTACACTTGAATAGTCCCCATAGGGGACTATTCATAGCAATACCATGATTGCTAATACTGATCTGTTCTATGTATAGGACATAGAACAGATCAGTGTTTTCGGTGATCTTCTGCTCTGGTCTGCTCGATCACAGACCAGAGCAGGAGATGCCGGGAGCGGCACGGAGGAAGGAGAGGGGACCTCCGTGCGGCGTTATGAATGATCGGATCCCCGCAGCAGCGCTGCGGGCGATCCGATCATTCATTCAAATCGCGCACTGCCGCAGATGCCGGGATCTGTATTGATCCCGGCACCTGAGGGGTTAATGGGGGACGCCCGCGAGATCGCGGGCGTCGGCCATTGCCGGCGGGTCCCTGGCTGCGATCAGCAGCCGGGATCAGCCGCGCATGACACGGGCATCGCTCCGATGCCCGCGGTTATGCTTAGGACGTAAATGTACGTCCTGGTGCGTTAAGTACCACCGCACCAGGACGTACATTTACGTCCTGCATCCTTAAGGGGTTAAGGGGTTAATACCATCTGCCCCTGGGCTACAACATCTGCCCCATACACCTCACATCGCACCCCGATGGCACACTACACCACCTTTTGCCAACCCATACAACTTACATCACACCTCCCTAACATTTATACACACACACATATATATATATATATATATATATATATATATATATATATATATATATATATATATATCTTTAAGGAGAATCGGGTGTGTTTATGGCATGCTGCCTTGTAATGAATGAGCCAAAGGAGCAGACAGAGAGTGAATGCAGCTGTTGCTGCAGTTTTCCAGATTGTGCAATAATCTGCTGCCATTCTGTAACAGTGAATAAAAGTCACTAACACTCAAATTAAAGGGGTTGTCCCACAAAGCAAAGTTGATAAAATCAGATGTGTGCCACATACATATATTTAGGGTAGGGTCACACGGAACAGATCCACAGCATATTTTACGCTGCAGATCCACCGATGATGGACCCTACAATGTGCCTCCAGCTGTGCCTGTGCAATTCACCGCTATGAGCAGACACACAGACACACATCGCGGCTGCTCTTGACCTAGCTCAGGGAACTATGCAGAGAGCAGTCGTGATGCGTGCGAGTATACTGTGCATGCATGCGGCAACTCGCAGATCGCTTTGTGTCTGTTTGTAACAGTAGATTGCTGCTACAAGCAGGCACAGCTGGAGGCACACTGTAGGGTCCCTCATTGGGGGATCAGCAGTGTAAAATACGATGTGGAACCGTTCTGTGTGACCTATCCTTAAAAGAGTACAAATATGCTGTTATAGGCTCAGAGCTTCGACCCTGCTGTTGCTAGGTAACAGCAAAAACACACTTTCCCACAATCTCCCTTGAACCTTCAGGAGACAGCAGTTAAACTGAGCATGTGGGACCCACCTTACTGGATCTTAAGAGGGTCATAACTAGAGATGAGCGAATTTACAGTAAATTCAATTCGTCACGAACTTCTCGGCTCGGCAGTTGATTACTTTTCCTGCATAAATTAGTTCAGCTTTCAGGTGCTCCGGTGGGCTGGAAAAGGTGGATACAGTCCTAGGAGACTCTTTCCTAGGACTGTATCCACCTTTTCCAGCCCACCGGAGCACCTGAAAGCTGAACTAATTTACGCAGGATAAGTCATCAACTGTGGAGCCGAGAAGTTTGTGACGAATCGAATTTACTGTAAGTTCGCTCATCTCTAGTCATAACCAAGGGCAAAATATTTAAAAACGCTTGAATATTGAAATATGTTTAATTTCACATTATGTATCAACTTAGACCAGTGTTTCCCAAACGTGGTCCTCAAGCACCCCCAACAGGTCATGTTTTCAGGATTTCCTTAGTCTTTCACAGGTGATACAACTGGTGATGCCGGATTCACTGACCAGAATTATACCACCTGTGAAAGACTAAGGAAATCCAGAAAACATGACCTGTTGGGGGTACTAGAGGACCACGTTTGGGAAACACTGACTTAGACCAACAGCGGGTGAAAAAAGTATTGAACACATTACCTTTTCTTCACTAAATATATTTACAAAGCTATTGGAAAAAATGGGTATGTGTAGCTCACTCAGGTATTCTAACCTGAGGTTTACTGGATTGGTCTAAATCCCAAAAAGACCTAATAAAGTGGGAGAGTGTATATAAATAATTATACAGGGCCAGTCCTCAAGACTAGTGAGTGAAAAGTAGCGAAGATAAATAGAGAGAATTATGAGATATAAATTAATATAATATATAAAGATTTCATAAAAATAGAGTGGTAAAAATGTAAAACTACAAATGAGTTAATAATAAAAAAAGGTTATCAATAAAAGTTAATGGATGATAGCCTATAAATGGGAATGAGCAGAACCTGAATCAAGGATAACGGAAAAATTATACAATTTATTAAGGATATAATGGTATTTAAAACTGACATCTGGGCAGGGCCCTTGCACCAGGTGTCAATACAATAGAGAAATAAAGCATAAAAATTGAACATAAAAAATGGGGATAAGGATAAAAATTGAAAGTCACTTCTGTGCAACCACCTGTAATTTACAGTCATAAATATGAGAAGGCGTCTGCAGATGATAAAATCCGAGGTAGGTGGTAAAATATATTAAAGTGCAAGGATGGTACAGTTCAGGGAGCGATATAGAGAATGGCTTCAAAGGTTGGCAATATTATTGCAAAGATAGTACCTGTATGCCATTGAAAAAATCACCGCTTACTGGTGGAATACGGCCGGTGTCCTCGGGAGTGGCAGTCCTGTGATGAGGATAACTGTCGGCATTGGCACGGAGTGGCGTCCGGCCTGGGTCCAGATGCGCAGTCTCAGTAAGGTGCTTGGTATCGGAAGATCAGGCTGGCACGGCGATGCGTCTGGCTGTGGAGATGACAGAGATGATGGGGTGATCGCTGTCCCTGGCGTCCTCGTGTGCTGGAGAGGGAGGATCGCGCGCACAATCCACAGTGGTCCCAAATGCAGGGGTTTGCAGCGTTGCCCAAACTGAAGGTGGGCTCAGATAAGGTATGAAAGGTGATTGCTGCAAGTATTGGATAGAAAGCAGGGCTATACGCGTTTCAAGACTGACTGTCTTATTCTTCAGTAGCCATAGATAGTGGATATCAGCTAATTAATCCAAGATTTAGGCTTAAATAGGGTAGGGAAATAGGGATGTCATGATTGGGGGGAGGAGATGAAAAATTTATATAAGACCTGGAATAAGTATTCCACATATAGGAGTCATAATAAACATTTCAATAATAGGATAAGAACAGAATTGGAAAAAAGGAAAAGGAGAGAAGAAGAGAATATAATATATATATATATATATATATATATATATATATATATATATATATACAATTGGAGATTATAGCAAATTGTCAAAGTGAACGCTAAAATAAAGAAAAGAACACTTTGTATTAGGTAAATGTATATAGATATACAGATGGTGTTATAGATAGTAACATTGGTGATTGAGGTGGTATATTTTATAGCTACAGTGTAATAAAGATAACTAGATATGTGTAAGTGTATGTAGATACATATATATTGGATGCAATGTTGCATACGCATACTTGAATAATATATAGTCTGTGCCATGATATATATGAGGTGCATATATAAGGTGTGAAATACATGAAAGAAAATCATGAACGATTGATGGTAGAGAGTGATAGTGGAAAATTAGGAAGATAGAAAAATATACGCATAGATATTAGAATGTTGAAATATTACAATAAAATATAGTAAAAATAAAAAATGTAAATAAAAAAATTACAAAATTAAAATATGAAGAATAAAAATAAAGATAAAAATGCATGAATATAAATGCAAAAAAATACACAAAAAATAGACAGGTAATGGAAATATGTATTAAAAATACAAAAATTGTAGTAGTAAGGTGCAGATTGACGGCTTGAAGATGGGCATGGGCCGGGGTCAACCCCAAAACCCATCATCGGGTCGATAGATGGCCAGCCGATGACGGTGTGTGGGGGAGAGCCCGATCCATGCTGACTAGAGGAACCCAAAAAAGCTCCATCTCTGCGTTTAGTCCTTTTGGAGTCAATGAGTCAAATTCAAATATTTTTCTTGACTCAGCGCGTGACATGCATGTAATAAAATCGCTGCCCCTCCAACATCTCCTCACAGTGTGTAATGCTATAAAAATTAACTCTGACGGATAATTTCCATGAACTTAATTAAAATGAAGGGGGGGGGGGGGTTGTTTTACAGCCTTTCTTAATATTATAGATGTGTTCCGATATACGTATATTAAAGTGCCGTTTTGTGTGACCGATTTATTGCTTACCGCATTTGCATTGTACCAAATAGATTACCCTTTTGCTTTAGCATGTCTGACATTCTCTAATTTTATATGTAAAATCATTGGATGTAGATGATACTTCAATTGCTTTTTTAGGAAAATTTGTCATTTTGCACCCAATGCAGGTTCCACATCTGTGGAAACCCATTGTTTGTAGCCAATTTGATGGTGGATTGGGGGGAGATTTTACAGTGGGGGCTACTTGTATACTAAGGTTTGATGGTTTGATAGACGCCTTCTCATATTTACAAAGCTGCTGTTGACATTACATTTTCACAAAATGTTGCTAACAAGTCAAGTAATCCATATATACAGTACAAAGAAGGCAAAACAAATAAGAAATAAGCTTAGAAATTAAGTTACATGTACTAATGTGAAATGACACAGGGAAAAAGTATTAAACACATGAAGAAAGTGAGGTGCAAAACGTGTTCTGTGGAATGATGGATCACACTTCTTTATCTGGCAGACTGATGGATGAGTTTTAGTGAATGCCAGGAGAACATTACCAGCCTGACTGCATTGTACCAGCTGTAAAGTTTGGTGGAGGAAGGATAATACTATGGGATTGCTTTTCAAGTGTTGGTCTAGGCCCCTTAGTTCTAGTGGATGATAATCTCAGAGGAGAGGTCCAGTAAAAAAACAACTTATCCCCATCCACAGGATAGGGATAAGTGCCTGATCACGGAGGTCCGACCACTGGGACCCTTGCCCCTCCCCTGCGATCTCCTAAAGGGGCCCTGGCTCTCTGAGACAAGCATGGGCTGGAGACAGCACACGCTTCATCTACTTCTATTATTTCACAGATAATGCCCAATTACAGCACTCTGGTTTTTTCGGTGCTCCAATATAGAATGAATGGGGGACATTTATGATTGGCTTTACACCACTTCAATGTTCTAAATGTGCCTGCTAATTTTGCGCAATTGCATTTTGTGTGTGTGTGTGTGTGTATGTGTATATATATATATATATATATATATATATATATACAGTCATGGTAGTAAATGTTGGCACCTCTGAAATTTTTCAAGAAAATGAAGTATTTCTCCCAGAAAAGGATTCCAGTAACACATGTTTTGCTATACACATGTTTATTCCATTTGTGTGTATTGGAACTAAACCAAAAAAGGAGGAAAAAAACTAATTGGACATAATGTCACACCAAACTTCAAAAATGGGCTGGACAAAATTATTGGAACCCTTTCAAAATTATGGAAAAATAAGATTGTTTCAAGCATGTGATGCTCACCTGAGGCAAGTAACAGGTGTGGGCAATATAAAAATCATACCTGAAAGCAGATAAAAGGAGAGAAGTTCACTTAGTCTTTGCATTGTGTGTCTGTGTGTGCCACACTAAGCATGGACAACAGAAAGAGGAGAAGAGAACTGTCTGAGGACTTGAGAACCAACATTGTGGAAAAATATCAACAATCTCAAGGTTACAAGTCCATCTTCAGAGATCTAGATTTGCCTTCGTCCACAGTGCACATTATCAAGAAGTTTGTAACGCATGGCACTGTAGCTAATCTCCCTGGGCATGGACAGAAGAGAAAAATTGATGAAAGGTGTCAACACAGGATAGTCCGGATGGTGGATAAGCAGCCCCAAACAAGTTCCAAAGATATTCAAGTTGTCTGGCTCAGGGAGCATCAGTGTCAACGCAAACTATCAGTCGACATTTAAATGAAATGAAACACTATGGCAGGAGACCAAGGAGGACCCCACGGCTGACACAGAGACATAAAAAAGCAAGACTACATTTTGCCTAAATGAACTTGAGTAAGCCAACATCCTTCTGGGAAACGTTTTGTGGACAGATGAGACCAAGATAGAGCTTTTTGGTAAAGCACATCATTCTACTGTTTACCGAAAACGGAATGAGGCCTACAAGGAAAAGAACACAGTACCTACAGTGAAATATGGTGGAGGTTCAATGATGTTTTGGGGTTGTTTTGCTGCCTCTGGCACTGGGTGCCTTGAATGTGTGCAAGGCATCATGAAATCTGAGGATTACCAATGGATTTTGGGTCGCACTGTACAGCCCAGTGTCAGAAAGATGGGTTTGCGTCCGAGATCTTGGGTCTTCCAGCAGGACAATGTGGGAGATTTATCAAAACCTGTCGAGAGGAAATCTTGCTGAGTAGCCCATAGCAACCAATCAGATCGCTTATTTCATTTTGCAGAGGCCTTGATAAAAATGAAAGAAGTGATCTGATTGGTTGCTATGGGCAACTTATCAACTTCTCCTCTGGACAGGTTTTGATAAATCTACCCCAGTGACCCCAAACATACGTCAAAAAACACCCAGAAATGAATGGCAACAAAGCGCTGGAGAGTTCTGAAGTGGCCAGCAATGAGTCCAGATCTAAATCCCATTGAACATCTGTGGAGAGATATTAAAATTGCTGTTGGGAAAAGGCGCCCTTCCAATAAGAGAGACCTGGAGCAGTTTGCAAAGGAAGAGTGGTCCAACATTCCGGCAGAGAGGTGTAAGAAGCTTGTTGATGGTTATAGGAAGCCACTGATTTCAGTTATTTTTTCCAAAGGGTGTGCAACCAAATATTAAGTTAAGGGTGCCAATAATTTTGTCCAGACCATTTTTGGAGTTTGGTGTGACATTATGTCCAATTTGCTTTTTTTTCCTCCCTTTTTTGGTTTAGTTCCAATACACACAAAGGGAATAAACATGTGTATAGCAAAACATGTGTTCATGCAATCCTTTTCTGTGAGAATTAGCTCATTTATTTGAAACATTTCAGGGGTGCCAACATTTACGGCTGTATACACACACACACTAATTCACTTTACTCTTGTTTTTGGAGTTAAAGGGGAACTCCTGTGGAAGAAAAAATAAATCAAATCAACTGGTGCCAGAAAAATAAACAGATTTGTAAATTAATTAAATAATCTTAACCCTTCCAGTACTTATCAGCTGCTGTATACTACAGAGAAATTTGTGAAGTTCCTTCCAGTCTGACTACAGTGCCTTCTATACATGTCAGGAACTTTCCAGAGCTGGAGAGGTTTGATATGGGGATTTGCTTCCAATCTGGAAAGTTCCTGACATGGACAGAGGTGTCAGACTGAAAAGAACTACACAACTTCCTCTGTAGTACACAGCAGCTGATTGGAAGGATTAGGATTTTGAAATACTGTAGAAGTAATTTACAAATCTGTGTCACCAGTTGATTTGAAAACATTTGCTTCCCACTTGTTTTCACCGGAGTTCCTCTTTAAATTGTGGTAAAATTGTGCACAATGAGAGAAGTGTGGGAAAAAAAATGCAACTTTTAGTCGTATGCTCATTTTTAAAAAAAAGTAGTGCAATCTCGCTTCAGCCTGGGCCACAAGTAGAAACTTGCTTAGATCTATACTATTTATTTGGGGGGATTGTATTTACACCGATTATTTGTGTACATTTGTTGCGATCTGCGCAGATTTAACAACTCCTTAACTTCAGCCCTTTTTGCCAAATATACTCTAGAGGAACATCACAAATGTGATCCAGCCCAGGCCATACTTTGGGCCTATGGACAGACGTGGATGGGTGGATTCTATGGACATTGACGGGTGGTGTTCTTGGGTGTTTTTTATGCTGTAAGGCCCCTTTCACACCTTTCACACTGCCGGTATGCTCCGGCAAATTTGGCAGTCAAACTCCCTCTTTTTATAACGGGTCCCGATGGACCCCATTCAATATCAGCCGTTATTTTTGGAGAAAAAACCTGGATAAAAAGACGGTGCAAGCAATATTTTTCTCCGGCTTTACTCGATCCTAAAATAATGGACTTCACAATGCTGGAGTCAGCCGGCAGTGTGCACGTAGCCTAAGCTAGTGTTTCCCAACTAGGGGGCCTCCAGCTGTTGCAGAACTACAACTTTTTCCATGCGGGGACTAGTAGTTTTGCAACAGCTGGAGGCACACGGTTTGGGAAACACTGACACTGCTATTAACTTTTCAACAGAAGGCTGCCTGGGCATGCTGGGAATGGTAGTTTTGCAACAGCTGGAGGCCCCCGTTTCGGAAACACTGCTGTAAGCAGTACTGACTATTAGATATACAGCAGAGATAACAGTGTCTCAGTCAGTGTGCCTCCAACTGGTGCAGCACTACAATTCCCAGCATGTTTTGACAACCGAAGTTTAGGCATGCTCGGAGTTGTAGTTTTGCAACAGCCGGAGAGGGCCACGGGCTGGGAAACACTGCTTTACTGTGGTCTTTCCTTATTCCCCCTTTATTACAAACACAAAGTAAAGCATCGCTGTGTTATTATGAAATGCCCGAAGCAAACATGGCCGTTGAGTAGTGAGAGTAAGTGTCAAGTGCCCGAAACAAACATGGCCGCTCGGAACTCTCCCGTGCACCGACAAAGGTTTCGATGACGTCATCAGAGTGCGACACGAATTGTTGTAGCGGGTGAAGCGTGAACCGGGAGCTGATAAGCTATGAACAGCCGCCTGCAGGAGATCCGAGCCCGGCAGAAGCTGCGGAGGAAACTGCTGGCCCAGCAAGTATGTGTTGTAGGACGGGTCAGCGGGGTTTGTGGGAGTTGTAGTCCCCCAGCTGGTATACACTGCAGGAGGATGAGTGTACTGAGCGGCGGGAGCTGCCCCAGTAATTGGGTTCACATAGAACTAAAGTACTGCAGATATAGTGCAACAATTCTGCTATTTCCGTCCAGTGTGAACATACTCTTATGGAATATGATCAGACAGATGACACCCCTCCCCCTCGTATTCTTTATATCACTCCATGAATAGCATTTCCTCCATTGTCCGTCCTATAGAAAGATGGTAAGTGGTGATGACATCATAGCTCTCAAACTGCCTTTCATGTGCCCCTGGTGTAATTTATGACATCACAGCACTCACATCTCTATTGAGGTTCTCCCTGTGTTATGTCATGATATCACAGCTCATAGACTGCCATTGGGGTTCCCCTCAGTGTTATGTCATGATATCACAGCTCATAGGCTGCCATTGGGGTTCCCCTCAGTGTTATTCATGATATCACAGCTCATAGGATGACATTGGGGTTCCCCTCGGTGTTATGTCATGATATCACAGCTCATAGGCTGCCATTGGGGTTCCCCTCAGTGTTATGTCATGATATCACAGCTCATAGGCTGCCATTGGGGTTCCCCTCAGTGTTATTCATGATATCACAGCTCATAGGATGACATTGGGGTTCCCCTCGGTGTTATGTCATGATATCACAGCTCATAGACTGCCATTGGGGTTCCCCTCAGTGTTATGTCATGATATCACAGCTCATAGGCTGCCATTGGGGTTCCCCTCAGTGTTATTCATGATATCACAGCTCATAGGATGACATTGGGGTTCCCCTCGGTGTTATGTCATGATATCACAGCTCATAGGCTGCCATTGGGGTTCCCCTCAGTGTTATGTCATGATATCACAGCTCATAGGCTGCCATTGGGGTTCCCCTCAGTGTTATTCATGATATCACAGCTCATAGGATGACATTGGGGTTCCCCTCGGTGTTATGTCATGATATCACAGCTCATAGGCTGCCATTGGGTTTCCCCTCAGTGTAATGATATCACAGCTCACAGGCTGCCATTGGGGTTCTCCCTGTGTTATGTCATGATATCACAGCTCATAGGCTGCCATTGGGGTTCCCCTCAGTGTTATGTCATGATATCACAGCTCATAGGCTGACATTGGGGTTCCCCTCAGTGTTATGCCATGATATCACAGCTCACAGGCTGCCATTGGGGTTCTCCCTGTGTTATGTCATGATATCACAGCTCATAGGCTGCCATTGGGTTTCCCCTCAGTGTAATGATATCACAGCTCACAGGCTGCCATTGGGGTTCTCCCTGTGTTATGTCATGATATCACAGCTCATAGGCTGACATTGGGGTTCCCCTCAGTGTTATGCCATGATATCACAGCTCACAGGCTGCCATTGGGGTTCTCCCTGTGTTATGTCATGATATCACAGCTCATAGGCTGCCATTGGGGTTCCCCTCAGTGTAATGATATCACAGCTCCCACACTGCCATTGGGGTTCCCCTCAGTGTAATTCATGATATCACAGCTCATAGGCTGCCATTGGGGTTCCCCTCCGTGTTATTCATGATATCACAGCTCATAGGCTGCTATTGGGGTTCCCCTCAGTGTTATTCATGATATCACAGCTCATAGGCTGCCATTGGGGTTCCCCTTGGTGTTATTCATGATATCACAGCTCCCACATTGAAGCCTCCAGGGCTATGTCATGACCTCACAGCTCTGCGACCATTGATGTGCTTCCGGTGTTATACATTACATCATAGCTCCCAGACATCACTTAGTCCTGAAAAAGTCATTTGGCTTCCTGAGTGCTTCCATTCCCCAGAGAAGTCTAGATGGAGACTGTGAGGTCTCTAAAGACTGTGTCATACCAGCATCCTCCTGCACGTCACAACTCATGGAACATGGACTGACTGATGGCCTTTTTATTAGATTTGGATTGTGATCCACTCCTCTCTAGTTACTATGTACAATCAGTGCTCAGAAATAAAGAGTTATTGTAGCCTCCACATATATTCTCCAGATGTTTATCCCCCCCACCAAACAAACAAAAAAAACCCTGAAATCATGTAGAATATTCAGGAATATGTTTACAAATTGTACTTATAATGCTCTGTTGTAAATTGTCTTCTAACTTCTCTCACCATGGGGTAATTCGTGTATATGATCATCTTTGTTAAATGTGGTCAGCAGTAACTTTTTGGCTGTTGAAGCCCACCATGGCTAGATCAAGTTCTTCTCTTTGGCCCCCCCCCCCACCCTCGTCCCCCTCTCCCAGACACACACACATTTTTAACTTGGTAAGGTGTCCACTTTGGGCAAATCGAGTAGCAGACAATATAACCCTTGTATAAAGCATACAAATGAATTACGTCCTCTGCAGAGGTCCTAGAGACATGTCAAAAGGTTTGATCATTTGGGGTCTGAGTGTTGAGACCCTGACTGATCACTAGAAGGAGCAAGTTGAGAAGTGGGTGGCTGGGGGCTTTTATCCGTGCTCTGTGTGTATCTGAGTAAGAATGTCCCACAGACTTGCATTATGAGACCATCTTGGTCACATAACAGAGTTGGGAGAGAGCGCGCTAAGAACACACTTCTGGCCATCTTCTTTGAGAAGACCATTAACCAAGAAGACCACTTTTTAATGCAATTTTGGGTGGTTGTCTCAAAAAGTCCTTCTGAAATGACCTGACAGTAGCAGGTTTTATTTTAGTAACGGTTAAGATTTTCATTCCATATGTTTATGGAGCTGGTATTAAAGGGGTATTTCAGGCAAAAACTTTTTTTATATATATATCAACTGGCTCCGGAAAGTTAAACAGATTTGTAAATTACTTCTATTAAAAAATCTTAATCCTTCCAATAGTTATTAGCTTCTGAAGTTGAGTTGCTGTTTTCTGTCTAACTGCTTTCTGATGACTCGCGTCCCGGGAGCTGTCCAGCTCCTATGGGGATATTCTCCCATCATGCACAGCTCCCGGGACGTGACATCATCATTGAGCAGTTAGACAGAAAACTTCAGAAGCTAATAACTATTGGAAGGATTAAGATTTTTTAATAGAAGTAATTTACAAATCTGTTTAACTTTCCGGAGCCAGTGGATATATAAAAATATTTGCCTGGAATACCCCTTTCCGACTACTTCATTTGCTAACACGTGCCGTCACTTTTTGATTGGTGGGCATCTACTGCATTGACCCCCACCATTATTCAGATTCAGGGGGCCTCTACGCTAGTTATATAGTAATGTTTTGTAAAGAGACAGCAGTAGATTACAAAGTGCACTCTTGTGTTTTCTATAGCTGGGAGCGGAAAGTGCTGACAATATTGGAGCTGTACTGAACAGTAGAGATGAGCAAAGGGAGATCGCCGAAGCCAGAGAAATGTGTCGGTAAGTAAACTAAAGTCACATGAAGCCTCTAGATCAGTGGGCTTCAACCTGCGGACCTCCAGATGTTGCAAAACTACAACTCCCAGCATGCCCGGACAGCCGTTGGCTGTCCGGGCATGATGGTAGTTGTAGTTTTGCAACATCTGGAGGTCCATAGGTTGAAGACCACTGCTCTAGATAATAGAGAGCCTAGCTGGTGGGCTAACCATTTTAAGACATGCAGTAAGGTATATAGTACTGCAGCATGTGATTTTCCTTTTATATCTGGAGGTTCATGTTGAAGGTTTTTTTTTTTTTTTACTGTTTAAATTGATTCGTGGCCTCTCCACATCAGCTATTTGGAGCCCCTCATTATAGAGTTAACAGGGCTTGAATTGGTGGTGCTGGATAACAGCAACTCATTTCACATTCACCTTATTGGGTCTGAGCTGTATGTACCCAGCACCACCCCTATACAATCAATGGCGCAGGGCACCAAACAGCTGATTGGCAGGGGTGCTGAGTGTTGGAGTGTTACTTTTTAGCTGACTATATGCAATTTCACCTGGATAGTCAGATGGGTGGGAACTTTATTTTGAAAAGAGGCAAAGATCAGGGGTTAGGAAAATGAGGCTGAGTCAGTATGAATCAGACTTTTTATAATAGCCCAGAGGACAAGTGATTATAGTAGGATTTTGTGGGAACAAGGCCTGTGCCATCACTTGAAGGTGCCAGCTATATTATACAACCTACAGACCACTCTCTAATGGCCACTATAAGAGATAAAGCAGACTATCTAACCCCTTAGATGCTACAGTTATTAGTGACCACAGCATCAAAGTGATTTTACAGAGGAAGGCTTTTATACCATTGTGATGCAAAAGTGGGGTTCCTATCAGACAGGGGAGAGCACAGAGGAGTGCTAACAGACAGGAGAGAGCACAGAGGAGGGCTATCAGACAGGAGAGAGCACAGAGGAGGGCTATCAGACAGGAGGGAGCACACAGGAGTGCTATCAGACAGGAGGGAGCACACAGGAGTGCTATCAGACAGGAGAGAACACAGGAGTGCTATCAGACAGGAGAGAGCACAGAGGAGTTCTATCAGACAGGAGAGAGCACAGGAGTCCTATCAGACAGGAGAGAGCACAGGAGTCCTATCAGACAGGAGAGAACACAGAGGAGTGCTATCAGACAGGAGAGAGCACAGAGGAGTGCTATCAGACAGGAGAGAGCACAGAGGAGTGCTATCAGACAGGAGAGAGCACAGAGGAGTGCTATCAGACAGGAGAGAGCACAGAGGAGTGCTATCAGACAGGAGAGAGCACAGAGGAGTGCTATCAGACAGGAGAGAGCACAGAGGAGTGCTATCAGACAGGAGAGAGCACAGAGGAGGGCTATCAGACAGGAGAGAGCACAGAGGAGGGCTATCAGACAGGAGAGAGCACAGAGGAGGGCTATCAGACAGGAGAGAGCACAGAGGAGTGCTATCAGACAGGAGAGAGCACAGAGGAGTGCTATCAGACAGGAGAGAGCACAGAGGAGGGCTATCAGACAGGAGAGAGCACAGAGGAGGGCTATCAGACAGGAGAGAGCACAGAGGAGGTCTATCAGACAGGAGAGAGCACAGAGGAGGGCTATCAGACAGAGGAGTGCTAGCCCACCCTCACTTACTGGACGTTGTCCATGCCTATGCTTCAGCTTGGATAAAGCCATAACATTTTCTTATGAAGTATGTTAGAAAGGTTAATGTTTTGCCAAGATGTACAACATATAAGGTTTTTGTATCTGACAGTGTCCATTTAAGTGGAAGCTGCAAGCAGGGTGACCCGCACGAACCTGAATATACAGGTAGATCAGGTGACCCTGTTTATAATACTTCATAACGGGTGAAAGTATTCAATAGCAGTTCCGGAGATATTAATCTTGTTGCTAATATGGTATTTTCTTAAAGGAGTACTCCCTCGCACACTTTTCTCATTTTATCCTTTCCGGACTGCAAAATAAAAGAAAACACACTTTCTCTTACCTGCCAACGAGCCCTCGGAGCTCCGGTACACTCCGGTACAGGTGTTCGGTCCCCGGGCTGTATTCTTCTTACTTCCTGTTAGCTCGGCACGTCACACGGAGCTTCAGCCTATCACCGGCCGAGGCGGGACATCGCTGCGGGTGGTGATAGGCTGAAGCTCCGTGTGACGTGCCGGGCTAACAGGAAGTAAGAAGAATACAGCCCGGGGACCGAACACCTGTACCGGAGTGTACCGGAGCTCCGAGGGCTCGTTGGCAGGTAAGAGAAAGTGTGTTTTCTTTTATTTTGCAGTCCGGACGGAATAAAATTAGAAAAGTGTGCACCGGACTACTCCTTTAACTGCTCTGGGAGCCGGCTTGTGCTATATGTGCAAAGCTTTCTCCTGCCCACTCTGGCTGATAACCCCATCCAATTCAGTTGATAACTCCACCCCCTTCGTCAAAAAGTAAGAGGGGATGAAGATTTATGAAGGGGGTGGAGTTGTCAACTGAAGAGGGTGGGATTATCAATCGAGTGGGATAAAACTTTGCTGATACAGCAGTAACCGCCTCCAAGTGCAATTAAAGGGGTACTCCGGTGTTAGGTTCGACCCCAAATGGTCGTGACTTATTCTGTCGGCGGATTCCCAATTCGTGCGTGGAAGGCTTGTAAGGGGCTGCAGTCACCCTACTTTCCTTCCAACGCCACCCTGCCACTCAAATCAAGACGCAGACACAAGTGCTGTCTCTAAGTCGAGGGCAGTACAAGTCTCACCCTCTTCTCAAGTGTATTTTGTTATATACTCGATTTTCAATAAGGCGTGCGCAGTAAACTTTACATTGTACAAACACAGGAAACCATAAATCGTTTGCATAGTCAGCAGAAAGTTGGATACAATGATTCATAGCTTAAACTGAAATATAATGAACCATTGTTTCAAGGACACATCTGGGGTAGAAAAAGATAAGTGTCTGCATCCTTGAAGATAAGGCACTCTTCGTCTCTAGTCCATAAGTTCAGGAGTTATGTAAAAAAAAAAAAGCAAGAATGATAGAATGCAGTCGCTTAGACTGAGAATATGAAGTCTTTGAACACAAAATGGATTCTCTTGAACACAAAATTTAGTTCTCCTCTACCCAATTCCATCATCCGGGGAACTGAATTTATCCCAGTTATCCCCTGTCCATGGTATGGATGAAAAGTGTCTGACCGCTGGGTCCCATCCGCAATCTCCTGTACAGGGCTCATCCTCTGCTCCCCTGGAGTGCACTGAGGGTAGGTGATTAGGGTGGGTCCCATACAGGAGATTTTTTTATGTTGCAGCCTTGTACTAAGATGATGAAAAATGTTTCCCCCATAATTCTGCCTTCAATACCCCAAATTGAGGAAGTGAAACGTGAATTTTAAAGTTTTTTGCAAAACTTAAAACATTTTTTTTTGCTTGGACACAAGTATTCAGACCCTTTGCTATGACACTTTTAGCTCAATTTAGCTCTGGGGCCCCCATTTCTCTTGATCATCTTTGAGATGTTTCTACACCTTGATTGCAGTCACCTTTGGTAAAGTCAGTTAAAGGGAAACTGTAATCGGTGTCACTCGCACTGACTAGTTGGTACAGACAGGTAGATACTTGCCTACCTCTGATCTGTGGTCCCGTTCGTCTGTTATTGTTATAATGTTAAGTGTCGCCCCACTAAACGCCTCTACCAACAGGTTAGTGCAGGTGACACTGATGACGGTTTCCCTTTTACGTAAATTCAAGAAAGACACACCCCTTTCAATATTGGGTCTCACAGATGTCTGGAGCAAAAACCAAGCCATGAGGTGAAAAGAACTGTATGTACAGCTCAGATTTGTATGGAGGCACACATCTGGAGAAGGGTAAAAAACAAATTGTGGAGCTGTCCATCTGCTGGGGCCTGTATGGAGCCCGGCTCTCCCCTAGAGCGTTGCATCATGACCCCCGCCTGAAGCAGGGGTCGCCGCCCCCCATCATATAGCTCTATGGGAGAGCCGACGATTGCCAAATGGCTCTCCCTTAGAGTTATATGGAGGGGGTGTGGCGCACCCATCTACATTATAAAAGGTATGTTTGATATCATTGTCCTGTCACCAATCGGGCAGTGTCTGCAGCTCATATCATAGTAGCTAACAGGTTCACAGCCAAGACAACACAGCAGTATGTAAATGTCCTTGAGTGGCCCGACCAGAGTCCTGACTGGAACCCAATCAAACATATCCGGAAAGACTTAAAAATGGCTTCTATCAACTGTCTCCATCCAACCTGACAGAGCTGGGAATGATCTGCAGAGAATAATGGCAGAAAATCCTCAAATAGCAAAGACTGGAGACTGTAACCACTGCAAAATAGGCTTCAATTTAGTACTGAATAAAGGGTCTGAATACTTATGTACAGGTGAAATATTAGTCTTTTTTATTTGTTTACAAAAATGTCAAATTCAGTTTTTATGTTTTATTATGGGGTATTGTGTACAGAATGCTGGGGGGGAAACTTACATATTGTTGTTTTTAGCACAAGACGGCAACATAACAAAGTGAAAGGGTCAGAAGATTTTCTGTATGCCCTATACCAGTGGTCTTCAATTTGCGGACCTCCAGATGTAGAAAAACGACAACTCTCAGCATGCCCGGACAGCCAACGGCTGTCCGGGCATGCTGGGAGTTGTAGTTGTGCAACATCTGAAGGTCCGCAAGTTGAAGACCACTGCCCTATACAGTGAATAATGCCGGACATCACAGAACAGGCCGATGTCTGGCATTAACCCTCTAGGTACCAACCGATCGTGGCATCTAAAATTGCAAAAATCCAGTGCCAGTAGCTCTGTGAAACTGATCGGGACACGCATGGCAAAATCGCGGGGTCCCGATCAGCTGAGATCGCGGCAGAAGGTCACTTACCTTCCTGCTCACCGTCCGATTGTGCTTTAGTTGCTGCAGGAAGCACTGGAGCAATGAAGCACAGATAACACCGTTCTATGGAGCAGCATTCTTCAGTGTTTGCAATCTAAAGATTGCATGTAATAGATGTATTAGTTACCTATGAGGGCTAAAAAAAAATTTTAAAAATATAATGTAAAAAAAAAAAAATACTAAAAATGTAATGAATGTAAATAAGCCCCTTCCCTAATAAAAAACTAAAATAAAATAAATTTTAATCACCCCCTTCTGATGATGATAATGGAGACTATGGGACTGTTGCACTGCACTCACTGTAGGTGTATATATTATATTGGGTCTTGTACAAACACCTTATTAGTGGTTTAAAATCCATCTTTTTCTGTGTGTGTCCAATTTATAGCTGATGTTACATTGTAGCCCCTTTACACTGAATTCATTGATCTATTCGTTTCCATATACAATGCATAACACATACTACAATATTGTGCCATAAGCCATGTGTCTTCGCCTGTTTGCATATTAATCAGGAATATATAAAAAAAAAAAAAAAAATATATATATATATATATATATATATATATATATATATATATATATATATAATTTCTATTATCCTGATTACTGTCAATTCAGCAGAGGGAACTCCAATGCTTTCCATCTGCCATATAATGGCCACACATACAAATAGAAGGATTTTAATCCAATAATAAGATTTTATAATCATTAAGAAAATAAGTTTTTTTTTTTAATTTATTATGTTTATCGGAATAGTTGATTAATTGAACAAATCGCCCAACTTATTTATTCTGAAAATAATTGTTAGTTGCGGTCCTCTGTGGAGAAATGTCCAGGTAGTGCTGATCAGTTGAGACCAGGCACGGTCGGAATGGCAGTGGTGGAAGATCAAGCAGTATATCCTATCATATATATACATTATAGTGCCAGACAATCTGTTAAATAGTAAAATGTTGCTTAAACAGATTGTTTGGCACTAGAAAAACATTAAATAGTTACAATAGTATAAGCAAAATGTAAGTGTTGTTTTTCTTTAAAGAGCATCATATGATACGTCCGCATCTAATCTGAAGCGGAAGACTCCAGAGGAAGGGGAGGCTGCTGAACAAGTGGTTGAAGAATGCAAGGTAATGTCATTGTGCTTGAATAGGTAATCGTAATGGAGATATCCAGCAAAAATAAACGTAATTTTTTATTTTTTTGTGTTTTCAATTTACGTGCTCTTTAAAAGCTGTTTAATTTACTTAAGTAGGCCTCACCTGGTGTTCAAAGCGTCTAACAATGTTTATGTCCAGCTACTGAGCAGAGAGCTGGTGGACATGTGCTCAGTCACTATCCTCTGCTCTCTGCAGAGTAGCAAATAGAAGCAAATTTCCCTTTCAGGGGAAGAAGGGAATATACTTTCAGTTGCCAGATGGGGAAGGAGACCAATTCTACCCAGAGCCTGCCTCCTACAGCACAGATTAGCAGCAGCAACATGTAATTTACTTTAAAGGTGTATTCCGGGCTTAACTAAATGTTAACGATCCTTCTGATTATGAAGAATTATGTTAGTCCTATATTTATTTGCTATACCGCTCTTCCATGGATTGTCTTCTTTTTCATCATTATACAGTCCCTCCCAGGTCTAGCGTTTCCTTTCAGGTCCTGATGACGTTCGTCTGACAATCCTTTGTGGCTCGAGGTGGCAGCTGGTATCAGGGGGCTTGGCTATTTCTTGTATTTCCTCAGAAGCCAGCCCCCGATGACGTTTGCGATCCATCTGTACGTCCTGACGTGCCAGCGTCCTGTGATCTTGGCAATCTGCGCAGGGAACACCGGCACGTCAGGGCGTACAGATGGACCGCAAACGTCATCAGGGGGCTGACTTGTGAGGAAATACAAGAAATAGCCAAGCCCCTTGATACCAGCTGCCGCTTCGAGCCGCAAAGGATTCTGAGACGAATGTTATCAGGACCATAATGAAGAAAAAGAAGACAATCAACGTAGAGTATAGCAAGCAAATGTAAAACTAGCATAATTATTCATAAGGGGAGGGATAGTTAAGTTAGTTAAGCCCGCAATACCCCTTTAAGAAACAATTACCAGCCTTTCAGGACTGTTGGTATGAATGTGATTCATTGGGGAATACCTTTAGACACATGTAGAATAGAATCCATTTGATATACAGCATGCCAGCAGTTCTTGATGGGTGACATTCAACTGGGCCAGTCATAATATATGGGTTTCTTGGTGTTTGCTTTGTTTTTTTATTTTTATTTATAGGGTATGCTGTTTCTAGAGATGAGTACCAGTTAAGTATACTGACTTATTTTTCCAGGATGCTGTTGAACCGCAAAAGGAGGAAGAGAACCTACCCTACAAAGAAGAGATCTACAAAGATTCTAGCACTTTCCTAAAGGTATTTGTGAAACTGATCAGTGCAATTTACTCTACATGTGAAACTGACTTACTGAAATGTTTTGAAGGATAACTACCAAAGGCAAAGCATAAAAGATGTGAAAAACATTTTTCACTACTTCATTGTATGTGGCGGTGGCCTGAAGGGTGTAGGACCTCTTCTCACAGCACACTGGCGTCCTTTCACAATTTCACATTAAAGAGGCTTCCACCCTTTAAGGGGTTATGCAGCGATAGATAAACAGAGCTAATTTTTTCAAAAAGAAAAAAAAAAACGTTTCACACCTGTCCTCAGGCTCTTTGTGGTAATGCAGCTGTGATGCTGTTTTTGGAAGAAATTAGCTCTGTTTCTCTATCTTTTCATGACCCCTTTAATGACGATGATTTGCCTTGATCATATTTCTTATACATTCATTGTATTTATTCAAATATTAATGTTCCCAGCAAGTTGTGGTGTGTTCTGTTTCTTGTGTATTCTGGTATTCATCCACAAAATGGGGGAGACTCATCAAAACCTGATAACTCATTGCTTTTAGCAACCAATCAGATCGCTTCTTTCATTATTAAAAGGGCCTGTGAAAAAGAAGCAATCTGATTAATTGCTCTGGGAAACTGGTCAACTTTTCCTCTTTCATCAGCATCACTTACTCATGTTGGTGAAGGATTGCAGTGTAGGTGGCACTGACAAGGGTGTTTACCTTTTTTGTGATCTGTAGCTTGCTTGTTCCTTTATGCACATTTTTCTTAAAGGGGTTCTCCGCCAATAGATATCTTATACCCTATGTTAAGAATAGGGGATGAGGTGTTCGATCGCGGGGGTCTGGCTGCTGGGATCTCCGTGATCTCCAGCCCGGCACCCTGGCGTTGTGAATATTTATGTTCAGAACGCCGTCTGTGCTAGCCTTCGGGCATCCTTGCTCGTCACGTCCCTCTCCATTATTGTCTATGGGAGGGGGTGTGACAGCTGTTACTCCGTGCAGGGGATTACCTGGGTGCCGGACCACCCTCCGCGATCAGACATCTTATCCCTTATCCTTTGGATAGGGGATAAGATGTCTAGGGATGGAGTACCCCTTTAATATGCTAGTCAGCTGGCTGAAAGCACTCTAGGCTTTCCCAACCCCCAACTGCACCCTGATGCCCAGCCCGCTTCTTCCTCCATCCAGCCCTCCTTATGAATATTGATAATCTCTTCCCCTTGAAATCTCTCCCATGAGAAGAGAGATTTCCTTTTCTGCCTTCTTTTGGTAAGTACTGAGCATGCGCCGCTTCCGGTGTACACCCGTGCAAAAAGATGAGAGATTTCACACAGGAAGGGTTATGAATATTCATGAGGCGGGCCTATGTAGGAGGTAGCAGGCTGGACATCAGGGTGCATTTGGTACTTGGGAACGCCCCATGTGCTCCAAAGGAATATGGAAGCCACAGATTGCAAAAGGTAAAGACACTTGTCATCCGTATCACCCGCACCACAAGCTTGTACTAAAAGGTTAGTGTGGGTGTTACCGATGATAGCATTAAAACTATATAGATTTGGTATCGCTGTATTGTGTTACACTGCATGTCACGTTTTACTTCTTACTGCCTAATATTCTGCGTGTAAAATGTAGCTGGAATTATCAGACTTCTGTAGTATTGGGAGGTGGGCTCAATGACGTTCGCGCATAGAAATAGTACAAAGTAAATGGGAATATTCCTGGCATGGCTGCTGTCTGAGCTGTCCAAGGTTTGCTTTTCTTGAGAGGGATCTTATAAAGCTCTGTAAATAAAAGCAGCAGGAATGAAAGGCGCAGCGTACTGTGTAAGTTACCTAGGAAAAATCTGCTTGCCAAAGATTTCTTGGAGCGCCCGGGGAAATAGCTGTCACATAAAATGACAAAGGGCCAGTGGAATGAACGGCATAAAATCAAAGGTTGGCGCCAATGTGGAAAGGTTACTAATATATTCCGTTGACTGGTTTCACGTTTCATAAATGGAAAAGTCAATTAGCCCAGTGACTTGTCTGAGGCCATTACTTTCCCGTGGACATGTAATCAGCAGCAGAACCAGCAAGGTATTTCTCCTGGCCCAGGCTGGGAAGGCTTCCTGGCCATTCATCTTGTGACGCTGGCGTTTGTTACAGCCTGTTAAAGGCACAGTTACTACCGTATTACCAAGCAGGCCAGCCGTCTCACCGTATTGCTGTGCATCTTCAGTAAGGGTAAGATAAAAGTAGAAATGGAAAATCAGACACACAAAAATAAAGATCTGGCCTGCTTCAGATTTCTGGATTTTCCATCTCACCAAGTTACTTGCAGGAAAAATTAGATTATTTGGTAAATCGGCAAACATACCTGTTATTTATTTTGAATGGGTCCTCCTGTGCCCCAGGCTTTTGGACATCCTATTCAGAAGGCTTGGAGCAGCAGTCGCAGCGTCACGGCCACGTCCCCTCGTGACGTCACCCCCTCCATTGATGTCTATGAGAGAGGGGGCATGACAGATGTCACGACAATCCCCCCTCCCCCTGAGACATCAATGGAAAGGGCGTGGCCATGACTTTGCGACTGCAAATGTTCAGAAGGCTGGGGCACGGGAGTACCATTTTAATGTGTCTAAGGCTTTACAGCCATGTAAAGACATAGGGGGAGATTTATCAAACCTGTCCAGAGGAAAAGTTGTTGAGTTGCCCATAGCAACCAATCAGATTGCTTCTTTCATTTTTGAAAAGGCCTCTAAAAAATTAAAGAAGCAATCTGGTTGTTATGGGCAACTCAGTTACTTTTCCTCTGGACAGTTTTAGATGAATCTCCCCCAAAGTGGCTAAATGTTTGCCTATGAAGAAACATTTTTTTGTCATTAGCCTTTTTTTATATAGTGCTTTATATTTACTTTAAATTATGATGTCACAACCCCACCTCTGTTACCAGCATCACCTGATAGCAGCTGTAGCAATATGTATATAATGGAAAATAAGAGGTTAAGTATTCGTTTTACTGAACTCAGTGTTTCCCAGCCAGGGTGCCTCCAGCTGTTGCAAAACTACAACTCCCAGCATGTTGGGAGTAGTAGTTTTGCAACAGCTGGAGGCACCCTGGTTGGGAAACACTGGTCTAACAATACACTAGAATGTATCACGTTTATCACAGAGGCTCAGGTTGTTTGATAAATTTGGTTAATCTTAACGCATTTTGGTTCTTTATTAGTCAAGGCAGAAAAATAGTTTCCAACATAATGTGGTGAAAAATGTGAGCTATTCTGGCAGATTTGCATTAGTAAATGTGCCCCTGTATCTCCATCATGATGTTACCTTACAATTAGGTTCTTCTGAATGTTACCTTTATTATAATTGCATGCCATTATAGCCTATGGATGTTGGATGCCAATTTAATGGATCTGGCGCCCTTGGGCCATAAATGCATCCATCAAACTGATGTAATTGTGTGTAAGGTGCTATACGATGTTATCCTTCACTCATAGACTGGTAAAAGATCCTCAGCATGTATGTCAGGAAATTTCCCAAATAACACATTAAATGTAGGGGAAAAATGTGTGTTCCCATTCTAAGAAATGCAAAATTATTCAGCTTTGTCTTGATGCTGACAGCAAAACGGCCTCTCTTGTGACCTTCCAACTGCTGAGCAACATTGAACATGATTGGTCCAGGCTGTTACTGAAATCAGTTTTACCCATGAGAATTTTTATAGGGGTACTCCGGTGGAAAACTTTATTTTTTATTTTTTATCTACTGGTGCCAGAAAGTTTAACAGATTTGTAAATTACTTCTATTAAAAAATCTCAATCCTTCCAGTACTCATTAGCTGCTGAACACTACAGAGCACCGTGTTCCAAAAAGAAAAGAATTTCCTCTGTAGTATTCAGCAGCTAATACGTACTAGAAGGATTAAGATTTTTTAATAGAAGTAATTTACAAATCTGTTCAACTTTCTGGCACCAGTTGTTTTAAAGAAAAAAAATTTCCACCGGAGTACCCCTTTAAATACCTCTTACACTAGTGGCGCCTGCATGGCCGCTCTAATGGGAGTTATGGAAAATGTGCTCCTATTCTTTTTGGTTTATTTATTAATGACCTTGTAGAGGGATTGTATAGTAAAGTATCAATCTTTGCCGATGATACTAAACTCTGCAAAGGGGTTAACACAATAGAGGACAGAGCACTGTTACTAATGGCAATAGAAGGTAGAATCAGCTCCCCCTGTTGCCGAGATATAGAGCATGGAGAAGGTGCGGACTGCACCTGAAGACTATGAAAAAGAACGAACACTCCAGCTCAGTTGCAGATCCAATGGTCAACTTTATTCACATATCGCTACATGAATCTCAGGTACGTGGCAGGGTGTGACGCGTTTCGGCCAGGCGCTGGCCTTACTCATACCGTATGGGTAAGGCCAGTACCTGGCCAAAACCCATCACTCCCTGCCACGTACCTGAGATTCATGTAGTTATATGTGAATAAAGTTTACCATTGGATCTGCAACTGAGCTGGAGTGTTTGTGCTTTTTCATACTGTTACTAATGGATCTGAGTTGGAGGTTTGGGCTGAGAGGTGGCAGATGAGGTTTAACACGGATATATGAAAGTTATGGCCATGAGGATGAGGATATATCCAGGCTGGGAATATGTACTAAATAGGAAAAAACTGAAATATTATGAGAATTATGGTTATTTAGTTTAGAAAAAATAAGGCTTAGGGGTGATCTTATAAATATGTATAAATATATCAGGGGCAGTACAGAGATCTCTCCCATGACCTACAGTCATGGCCATAAATGTTGGCACCCCTGAAATTTTTCTAGAAAATGAAGTATTGCTCACAGAAAAGGATTGCAGTAACACATATTTTGCTATACACATGTTTATTCCTTTTGTGTGTATTGGAACTAAACCAAAAAAGGGGGGGGGGGGGTGAAGCAAATTGGACTTAATCTCCCACCAAACTCCAAAAATGGGCTGGACAACATTATTGGCATCCATAACTTAATATTCGGTTGCATACCCTTTGGAAAAAAAACTAAAATCACTCGCTTCCTGTAACCATCAATAAGCTTCTTACACCTCTCAGTCGGAATGTTGGACCACTCTTCCTTTGCAAACTGCTCCAGGTCTCTCTTATAGGAAGGGCGCCTTTTCCCAACAGCAATTTTTGAGATCTTTCCACAGATGTTCAATGGGATTTAGATCTGGACTCAGAACTCTCCAACTACCCAAGATCTCTATTATGCCAACCCAGCTTTCTGACACTGGGCTGTACAGTGTGACCCAAAAATCCATTGGTAAGCCTCAGATTTCATGATGCCTTGCACACATTCAAGGCACCCAGTGCCAGAGGCAGCAAAACAACCCCAAAACATCATTGAAGCTCCACCATATTTCAATGTAGGTACTGTGTTCTTTTCTTTGTAGGCCTCATTCCGTTTTCGGTAAACAGTAGAATGATGTGCTTTACCAACAAGCTCTATCTTGGTCTCATCTGTCCACAAGATGTTTTCCCAGAAGGATTATGGCTTACTCAAGGTCATTTTGGCAAAATGTAGTCTTGCTTTTTTATGTCTCTGTGCCAGCAGTGGGGTCCTCCTGGGTCTCCTGCCATAGCGTTTTTTTTTAATTTAAATGTTGACTGATAGTTTGTTCTGACACTGATGCTCCCTGATCTTGCAGGACAGCTTGAATATCTTTGGAACTTGTTTGGGGCTGCTTATCCACCATCCGGCCTATCCTGCATTGACACCTTTCATCAATTTTCTCTTCTGTCCACACCCAGGGAGATTAGCTACAGTGCCATGGGTTGCAAACTTCTTGATAATGTTGCGCACTGTGGACAAAGGCAAATCTAGATCTCTGGAGATGGACTTGTAACCTTGAGATTCTTGATATTTTTCCACAAATTTGGTTCTCAAGTCCTCAGACAGTTCTCTTCTCTGCTTTCAGAGACACACAATGCAAAGACTAAGTGAACTTCTCTCCTTTTTACCTGCTTTCAGGTGTGATTTTTTTTATTTATTTATTTTTTATATTGCCCACACCTGTTATTTGCCCCAGGTGAGTTTAAAGGAGCATCATTTGCTTGAAGTAATCTTATTTTTCCACAATTTTGAAAGGGTGCCAATAATTTTGTCCAGACCATTTTTGGAGTTTGGTGTGACATTATGTCCAATTTGCTTTTTTTCCTCCCTTTTTTGGTTTTAGTTCCAATACACACAAAGGGAATAACATGTGTATAGCAAAACATGTGTTCCTGCAATCCTTTTCTGTGAGAAATACTTCATTTTCTTGAAAGATTTCAGGGGTGCCAACATTTACCACCATGACTTTTTATACCCAGAACTGTATCTATAACAAAGGGGCATCCTGTACGTTTAGAGGAAAAAGGGTTTCTCCACCAGCATTTTAAGAGCAGAACAGTGAGACTATGGAACGGTCTGTCAGAGGAACTGGTCATAATGAACTCAATAAGAGGCCTAGAGATGTTTCTGTATAGTAATAACATTACAGGTTATGTATACCAGATCTATAAGGACAGAACGTTGATCCAGGGATTTATTCTGATTGCTAGACTTTGTTAGGGAGAAATTTTTTCCCATTAAAATAAGGAAATTTGCTTCTACCTCCATGGGATTTTTGCCTTTCTCTGGATCAACAATATAGAGTAAGGGCCCATTCACGTTACATAATTTTAAAACGGAATTTTGTAGTGAAAAATCAAGTGCAGCAGCCTCCAATTGTTTTCAGAGGGATTTTGCTGCACCATTCTCACTATGGAATTTCCACAGTGGCCATTCTGCTGTGGAAATTCCGGATCCCAATCAGACTTCCGGATCCCAATCAGACTTCCGAGTCAGGCTGTGTGTGGGCAGCCTTAGTTACTGTAAGGGTAACATGTGCGTTTACACGTGCAGGTTTACAGAGAGTTGCCCACTGCAAGATTGAGCCACAGTGGGTTTTCTTCGGCGTAAAATTGGCTGCGGAAAACCCACTTCGGCTCAAATTCACAGCAAAAAACTCATTGTAAACCTGCCTATGTAAACATACCCTTAGAGCATTTTACACAGGGGAATTTCTGTGCTTCTGCGTGGTTTCCTTTCTGCCAAGCTGGCAGCAGATTTTTTGCAGTTTTCACATTCCTTGCAGAATGTGCATGTAATTTGTGCAGAATTTTATGCAAAATTTCTGGTGCTCAACACACAGATTCTATACAGAATTCAGAGTCCCATTGACTTCAATAGGACTTTGCTGCAGAATTCCACCTGGTTTAATGTTTTTGCTGAATTTCCACAGCAATAATCTGCCGTCTGAATGGGAGAGTGGAAATTCTGTTCGCCACAATGTTAACTTCATGTAGCCGAATTTGCGAGCTGAATTTATCCTCTGAATTCTGCATGGAGATTCTGCCATGTGAACATATCCCTTACCCAGGAAATTAAGGAAGCACATTGTACTACATCAGGGGTCTCAAACTCGCGGCACAAAATTTTGCGGCCTGTGGCACAGTGGCATAGCAAGGGTCCCCCGTACTCTAGCATGATGAAACGGAAGCTGTAAGCTCCCGCTCCTCCATTCATTAACCTTCCTCACAACGTGTGGGCCGCGGGGACGCAATCCACGGCAGCCTGGCACGATGACGTCACATAATTGCGCCGGTGCCTGGAGATCCCGTACCAGCGGCTCGCATACTGTAAGTAAGACGACTATGCTCCGGCCCCACGGGGCACTATAACGTACCGGAGGAGGAGGAGGGGGGGGATTTAAAAACTTGGGGCAGAGAAAAGGGAATATTTAATGTGAGGGGCAAAGCACAGGGGGCATTTATATGTGAAGAGCACATGACCGGTGGGACCCCCTCTGCTGTGCTCCTCACATATAATGCCCACTGAGGGGACAGGACAGGGGGTCTTATATGTGAAGGGCACATGACAGGAGCATTATGTGAGGGGCACAGCACAGGGGGCATTATATGGGAGGGGCACAGCACAGGGGGCATTATATGGGAGGGGCACAGCACAGGGGGCATTATATGGGAGGGGCACAGCACAGGGGGCATTATATGGGAGGGGCACAGCACAGGGGGCATTATATGGGAGGGGCACAGCACAGAGGGCATTCATATGTGAGGGGCCCAGCACAGGGGGCATTATATTTGAAGGGCCCAGCACAGGGGGCATTATATGTGAGGGGCACAGCACAGGGGGCATTATATGTGAGGGGCACAGCACAGGGGGCATTATATGTGAGGGGCACAGCACAGGGGGCATTATATGTGAGGGGCGCATGATGGGGGCATTATATGTGAGGGGCACGGCACAGGGGGCATTATATGTGAGGGGCACGGCACAGGGGACATTATATGTGAGGGGCGCATGTGGCCCAGCCTCATCCAGCCTCTACCTCCAGTGGCCCCCAAATAATTTGAGTTTGAGACCCCTGTACTACATGATCTAGGTGGCTCCTGCTGTTTTAAAACTGTAACACTCAGTATGTATTCAAATGTGGCCACTAAAATAAATGTGGTTCCTAAAGCCTTCTGTTTATGTAAATGGATGCTGCTGTAGACCATCGGAATACAAAATGTTTATACTTTTTTTTGCTGTATACAATAATGTAATGTACTTGGTGAAATGGAAACAAAAAGTGCAGCGAAGAGCCAAATGTGTATTTTTTTTTACAATTTTTTTCATGATTTTTTATTTTTTTTTCCCAGTCTGAGGCACTGTAAAGGGCCTGATGTCTTATGTCCAAGCTAATGTTTCCACTAGAGAACAAGTGCTTTTTCCATTGGAGGAGCGTTACTTTGCATATTTTTTGTTTTCCTAGGGAGCATGGTATGGCCTGTAAGGCACAAAGCAATCTCCTTAAAGGGGTACTCCGGTGGAGAACTTTTTTCTTTTTTTTTTTTAACCCCTTAATGACAATGGACGTAAATGTACGTCATGGTGCCGTGCTACTTAACACACCATGACGTACATTTATGCACCTCAATCATCTGTATTGATCACAGCATCTGAGGGGTTAATGGCGAACATCCGCATTACCTGCGGCAGTGCAGTATTTTGAATGGATGCCCGGATGCCCGCAGCGCTGCCGCGGGGATCCAATCATCCAGCATGGCGGCCGGAGGTCCCCTCACCTGGCTCCGGCTGTCTCCCGGAGTCTTCTGCTCTGGTCTGAGATCGAGCAGACCAAAGCAGAAGATGACCAATAATACTGATCAGTGCTATGTCCTATACATAGCACTGAACAGTATTAGCAATCAAATGATTGCTATAGATAGTCCCCTATGGGGACTATTAAAGTGTAAAAGAATGTGAAAAATCCCCTCCCCCAATAAAAAAGTAAAATGTCCGTTTTTCCCATTTTACCCCCAAAAAAGTGTAAAAAATAATTAATACATATATTTGGTATCGCCGCGTGCCTAAAAGTCCGAACTATTAAAATATATTGTTAGTTATCCTGTACGGTGAATGGCGTGAACATTAAAAAAAAAAAGTCCAAAATTGATGGGAATCATTTTAATCGTATTGACCCACAGAATAAAGAAAACATGTCATTTTTACCGGAAAGTGTACAGCGTGAAAACAAAACCTTCCAAAATGTGCTAAATTGCGGTTTTCTTTTCAATTTCCCCACATAAATAATATTTTTTTGGTTGCGCAGTACATTTTATGGTAAAATAAGTTATGTCATTACAAAGTACAATTGGTGACGCAAAAAACAAGCCCTCATATTGGTCTGTGAAAGAGTTATGATTTTAAGAAGGCGAGGAGGAAAAAACGAAAATACAAAAATAAAATTAGTCTGGTCCTTAAAGGGGTACTCTGCCCCTAGCATCTTATCCCCTATCCAAAGGATAGGGGATAAGATGTCAGGTCGCCGGGGTCCCGCTGCTGCGGCACCCCGCTATCATTACTGCACAGAGCAGACTCGCTCCGTGCGTAATGACGGGCAATACAGAGGCCGGAGCATCGTTGCGTGGCGGCTCCGTCCCTCGTGACGTAACGGCCCTCCCCCTCAATACATGTCTATGGGAGGGGGTGTGGCGGCCATCATGCCCCCTCCCATAGACTTGCATTAAGGGGGCAGGCCGTGACGTCACGATGCTCCAGCCACTGTATTGCCCGTCATTACGCACGGAGCGAGTCTGCTCTGTGCAGTAATGATAGCGGATGCCGCAGCGGAGATCCCGGGGGTCCCCAGCAGCGAGACCCCGGCGATCTGACATCTTATCCCCTATCCTTTGGATAGGGGATAAGATGTCTAGGGGCGGAGTACCCCTCTTAAGGCAAAAATGGTCCTGGTCCTTAAGGGGTCAAGTGAACTGGTGCCAGAAAGTTAAAGAATTAAAAAATTTTAATAGAAGTAATTTACTAATCTGTTTAAGTACTTATTAGCAGCTGTATGCGACAGAAAATTCTATTCTTTTTGAATTTATTTTGTCTTGTCCACACTGCTCTCTGCTGACACCTCTGTCCGTGTCAGGAACTGTCCAGAGCATCATAGGTTTGCTATGGGCATTTTTTCCTGCTCTGGACAGTTCCCGATACAGGCATCAGGTGTCAGCAGAGAGCACAGTGGACAAGACAAAATAGAAATTCAAAAATAATAGAATTTCCTCTGTAGCATACAGCTGCTAATAAGTACTGGAACGGTAAATATTTTTTAATAGACGTCATTTACAAATCTGTTTAACTTTCTGGCACCAGTTGATTTAAAAAAGCTTTCCACTGGAGTACCCCTTTTAAGCAGATACGTTACTGCTTTAGACCCAGGCTAATGTTCATGAATTTTCTGCAGGTATTAATGGTTGTGTAATTGGCATGTATATGTATTACAGTACCGTTAGGCAGTGTTTCCCAGCCAGGGTGCCTCCAGCTGTTGCAAAACTACAACTCTGCTGGGAGTTGTAGTTTTGCAACAGCTGGAGGCACGCTTGTTGGGAAACACTTGGTATAGTTTTCTACCTAAACATAGTCCTTTCTCCATAGCACCGCCTGATTTGTCCTTTGACTATTCCTGTTTGCAGGGAACCCAGAGTCTGAATCCTCACAATGACTACTGCCAGCATTTTGTTGACACGGGCCACAGACCTCAGAACTTTATCAGAGACGTCGGTATGATGTTTTCTTCTCTAGCATGCATGCTCTCTAATTCTGATTGTCCATTTCTTATGTATTACTTGTATCTGTCTGAGGAAAAAGCTTTATATTCCTAAGCGCTAAAACAGTCGGTGTCATTCATGTATTTTTTCTGAATATTTTTCTTAGGGCTGCAAGTTTGATAAGCTTTCATACTAGCGGTTTAGCTTGACCCTGGAAAGTACATAATGTATATGTATCAGGAAGGAGTAAAGGGATTAGCCCTTTAGTAATTTCCTGTCTAGAAGCAGCCAGACACATATGGGATTGCTTTATGATCTTGTACTATCTGAGATGTAACGCATGATTGTCTGCACATGTATTCCTGGGCTTGTTTTGCAGAACCTGTTAACACCTTTTCTATTTCCTCTTCAGGATTAGCAGACCGATTTGAGGAATATCCAAAACTCCGAGAGCTGATCAGACTAAAGGATGAGCTAATATCAAAATCCAATACGCCTCCAATGTAAGTGCTTATACACTGATCGGTCATAGCATTAAAGCCATATAAACCTAATATTGTGTAGGTCCTCCTTGTGCTGCCAAAACTGTTCTGACCCATTGAATCATGGACTCCCCAAGACCTCTGAGGTGTCCTGTGGTATCTTGCAGGAGTCTTGTAATTTCAGCACATCCCACAGCTATGGGATCAGATTAGGATCTGGGGAATTTGGAGACCTGGTCAACACCTTGAACTCTTTGTCATGTTTCTTAAAGGAACCTGTCATCAGATTTTACAATATGTATAACGTGGCAGTGCATTATATATTTGGTAAAATCTTCTTCCTCACCATCCCTGCGAGACGTTTCTGCCAGCTGGGATGTTGTTGATATATAGTTTGAAAGTGTCCCCCGCTGGCCCTGTAAGTAGTCCCCTGGGTGTGGAGCTATACTTACCAAGTTCCTTATGCTCTGGCTGCTATCACTCCCTCTGAGGAGGCATAATTACAGCAGGAGCAGCTTAACTAGGTGAGTATAGATTCCTGCCCAGGGAACTATTCCCTGGTTGAACTTGATGGACATATGTCTTTTTTCGACCGTACTAACTATGTAACTAGTTACAGGGCTGACGGGGGACATTTTTAAACAATATATATTCTCCCCATCCCTGCTGGCAGGAATGTCTCTCGGGATGGTGAGGAATTTTGTTATAATGCCACACATTTGCAATGTAGCAGGGAGAGAGCATTCTCCTGAAAGAATCCACTTCCATTGAGATGCATAGGTGTTCTTGGTCTGCAACAATGTTAACCCCTTCCCGCAAATGGACGTATATGTACGTCCACTGCAGGCTCCCGCTGTATGACGCACTCTCTGCAGCTGAGCGGGCGTCATACCCGGTCGAGCTCAGTTGCTATCAGCAACCAGGACCCACGGCTAATGCCGGACATTGCCGTTCGGGCTGATGTCCGGCATTAACCCTTGATCGCTGCATCTAAAAGCAGTAAATCCTGTTCCCGGCTAGCTCAGTGGGCTGATTGAGACTGCTGCGGCAAAACCGCGCCATTCCGATCAGCTGACAGTACGGAATGAAGTCTCTTACCTTCCTCCCTGCCCTTCGATCGCATGGAGAAGCATTGATCAGTGTATGCAATCCAAAGATTGCATGTTATAGTCCCCTATGGGGACTGACAAAAGTGGTAAAAAGAAGAAAAAAAAACAAAAAAAAAACTGTGTGGTATCGCTGAGTGCGTAAATGTCTGAACTATTTAAATACAAAGTTAATTAAACCGCATGGTCAAAAAAATACCAAAGTCCAGAAATGCGTGTTTTTGGTCACTTCATATACAAGAAAAAAATGAATCAAACATGATCATGCAGGCTCCGGTACCGGCAGCGTCCTGCACAGCGACAGCACAGGACGCTGCCGGTACCGGAGCCTGCAGGAGCACGCAATAGGACAGGTAAATATAAAAGCCGGGGATGGGGAGGGAATCGGGTGGCGGGACTCTGGCCCCACAGAAGCTGCTGCAGTTACCGCAGCAGCTTTTGCAGGGCCAGAGTTTATCGGGGTATACACGCACCCTCATTTTAACAAGTATATTTGGGTAAAACACCTTTTTTACCAAAATTTCCTTGGACAAATGAGGGTGCATGTTATAGGCCTGTGCATGTTATACCCCGATAAATATAGTATGTCTATTAGAAGGGGTGGATGAAAAAACAAAACCTCAAAAAAATATATATATATTTTTTTTTAAAATGGCCCGGTCTTGAGAGGGTTAATGTAGGTGGTTCATATCATAGTAACATCCACTTGAATGCCAGGATCCAAGTTTTCATAACACAAGTTTGCCCAGAGAATTCCTCTGCTGGCATGTTGTCTTATAGTGCATTCATGTGCCATGTTTTTCTCAGGCAGGTGATGCTTATGATCAGGTCAGGCCGCCTTCTGCCATTATGCCCCAGACAGCAGCTTTTAGTCAATTTCTGCTGTACTATCTCTTCTGTTAGATTGGAACAGATGGCTAGGCTTCACCCTCCATACTTATTGGGGAACTTTAGGGGCCCATGTCTGTTGCCAGGTCATCGAGAGTCCTCCCTCGGATTATTATTGGTAGGTACCAACCTACATATGGGAGCATTTGAAGATGCTTTTACTCAGCCTTCTAGTCTCTTTTTGGCACTTGTAGCTCCTCACACATGCCCATATTTCCTGCTTTCAACACATAAACTTCAAAAACTGTCTTGTATACTGCACCTCTTGCCAGGTGTCATTGTCATGAGATCAATAGTATTCACTTTACTTTAGTAGTTCAAGGGGTTTTCTAGTCTTATGCCCAAATCACCCTGTGGCAAGGAATAGGTGGGCAAAAACCCATACACTCACCACTGCTTGCCTCCCATTCAGCACTGCTGCCACTCCGGAGTCCCCTGCACTGTTCAGATCACATGACTTGAGGGACGTCACCTGAACACATCCACTGGGGACTCCCATGCAGTGACTGCACTCAACAGGAAGCTTGCGAGGGGGAAGTAGGGTTTGTTTTTGTTTTTTTATCTTTTTGTCCTTCAATTATTTGCCATGGGTTGACTTTGGCACCAGTTCATAAAAGCCCTTTAATATTATAGATAATTATTATATTATTATTATTTTATTTATTTATATATATATATATATATATATATATATATATATATATATATATTATTTTTTTTTTTTTAAATATATTAAATACTTTTTTTCTGCTTAGTCATTAATTATATAACCTGACTCTAAGATGTATCGTATCCTGTCAGTCATTGCTGTGTGCTAGAGAAGCAATTTTATTAAGGTTTATACTCTTTCTGCTACCTTTTATTGTGCTTTTAGGTTGTAAGGCAGCTCTTGAGCTCTCCCTAGTGGTAGTAGAATGTTGTTGCAGTAGATCACACTCTACTTCTGTCTCTCGGAGTTGTGCAATGCATTCTACACAATACAGCGATCCCTCAACTTACAATGGCCTCAACATACAATAGTTTCAACATATAATGGTCTTTTCTGGACCATTGTAACTTGAAACCAGACTCAACATACAATGCTACAGACAGTCCAGATCTGTGAAACGTGTCAATGGCTGGAAGAACTGACCAATCAGAATGGGCATTTTACTGGTAAATCACCTGTATTACTGAAGTACATGCACTGACTGGTGTCTGGTAGCGCCCCCTACAGTACAAGGAGAAACTATATGTTATGTACTACTCCTTACCCGTGCCAGGGTTAGCTGCTCCTTTGGACACCAGGTGAGGGTGGCTCCATTTGGGACACTGTGTGTACTGTATAGGACCCTGAAGAAGCTCCTGACCTCTACATAAACCATTGTTTCCCAACCAGGGTGCCTCCAGCTGTTGCAAAACTACAACTCCCAGCATGCCCGGACAGCCTGCCGCCCAATCTTATATATATTAGTTTTCTACTTATTTTTCTTCAATCCTCACTTTTTTCCCTATTTTTGATGAGATTTTGGTGGCTTCAGAACCAATTACCAGGTTTCCATAGAGTTATGGTCTCAACATACAATGGTTTCAACATACAATGGTCGTCCCAGAACCAATTCATATTGTAACTTGAGGGACTACTGTACTGTTATGGTTACTTTTAATAAAGTGATGGTGAATCTGTTTTGCAGAGTTCAAATGACTCCCTTTAGTTTTTTCTTTATTACCCTATGCAGACTGGCACACAAGGGCCTATATCATAGTAAGCCAAGTGAAGTTTAAAGGGTACCTCTCATCAAATAAACTTTTGATATATTTTAGATTAATGAATGTTGAATAACTTTCCAATAGCATGTTAATGAAAAATATGCTTCTTTCTATTGTATTTTTCCCGATCAGTCCTGTCAGCAAGCATTTCTGACTCATGCTGGAGTCCTAAACACTCAGAGCTGCCAGCCTGCTTTGTTCACAGCCAAACAGGCTGTGAACAAAGCAGGCTGGCAGCTCTGAGTGTTCTCCTTTGTGAACAAAGCAGACTGGCAGCTCGTAGAGTTTAGGACTCCAGCATGAGTCTGAAATGCTTGCTACCAGGACTGGTAGGGAGACCCCTAGTGGTCATTTCTTCAAAGTGGAAAATGAAATAGAAAGAAGCATATTTTTTAATAACATGCAATTGTAAAGTTATTCTGCATACATTAATCTATAATATATCAAAAGTTTTTTTGATGAGAGGTACCCTTTAAATGTTGGTGAAAACCAGAGTACCTGGAGAAACCTACATAAACAAGGTTGGCCCCATCAAATTTAGGATCTTGAAAACTAGTAACCAATGCACCAGCAGGCTGACCGCACTGTCCAAAGAAAAAAGATTAGATTTTAAGTGTTTTTAATTTAACAATTGCATTTATTGCTACCATTCTGTGCTAATGCTTAATGCCAGCTAATCCTTTATAGTTTTTTCTCCCAAAATGGCTACCTCTGATAGGCCCCTCAGCTTCTACAGGTATTGGTAAGGGAAGAAACCAGTATTATTGACTGACAAGATTTACAGTGTAGATGTGTATTTTTTCTGAAAATATGTAAGGGAAATAACATGAACACAACTGCTGAAGACTGGGATCATGGAGAAGTCACAGTAATCGATAGTTATCAGTGTAATCTTTAGGGACCCCCTTTGATCTGCTGCTGCCAGTGAGGAGAACAGTATAAGAAATATTTCAAAAATCTCAGATTTTTATTTTTTGCAGATACACTTGCCTTTATCAGTACTTTAAAGTGTCACTTTCATTTGTACAAAACTTTTGACACATCCAGACATTTAAAAAAAATTAAGATCGCAGTGGGTCTCAATCCTGAGACCCCCTGTGATCATGAGTAATAGCGGGCTGAAGGGTAGGGCAGCGCACGCTTCATTTCCTGGCTAACAGTCCAATCCGACTCTTTCAAGTCTATGAAGGGGAAGAGTCAGATTGGGCGGCTGGCTGGGGAGTGAAGAGCGCTGCTTTCCACTTCAGCCATCTATTACTCATGAACGCAGCAGTCTAAAGACCAGTTTGAACTAAAACCTGTCTGGATGAAATGTCAAAAGTTTTTACAAATGTCTCTAAAGCTTTAAATCAAATTGAAAGTTATATTGTAAGTTCTACAATACAACTGGTTAAAGGGGTACTCCAGGGAAATAAAGGAAAAAAAGAATGTCACAAAGCCTCCACAATACCTTGTCTGGGTCCCCTGTGCATTTTTATTACGATTCCACCCGCTCCTGTGGCCCCTGTTGTCCTCCAGGACTTTTCAATATTCTTTCCCCATTGCTTTTGTCTAAAACTACAACTCCCGGCAGTCAGCGCGGCTGAGCTCTGACTGCCCAACTATTCCTATTGGCCTTAGGCTCTTATCTGTTAGATCTTTTCACACAGGGAGCTGAGGGGAGAGGGGTTTTGCTATGACTGAAACAGGAAAACTACTCTATAGGTAATGAATGATATTTAGACAAATAAATAGGTTGCGGAGAAGGAAAGGATGGGCTATGGGTTTAGTTCCCCGGAGTACCCCTTTAAAACAGCTGTCGGATCTTATTTTATACTGTAGAAGACCTGACACATCTGCTTTCACATCAGCAGGACCCTGTATTAGATTCTGGATAACTGGATGGCCATAGGAAAGTACATGGAACTCACTTACACAACCCCTGCTACTTATTCTAAAATCGGAGGAGTTTTCCTGTATGTCCTCTCTGCTCAGCCCTTGTGATATTCGCCATTATCTCTGTGGTCATAACTGCCCATTAATAAGACTTTTTACAGGGATTTTACAGTATTCATTTCTCCTGATGCAGGTACTTACAAGCAGACCTTGAGACATTTGATCTGAGAGAGTTGAAGAGCGAGTTTGATGTCATCCTACTTGAACCACCACTAGAAGAATATTACAGGGAGACGGGCATTGCTGCCAATGACAACTGGTGGACCTGGGAAGATGTAAGTATTTGTGTGCAATGCTGGTAAATGAACATTGCGTGTGAGATACACTTATGCTTTACAGGCCTATTGGTCAGTGCTTTCATTATTTGGATTCCTGCTGGCGGTCACTACTTTAGTGCATCTGGGAGATATTGCTGAAAGAGTTGAAACCCAGTATATCTGCTACATCTGCCTCAAACATGCCTTAACTAGAGATGAGCGAACTTACAGTGATTCGATTCATCACGAACCTCGCTGCTCGGCAGTTGCTGACTTTAGCCTGCATAAATGAGTTCAGCTTTCAGGTGCTCCGGACAAGGTGGACACAGTCTAAAAGCTGAACTCATTTATGCAGGCTAAAGTTAGCAACTGCCGAGCCGAGAAGTTCATGACGAATCGAATTACTGTAACTTAGGGCTGGGCGGTGTACCGGTTCATACCGAATACCGAAATTTTTGGGCTGCACCATATGAATTTTTCCCATACTGCAATACTGGTTGGGCCCCTCCCCCTCGGGAATGAATTATCAGCCCAGCTCTGCACTGTCCCCCCAATTATCAGCCCAGCCCAGCGAGCGCTGTTCTGCTCCCCCCCCCCAAATTATCAGCCCAGCGCTGTTCTGCTCCCCCCCCACCACCAAATCATGTTTCCCGCCAGCACTGTTCTGCTCCCCCCCCCACACCAGATCATGTTACCCGCCAGCGCTGTTCTGCTCCCCCCCCACCACCACCAAATCATGTTACCCGCCAGCACTGTTCTGCTCCCCCCCCACCAGATCATGTTACCCGCCAGCACTGTTCTGCTCCCCCCCCCAATTATCAGCCCAGCGGGTACTACTCACTTATGTCACCCGCAAGCACTGCCCTCCTCCTCTTTGTTGGGGGCCACCGGCGCTGGAACTCTATACTGTATGCCAGTGGTCTCCAACCTGCGGTCCTCCAGCTGTTGCAAAACTACAACTCCCAGTCCGGGCATGCTGGGAGATGTAGTTTTGCTACAGCTGGAGGTCCGCAGGTTTGAGACCACTGCTGTACGCTGTATCCCTATGCCCGGGCTGCAAAAGATAAAGAAAATAAACTTTAACTTACCTACGTTAGCCTTGCGCTGGGGACTGGAACGTCGGACAGCCATCAGCCTATCACTGGCCAGAGCGATGTCCCGCCCCGGCCAGTTATAGGCTGAACCCACTATCATGTTAGGAGCTCTGGCCGGCTTCTTACATGACAGTGCGTTTAACCTATCACTGGCCGGGGCGGGACATAGGCTAACGGCTGTCCGACGTTCTCGTCCCAAGAAACAGCGTGAGGCCGACGTAGGTAAGTTAAAGTTTATTTTCTTTATCTTTTGCAGCCCGGGCATAGGGATACAGCATACAGCAGTGGTCTCAAACCTGCGGACCTCCAGCTGTTGCAAAACTACAACTCCCAGCATGCCCGGACAGCCAACGGCTGTCCGGGCATGCTGGGAGTTGTAGTTTTGCAACAGCTGGAGGTCGGCAGGTTGGAGAAAACTGGCGTACAGTATAGAGTTCCATCGCCGGCGGGCAGTGTTTGCGGGTGACATGTGAGTAGTACCCCGCTGGGCTGATAATTAATTGGGGGGGGGGGGGGGCAGAACAGCGCTGGCGGGTAACATGATTTTGGGGGGGGGTGAAAGAAATACAGTTATATACCGCGGAACCGCCATAAGTTACAAAAATACCGTGATACACATATTTGGTCATACCGCCCTGCTCTACTGTAACTTCGCTCATCTCTAGTCTTAACTAGAGATGAGCGAACTTACAGTAAATTCGATTCGTCACGAACTTCTCGGCTCGGCAGTTGATGACTTATCCTGCATAAATGAGTTCAGCCTTCAGGTGCTTCCGTGGGCTGTAGACTCTTTCCTAGGACTGTATCCACCTTTTCCAGCCCACCGGAGCACCTGAAAGCTGAACTAATTTATGCAGGATAATTCATCAACTGCTGAGCCGAGAAGTTCATGACGAATCGAATTTACTGTAAGTTCGCTCATCTCTAGTCTTAACCACACAGACTTCCATACGACATTTACAACTAATGCATAGAGCAACCCCTCCTGCTTCCATTAAACCTCAGTTTTGTTAGGACATGGACGCAGCAGTATAGGACAACAGCTGTCAGTAGCTTCACTGTCGGCAGACAGCAGCCATCTCTTATGTCTATATTCTATTCACTGTCTCTAGGCAGGGAGTATGGATTTCTCTATAGTCGGGTCTGTGTTTTGTTTGTTTTTTGGCTGTAACAAAATATTAGGTACTTGCTGTTAATGCAATTCTCTCCTCTTTTCTCCTACATTATATTTTACACAGTAGTAAGGTTGTAAAAAAAAATCAACACTTTTCCTGCAAGTTCAACCAGGGGACAGGGGAGAAAACAGATGAAGCCTTAGGGTAGGGAAACTTTTTAGCTTTCTTCCCGCTATTGATCTGTGAGATGAGTCGGTTTAGTTACTGTTGTCACTTGCTCCCCGGATGGATATTCTTTCCTGTATCCAGGTATATTGGGCGAGGACTGGGTATAGTAGTTACCCTGTAGATCCGGTCCAGGGTACAGTCCCGTGCTCTCCTGCGGTCACCTAGTCACAAGCCTGGCACGGATAATATTAGAACAGATTGCGTCTTCCTCTGAGAGCGTAGGATTGACCAGAGGTTAATACTGTCACCAACCTGTTAGAGGAAAGAGATTGATCTCAACCTGTACTCTTTGTTGGCAGTGCTAAAGAAATCCATTTCCTGCAAAGAATTGAATTCTGCCTCAATGTGCCATGGTTTAATAGCCATCTTGGTCTATTTTCCTCTGTTGACAAGTGTCACAGCTTTAACTCTTACATTTTTGGGTTAGTTTACTTTCTTTTGCTGTCATTTATTCTGTAGCTTAAGTAGAAAGTGACTCAATTAACCCTAGCGTAACTGCAGGGTGCCATATTTATACACTTAACATACTCTTATGCTTCCTATATAAAAGAAATCCTTAAATTTTAAGGGGTTTTGCCACTAGACCAACCACCACTTCATTCATTGTCCTTGGGAGTGCTGACATAGAGTATCTTCACTACCCCAAATGGAGTTTCAGGAGTCCCATTCTAGAGATCAGACTATTCACTATTAAACACTTCTCTCCTATCCTGTGGATAGGGAATAAGGGGGGAATTTATAATTAGTGGTAGAAGGTTTTTCTTTCTATATGTAGCGCAAATTTTTGTGCAGCGAGTTATTTTGCATCTTTTTTGCGTGTCTTTTTTGATAGAGCAAAAAGCAAATAGTCTATTTTTGTGTATTGTGGAATGCATTTTGCAGTGGATACTAATGTATCGTGTGTGTTTTTTGTTTAGACACATTTTTTTTGTGCAAATAAGTTTTTTTTAACACAAAAATACACCATCAAAAAGGACATGTAGGAAAGTGTTCTACCGAGACAGCCAGGGGATGCAGGAGCCGTCCCTCAACACTGCTAAACTACAACTACTCCCATCATGGGACTCCCACCGACTGCACATACGGCACATACGGCTTTTCACCAATCAGAGCTCTCGTCTCCCGGTGGCGGGGATTAGGAATTGTGGGAGCGTATACAGGAGCTGGCAGGGAGCGCAGTGGAGCTGCATGTGCCGCCGGCTTGTACAGTTAATAAATGCAGATCGCAGCTGGTCTCAGGAGAATGACCTGCCACAATCTACCACTCAACCCCTGGACTATAATTCCCATCATGGGTCTGTCCCATTATGGGAGTAGTTGTAGTACCGCAGCGCTGAGGGACCGCACTTGCATATCCCCCAGCTGCAGGACTCTTTTAGGACTACTACTCCCATCATGGACAGACTCCATGATGAGTTATAGTCCAGGGGCTGATCGCAGCAGGTCATTCTCCTGAGACCTGCTGCGATCCACATTTCTTAAGTTAACAAGCCGGCAGCACATGCGGCTCCACTGCGCTCCCTGCCGGCTCCAATATACAGCTCTCAGGAGTTCGCAGGGGGGGGGGGTCTCACTCCTGAGACCCTCTACATACTTTACTGCTCCGCCCCCTAGAGTTGATGTCATTAGGGGGCGGAGCTATACAGTCCAGGCCTAAAGCCAGGATGGTAAGTATGCCTCTGTTCTCATTATGGGTTTTGCATAATGGAAACAGAGCCTTTCTGGCACTGTGTTACCAAACAGGGAGACTCCAGGGAGACAACTGGAGGCTCCCCTGTTTAGGAACACACTGCATTATGTGAGCTCTCCCCAGGGAGAGCTCAAAAAATGTACTAACCCATTTTTTGTGTATTTCTTTTATTCTCATTTCAGATACGTGAATGCGGAGGACTACACCAGAATCGGTGGATTGCGACGATGACCAGCATTTTTTTTTTGTCAACAAATGGGTTAACGAGGGCAGTGGGGGAGTGTTTTTATAAATAAAAATGTTTTTTTCAGTGTGTCATGTTTTTTATAATTGAATTTTCAGGCTTAGTTGTGGAAGCCGTCTTATTGACGGAATCCTTTACTAAGCCCTCCCCAGCCTAAATAATGCCATCCGGTTTCCGCCTAGGCCGAGGAGCACCATATTTGACGCTATGAGCCTGTTGGTACCAGCTCTTCCCGGCACCCCTGTGGCGGTGGGTACCAGGGAAATAATTGGAGGTTAGCGCTAGCTGTTTTTGGGGCTTACACTAAGTAATGGACTCTGTCTACAAGATGGCTTCCACTACTAAGCCTAAAAATTTAATTATAAAAACATGACACATTGAAAACATTTTTTTATTTAAAAAAAAAAACACTTCCCCAGAGCCCTCATGAACCCTTTTATTTAAATTTTAAAAGCGCTGGTCATCGGCGCAATCCATCGAATCTGCCGTAGTCCTCCGCATTCACGTATCTGAAAGGAGAAGAAAAGAAAAAAACTAAAGAAAAGTTAGTACATTTTTGACGCTCTCCCCTGGGGAGTGTGCCCATACTGCTGTGTGTTCCTAAACATTGAGCCTCCTACATCTGCTTACTGTATCATGTATATACAGTCATCTATAGACAGCTGTATATACAGGATAGCGCACAAAGACTTAACCCAGAACTGCTCAGCAGCACCGTGGGTTAACTCTTTCTTTGCTGGGCTCCTGTATAGTATACATGAGTGCACTCTGCACCCCTGTATACTATACAGCCGGCGGAGGTAAGTAGTGATGCTCTACACCCTGTATATGCTATACATCACTCCTCACCTCCTTACACTCTGTGGGCCGGGCACTCTGCATCCAACCCATGGAGTGCGCAGTGAAAAAATTGCCACAGTGTACAAAAATTACTGTTTCCACACACCAGTAAAAACGCCAGAAAAACTGACAAAACGCAGGGAAAATCGGTGACAGTTTTTCTGGCATTTTTTGCTGGTGGACAAAAAACTTCAATGGAGTCCGAGCATCAAAGCAATAGAACAAAAGCCCTGTGTCCACTTTTCCTGTGAGGTGCAGCTCAGGTGTACAAATAGAACTGTGTGGAGATTTAGAACTTTGCACAAAATGTATCATGTGCCTTGTACAAGTATGGTACATTTGGTGCAATTGCACCAAATTTAGACCAACCAAAACGATCTACAAAAAACTTCTACCTACACCAACATTGATACATGTCCCCCTAAGTTTTTATTGTGGCAAACCCCCAATAAATGGTTCCTGTCATTTGCAACAAGTTTGCTTTTTAGAAAGCTGGGTGTCTATGTTCTGTGGAAGATGTCATTGGCTACATCACAGTCACATTTATCACTAACTGTTGGTGGGACCATTATTACCCTAATATCCATCTTAAATAATTGACTGTGCTGGTGAGGAAGAATGGGCAAGCCTTTGGATAGGTAAAGCATGTATTTGGTGGGACGATGCCCATAAGAAACTTCACTGTATTTTTAAACCGATTGGAGGGAATTAACGGAAACTATAGAATACTTAGGTGTGCCAGCTTTATCACAATGTGTCAGGCTGGTTAAAAAAAGTGGTGCTTATGTAGTGTAGCCTAAATTTAGACCAACCATTTGGTATGTGATGTACATGCTTATACGATGATCCTTGTCCTCTTGATGCCGAAAATGACCTCCTGACGCACTTTCGCGAAGCAGCGGTAACAGTGTTGAAATTCCCATCATTTCCAGGTTTTTTCAAGATGGTTCCTTTTTTTTTCAATATTACAACCCCTACATCCCTTGCGCCACATCTGTTTGTACGCCGCCCCCCCCCCCCCCCAAAAAAAAAAAAAAAAATATATATATATATATATATATATATATATATATATAATCTATCTCTTTCCCCAGGGGGCTGGCTTGAACAGGGATGCCAGAGCAGACCAAGCCGACTGAGGTGACATAGGTTTATGACATGTTATCTGTAAGATGACACAAATGTTAGATTACACTATTTCTGGGGATTCAGACATGGTAGATGAATGGTAGAAGTATGTCTACGTAACACCTATTCATTGACAAACTTCTTTCGGTTGCCGGTTAACCCCTTTAAAACTTGCATGCCCTTATAGAGGACATGTGGTTATTTCTAAAATCACTATGTTCTGGTATGTATAGATTCCTTAGGGGGACTGATCGCAAACCTTCTCACACCCCCCAAGTAATCTATACATACCAGTACATAGCAATTAGCAATAGAAATAACCTCAGGTCCTCTTTACATAAATCCTGAGAGGAAGACCATGCAGCGTCTTGTATTTACTAGTAGGAAGAAGAAGAAAATGCACTTTCAGTGACTGGATCCTTCTTCAGTGATAACCGTTTTCAGGAATCGTACAGTTTCCATTACACAACTTTTCTCCTCCATGTATTGAGTCACATCTGCTGTGCATTATGTCAGCCCTTGTGCTATAATAGCGTGAGCTCGGGGATTCGATAACCTGTCAAAATGTCTGCACCATATTAAAGTAGTCACTCATGTTCTAGTCTCGCTGCTCCCAACAAATCAACCCTCTCTGTGTTTCAGATAATGAAATTAGATATTGAAGGCATTGCAGGCTCCAGGGCTTTCGTGTTCCTGTGGTGTGGCTCTGGAGAAGGTCTGGATTTTGGTAGAATGGTAAGTAGGATAATCCCTTGTGGCTGCTTCCAGCCTCCCCGGTCACATACACACTTGACAAATTGGTTGGGATGCAGGTGGGTAAAGGAATATGTGAGAAGATGCTAGAGATTCCGCATAGCGGAGCGCCAGTGTTGCCTGGTGAATGTAATATATACATGAGGGCAGGTGTTTATTAGAATGTCTACATTTACCAGATCATAGAGACATGTTTTCAAGTAATAGTAATACATTCCATCAGCATGAAAAATCTGTTTCCTCTTTAAGGTGACATTAAGGGAATAGTCCATTGTATCGTAAAACCTCATTTAAAAAGTACAACTATTGTGCGCAGACATTGCACAATGAAACTTTACACATTTTATATCTGTACAGGACAGGTTTTTGTCAAATGTACAATAAAAGAAATGAATTTTTTTGCCTACAAATCCCACAATTCCATTTTCCTCCCTCCCACACATCAGCTACCCCACCCATTAAAACATAAATGAGCTTCATCGATTTAAAAGACCTGTGATTTTCAATCAGGGTGCCTACAGCTGTTGCATTAGTTGCAGATTGATCTCTCTCCCACCAAGCGATCGCTCCACCCATTGAAGCAGACAGGCTCCCTGTCATCAGCTGACTAGTGAGTTAGGTCTCTGCCTCATTGCAAGACACAACAGTCATTTTGTATGCTGTTAAAAATAAATATTGGGGTCAAAATCACATGAGAATTGTGAGAAAACCATCACACACAGGTACAGACACTATTATTAACTACGCTTACTTAACAGCCCCTGTAGCAAATAGTCAAATAAAAAAAAAATCCTGGAATACCCCTTTAAAGGGGTACTCCACTGCTCAGCGTTTGGAACAAACTGTTCCGAACGCTGGAGCTGGGAGCTCATGACGTCATAGCCCCACCCCCTCATGACGTCACACCCGCCCCCTCAATGCAAGTTTATGGAGGGGGCGTGACGACTATAGACTTGCATTAGGGGGCGGGGCTATGACATTTAGAAACAGTCCAACAAGTTGGGGGAGATTTATCAAAACCCGTCCAGAGGAAAAGTTACTGAGTTGCCCATAGCAACCAATCAGATCGCTGCTTTCATTTTTCAGAGGCCTTTTTAAAAATGAAAGCAGCGATCTGATTGGTTGTTATGGGCAACTCAGCAACTTTTCCTCTAGACAGGTTTTGATAAATCTCCCCCAATAACTCTTATTTTTCCTTCCACAGGACCGTTTGCCATAGGCTTGTTTTTTATGCAACCAATTGTTTAACAGGAAGGGAGATGTGTGTGGCAGATAGGTGACAGAGAGGGCCCTCACCTGATATACAGGGTTTATTGGCTGGGATCAGAGTTATTTTTAATCTCAGCCACTTGCGGCAGGTGTTAGCCATATGGCACAGCTGGCATTTACCATGTAATGAGCAGGCTTACCCCCTTAGCAGACTCTCTGCCCAACATCTTGACATTCATGTATGACAAATGCCAGGAAGAAGTTTATAGATTGCAGGCAAGTATCCTGAGAACCATAAGAATTAAAGGGGTAATCTGGTGGAAAACTTTTATTTTTAAAATTAATTGGTGCCAGAAAGTTAAACAGATTTGTAAATTACTTTTATTAAAGCAATCTCAATCCTTTCAGTACGTATTAGCAGCTGTATGCTACAGAGGAAATTGTTTTCTTTTTGAATTTCTTTTTTGTCTTGTCCACTGTGCGCTCTGCTGACACCTCAGGAACTGTCCATAGCAGCATAGGTTTGCAATGGGGATTTTATCATGCTCTGGACAGTTCCTGATATGGGTGTCAGGTGTCAGCAGAGAGCACTGTGGAAAAGACAAAAAAGAAATTAAAAACGAAATGAATTTGCTAATAAGTACTGGAAGGGTAAAGATTTTTTAATAGAAGTAATTTACAAATCTGTTTAACTTTCTGGCACGAGTTGATTTCACTGGCTCCTTAATGCAATTGGTCCAAATTTTTTATTTTATTACGTCACAAAAATAGTACAAAATCACCTACGATTTTTTATTTACGTAATGTTACGTATTTGGTGCATAGATTACCTTGAGCATACGATACAAGCCAAAGTCTATAAACTTTACAAAAAAAATCCATAAGGAGTCCACCCCTTACTCATGTGTACTTAGACCTATCTCAAGATATAACAAATAATATTGGCACACCTGTAATTAATGAAGAGAGAGTTTTGTATCCCCATTTCTATCATACAAGTTATAGTACTGATCTTTCAATAAGTCTGAGTACGCATGTAAGGGGATGGACCTGAAATGTAGTGTCAGACCATGATGGATTTTTGGTAACTTTAAGACCTCGCCTTGTATCGTATGCTCATGGTAATCTATTCTTCAAATCCGTAACATCATGAAAAATAAAAAGAAGAAATAATGAATACAACTACATTGTAAGTGATTTTGTGCTTGTCTGAAATATTGTTAGCCGTAAAAAAAAAAACTTATAGCCCTAGGATACTTGGATTTATAATATGGTTTTCACAATATAGTTTTTGCAAGGTTAGATTTCCATGATACAACATTGCTCTCCTCAACTCCTCCCCTCTGGCAGAGTCCCCATATCTTGTACTGTGCCTCCACTGGCAACGTGTACATCAGTCTAATTTTTCTCATTAAAGTGGGGTACTCCATGGAAGAAGAGAAAATATATATATATGGCTGGGTTAGCCAGCCAAAACGTTGCCTTACACGTTTTTTTAATAAACCACCTTTACTTTTGTACACTTGGTGTGCCACTGTTCTTTTTGGATTTTTTAGCTAAGGGGGTCCCTAACCTGGACCTGACACAGTAGGCACCTGTGCACCTTTTTCATTTGGAGTGCTGCTTTCCTGTATTTTCTATATATTATATTACTTACACATATATACTCCAAACTACCTGGATATGTGTTCCCTGTAAACCATCCTGCCTGGTATGCATGGCTTCTGTGGCCCTGTTGTCTTCTCTTGCTGTTTTGATATTGTTTGGCATTTTTCCCTCCCATTACCTACATCTCCCAACAATCATTGCAGCTCTGCTCTGCCAGCCAGCTTACTCTTTCAGAGCAGCCCCCACCCTCCTGCACTGAGCAGCAGAGAGAAGTTTAGTGTGTGATTGGCTGAGACTGCACACGCCTCCCAGTTCTTAGTACTAAAGGGAGAATGAGTCATCCCTGCAGGGCAGAAACTACGTGGTCTGTGTTTCTCAGAAGGCTGGGGCTGCTTTCAGAGATGGATTTGGAAAGAGACAGAGTGGATGGATGGATGGATGATTTTATTCCCTTAATTCATGCATTTAAGTGACAACCAAAGAGGGAAAACTTAATATTTTGATGAAAGGGAAAGGATGGGTTTAGTTCCCTGGAGTACCCCTTTTAGTGCAGCTTTGGCTGGTATTACTTCCCAGCCCAAATCACATATACTGCATATACTTGTGGTGGGTACTGCATTGTAGGGACCTGAGCCTACTAGGTTTGTGACCCGAAGCTTTTACACATTGATTATCAATAACATTTACTTCAGGACCACATCCTGGAAAACTCCTATTAACTGTAGTGTTCATACACTTGAAATTGTGTCAATAGTTCATATAGATTTTAAACAACAGAATAATAGAATCTGTTAGTTTAGGTAATTTGTTAGGATATATAGTATAATTTGCTCCTCAGCATAGTAGCAAACATTGGTCTCTTACAATCATTCTTTAATGCCGGTAGGGTGTAGTAACCTGAGTTTTCCTCTTTTTAGATATGTGGTGTCTTATTTCACAGTACATTTTATGGTTAATATCTGCAGTGCTTGCGAAAGTGGGGCTTTAGACGATCTGAAGACATTTGTTGGATAAAAACTAATAAAGACAATCCTGGCAAGACCAAGACCTTGGACCCTAAGGCAATCTTCCAAAGGACAAAGGTACAGCGTTCCCATCTGTCTCTAGAATGAGACATTTGTAGGATAAACAAGATTGTGTCTAAATCCAAGCAGCACGTAGGTCGCTGTATCTGTTAAATCATCACGCCTGCTATGGGATGTGTGCTGCAAAGGCAGTAATATAAAGCATGGTAAAGTGCGGCAGTATGAAAATAAAGTACCAGCTAGGAAAATACCCAGGCCTGCTACTGGAGGTGATGGATGTTTTCATTTTTGAATGTAATGATGAAAAAATTATAGAAGTGGTGCATCATCCCGACATATATCTGTCTGCACATTATAGCAGCTGACCATTTCATAAATCTCCAGTGGAAGCTGTAAGAAAAGCAATTTTATACAAGCAAACTTCTCTCCAGTAGAAAGTGCATTAGAGTCTACTCTTTATAGTTATATCTCCAGCAGTCCACCCTAAGCATACCTGCAGAAGAGGGCACTTGTCATGCGTTTCCTTGCCACATGATCGTAGTTATGAGCTCTTTTTTTCATAGGAGCACTGCCTTATGGGTATTAGAGGAACAGTGCACCGCAGCACTGATGGCGATTTTATCCATGCGAACGTCGACATCGACCTCATTATCACAGAGGAGCCAGAAATAGGAAACATTGAAAAGCCTGTGGAGATCTTTCACATCATTGAACACTTTTGTCTGGGACGGAGGCGGCTCCATCTTTTTGGCAGAGATAGCACAATAAGACCTGGTAAGAGTGATACATCTGTTTCCTGGGAGTATATAGCTATACATTGAAATTGTGAACGTAATTCGCAGGCAGAAATGTAGAATTCTAGATTATCTAATACAGTGACCCCCTCGACCTACGATGGCCCCGACATACGATAATTTCAACATGCGATGGCCTCTCAGAGGCCATTGCATGTTGAAGGCAGCATCAACATACGATGCTTTTGTATGTCGGGTCCATTGCATAAACGGCTATCCGGCAGCACAGACAGCTTCAGCTGCCGCCGGATAGCCGTTTACGGTGCCCCGTGTGGTCCGCTGACGATCACTTACCTGTCCTCGGGGCTCCGGCGCGTCCTCTTCGGGATCCTCTGCATCGTCGGCGCTCTCCATCGACGTCATCACGTCGCTGTGCACGCCAATCCCGTCATCCATAGGAGCGGCGATGTGATGGCGTACGACGTGATGGCGGCGACGGAGAGCGCGGATGCCGGGGAAGCAGAGGCCTTGCCGGAGCGTTGGGGACGCAGTGACAGCGTTGGACGGCGACATCCCGGGCAGCGGTGACGGTCCGGAGCGGCAGGGACAGGCGAGTACAACTTCCTCTAACAGTGGTCTTCAACCTGCGGACCTCCAGATGTTGCAAAACTACAACACCCAGCATGCCCGGACAGCCAACGGCTGTCCGGGCATGCTGGGTGTTGTAGTTTTGCAACATCTGGAGGTCCGCAGGTTGTAGACCACTGTCCTATACTTTACATTGCACGGATCCCTCAACATGCGATGGTTTCAACTCATGATGGTCCGTTTGGAACGGATTACCATCGTATGTTGAGGGACCACTGTATACAGAACTGTACAGAAAACACTCACATCCGTATCTGTCCACATTGGAAACTAATATTGCAGGCTGGTCATCATAGATGGACATGGGTTCGGGTAACATCACCCTGGCAAACAACAGAGTTTTTCCAAGTTGCCATCAGCTGCTTATTTACCAGGAGGAATCCTAGAAATGTTGGATAGGCCAGGTCCGTGAGAATGAATGCAATGGATTATGATACTCCACCCTCCTATATAAAGTCTATATACTCTATGATCTCAATTATCTAAGGCCAGTTTTAGATCAGACAAAACTGAGAATGTTTTTTTGCACTTTTTGTAAAGTTTTAGGTTACTATGACAACATTTCTTTCCGCCGTTGCTGGCATCATTACCATAGGGACATGGCGCCTAATCAGATTGCACTTTTCAGACTGGCACATTTAGTCAAATGAAACGTGATCCTTAGTTTCCTGTTGCAATGAAAGAACATATAGACAGAAATTGTTGCTATGGTGACTAAGGAATAGAAGCCCACATGGGATACCCGGTCACATTTTTACTATGCACATTTTATAGTGCACTATAGGGGCTTTAATAGGATTCTTTAGATGTGGTCTGTCACATGTTCATTTGGACATCACAAAGCGTTTCCAAATGTAACATTGTATATTTCGAGATTACTATAAGATGGGGAGGTTACTGTAAGTGGGGGATATCCCTTTCTGGTCTAGTATTGTCCCCTTTCAATAATACTAGATTATTACTAGTATCAGTCAGCAGAACCCCAGTGTGGTCGCAGTCATTGTGCTGGAGATCCTTTAGTTGAACCAATGGATAGAACAACCTGTTGAATAAAATAACCCTTCTTAATCTTTGATTTCCCAGGTTGGCTTACTGTGGGACCTACACTGACAAACAGTAACTTCAACTCGGAGGCGTACGGTTCATATTTTAATTCTCCTAATTCAACCCTAACTGGCTGTAGTGAAGAAATTGAGAGACTTCGTCCTAAAACCCCACCACCAAAATCGGACCGTGGCTTTGGTACAGCAAGAGGGGGTGGTCGCGGGGGACCCTCTGTGGGTCGAGGAGAACGTGGTAGAGAGAGGAGCAGAGGAAGTTTCAGAGGAGATAGAGGAAACTTCCGAGGACGGGGAGGACCACATAGAGGTGGCTTTGCCCCCCGTTAATCTATTCCTAGGAGAGGCTTTTGGATGTTCTTTTTATTTTTATGGAACAGATATAATGCTGTTGAAAAAATGTTTTTCACGGAATGCAAGCTTTAAACTTGATAGTTGGATGCTGGCTACTCTTTGTTAATTTTTTTTATAATAAAGAAAATGAAATGGCTTTTTATGGTCTTGTTTTGGATATTTATAACATTTGAAAATGTAATATCTGCTGGAGAAGATGATGATTTATTATTATTGTTGATGAATTGGCCGCTGTCTAAAACATCAGGTATCGTTGATTTCCTTTTTTCTGATAAATGAGTCCAGATTATCGTAATTCTAAAGCCACACCCACTTTTATAACACTTTCCTCTGTTTAGAAAAAGTAGAGGCTTCATAAATATGGGGGGAGATTTATCAATACCTGTCTGTAGAAAAGTTGCCCATAGCAAACAATCAGATCGTTCCTTTCATTTTTTTTAAAAAGCATCTGCAAGATGAAGGAAGCCATCTGATTCGCTGCTATGGACAACTCAGCAACTTTTCCTCTGGGCAGGTTTGGATAACTTTCTCCCATGGTGTTTGGTCCTACAGTCTAGTTTAGGGAAAGAAGTGATTGTTATAAACTGTTCATAAAATAGCAGGAGGAATAACCTTACATTTGAGTTGAAGAAGAAAATGACCCAGCAATGGTATTTTATAGGAATACAGTTATTCAATAAAATAGAGGTGTAGGTTATTTTTAATCTTTATACTGCACACCGGCATCTGTTAGATATATAATATTGTAAAGATACAAAATTAAATAAAAATGGAATATCTATTTATTTTATTTAGTTTTGCTAATATTTTTTCTTGAAGATTTTTCATAAAATACAAATAAACAATGAATGCACAAATGCAAGCGAGTTTATTCACATATATTGTATGGGCGATGACAGCCCCATGAGTGCATGCATCCGAAACAGTTAAACAATCAGAACAACACTGCTGCTAATTTACAATGTAAGAAGAATATACATCATGGTCCTATCATTAGTGAGTTGAATAGCAAGAAGTCATGAGGGAAATATCCACTATGTTGGTCATGAATGTATGATAAATTCACACAAAAATAACACGAGAGCGCAATGGTGAACGGTTAATCAGATAGAGTGCCCTTTCCATTGGCCAGAGGGTAACATCTAGAGCCAGACGGTGAGGTAATGGAGATCTGTAACGTAGGGCCATCATTAAATATCTCTGCAATAAGCAGAGGATAGCCATCTTTGCCATCGCTTTGTGAAAAGGGTTACTCTGCCTGCACCTAAAGCCAGAGCTTTCTCGTAGGAATAAGTCAGGTTGCTTTTAATAAGCAGGGATTCCCTGGTATGAACTGTGATTGTTTTCCAGTTGCTCACTAGGAGCAGTTTCGCCAAGAGACAAATTATGCTAAACAGTTTGATGGTATCAGGTAAAATGATTCCCAACTATAGGAACAGCAAGACAGACTGGGGGTACCAAAAAAGATGTTTACCGATTTAAGTCCATCAATAATAATTTGCAAGAAGTCCAGAAGGGTTGTATTACTGGGCAGGACCACAAGATGTGAAAAAGCGTACCTTTGGCACCACAGCCTCACCAACATAAATGGGAGACCCCTGAGTATATTATAGAAATACGGTCTGGATTGTAATACCAACTCAGTATTGTTTTGAATGCTGACTCTATGTGCGAGGAGCATTGAAATGCCTTATGAATGGTTCTAAATGCTTGTTGCCATTCTTCCGGGGAGAAAGTTCTACCAATATCTCTTTGCCAGAGTTGCATAGGGTAGGAATTCGAGAATTGAGACGTTTGGAGAAGAGTGCCATAAAACAACTTTAAACCCTTGGGAGGTAAGTATATTTAGCGTAAAGATGCGCTATTTGCTGAGGTTGAGTTAGGTATGAGATGCTGGAGGAAATGTCAGATCTGTAAACACTTGTAGAAGTCTTGGTAAATTGTTTTTAGTGCAGAGTGTTTTGGAAAGGAATCAGTTGGGTATTTTCATAGAGAAGGTGAGTATGCGTGAGGCCATTGGAGAGCCATGATGAGAGGTCTAAATCCGGTACAGATGCCTGTAGGAGTTTAAGGGACAAATCTAACGTAAGAGGTGTTTTGTATTGCCATCAGCCACATAGGCAGCCCACGTGTGGTATGAAGCTTTCACTAGTGGGTTGGAAAATGCGGGAGTAGGTAGTTTTCAATATGGTAAATACCGAAGATCACCAATTTTGTAGGGATATACAGACAAACCCATGGTAGATTCATCTTGTTGCACCACCAATGCCGCAACATGGAAACTAATGTAGCTGTTTAGTAATGCTTTATGGCAGGCGAGCCAAGACTGCCCATGCGCTTATCTTTTGTGAGTAGAGCCAGAGCTATCCATGGGCGCTATACTGCTCATATAAAAGGGGAAAGAAGTTGTTGGGAAGTCTTAAAGAAAGAGGGTGGGAGGGAAATAGGTATAGTCCTGAATAAGTAGAGAAGGCGGGGTAAAAGAAACGTTTTAAAGGTGGCAACTCTACCCATCCAGGAGATCTCAGATGTTGCTAACCTGTCTGCTTCCGCAGTGAAAGCTGTTAATAATTGAACATAGTTATTGTTATACAGGGTTTTATGGGGGTAAAATAGTTGGATGCCTAAGTATTGCAGACACGTAGTTCGCCAATCAAAGGAGTAGGAAAGTTTTAGAGTATCTACCAGAGAGGGAGAGAGGTTAACAGGACTTGTGTTTTCATTCCATTGAGGTGGTAATAAGAAAGATTGCCAAATAATGATATAGTGTCCATGACTGCCAGCAACGAGGTTTGGGGTTCAGTGGGGGACAGAATGATGGCATCTGCATAAAGCGAAATAACATGAGTTGTTCGCCCCAGTGCAACTCCCTTAATGGAGGAATGGAGTCTGATGGCTTGTGCCAGGGGCTCCATGGACAAAATATAGATAAGTGGCGACAGTGGGCAACCCTGGCGTTAGCCGTTGGTGATGGTAAAAAAATCAGGAAATGAGCCGTTAGTCAGGACTCTGGCTGACGGGCAGGAGTATAGAGAAGAAATGGCTGAGAATATCGCTCCAGAGAACCCCATCTGCGTGAGTATCGAGAAGGCATACGACCATCGGAGATGGTCGAAGGCCTTCTCTGTGTCCAGGGCCAATAATAAGGCAGGGGTCTGGGAATTTTCCAGGTGGGTCAGGATGTTAAGTAGGTGTTTGGTATTGTCCGACGCTTGGCGACCAGCCACAAAGCCAGACTGGTCTAGGCTTATAAGCGTGGGCAAAACCAAAGCGATACGTGAGGCAAGGACTTTAGCAAATATTTTAACGTCCTGATTTAGTAACGAGATGAGGTGAAAATTTGGGGGACTGTCTGGTGTTTTGCCCGGTTTCAGCAATACCGTTATGGTGGCTTGTAAATTTTCTGGTGGGAAAGAACCCGTTCGCATAGCTGCTTGACAGAAAGAGGCAAGGTGGGGGCATAAGATCGATTGGAACTGTTAGTAATAGGAATTAATGAAGCCAACAGGGCCAGGTGCCTTATCAGAGGGGAGGGAGTTAATGATTTTCTGGATCTCCTCCAGAGCGATACCCTCATTCAATAATTGTAGTTGTTGGGTTAACAGAGAAGGAAGGTTGAGTTGAGATAGAAAAGTTGAAGTGCGTTGGAAAAGGTCAGGGGGGAAGAAACAGACGTGTGAAGTTTATAGAGTTGGGCGTAAAAGGCAATTAGTTATATCAATAGGGGTATAGAGTTTGGCGTTTGTAACTGGATGGTATAAAAAGGGTATACGAGATTTAAGTTAGCGCTTCTTCAATCAGTTTGCAAAGAGCTTGCCTGCTTTATTATTCTGCGAGTAATATGTGGCTTGCAGTTTACGAAAGGATTTTTCATAGGAAGACAAAAGAATGCAATGTAAGTCACGTCAATGAGCAGCGACTTGGTCTGCCAAAGCCCTGGAGGGGTTGGCTTTGTTAGCTTGCTCATCGAAGTGCAGGTGGGTATGGATGTCATTAAGATTTTCTTCCCTTAGTTTTTTGATGGTAGAGCCATACTTGATACAGAGGCCTCTGATCACTGCTTTGTGGCAGTTCCAGATCGTGATGGGATCTGACACAGAGCTGGCATTAATTGCGAAATATTCAGTAATATCTCTATGGAGACATTGAGCGTATTGTGGATGGGACAACAGTAGGGGGTTGCTTTGCCAGGAGTAAGCCGGTGGGGAGGATGCCCCATTTTTGAGTTGTAACGTGCTGGCTACATGATCGAACCATTTTATGGTCTCCATGGATGTTTTGAGGGCAGAAGTAAAGAGATCTGTCGATATTGAACATATAAATTTGTTGTGCACCCCCTATAGTAATGTAAAATCCCTTTCCGCATCATGCTGAATGCACCATATATCATATAGATCAGTTTCGCACAGAATAGGTGATAGAGTTGAAGATTGAAAACACGATTGAGAGGAGGAATAAAGCGCAGGGTCGGAGATAGAATTAAAGTACCCGCATAACACTAAAGAGCCCAAGGAAGAGCTCTGAACCACTTGCAATAAACGCTTCATAAATCTACATTGCCCAGAGTTTGGAGAATATAATGATACAATGGTATGGCATTGATGCTGCATTTGAGAATCACATACCTCCCGTTGGGGTCCGAGATGGCATCCTGCAGGGTGAAGGCTACTGTTTTCTAAATTGCAATTGAGAGCAGGTGTGTTTCTTGAAGGCACAAAACATTGCATTTCAAGATTTGAGCTTCTTTCCAGAGATGCAATTTTTTGTGTGGGGCAGTAAGTCTGTTCACATTCAAGCTAGCAAAGGTAATCACTATCTTGTTACAAGACAAGAAAAGCAAGAAATGGATAGCCAGTTATAGACCTAAAAGGGGCAGAGTGCACCTCCCAGCCAGCATGTGCCTGCCTTATGTAAGTGGATATTGCAATATGGACCGTAGGCAAAAATGCAGTTAGTTACTTGAACACAAACATAAAACAAGACCATGAACACAACAAAAAAGGAGGCACATGCGGGCATGTGCCAACCCACAGAGAGAAGGGGTTAGAGTCCACTCTAGCCGGGCAACATGGGAACAATGCCAGAGCCCGCACAAGTACAGGAGGTATCGCATCTTCAGGTGTCTGACCAGTTATTGGTAATGGGGGAAGGACAGGTGCCCTTGGAATGACCAGAAGAGCGCATCTCAGGTGGTGAGAGAGGTATATGCCAAGATTTCAGAAGGGATTCTCCATCTGATAGGGTTTTGATTATGTGTATAGCATTGTCCCGTTTGATAAGGAGGCGGACAGGAAAGCCCCATCTGTATAAGATCTTTTCGGATCTCCATGCTGTGGTGATCGGTAAGAGGACACAGCGTGCCTGTAGGGTGGCAGCAAATAAGCGTGTGTAAATAGATATCTGATGGTAGGGAGCCGACAAGCCATTGTTGTGCCTGGCAACTTCCATCAGGCGCTCTTTGACGTGGATAAAGTGAACGTGGGCAAGTATGTGTCTTGGCACTGAATCTTCCAGGTGGCGAGGGACATGGTGTGCTCGGTCTATGATCAGATCGCAAGAACAGTCTCTCCTGGAGCCACTGACTCCGGAACACTACGCAGCTTGATATTATTGCAGCGGCTGCAATCCTCAAGGTCCGCCACCTTAGCCTTTAATGCAAGAATGTCATCATCTGCGGTGTAATGAAGGTCTATCAGTTCATTATCTGAAGTAGCAAATTCCCCAAACTTTCGCTCTGGCCCACATTTATGATTGTAGGTGTAAGTGAAGCATTTTTTTACACCTTTTTTTTGTGTGCTGGTAATGTGTAAGCACCAAATTTATTAAATGTTCACCGAGCATTTGATAAATTTTGTGCAGGTAAACATTTTCTAAAATTTCTCTCTTCACATACACTAAAAAGCTACGCCAGGTCTGGGCTGGTGTAGTTTTAGACACTTTTCAGTGGCTTTGCGCCTTTTTTGTGCCTTTTTACAAAAGGCGCAGTTCATAAATCCTTTCTATATCATGTGTATTGCCAAAATCAGTGGATTGCAACTCAAAATCATTGGATTGCAACTCAAAATCAGCAGAAATTTGTAAACGAAAAGGCGCAAAAAAGGTGCAAATAAACCCTGCTTGTGCCTTTTTGCGCCTCTTGTAGACACAAAAAACAGTCTAAAGACAATGATAAATGTCGGCCTCTGTTCCTATATCTTTAAGGGAAGCCTGTAATGGACACCCTATCTGCTGCATGTCATTTAGGAAAGTGGTGCGCAGTAGTAGGAGCATGTCTCTCATAGTTGTGTCAGTTAGAGACCTATCAGCCAACAGTATGGCAGCCAATAAGTTAGCCATCTTATCAGGAGTGGAGAGAGAGAAGTGTAGGCTGTAACTGCAGGAGATAAGTGAGATCATCACGTCGTAGGGCTGCTTGTTGGTGTGTTCACCATGGAGCGGTGCTGTCCTGTTGGTGAGGAGCAGGCGCTGTGCGGTGCAGAGCGGGTCTCATGCCTCCAGTTCTAGAGAGCCCTCTCCCGCTGCCGGTAAGACAGTCGGTGATGCAGGGAAGTGGGGAGCTGCATCTGTTGTATACACTATCTACAGCTCTCTATAGATAGCTGTATACCGCCCAAAGGGGCTATAGGGGCAGGGAATCCTGTCAGTCTAGGGACGGGATTCCCGGCTCCTGTATAGTATATACAGGTACACTATGCACCCCTGTATACTATATGGCCGTAGGAGGTGCTATAAATCACTCCTCATCTCCTTACACTCTGTGGAACGGGCGCTTTGCATCCGACCCACAGAGTGGTACCCTGAAGACAGTGAGAAAACTGCAACAGGGGACAAAATTGTCTGTTTCCACACACAGGAAAAAACGCTAGAAAAACTGCCAAAACATAGGAAAAAGCTGTGGCAGTTTTTCTGGCATTTTTTCAGGTGTGTAAAAAAAAAAGGTGGAAACCTAGCCTCAGTGGGGCTATCCATAAAACACACAAATAGCCAGAACTACCTAATACACAGGTGCAGCTGCTGTGGCAAATAAAAAGGTTGCAGCAGCAACAAATGGTCATAAATTGGAGGCTCTTAGCATGCTTTTTTAATAAAACGTGTCCCCATCCACTATGCGGAGGTGGCCTCACTTCAGATGGGACCCTAACAAGCTCATTCCACTCACCTCTGCTGGGCATATGGCCTCTGACTGGGTGACATGCAGGATCCACTCAGTTTAAAAACCTCCAGTGAACATGGAGGGGTGCACAGCTAGAGAGGGTTGTCCTCTCGCTTGCATTGCAAGAAACATAGAGAAAAATAGCCAGCACAACTACCTTATACACAGGTACATGCTCTCTGTGGCAAATACAAAGGTTGCAGCAGCAACAAATGGTAAAGAAATGGAGGCTTTTAGCACACTTTTTGAACAAAATGTGCCCCCCCGTCCACTATGTGGTGGTGGCCTCACTTTGGATGGGATCCTAACACGCTAACTCTACTCACCTCTGCTGGGCATATGGCCTCTGACTGGGTGACATGCAGGATCGGCTATCAGTTTAAAAACCTCCTATGAACATGGAGGGGTGCACACCTAGAGAGGGTTGTCCTCTCACTTGCATTGCAAGCAACATCGAGAAAAATAGCCAGCACAACTACCTAATACACAGATGCACGCTGCTGTGGCAAATACAAAGTATACAAAATGAAGATGCAGCAGCACTCTTGGTCATAAAAATTAAAGGGGATCTACGGTGCTTACACATCTTATCCCCTATCCAAAGGATAGGGGATAAGATGCCTGACCGCGGAAGTCCCGCAGCTGGGAACGCCCGTGATCATGCACGCGGAACCCCGTTTGTAATCAGTCCCCGGAGCTATCACGCCCCCTCCCGTAGGCTTGCATTGAGGGGCGGAGCGTGACGTCACACAGGGGTGGAGGCGTGACGTCACACGCCGCCGGCCCTGTAGTCGCCCGAAATCAGACCCGGAGCGAACACGCTCCGGGGACTGATTACAAACGGGTTGCCGCGTGCATGATCACGGGCGTCCCCAGCTGCGGGACTCCCGCGATCAGGCATCTTATCCCCTATCCTTTGGATAGGGGATAAGATGTGTAAGCACCGGAGAACCCCTTTAATGCTCTGACTGAGCGGTCTATAACTATTGAGTAGCTACTTTAATGGGAACCTGTCAGTGAATTCATGCTCCCTTAAAGTATACTGACACTGATTTAATTTTAAATGCTTGGGTGTATTGTATAAATGTATTAAGAAGCTGCCGGTATTGGAGCAAGTAGTCATTGGGGTAGTCCCCAGCAGCTGTTCCCTGCTGGCCTTGAGTGATGCGTCTCTCTCTCTAGGTGTGTATAGGGAAAGATGCGTGACTTAAGGCTGGTGGGGCAGGGAGCAGCTGCGAGGAATACCTCCCGGCTCCCATGACTACTTGCCCTGTTCCCGGAGGCTTTTTAAAGCTATGACTTATCTGAAATACCTAAGCATCTCAAAGTAAATCAAGTTTGCATGGCACCTGTTCCCTGTCTGTGTTCATGCTGCCTGTTGTTCTTACAAATCATATATATAGTTTATATGAGTTACGTGTGCATGCCCAACTTCAATGCTCCACAGGACCATCACTGCTCCAGAGGATACTTGAGTCTGTATTTGGCCCCTGCCAGGCAGCAGACATCTTCAGTGCAGCAGTAATGTTGGTCACCTGACATTTGTCATCAGTAGTCAAGTTTGTATAATACTCAAAAGACAATTAAGTCGACTATTATTGTGCACATGATAGGATTTGGTTTTTCCACATAGCAATTTCCCTTCAGTAAATAACCCTGTGATGTGGTAAAGCCAGTTATCTCACTATAGTAATAACTGTGGATTCCATACTACTTGAGATTATATCGATCTCTGCAGGTCTGAGGTCAGCACTCCTTGCATTCAATACCATAACTAACAGCCCTGAGTGACAGGGGAAGATTGTGCTGAAAACCGCCTGTGTTAATAAGCTCATTCTAATTCTATTGAAGACCATTTAGTCTTATGTAGGGCTAAGAACTAGACACAGAAGAACACAAAACACTGTACTGAATACATGAAATCTAATGAGCTGAACATTTCTAGGCCAAATATCCATCTATTTCTTGTGTCACATCCTACTTCCAACTGTAATACAAAGCCTGCTTTCCTTCTATGGCCTGCTGCTGAGTGGACTGGTATTTGTGTATTATAAAACAGTATATATACTACAGTATAAAAAACAAGACACAAACTTCAGATTCTTTTTATATCTATGCGTTTTATTTTTATTCTTACTGTATTTCACTATAGTACTCTGAACCATTAATACCCATTCTTTACAAATTCTTTTGTATTGTTAATGTTACCTTCAAGACAATGGTACAGTTGTATGAAAATATATTCTTGAACTCCTAAAAGGTCCACATCAGCAAGGTCAATGGAAAGGCACATGATAGATTTTCTGTGGACTGGAGCTGCTTTTTCTGTATCCTCCAATATAATCAGTATGAAAATACAGCATTATTATTTATTTTTTTATAGCGCCCTTGGTTCCAGTATGGCTGATATATATATCTATGCTCTACATTGGACAATTTATTTAAAGAGAGGTTAAGAGAAAATATTTTTAAGCCATCGCAATGTGATTAGAGACAGAATAGTCTAATCCAAGTTCCAGACATAAATAAGTACAAATTGCTTCCTCCTTCAAACACACCAGCATACCGTATATATGCCTTTCTTTACCAACGTGTATATCCATTTAAGTCAATAGTCAAGAAGGAAATATTTTATTTCTAAAGAGAGAAATGATTTGTCTCCAAATATGAGCACATGTCCGCACTAAGCAGAGTCCTTACACAAAGAAATGATGGACGTTGTGAACCTGCTCACATGAGGCTGTGTAGTACATGCTACGCACCATCTAATGATAGCATGGGGCTGTGAACTGGTTAATGTGGATGTGGATGTCTCATATTTTCCAGTTGGCTTAAGTAAGAAGTTGGCGAATCTCCTTGTGAACACAGCAGAGAAAATCCATGTATGACGTTCCACCAAGTAGGCCCTTGTCTTCCACCAGTAACTGCCTGAAAGCCATTTCTGCCTTGTCCTTCTGTTTCACCAAGACAAGCTGCAAGATGTGTAAAAAGACATAAAAACAGAAGTTGACTATTTTTCATATACAACATGCTAGAACTGTGCCGTTCCTTCCTTCTGTCCTTCTATTAGTAAATACTACCATTAGGGGGGGGGGTCTGAGATCTATTTGGGTCAAGAAACATCCCTATATAAGTCCCTGGACCTGACACACTGGGATGGGAATGTACAAAAGAGTCAATTCCCCACTTTTGTGTTAGAAGCCAGTAGAACAGACTGGCATTGTAAGGCTGTGATCAGCATATTGGCCACCAATAATATAAGGTATGGGTGAACAAAGATCTACAAATCACAAGATTAGATTGTAAGCATTTTCATATTATAACATCAGTGTTTACATGAGGTTTTTTTTTTGTTTAAAACAAAAACAAAAAACATAGATACATACAACACAAAGTATGATTGGACTTTAGTATTCTATTTTAAGTACACTTAACATTGAAATTGCAATACCAAAAGCAAAAGTCATGTAATATTGGAAATCACAGAATCGATAGACATGTAAATGATATGCAAATTATAAAAAAAATATGTAAACAAAATATTTTAAATAACTCTATTCAGTATGAAGTGCCACACACAGACATAAACTGTCTTAAACACCTTGGCATGCTATTAATTAGCATATTAATGGTTGTCCGAGGGATGTCCTGCCACTCTGAATGTACTTGGGCATGCAAATCATTAAAGGGAATTTGTCATCAATGTCATCCTCACTAACCCGTTGGTACAGGCAGGTAGTGAGGGTGACACTCATAATGATACTTGGTCCTGTTTGTCTGCACGGCAGGAGCATGCTGACATCATCGCTACTGCTTCCCCAAGCCTGCTCTTATTGGGACCCAGCAGGGAAGCAGCAGTAGTGACGTCAGCATGCTCCTGCCATGCACCAAGCCTGCCACCGGATTAAAGAAAATAATAGATGAACGGGACCATGGGTCAGGCCATACTGATTACAAATTCCCTTTAAGAGCCGCTGCTGGTGGCTCCCTTTTGCAATTGCCGACCAAACACATCCCTGATGTGCTCGATGGAAGAAGTCTGTAGACTCTGCAGGTCATGGTAGCACTTTAGGCCACTTAGGCTACTCTCAGTAGCACGAGCAACATCCAGCCTGGTGTCACATAGTTAGTATGGTTGAAAAAGGACATACGTCCATCAAGTCCAACCAGGGAATTGAAGGGAAGGGTGTGAGGGGAAGGGATGTTGTTTTATAATTCTGCATAAGCATTAATGTTATTTTGTTCCAGGAATGTATCTAACCCTGTTTTAAAGCTCTTAATTGTTCCTGCTGTGATCAGTTCCTGAGGTAGACTGTTCCATAAATTCACAGTTCTTATGGTAAAGAAGGCGTGTCACCCCTTTAGATTAAACCTTTTCTTCTCCAGACGGAGGGAGAGCCCCCTCGTCCTTTGGGGGGGGGTTTAACCTGGAACAGTTTTTCTCCATATTTTTTGTATGGGCCATTTATATACTTATATACGTTTATCATATCCCCCCTTAAACGTCTCTTCTCAAGACTACACAATGTAACTCCTTTAATCGTTCCTCGTAGCTAAAATGTTCCATGCCCCATATTAGTTTAGTCGCGCGTCTCTGCACCCTTTCCAACTCCGCAGTGTCCCTTTTATGGACAGGCGACCAAAACTGAACAGCATATTCCAGGTGAGGCCGTACCAATGCTTTATAAAGGGGGAGTATTATGTCCCTGTCCCTTGAGTCCATGTCTCTTTTGATACATGACAATATCCTGCTGGCAGCAGCCTGACATTGCATGCTATTCTGTAGTCTGTGATCTACAAGTACACCCAGATCCTTCTCTACCAGTGACTCTGCCAGTTTAATCCCCCCTAATACATATGACGCATGCGTGTTGTTGTGTTGAAAAATGGCTCTTGGGACACTTTGGAGAAATGGCAGTACAACTGGTTCAATGTTCAAAGTCAATGTAACGCCAAGCTGTTAGTGTTCCTAAAATCAAGACTAGAGGGTTCTGGCTATCGTACACACCACACCATAATCACAGCAGTAGGACCAGTGTGACGAAATAAAATACCTGTAGCTGGACATCTGGCTTGTAGCCAAATGCAATGCAGGAGCATTTTAATGGATTGTGTAGATACTATTTGATACCCTAAACTTGGTATGCGATGTCTAATTTCACTTGCAGTGCAGAATGGACCACTACATGCTACTCTTCTAATCTGACAATCTGTCCATGCGGAGATTCACCTTTGTGCACCTCTTGCTGTCATTCTAGTTGATTGTTGGTCTCCAAAACACTGGGACACACAATGTTGAAAAGTGCTAAACCAAGGGCTCACAGATCAAGGATTCTGTCCATGTCAATTTGTGACAGGTGGTGATACCCAGAACGCCATCTAACAGGAGGCATCACACAATCATACTGTTGGTTGAGGACAGATGAAGCACTAGTTAGTGCAAAACGACTGCTGTTGCCTTTCTGTACCCCCCACCCCCCGCCTGTAGTTCGTCCTCCCCCCATTGAAGTATATGTGAGTATAATATAAAGAAGAAATTGAAGAAGATGTGGTGAGTGTGGACAATCTTTCTTACTACGTGAGAGTGACATAATCCTATTGTACTGACTCATTTCTGAAGTTTCATGTGGCTGGAAACATTTTCTTTTGATCTGGCTTTCATACTCGTGCCACATTCCAAAAAGTGGAGCTGGATGCTTAAAAAAATTAATATAATGCTACTTCTCAATTTGTATGACCTTATGGATTGCCTTTCTTGGTTTTGCAATTTTAATCTTTAGGATGGTAGAAACAATCTACTACTATCTATTTTTCCTCTAGATTTTTCAATGTAAAGATTTTGTTTATATACATAACTAGCTGAGTACCCTACGTTGCCCAGTTTTCCTTCCTAATTCTTGTTGGGGAGGAAAATAAACAAAGGAGGAAGCTTTTGACTTCATATCCCGTCCTCATATATTTTCATATCCCAACCCCACATCCCGACCTCCTACCCTGTCCTCCTATCCCGTCCTCCTATCCTGTCCTCCTATCCCGACCTCCTATCCCGTCCTCCTGTCCCGACCTCCTATACCGTCCTCCTATCTTGTCCTCCTATCCCCACCTCCTATCCTGTCCTCCAATCTTGAGCTCCTATCCTGACCTATCCATTCCTCCTTTCTCGACCTCCTTTCTCGACCTCCTATCCCGTCCTCCTTTCCCATCCTCATATCTCGACCTCCTATCCAGACCTCCTATCCCGTCCTCATATCCTGTCCTCCTATCCTGTCCTGCTATCCCGACATCCTACCTGACCTCCTATCCCGACCTCCCATCCCGTCATCATATCCCAACCCGTACCTCCTATCCCGTCCTCCTATCCCAATCTCCTATCCCGTCCTCCTATCCCCTCCTCCTATCCCGTCCTCCTGTCTCGACCTCCTATCCCAACCTCCTATTCCGTCCTCCTATCCCATCCTCCTATCCTGACCTCCTATCCCGGCCTCCTATCTCGACCTCCTATCCCATCCTCCTTTCTCGACCTCCTATCCCGACCTCCTTTCTGGACCTCCTATCCCGACCTCCTATCCTGTCCTCCTATCCCGACCTCCCATCCCGTCCTCCTATCACGACCTGTAATATGTGTACCAGGTATTGAAATATCTCCAGCCATACAGAAATTATATGAGAACATACATTTCCCATTGATTTGCATGGGACTTTAAACAAAAACCCTGAGCCTCACAAATGGGGGTAGTTAAGGGTTAAATTAACTATCCTATATTTTAAGTGGACATATAAGTAACATGTGACCAAGTATTATCAAAATATCTCCAGCCGTTTGGAAGTTATGCAGTAACATATTTCCCATTGACTTGCATGGAACTTTAAACATAAGCCCCGCCCCTGGCAAATGGGGGTGAGTAAGGGTTAAATCACCTATCCTAGGTTTGTTGTTGACATATAAGTAACATGTGTGACAAGTTTCATGTTAATATCTTTAGCCGTTTGAAAGTTTTTGTGGAACATACACACACATACATACACACACACATACATACATACATACACACACACATTGAGTTTTATATATATAGATAGATTAGTAGTGACATTTCCTATCTGGGAGGTGCCTTTCTTACCTTCATTGAGTAAGAACTCTTGCTCTGAATGGATGCCATAATAGATCTTAGCTTCTTGGAATGAGGGCTGTCCAGCTCAGGGACTAATGTCTGCAAGGAGATTGTAGTACAACATGTAACAAATGAAACATAAAGACATCTATTAAACTATAAAAATATTACTTCACTACTTAAGTGACTGAATTGCTAGTCTTTCAAAGATGATACAACAATATAGATCAATATGTTACTTAGATAAAAAATGAGTCACTTGTCACAGAATAGTGCCCTAGAGTGTTCCTTCCTTCACCTGATCCATTAGTATTATTCATAATAAGCTTCATCATGTCAATAACTTACAGCTTCTGGGGTGATGTGCGCAAAAGATGGAACATTGAAAATTCCCTGGATGAATTCTGGGGGACAACTGACTCCAAGCCACAGGAACATGTTCATGCCATTAGCCAACAGGAATATTCCTCCATCGGACAAACGTTCCTCTGAGCAACGCACAGCTGGGGGAATGCCGTCACTATTCGTGTCCATTGTGTGCTGTACAAAGATCGTAAAAGCATTAACACCTACTGCTGTGTTCTATATTTAACTTGTATAACAGTGCAGTGCAGTTACAATATTCACTTACTAAAGGTAAAAGAAGTGGATAGTAAAATAGCTGTGAACTGGCCACATCCATTGACATGACCAGCTGCCTCTGAAATGTCCTCTCATCTGTGGCAATCTCTGGGCTGCCGACCAAAACCTCGTACTTTAATAAACAATTCATGTAGACTGGAAGTACTTTCATGGAGTCCGGGAGGATGAGCTGTGGAATAAAGATGCTAAAATCATGCAGCATTGACAGCCTGTACAACAGTACATGTACAACGAAGACATAACATCAGTACAACAAAAAGCTGGACAGTGAATCCTCAGCCTGAATAAATAATTAAATTGAGAGTAATTAACATTAAATATGACAATCCTGTATACAACCATATAAAGCGTATACACAATAGCATTGATATGTGTTATTCACAGATGACAGATATATTTAAAAATACACTTTGTAATGCTGAGTTAATACCAACTGACCTTGTAATACTTATTGTTCAGGGACAGGATAATACAGTTTTGAAATGATTTGTTTTGTCTATGTATTATCTTTCTACCGTCTGTTCTGATCAGTTCCTTAAAGGGGTACTCCGGCGTTTAGACATCTTATCCCCTATTCAAAGGATAGGGGATAAGATGCCTGATCGCGGGGGTCCCGCCACTGGGGACCACCATGATCTTGCACACCGCACCCCGTTAAAATCATTCCCCGGAGCGTGATAGCTCCGGGTCTGATTACTGTCGATCACAGGGCCGGAGCGTAGTGACACGCTCCGACCCCTCAATGCAAGCCTATGGGAGGGGGCGTGACGTCACACGTGGGCGGAATCGTAACATCACGCTCTTTCGCTCGCGTGGTCGGGATCCAAAGCCTCCAGCGTTGCCGAAAGCCGTTGAGGTGGGTGCTGCAGCCAAGATCCTGGGGGTCCCCAGCGGCGGGACCCCCGCGATCAGGCATCTTATCTCCTATCCTTTGGATAGGGGACAAGATGTCTAAGCGCCGGAGTACCCCTTTAAGGAACCAATGAAAGCAGTGGATAGGCATAATAAAATAGTACACGTGCACAAGACTTAAATGGTCACTGTTGTTTCAAGCAACTTCCCTCTATGTGATAGCCTATGTAATTTCTAATATATTTGCAAATCACTTCCTTTACCAAAGATGATTCTTTACCATCTAAAGTCTTGGCCACTAAGTGGCAATGTCTGGTTCACTGCCTGTTGTTAGGTTCGGTTTGTCTCTAGTAACAGGGATATCAACACAGAACACAGGAAGTGGGAGTTGGGCTTACTGTGTGCTGGAGAGAGGGAGAAAGTTTGGGATGTGTATCTAAAATATGTGAGTCTGTCTCTCACCTCCAGAGAATCCACACTGTCTCTCGAAGGTAAATCAAGGGTTAACTCATCTTAGAAAGTGAAGGTTATTGCTAAGTGTAACCTCGCTGTGCAGCTGCTGTTTCTTTCATTTCTGGTCACATAGCACCTTGCAAAGCCACTGCACCCCTATTCCCTTCACATGCCATCTACAGTACTGTACATCATCCCTTAGCACAGTCTAGTACATTTTCACCTACATTGTGTAATGACATAGCAGAAAGGAGTAGATGCTGTGCTATGATTGGCAAGACAAGTAAGGGAGGATGTTCTGTGTGTACTACTGGCAAACAGCTCAGCTTTACCCCCCACCTCCCTGAAAGGTAGAGAATGAGAAATAACTACAGTGTAGAGGGGACTCCAGAGCTCAGTAAAAGTAGTAGAAGTAAAACTGACTTGTTACCACTGGTTAATGTAACAAATCCAAGCAGGTTTTTTAAATCTTTTAAAACAACAGGTACACTTTATGGGTCTATCCACACTCCAATTGTGTGCAATTGTTATGTTTATTTGGGGTCATATATGACAAGTGAGGACATTATATAAACTTTCTATACTAATAATATTAGATACATAGACAAAAAGACAAGTTTGCCATTTGTACTACACTAACAAGCAAGACTGGGAAGATTGAGGAATATATAAAATCCCCACACTTTACAAGATAAGATACAGGGGACGGCAACATTTTGTGTTGCCTCTTTGTTACATACCTGACTCACAGCTGATGGGCTAGCACAGTTCTTTCTATAGCAGGCTAGCATGTGAGCTGTCTGGTTGACCAACACATCACGGACAGTCTTCATAGGATGATGCAGGATGGCTTTGTAAGCTGTACGGAAACAATAATGGACAATATAAAATAGCTTAACTTTCAAGCTCACTCAAGCAAGGATTTTAACAGTTACCTGATTTAGCAAAGAAGTTTATGAGGGCATCGGTTTCACAGCTCTTGTATATATCTGCAAGTTGTGAACTGCAGCTCAGACTGATGTTATGTACAAGCAAACGCCTGTGGCCACTAATGGTTGTGTATAACACAGCACACTAAAGGGAGAAAACAACACAAAATGAGAGAGTAGAACAACAGGGGAAGCAAATAAAGGAAAAGGTTACAGATATTTTCATATCTACCTACTTAGGATATGCAAGAAAGCTGCTGAGTGAACAGGGAAATGGAATGTGCACCCCATGTTTTACTTCACAAATAAGCTCTGCAATCTCCACTGAGCGGACCTCTATATTTACCATTGCTCTTGTCTTATGACAGGTCCTATAATGCTTGTGACGTCTGTTACTGTTTCATTTACCTTATACGTTTGTGAGAAGCTCCCTACCAGATTCCAGCTCACACAGCAGAGGCTTTGAATAAGAATTCTTTTCTTTGTAATGTGAATAAAGCTGACCATACAAGCACGACAATTATAAGATGAAAGCTAGCTCCGATACAGTGCACATTGCCTCAGCTGGACCTGTTGACTCAATGGAAGGATTAGCTATATTATACTGTACTTTGTAAGTAGCTCAAACATAAGGGAACAGCACTTCATAATGTTGTACGCTAAAACCAAATGGAGACTAAAGTGACACTACTGTAGATCTTGCAGGTACTAAAGCTATCAAGTAAGTAGAATAGAGAAGATGGGGTCTCTGGAAGCGATGCTGAGATGAAATCCATGTTATCACAGGCTTGGTGCATGGGGGCGGCACTCCAGGAGTACGGTGACGTCACCACTGCTGCTTCTTCAAACCTAATCGCAGCCAGGCTGAGTGACGTCAGTGTGCTCCTGGAGTGCCACCCGTACACCAAGTCTAATGCCCAAATAAGGAGGATAACAGGCAAAGGGAGCCATGGATCAGAGATAGGCAAGTATCGTTATCTAACAGCCTGTACCAACAGGTTAGTGCAAGTGACATTGATGACAGATTCTCTTTAAGCCTTCCATTACATTGGGACATGAGAAAAAAGTATCTTGTAAAGATAATAGTTTTCATTACATATACCTGAATTAATGCCCCCACATCTTCACTGAGTTTGTCATCGTGTTTAAATTCTACAGTCACTGCTTTGTCTGAGTCCACAGCTGCCATCTCTACATCTGTCGTGTTGTTCATACATATAGCACCAAAGAAATCTGTTGGCCTGAACCCTGAGAATCAGAAATAACAATGTAAGAACTTAGCTAAGGAGAGGGAAAGCTGTATGGAAATAACGCTTGGGTGACACTTTGTCATTACTGAATTCAATTTACATATGAGATAAAAATAAATAAATAGTAGCATAGAAGATTGTCCGCAGAAAAGATCTCCTGGTGCATCTAGTCTGCCCTTATCTCCTTTCTATTTTTATCTTAGGATCCATAAATGTTTATCACAGGCAAGCTTAAAGGGGTACTCCGGTGGTAAACATTTTATTTTTAATGATTTCTATTAGAAAAAATCTTAATCCAGTACTTAACAGCTGCTGTATGCTCCAGATAAAGTTATTTTCTTTTTGAATTTCCTTTCTGTCTGACCACAGTGCTCTCTGCTGACACATGATGCCTGTATCAACTGTCCAGAGTAGGAGAAAATCCCCATTGAAAACCTATGCTGCTCTGGACAGTTCATGACATGGACAGAGGTGTCATCAGAGAGCACAGTGGACAAGACAAAAAAGAAATTCAAAAAGAAAAGAATTTCCTCTGTAGCATACAGCTGCTAATAAGTACTGGAAGGATTAAGATTTTTTTAATAGAAGTCATTTACAAATCTGTTTAACTTTCTGGCACCAGTTCATAAAAAAAAAAAAAAAAAAAACGTGCACACGTGCAGATTTTCAGCAGCAGATTTTTTTGCTCCCCATTGAGTGTGAACGCACCTTTACTGGGCATTTACCAACCACCATTCACCAATCTGCTGGAAGTTTGTTCCAAGCATCTACTACTCTTTACTTCTTGTTGCAGTATAACTACGATTCATAACAAAAGTTTCTCATTGCGGTAATTGGTGCAGTTTTCTTTTAATTCTTTTACAATATGTTCTTATCTGGTTTGAAACATATGTATTAACCATTTGCTTTATCAATGTCATTCTGTATAAGTAGAGTAAAAGAAGAATGTCACTTGATGGAAGGCAAAGATTTGACTGATTTGTTTTTAGCTGTTTTTTTTTTTTTTTTTCATTTAAATATGAGGAAAGAAAGCCACATTTTTATTTCTCACAGATTCTGGCATAACAAGTGGCATCATTTTAGCCAGTGTAATAGTTAATAGCAGTGAGGTATGTTCTGACCAATGAATCACCCAAGGCACATGCTAAGTTTAGCTTTAACTTTACTAAAATGATGTTACGTTGATAAATGTGGGCAATTGTGCTTCTACTACAAAGTCTCCTGTGCAGCCCTGACATTACATCATTTTATGTATGCTTAGTCATATAAATCAAAGTCAATGGCAGCTGAAAAATGGATTGAAAACTAATGCAGATTCATGTGATTTTCCCCAGGTCACTGCCCCTTGACCTCAGTGCTAAGTGCAAAATATTAGATTGTAACAGGTCATTTTTCCCAGTGCACAAAGGTTTGTTCACCATTTTAAAAACTGACCCTGACTGGACTGAGGCATGTCCCATTCTATTTATATTGCACATTACATACAACTTTCTAACATATAGATAAAAGAAATGACTGAAGGCCTGGGTTTTATTTTACACATACCTGTGCTTGTGCGGACTCTCATGATGGCATCGAAGCCTATTCGCTTTTCAATATCTTTTCTGAGATCACTTATAAACTGCTGGCCATCAGTATGCACCTATAGGAGCGATGAGACAGACATAAAGACATGTTGACATTTTCTAGCCAGTAGATGGCAGCAAAATACAACAAGAATAGCAACCTTAAAAGTACGGTAAGGGCTATAGGGGGCATGTGTGATGTTGTTCATTTTTTAGTTCTTTCTTGTGTGACTGTGCCAAATTTATTAAATGGCCACAAGGCATGTGATACATTTTGTGCAGGTTCACATTTTCTGAAATTTCACTCTTCACATACACCAAAAAGCTAAGCTAAGTCTGGGCTGGTGTAGTTTTGCGACTTTTTGGTAGTGTTTTCTTGCAACTTTAAAAAAGTTCAGTTGATAAATTAATTACCACTGCACAAGACAAATTTGAATGCAAAACTAATTTTTCAAGACTGAACCAGTTGATCAGCAATCTATTAGACTCAGATTTGTAGAAACCAACTGTAGATTTGCTCCTCTTTACAAAGGACTTAACTTATCAATTGTATTCCTTTATTGGGGCGTGGGATGAGCTGAAAACAGCAATTCTACCATTCATTTTACTTTATTCATCGCAAACGATCACTAACATGTTAATTTCATTATACAGGCTGCTGCGGTTGCTGCAATACCAATTTTTTTTTTCTTTTATATTTTATGACCTCGTGTTTGAGAGGAGCAGATAAGGTGACAACAGGAGCCCCTCAATCTAACCACTTTAATGCTGTGTTCATTCTAGGCCAGTGTTTCCCAAGCGCGGTCCTCAAGTCGCCCCAACAGGTCATGTTTTCAGGATTTCCTTAGTCTTTCACATGTGATATAACTGTGGTGATGCCGGATTCACTGACCAGAATTATATCACCTGTTAAAGACTAAGGAAATCCAGAAAACATGACCTGTTGGGGGGTCTTGAGGACCACGTTTGGGAAACACTGTTCTAGGCTTTTTAACGGGTGGAATCAAAATTATCTCTAATCCCGGCCTTATAAACAGAGTGCCAGTTGTATGTTATGCAGCTCAAAAACAAAGATGCCCCAAATGTAAGTAAGGGGCCCTTATATAATCAAATCCAAACCCCTGGGTCGTAGCCCGGGGTAAAAAAAAAAAAAACATATTAGTCTTCCCTTAAAATGTAACTTTTATTGTGTTTTGAATAAAAAAATACAGGATAAAACCAGTATGTGTGACAGAGTGCACATATTCCGTAGTATTGTATGATTATGAATGGCGCTGCAGTACACCGTATTCACGCACTCTGGCACAGTGAAGTTTAAAATATAACTCATGCCTGCCTCGACATGTTTTGCCGTAACAACGGCGTTGTCAAGAGGCTATTGAGGCAATGACAAACAGTAATGGCTGATGGGGGTATTTATAACCCACCTATTAAACATCATCAGAAGTTGCCCCTTATCTATAGCCACTCACAATGGTCGTAGTATAACAACAGTGATTTAAGCCAATGAGCTGTGCACATGTATAGATAACTTCCGGGTGGAAAACCACCTTTACCTATCACCAGGTAGTTATGTTCGAAACGTCAATCACCCGTTTATGTCATCACTCACCTGCGACGGCATATTGAGTCTGCGACGCATGCCCAGTCTCCAAAGCGGGGAACTTATACATTGCGTGTGAACATCCTCCAGTGTGAACTCTACACGTGCGCACCTGTGACGGGACTGCGGCGCCTGCGCAGCGGCTGTTAATATGAACTTAGTCGCTGAGTTGTATATATTGTTGCTACTACTAGCCCATATTGTCCAAAAATCCTTTGTATAGGATAACCTCTGCCCTATAATACATGAACTAATAAATTAACTATGATGGATGTTGTTCTTATTTTTAAAGAACAATAATGCATGTACTAATAAAATAAATATGATGGATATTGTCGTTATTTTTAAAGGACATTAAACTCAGGTAAGTATTAGGTCTCAGCCACTAATAACCTCAATGTAGAGGATTAAAATGCCATGGAATCATGACAAAACAAGTAAACTAATGAAAATGAAATGCTGAAATGTAATATACAACATGAAATTGACAATATGATGGTACACAACAAGAGGGAGAAAAGGGGAAAAAATTTTTTTAAAAGCCCCTACTGTAAATCATCAGATTAATAACTGGGGTAACCAATTTCATCTGTACAATAAATTAAGATATCACAGAAATGTGGCAAATGAAAAACCCTCATTGATACCTGAGGGGGACTGACTGCGTAACCCAAAAATCCACTTCGCTTCCTCCCGAAGGAGGACAGAGTCTAGATTCCCCTTCCTGGGACCTAATTTGAAATGACAGAGGCCAATGAATTGGATATCCTGTAATCTGGCATTGCGGTAGACCAGCATGTTTCTCGCCAACAGAGTTTCTCCATTATTGCGAATTGTACTTAGGTGCTGCAACATCAGCTGACACAAAGGTTGTGTTGTCTTACCTACATAAAATTTCATGCAGGTACATATAGCTATGTACACAATATTTTCCGTACTGCAATTGATAAACTGGTGTATATCGTATTGGTGCTGATCCACCAGGTTAGTGATCACTTTACATTTGGGGACAAATTAGCAAAAACTGCAGTGACCACATGGATATGAGCCCAATGATAAGTTAAACAGTGGGCTCATATCCTTGTGGTAAACAAACAAAGCATTGATAGCATGCACTCACCGCTAGGCTGGTGTCTAGATGTCCGGAGGTCTGGGGTCACGGGACCACATGGCAGGTCTCGCTGAAGCGCCCAGAGGCCTCTGAGCACTTTGGCAAGGCCTGCCATGCTGTCCAGTGACCCCAGACCTCCGGATGTCTAGACACCAGCCTAGCGGTGAGTGCATGCTATCAATGCTTTGTGTGTTTGCTATTTGATGCCTGATATTGATTGCATGCACCCCGCAGGTGTCATTGCCACACTGGATCTCCATTTTGCTCGGCGCACCTATCCTTTATATTGCCTCTAAAGGATTAGTGTGTTTTTGGGAGTGCTCTCCCCTACATTCTTCATTGATAGTTCATATCCATGTGGTCACTGCAGTTTTTGCTAATTTGTTCCCAAATGTAAAGTGATCACTAACCCGGTGGATCAGCACCAATACGATATACGCCAGTTTATCAATTGCGTTACGAAAAATATTTGTGTACATAGCTAAATGTACCTGCATAACATTTTATGTAGGTAAGACAACACAACCTTTCCGTCAGCGGATGTTGCAGCACCTAAGTACAATTCGCAATAATGGAGAAACTCTGTTGGCGAGACACATGCTGGTCTACCGCAATGCCAGATTACAGGATATCCAATTCATTGGCCTCTGTCATTTCAAATTAGTTCTCAGGAAGGGGAATCTAGACTCTGTCCTCCTTCAGGAGGAAGCGAAGTGTATTTTTGGGTTACGCAGTCAGTCCCCCTCAGGTATTAATGAGGGTTTTTCATTTGCCACATTTCTGTGATATCTTCATTTATTGTACAGATGAAATTGGTTACCCCTGTTATTTATCTGATGACTTACAGTAGGGGCTTTTACAAAAAAATGTAATTTTCCCCTTTTCTCCCTCTTGTTGTGTACCATCATATTGTCAATTTCACCAAGTTGTATATTACACACCAATAATCAGCATTTCATTGTGATTAGTTTTCTTGTTTTGTCATGATTCCATGGCATTTTAATCCTCTACATTGAGGTTATTAGTGGCTGAGACCTAATACTTACCTGAGTTTATATTTATTTTATTAGTACATGCATTATTGTTCTTTAAAAATAACAACATCCATCATATTTATTTTATTAGTACATGCATTATTGTTCTTTAAGAATAAAAACAACATCCATCATAGTTATTTTATTAGTACATACATTATTGTTCTTTAAAAATAAAAACAACATCCATCATAGTTAATTTATTAGTTCATGTATTATAGGGTAGAGGTTATCCTATACAAAGGATTTTTGGTCAATATGGGCTAGTAGTAGCAACAATATATACAACTCTGCGACTAAGTCCATATTAACAGCCGCTGCGCAGGCGCCGCAGACCCGTCACAGGTGCGCACGTGTAGAGTTCACACGGGAGGATCGCAATGTATAAGTTCCCCGCTCTGGAGACTGGGCATGCGTCGCAGACTCAATATGCCGTCGCAGGTGAGTGATGACATAAACGGGTGATTGACGTATCGAACATAACTACCTGGTGATAGGTAAAGGTGGTTTTCCATCCGGAAGTTATCTATACATGTGCACAGCTCATTGGCTTAAATCGCTGTTGTTATACTACGACCATTGTGAGTGGTTATGGATAAGGGGCAACTTCTGATGATGTTTAATAGGTGGGTTATAAATACCCCCATCAGCCATTACTGTTTGTCATTGCCTTGAATACGGTGTACTGCAGCGCCATTCATAATCATACAATAGGGTGATCCCTGTAATACTACGGAATATGTGCACTATGTCACACATGCTGGTTTTATCCTTGTTTGTTTTCGTTTTTTTTTATTCAAAACACAATAAAAGTAAAATTTTAAGGGAAGATTAATAGGGTTTTTTTTTTTACCCCGGGCTACGGCCCTGGGGTTTGGATTTGATGTTATGCAGCTAACTCATGGTGCAGTTGAGGTGGGCACAACACGATCCCCACAGATATTACTTCCAAAATGTTAAATAGCATATTTAGTAATCTTAAAGAAGTCATTGTTATACTCTTATTTTACAGACATAATTGCCACTGCGTAATATTCTGGATAACAGCAATGATTTTACCTGAAAATTATTATACTTGTAAAGTGTTCCTCCAGTTAGCAATGTTACTATACCCATTGATGCCACATCAATGTACTGGTTAGGGAACAGGAAGAGGTCGACACAACATCCATTTGCCACACACTCCTTGCCCAGGCTTTCATACATATTAGACTGGGGCAGGAAAAGAGACTAGATTTAAGAAGAAAAAAAGCAAAATTAAACTACAGAAAACGATTTTTTTAAAATTATTTGTAGAGATGAGCGAACTTACAGTAAGTTCGATTCGTCACGAACTTCTCGGCTCGGCAGTTGATGACTTATCATGCATAAATTAGTTCAGCTTTCAGGTGCTCCCGTGGGCTGGAAAAGGTGGATACAGTCCTAGGAAAGAGTCTCCTACGACTGTATCCACCTTTTCCAGCCCACGGGAGCACCGGAAAGCTGAACTAATTTATGCAGGATAAGTCATCAACTGCCGAGCCGAGAAGTTCGTGACGAATCAAATTTACTGTAAGTTCGCTCATCTCTAATTATTTGCTATTCTATATGCAATGTTATATCATGTGACAAACAAGCTGTAAGTCAACAATACCAATTTTACCAGTGATGTACCATGGATGTAACTTACCATATTTCCAACCTAATTCAATCTCCACATTATACTTTTTAATTATACTTTATAATCCATCAACTAAAGACAGAGATGGCACTCAGATAAGTAACTCTTTAATGACTACTAATAAATAATAGTAGGAAAAAAGGCAGACAAAATACATGATATTTATGAAGTCCTTTATAGGATAAAATCTTAAAGGGAACCTGTCATCAGTTCATGCAGCATGAAACACTGCCTGGGTTCCTGACATTACAACCATCTATGATTCATTATGAAATGCTGCAGCAATTCAGAGGAACCACACCTATAACATTGGCCAGTTTGGTGGTCCCCAACAGCTCCTTCCCTCCCTGCCAGTCTTGAATGATAGATCTCTTCCTATTAGTGTATAAGGAGCCTTGTTCCCAGCTGCTGTTCTAAGTGTGATTCCCTGGAAAAGGCTGCAGTGTTTCTGAGTGAGTATTAATCCATTGTAATAAGGGAGTGTGTCATGGTTTATGATGCCTATGGCTCATGATTGTATTATTCTTTTATATGGAAAGGAATACTATATTGCTACTGCAACCAAAAATCCTGAAAGTAAAAAAAGATTATACCATTTACCATGTATACTAATTGTTTTTATGTTGTGCGCTGTAATAATAACCATCATAGATACTTGGATAAATACTACATGTGTAGTGAAGGTTTGTAAGGTTTCTAGGTCGTCACACAGAAAAACATGGTATAGGGCAGTGGTCTTCAACCTGCAGACCTCCAGATATTGCAAAACTACAACTCCCAGCATGCCCGGACAGCCAACGGCTGTCCGGGCATGCTGGGAGTTGTAGTTTTGCAACATCTGGAGGTCCGCAGGTTGAAGACCACTGGTATAGGGTATAGGCAACAGACAATGTTACAGAACGTCATCAATCTTGGCTTTCAGGTCATTTCCAGATGCAGAATACTAAACTCTTTAATACCTTCTCTTTGTCGGTGTTAATCAGTCTTTTGTCATCTCTGTTCTTCAGTTTTCCTGGGGCTTCTGCAGTTGGAAGGGATGAATGAAAGATGAAGAGTTTCCCAGCACATTCTGCAGCCTGGCAGAGGAGAAAGTGAAATTATATACAATATACAGTTGGGATTGGCCATTGTGTTAATCCCGATAAAGCAATATCTCTCCTGTAAAATACAGTTACATTTTGTTACTGTACAGTAAATTTGCCTTTTTGCATGTCTAGTATGACAGATCTGTTTTGTTTTAAAATATCTTTTTTATTATTTTTTAAAAACAGTGCAATATTAACTAATTAATTGACCTTACAACAGTGAGAATATAATAATTTTGGTATAAGGTTAATACTAAATCATGAAAAAGCATACTCGTAAGCCAGATGAATGTATGACAGATCTGATGCAAGCTAAACTGCTTGTAGGACAGAGAGGTGACATTGGGGCATTTAGAATAGTTGTACCTTACACTTTTGATCATTTTATAAAGATGACCATTGCTATATTTTATTTGCCTTCTCTACAGGCTATAAGCCTGTATACAAAGTAGAAAAGGGAACAATTACCTGTAGGCGGCCTGGGTTATAGCAGAGCACATAAAAACCCTAAAACTTAAAGGGGTATTCCAGGAAAAAAAACTTTTTTATATATATCAACTGGCTCCAGAAAGTTAAACATATTTCTATACTTCTATTAAAAAATCTTAATCCTTTTAGTACTTATGAGCTTCTGAAGTTAGGGTTGTTCTTTTCTGTCTAAGTGCTCTCTGATGACACGTGTCTCGGGAACTGCCCAGTTTAGAAGCAAATTCCCAAAGCAAACCTCTTCTAAACTGGGCGGTTCCGGAGACACGTGTCATCAGAGATTACTTAGACAGAAAAGAGCAACCTAAACTTCAGAAGCTCATAAGTACTGAAAGGATTAAGATTTTTTTATAGAAGTAATTTACAAATCTGTTTAACTTTCTGGAGCCAGTTGATATATAAAAAAAAAGTTTTTCCCTGGATAACCCCTTTAAAGGACCTAGGATGCCTGATTCAGCCCACCAAGCATTTTTTTTTTGTTATTCACCTGGTGGTAACTATTTACATATAGATCATGCTCACCTAAGGAAACTCCCAGCTGGGTGTTGCTGTCTCTTTTGAAGTCTAAGGTACGTTTACACAGGCAGATTACCTGCGGAATTTCCGCAGCGTATTTGCTGTGGAAAATCCGTAGTGGATTTTGCTACCATTGACTTCAATAGGTCAAAAGAAAATCGACAAATCTGCCGCTATTGCAGATTTTCTGCTGATCCACTGAAGTCAATGGTTTACAAAATCCACTGCGGATTTTCCGAAACAAATACGTTGTGGAAATTCTGCAGGTAATGTGCCCGTGTGAACATAAGGGTTCAGTTATTAGCGTATGGGTTCAGTTCTTAGAGGATCTAAGTAATTAGCAGGAGACTGCATAAGGGTTTCCTCCTTACATTCTCCCAGCCCTCTTGCAGGGAGCACATGGTAGGTTTCGCACTGGTTTGGTTCTCTGTGGCGGCCATTGTTTCTGTGATGCTTTGTCTGTGGGGTGGTGCGGCCCAAAGCCAGGGGCATGGTCGGGCAGCAGTGGGGCTGCCTGGCCACTGGGTCGTTCCCCCTGTGGGCTTGGTGTCTCGGAGGCAGTGTTTGCCACCCGGCGCTATGCCAGTGTTAGGTTATAGACCCACTCTAACGAGGTGGCCTTGACGTGGCGAGTGGGCTTGTACTTTTTGATCAAAATGTATACTTACAACCTGTTAGTGTTTTAAATTATGCTGAGAAGTATGTAGATCAAATTACAAATGGTGCATGTGCGGCTGTGTTTCTCTATTTGTGTTTTATCTTAGAGGATCTGCGCCTTTCAAAATGATCTAGAGTCAGTGTTTATGTCCGCAGCAATGTGCACTGTCCCAATGACAAACAGCATCTGACAGATTCCTGAGTGTGATGGAAATGTGTTGTATGGTTTTGTCTGTGAATATGTAATGATGATAGTGGTGTTTATGAATAATTCAAGAGGGTGATGATGGGTGTTTGTATAAACTTGAGGGTATGTATATATATATATAATGAAGGAGGGTGATAGGTGTTCCTGTATAAACTGGAGAATCTGTATATAATGATCGGTGTATATGGGAGAGAGGGAAAAGTATGGGGGAGAAAAGTATCTTGATAGGTGTTTGTGAATGATTGGAGAGGGGGATGGTAAGTTTTACTGTATAAATTGGAGAATATACATGTATATAATGAATATTTGTGATGATAGGTGTTTCTATATAAACTGCAGGATGTGTGTGTATATATTGATCGGTGTATATGGGAGAGAGAAGTATAGGGGAGAAGGAAATGATTGAAGGAGAAGGGGGATGATGAAAGAGAGATAGAGGATGGTGAAAATAAAAGAAAAGGCTCTTACTTGGATAGATAAAAGCGTAATTTATTTGTAATTTAATAATATAAAACAGGAAAAAACGCTGGGCCCTAGCGCTTATACTTTCCAATGCATATGAAACAGTTAAAATAATTCATAAATGTAATTCATAACAAGGTCAGTAGATGAAAAGCACTAAATAGTTATACAATGTGCAATAGTAGGTAAATGAACCCGGTGCTGCGACCGCAAGGTATAACAGACCAAGTCAATTGCTCTCGGTACGGCGACCGTAGAGATGTGTGAAATAGTCAAGTAGTCCACGGTGTTGCGACCGTATGCCAGAAAGAAGAAACAAAGTCACAATGTAGCGGTACTGCGACCGTATGCCAGAAAGAAGAAACAAAGTCACAATGTAGCAGTGCTGCGACCGTAGTTGGTAGTACAATTCAATGGGACACAATGTGTCAATGTTGCGAGGGTGCGTGCTGTCTCTAACAGAGTGAGGGAGCCATGGATTGGCAGTGGGCCAAAAGGAAGAAGCTCCAGCGGTTGCAAGGCTGGGTAGTGGAAAGGGGGAAGAAATATCTTGTGGTATTATGTACCTCTCACCCGGTCACTCCTATGGACTTTGTGATGTCGGTCCTCACTCTGGAAACGAAGCCGCTTGTTTGTGGCTGTCTGCGGTCACTGGTGCTCGGCTTCTCCTCGTGGCGGTGAGCGTGTTGGGCGCGTAATAGAATCCTGGCGCGCTGTGATGATCCTGTGGTTCAGCTGGTGGTGATAGTGCTTGCAATGGTGTCTACTGCCTTAAGACTAGACGCGTTTCGGACCCTCTAGGTCCGTCCTCAGTAGTCTGCTTGAACACTGCCAAATTGTGCCTTATATACAGTCCAAGTAAAAGATGGAAGGAAAACATGGTGGAAGATCCGGACCCGGGTCCAAAATGGAATAACAGGAATGGACTCGCAGTCCGGGTGGTGAAAAAAGAGGTAGGTGAATTGGGGAAATAGAGTTTGAAGAGTTAGAGGTTGTAGATGATTAGTATGTGTATATGACAAGGTGTGGATTTGACCTAAATGTATATATATCTCCAGGTGTGTTATTATGGAAGGTCTGGTGGAGGTAATAGGTGAAGTATATATTACATGATGAATGGTATGTTTGAGGGGGCAAGAGCTGAATAATTAATGTTTGCAGGTATGGCTGGGTAAATGTAGAGGTGAAAACAGTTTTTCCATGTAAACTTATGTATAAATCAATGGATCTATAGTCATGAGTAAGAAGAATATAATGAATGGTGTGTATGGAGGGACAAGAGCTGTGTAATTAACAGGTCTGGCAGGTGTATGTGGGAATGGAAACGATTAATTGTATGATTAAATATAAATCAATAGATACATAGGTATATATAAGAAAAATGGGCAAGATAACTGATTGTAAGAGTAGATATGGATAACAATTGGTGATATTCTGGGTGATCTAATAAATATGAGTAAGATCAAATTAAGTGGTGCAAGTGGGAGAAGTAGTGAAAAGATATTAAAAAGATGTTTAGGTAAAAAATTGGATAATAGAGGATATATGTAGAATGTGGAGTGCTGCTCTTATTGGAACACATGATTAATAGTAATAAATATGAAATAAAAAAATAATAAAATATAAAAAATATAAAAAAATAAAATAAAATAAAAATAATAATAATAAATATAAAAATAAAAATAAATAAACAAAAATAATAATAAATAATAAAAATAAATAAATATAAATAAATAAAAATAAAAATAGTATAAAAATAAAATAAAATAAAAAAATGTAAAATGAATATAAAAATAAAAATGCTAATAATAAAAATAAATCTAAATAATAAAAAATATAAAATAGTAAAAATGGTAAAAGATGTAGTAGAAATAAGAATAAATGTAAATAATTGAATGGGTAAAATTAGTAAAATAATATAAAATATAATATACTCTGTAGCTGCGTACTGAAATTGTCTGTTTATAGGAATCCGAAAATTTCCAAGTCTGCGTTTAATCCAAAGGGCGCCAGAGTTTGCAGGTCATAGATCATTTTGCTTTCTTGCTTTCATCTACTGACCTTGTTATGAATTACATTTATGAATTATTTTAACTGTTTCATATGCATTGGAAAGTATAAGCGCTAGGGCCCAGCGTTTTTTCCTGTTTTATATTATTAAATTACAAGTAAATTACGCTTTTATCTATCCAAGTAAGAGCCTTTTCTTTTATTTTCACCATCCTCTATCTCTCTTTCATCATCCCCCTTCTCCTTCAATCATTTCCTTCTCCCCTATACTTCTCTCTCCCATATACACCGATCAATATATACACACACATCCTGCAGTTTATATAGAAACACCTATCATCACAAATATTCATTATATACATGCATATTCTCCAATTTATACAGTAAAACTTACCATCCCCCTCTCCAATCATTCACAAACACCTATCAAGATACTTTTCTCCCCCATACTTTTCCCTCTCTCCCATATACACCGATCATTATATACAGATTCTCCAGTTTATACAGGAACACCTATCACCCTCCTTCATTATATATATATATACATACCCTCAAGTTTATACAAACACCCATCATCACCCTCTTGAATTATTCATAAACACCACTATCATCATTACATATTCACAGACAAAACCATACAACACATTTCCATCACACTCAAGACCTTGAGAACCAGTCACCCCCATTTATCTTTACGAATTTTCTGCTTAATCAGGGTATACAGGAGATTATACCCAGACTGAAGTTCTCGGTCACCACACCAGATTGAGTACATCTCACACTTCCTTAATCGTTTTCATCTGACAGATTCCGCCGAAAGATTGGACATGTTCAATCTTCGGCTAGAATTCAATTCCTCTGTAGTGGAACTCCCGAGGTGTAATTCACATTGAGATCAATAGGAGTCTGCTGCAACTGGAATCTGCAACCAATCTTGCGGTATTGACCTGGTGTCTCCTTTGCAGCATAAGTCCAGCTTTCGCATCCTGGAGCAGAATGCAAACCAGGAAAAAAACTTAGACTCCAGACTTAGATATGTTTTAGGTCATCGTACAAAATTTGATCAATGACAAATGTGAGAATTCTTGCTGAACAAGATGTACATGTTTACAGTGCAAAATCACTGGGGACGTTCACATGAAATAGCCATTTTTTTTATATAATAATGTTGCTCTATCCACAGGTTAGGGGATAAGTAGCTCATTGCGGGGGTCCAACAGATGGGTCCCCCCATGATCCCCAGGGCGGGACCACGGCTCTTTCTGTTAGGAGCTCGTGTCGTCTACCGGTAGACGGCACATGCTCTATACATTTCTATGGGAGCACCGATGATGCCCGATTGCTGTACTTGAGTCTTTTTGCAACTCCCAAAGAAATGAATGGAGTGCGTGACATCTGCAGCACTCACTGCTCACTGAGAGCCAGGTCCCGTTCTGGAGATATTTATTCCCTATTCTGTGGATAGGGGATAAGTCAATTTTTGCTAGAGTTCACCTTTAAGGCCCTTCAGTGCTAAACCCAGATAACTGTACCATTGCATTTGCACATGCAGGACATATTGATTTATCTTTGAAGTACAGGACTTATAAGGAAAAAGCTAGATCCAATATGCAATGACAAAACATGCACCATATTGTGGGTACTCCACCAGCATGGTATTAATGAAAAGGGCTGCCTGTTATAAGTTGTGTATCTTTGTAATAAACTTTGTGTTCCAATAAGGGTCTAGTCATATGGGCAAATTGTTAGTTGATGATTGGTTGCAGTCAGTGTTTCAATGTGCCATCATCATTTTAGAAAATTCTATTTGCATCTAGGCAAAACATTCTTGTTTACATTCAGAGGTTGGAAACTTACCCTGACCTTTAACTTCTCAATAATACGACACAAATCATTTTTGAGTATATACTGGTATCATCAAGCCCAGGATATATTTTATTAAGTTCACCCAGATGTCAGTGCTTTAATTGTATATGGGATTCATGCCCACAATGCAGGATAATAAAGAATGTAAATACAGAACATTCCTAACATCCTAGTGATAGGTCTCCCACTCAGATATGTTCCTAAACTTTAGGAAACAAGGTTGTAGCCAGAAAGCCATAGCCATTCCTTAATCATCATGGTTTTACTAGTAAAGAAGAACTAGACCCTAATATTGCACTGCTTATTAAAAAGAGCAAACACTTCTCTTGATATACTAGATTTGTTATATCTATTCACTTCCTTTCCTTTTTATATACAGTATATGGACAAATTGTTGTAAAACATTTACAAATAAACAGCCTTAAAAAAAAAAAGAAAAAGAAAACGGCAACTCCCAAAATGCCTTGACAGCCAATATAACAGTTTCTACATGTATTTCACTAACTACTACAACTCCCATCATGCTTAGATAGCTGTGTATCTGTGTTCTCCAATCTATAACTTTCCAGCTGTTACAAAACTACAACTCCTATCATTCCCTAACAGCTTGTATGAGAGTTTGATTATTTGTTGCGTTAGAGATTTTCCTAATCCAACAGAGGACCCCTTACGTGATGCCCTGTAGCAAGCCACAACTCCAGCACCAGAAGCCGGCCACAAACCCTAAAAGCCACAAAGCGGAGGCCTCATATCATTCTAGTTATTACTGTATCCGATTGATCCAAAAAATAATCAGCCACTTAATTGATTATGAAAATAATTGTTCCCTGCAGCTCTACTTAGATCCTATATTACTTTCCTTTAAAAATGATCTTGTACATACCAGCTAGGAATACAGAAACAACAAAGGTTGGAGAAGGATATTTTCTTGCTTTACATTTTACTTAATATAAAAAACAAACAAAGATATATACTGTAGCTTTAGCATATGGAACACTACAGCTTTGTATGCTGTTTTAATATACTTACTAGATAGCTTTGTCCACTTTATTCAACAACTTCCAGCCATTTAATCAATATATATATATTTGCGAGGGTCAGGGTTTTTGTTTCAAGTCCCATGCAAGTTTATATAAAATGTATGTTTCAGCATTACTTCCAAATGGTTGGAGATATTTTGATGAAATTTAGTACACACGTTACTTTTATGTCAAATAAAAATATATGATAGTTAAATTAACCCTAACCTACCCCCTTACATGAAGGATAGAGTCCCATGCAAGTATATTTATAGGACTTCCAGTACCTTACTCCAAGCTCTGCTCTGCATCTGCTGGTGAGTGCGTCAGTCTGGCCACACCCCTCCTGCATGACACACCCCATCTTGTAAAGCCACATCCATCATTTAAGTCCCACCCCTTTTAATCTCTACCCTTTTTGTGCATTGGTCCGGGTGGCAAATCATGCCCACTTCCACAAAACCACACTTCTTCTATTTTCACCCTACAATCTCTTCATCACAGCTCAGCCCCACCCAAGGACAGGAAATGAGGATGAGATATGAGGACAGGATATGAGGTCAGGATATGAGGTTGGGATTTGAGTTTGGGATATGAGGACGGGATATGAGAAAAGGGATATGAGGAAAGTGATATGAGGACAAGTATTTCTTCCTATGTTGCTTTTCTGCTGCCACAAGGATTAGGTAAGAAAAACCGGGCAACACCGGGTACTCCGCTAATATACAGTATATATATTATTTATATTTATCTATAGGATATTTAAAGGGGTTATACACGACCAACAAGCAGAAGCAGATGCCCCCCATTCTAATGTTCATTGTGTATATGTCGGACCACAGCGTTGCCGCACAGCTAAAAGGTGGGGCCACAGGTGGAGGCACCCTGATGATCAGACGTTGATGTACTATCTTAAGGAACGGTAAAATACCCAGAAAACCCCTCTAAAGGGGCTGTCGAGTTTAGACAATTCTGATAAGGCTTCTTATCTCTTTACCTGAGTAAACAGCAGTAACACATGTCATCTCTTGCCCTTCTTCTGCACTACACAGGCCACCCTCTTATTTAAATGGACACTGTGTCATTCCATAGTTCCCCCCGTGGTAATGCTACAAGGAAACTGAATACTTCCTGCCAAGTTTTCCCAGATATTACAGATGATCGCTAGGCGGGCCAAATCTGCTCATTGTCAAGGGACCTGTCTGATAAGTAAGGACTGTCCAAAGTGTGCACCCCAATAAACTGTACCTCAAGCTACTGATCAACTAAGTAAGCAGATAAATATACCTCACAATCAGGGACGGACTGGCCAGGGCCATCTCAGGGAGTGGAAGCAGAGGTGCACACTTGTGCGGGGCACATGCCCGGTGAGCCGGGCCGTCCAGTTGGCCATCTGTCTCGGTGCAATGCTTAACTTTTTTTTTGGGTTGTGCGGCTCCGGCCACCCTGCCCTGCTTCTCCGGCCACCCTGCCCCATTTCTCTGGCCGCCCTGCCCCCCTTCTCTGGCCTTCCCCTGGCCGCACTTTTCCCCTCCGCAGCCGTGCACAATGCTGCGCTAACTGCAGATGCAGGGGCTGTTGGGAGTAGACATGCCCCGCATAAGTGTGCACCTCTGCTTCCACTCCCTGAGATGGCCCTGCTAACAACTCCTGGCGCAGAGTGGCTATACCTCAGCATGAGGAAAAAGTGGAGGCTGGTGCAAAGCACACATTAGCAGACGGGATTTGGTGCACCCTGCAGGTCAGGAGAGTGTGCGGAATGGGGGTAAGACGACTGAGAGGGGAAGGGGGGGTTTGATGTACGTATGATGTGTATTACATATGTATTATGTATGTATATATTATGTATGATGTGTGTGTATGTATAATGTATGTATTATGTATGTATGTATGATGCGTATATATATAATATATATATATATATATATATATATATAATGTGTGTTATGTATGAGGCGTGTATATATATGTATGTATAATGTGTGTATATATGTATCAGAATAAATGAAAAAAGAAAGTTGCCTCCAGCTCTTCCAAGGAAAACAGTGCTTGTAGTATTAAAACATCAAACATTTAATCTGTATGCATTTAAAATTAAAAAAAGGTGGACATCAATCATAAAAGTGAAGCGTAACCCCAGCGCATTTCAAGCTACATCTAGCCATGATTAAGAGCTACATGTAGCTCGAAACGTGTTGGCATTTCGCTTCTCTTTTATGATTGATGTCCACCTTTTTTTAATTTTTAATGCATACAGATTAAATGGTTGATATTTTAATACTACAAGCACTGTTTTCCTTGGAAGAGCTGGAAGCAGCTTTCTTTTTTCCTTTGTTCTGGTACACGGCCCACTCTCTGCAGTCCGTGCTCTTCTGCCAGCAAATATACTCAAAACTATTACAGCACCGACCTAGCATCCAACCTGGTAGCTGAAATTACACTTTTTTTCTCTTTTTTTATGTATTATGTGTTATGTACGTATTATGTATGTATTATGTATTCATGTATGTATGTATGTGTTATGTATGATGTGTGTATGTAAGTATTATATATGTGTGAAAGATGTGTATGTGATAGATGTGTGTATGTATGTTGTGTGTATACATGTTAGATGTGTGTGTATGTATAATAGATGTGTGTATGATAGATTTGTGTGTGTGTATGTCCAAGGGACTTAAACCGAGCACAGTCTACTTGTCCTCATGAAAATCCACTTGTCCTATAATAATATAATTTTAATCAAAATAGTACGTAAATTTGGGGGTTTTCTTTTTTTTGCCATTCATCTTGTGGTCAAACTTACATATTATTTTAATACTTTAGGTCGGCCTGATTACACCAATACCAAAAATTTTTTTCTTCTTTAAAAAAAAATAAAAAATAAATAAACATTCCTGACCCCTATAACATTTTTATTTCTCTGTATACCGGGCTGTATAAGGGCTCAATTTTGGTCCGTAATCTGCTGTATGTATCGGTACCATTTTGGAATTGATCATTTTTTCTGGGATATGATTTTATAAACATAAAAAACTCAATTCTGTGATCTTTTTTTTTTTACATTAACGCCATAGACCGTACGGGATGTAAAATTTTATTTTTTTATAATACGGACAATTACGCACGCGCCAATACCAAATATGTTTATTTTTTATTATGTTTACATATTTTTTATATGGAAAATGGGAAAAGGGGGAGTGATATGAACTTTTAATATGGAAGGGGTTAATGGATGTTTTTTAAAACTTTTATTAAACTTTATTTTTTTTATTTAATACACTTTACACCCGCCCCCCCCCCCCCCCCCCGGGTGATCTAAAAGGTAAATTGCCGGCCACGGAGAGTGCCGCATGCCGGGCTATTAGCAGCGGGTATGGAGCGGACTCAAGTCAGGAGCCGGCTCCGTACACCCTGAGCACCGTTGTGAGGTGCAGACTTGCGTCCAATGCAAGTCTGCGGCCGCTCCTCCCGTCAGTCTGCACCTCACACCGGCGTTATAAAAATAAAGTCGGTCCGGCCCTGCCAGCCCGATACAGGGCTAAATGTATGAAAAATTCACCTGCCCGACACTCGGAAATACATGTCCCGGGCGTCGGGCGATAGGATTTCCACATCCCTGGTGTATATATAATAGATGTATGTATGTATGATAGATGTGTATACAATAGATGTGTGTACGTATCTATGATAGATGTATATCATACACACATCTATCAAACTTACACACATCTATCATCAAACATACACTAGTCATATACACATTTATTATACTCAGGGGTCTGGGGAAAGGTGACAGAGGAGCCTGGAGAGGACTTAGTAAGCGGTGGTGGTGGTGGTGGTGGGGGGTTGCACAGAGAAGTCTGGCAGTCATTAGGGTTGGGGGTGGGGAGTATAACATAGGAGCTGGGTATGTTCCAGAGGGGTCTGGAGGAGGAGGATCAAGGAACACAGAGGGGTCTTGAGGAGGAGGATGGAGGAGGACAGAGGGGTCTGTAGGTGGAGGGGGAGGAGGATGGAGGAGAACAGAGGGGTCTGGAGGAGGAGAAAGATGGAGGAGGACAGAGGAGTATGGAGGAGGGGGACAGAGGGGTCTGGAGGAGGTTGGAGGAGGACAGATAGGTCTGGAGGGGGATGAAGGAGGACAGAGGGATCTGGAGGAGGATGGAGGAAGACAGAGGGGTCTGGAGGAGGAGGACAAAGGGGTCTGGAGGAGGAGGACAGAGGGGTCTGGAGGAGGAGAACAGAGGGGTCTGGAGGAGGAGAATGGAGGAGGACAGATGGGTCTAGAGGAGGAAGATGGAGGAGGACTGAGGGTTCTGGGTGAGAAGGGGAAAGAGGGGTCTGGAGGAGGAGGATGGAGGAGGACAGAGGAGTCTGGAGGGGGAGGATAGAGGGGTCTGAAGGAGGATGGAGGAGGACAGAGGGGTCTGGAGGAGGATGGAGGAGGACAGAGAGGTCCGGAGAAGGACAGAGGGGTCTAGAGGAGGACAGAGGTGGAGGGAAATTAGGTGATCGGTGGGGGTCCAAGCATTTGGACTCCCACAAAACAATGGGCTGCTTATTCTAAAATGCCTGGGCCTATTTTTGGTCCCAGTCCGGCCCTGCTCACAATGTAAATTTGCCATATACTTCCTAAATGTTTCTGTTTCCTGTTGTTTAGGCAGATCTTCAAACATGACAGTAACAGTGTGTATGAATCTGCTCTCTTCATGTAATCCATATTATTTGACTTTTGAGATGCAAGTGGACATCGGATTGTTTGAATCATACATGCAGGGACATTACCCCTTGCTTCTTTTGCCCTGTACTACTATCCTCCTAGATTTGGTAAAACTGGGCATTTAAAAATATTCTTTCCATTCACACTTATATTTTCTTTCAATGGATGATGAGGTTTCAAAAGTATTACATCTCTTAATAAATGAAATACACATTATATAATGATACAAAGCCCTTACCTTTTCAGCACATCGTTTTTTGTACCATGCCATAAAAGTAAGAAGGTATAGTATGGTAGAGCAAGAAAATAACTGCACTATACAATGTACAGTATCCTGTAGAAGCCAAGTAATACTAAGATTTAGGTGCAGTCTAGTTTACTGACTGATATAGGCACCTGGCACCGGCTAAAAGGGGTTATCCAGGAATAGAAATACAGAGCTAATGTCTTTCAAAAACAGCTCCACGCCTGTCTCAGGTTGTGTGTGGTATTACAACTTGGCTCCATTCACTTCAATGGAACTGAGCTGCAGAACCTCACCCAACCTGGAGACAGACTGAGCGTTTTTTGAAAGAAATTAGCTCTGTTTTTCTATTCCCTGATAACCCCTTTAAAGACATACAAGGCATGAAAGCCAAATTCAAAGTACATTTACTGATCAACATCATTGTTTTCACCGGACTGATAAATGGAGAACATTTGGCTGAGATTATACCATACAGTAGACTGCCTGAAATAACAATCCTGTGATGAGTACAGGTCTAAGAAGGGAAAACTCCTACAGTAGTTTAACCCTTTACTGCCAAAAACACATATACTATATTTTGCCTTTGAATACTTGGAACAACTAAAACATAAGTGCGAAATCTAGACATCATATTAAAGCCTCCATTAAATGCTTTCAGCATTCTAATTAGATAACGGGATGGATGTAGGTAACTTTAGATCTTTGTTTCCCAATTGATTTAGGGGAAGGTAAAAAAAAACACACAAGGCATAAACCAATCTGCCCTAAAAAGGAAGTTTCCCTCCTGATGCCATGTGGCTAGATCTGCTTACAAACATCTGGATTATAGAGATTTCTGGTCTCTGATGGTTTATGAAGACATGTGTATGTTTACATATCTGCATAAGTGATATAAATGACACATCTTGAACTATTTATTATATTTAGGAACTGTAGTCTGTCTCGGGTTCTGCTTTGGTCAAAAATGTTATAGCTACAAACCATTTTTATGCATTTCTTTTTTACAAAACTTTCTGTATGGAACACTACATAAAGGCGCCTGTGAATGTAAATTGCTGGGTGGCATATTCAGTATGTGCCAAGTGTCTATATGTATAATGTATGACAATATAATGAGATTAATGAGTATGACAATATCATGAGATTTTACAAGACCCCATGAATCAAAGTGTTTCTAGAGTGATCTCTTCCTACATTCTTTAATAAATAAAACTAAGTACATTTATTAAGTAACATAAAAGACATTCTAACCTTTAGTGCCTCCATGCCTGCCTGGATAACAGGGGCAAATACAGTCTCACTTTCATTGGTGTCTGCAAACATTTCTGGAATCTGATTGAGCAGGCTGCAAATAAAAGAATTTATCTGTTAATAAACGTCTGTACGACATGATATACAACACCTTGGAAAGTCATAACTGCTGTAATAGCTGGCAGGAACCCTTTCTTCCAGTCAAGACTAGACTTTAGAAAGAGGAGCAATATACTTTAACCTGTTAAGGACCAAGGACGTACCGGTAGGTCCTGAGTCCTTTCCCTTTCTATAACGTGGGGCCACGGCATGGCCCCGCGTCATAGCGGGTCAGGCCCGGCCTCTAACAACGGCCGGGACCAGTGGCTAATAGCGCGCGGCACCGCGATCAGTCCCATGGCGTTCAAAGTTGAACACCACCTCTAAAGTGAAAGTAAATCACTGTTGGTTAGCTCAGGGGGCTGTTCGGGATGTCTGCGGCGAAATCGTGGCATCCCGAACAGCTCTGGGACACGAGGAGGGTCTCCTACCTTGCCTCCTGGTGTCCGATCGCCGAATGACTGCTTAGTGCCTGAGATCCAGGCATGAGCAGTCAAGCGGCAGAATCATCGATCACTGGTTTCCTATGAGAAACCAGTGATCAATGTGAAAGATCAGTGTGTGCAGTGTTATAGGTCCCTATGGGAGCTATAACACTGCAAAAAAAAAGTGGAAAAAAAAAGTGAATAAAGATCATTTAACTCCTCCCCTATTAAAAGTTTGAATCACCCCCCTTTTCCCATAAAAAAAAACAAAAACGGTGTAAATAAAAATAAACATATGTGGTATCGTCGCCTGCGGAAATGTCCAAATTATAAATATATATCATTAATTAAACCGCACGGTCAATGGCGAACGCGCAAAAAATTCCAAAGTCCAAAATATAGAATTTTTGGTCACTTTTTAAATCAGGAAAAAATGAATAAAAAGTGATCAATAAGTCCGATCAATACAAAAATGGTACCGACAAAAACTTCAGATCACGGCGCAAAAAATGAACCCTCATACCGCCCCATACACGGAAAAATAAAAAAGGTATAGGGCTCAGAAGATGACAATTATAAACATATAAATTTTCCTGCATGTAGTTATGATTTTTTCAGAAGTACGACAAAATCAAACCTATATATGTAGGGTATCATTTTAACCGTATGGACCTACAGAATAATGATAAGGTGTCATTTTTACCCAAAAATGTACTGTGTAGAAACGGAAGCCCCCAAATTTACAAAATGGAATTTTTTTCAATTTTGTCCCACAATGATCTTTTTTTCCATTTTGCCATAGATTTTGCGGTAAAATGACTGATATCATTACGAAGTAAAATTGGTGGCGCAAAAAATAAGCCATCATATGGCTTTTTAGGTACAACATTTTAAGAGTTATGATTTTTTAAAGGTAAGGAGGACAAAATGAAAGTGCAAAAACGGAAAAAAACACTGGTCCTTAAGGGGTTAAAGCAGGGACTGTATATTACTTGGTTATCACTGTTCTGGATTCATTAAAGTTGACAAGAAATCCATCCAGCAGGGGCAGGAAAACTTCAGCTATGTCTGTCACCACCATCATCTGTGGTTGGGCTAGGTTACTGTTCACATTGTAGAAGTGCAGAACCTTATTGTAAGTGACAAATCCCACACGGATAGCTGAGGACTCGGCATTCTCTTCTCTGTGGATAGACAGAAGACCAGTTAATGAGATAGTAGCAAAATATTGCAGAAAAGCAAAACAGTCCAGAAAAAGTCCCCATAAAATAAACTGATCACAGAGTTTCCCCCTTATCACCTGTAATCTGTAGGAAAATCTGGCAACGTGTTTGATTTTCTTGCAGCACCACCACTGGGGAAACCAAACATTACACGGTGCCCATTCAAATGATTTGGATCTGTAATCCAGCACAGGACAGATCCTCCAAACCACTTTGAAACCACTCTCAACTTCCTGACCAGGGGAATTCTCTACTAAAAATGCTGTCCAACCACTAAAAAATGTTAAAGTCATACTCAATTTACCAATCCTACATCCATTGTCCTCTGCCAGTCTCTAGACCAGTGTTTTCCAACCAAGGTGCCTCCAACTGTTGCAAAACTACATCTCCCATCATGCCTGGACAGCCAAAGGCTGTCCAGGCATGCTGGGAGATGTAGTTTTGCAACAGCTGGAGGCACCCTGGTTGGGAAACACTGCTTTAGACTTTCTGGTCCTTCAAATGAATGCTTCAGCCAATCAGTGTTTTAAGCAGATCAGCATTGTGGCCAGTGATTGGCTGCATTGGTCAGCCAATGTCCTTGTCCTTGTCGAAAGGGACCAGGTGGTTCAAACACCAATAGGATCTGTGAAGCATAGAAACAGGAGCATTAGGAATTGGTATGGTGATTTTGATTTCTCCCACATTTATAAAGCATTATAAATCAATCTAAGTGGCTGGATGATCCCTTTAAAGGGGTATTCCGCCCCTGGCATCTTATTCCCTATCCAAAGGATAGGGGATAAGATGTTAGATCGCCGCGGTCCCGTTGTTGGGGACCCCCGGGATCCCCGCTGCGGCACCCCTCCATCATTACTGCGCAGAGCAAGTTCGCTCTGTGCGTAATGACGGGCGATACAGGGGCCGGAGCATCGTTACGTCATGGCTCCGCCCCTCATGACATCACGGCCCGTCCCCTTAATGCAAGTCTATGGCAGGGGGCGTTACGACCGCCATGCCCCCTCCCATAGACTTGTATTGACGGGGGCGGGCCGTGACGTAACGATGCTCCGGCCCCTGTATTGCCCGTCATTACGTGCAGAGCGATCTCGCTCTGCGCAGTAATGATAGCGGGGTGCTGCAGCAGTGATCCCCGGGGTCCCCAGCAGCGGGACCCCGGCGATCTGACATCTAATCCCCTATCCTTTGGATAGGGGATAAGATGTCTAGGGGCGGAGTTCCCCTTTAAAGGGAACTTGTCGGCACTAGTAGCTCTGCCCGGTACTTTGCAGAAGTACGCATTTATCCCGTTTTCATCATCTTGAGGCTGGAATTCCACTTTTTTTTTTGTGGGAAAGACGCCAAGAAAAACGCCAATTCTGTTGCATGGCGTTTTTTCGGCTAAAAAACGCGGCGACCAGATGTTAGCTGTAAATCAATGAGAAATGGCAAAATTCTTTTTTCCATTTAGCGTTTTTCACTGGCATTTTTTTTTATCCTTTTGCCGTTTTTTTTTTTTTTCACTCTTTTTGGGCGTTTTTCAGCTCCTTGGCAGTTTTGCTAAATCGCAGCATGTTGAACCTATGGCGTTTTTTTCCCTGAAATTGTGGCTTTTTTCTCCCATAGAAGTCTATGGGGAGTAAAAAAAACGCCAAAGAAAAACGCCATGTGGGTTTTAACTTTGGCGTTTTTGCAGGCGTTTTTTATTCTCTTTTGGACTTTAGCGATCCAAAAAAAGTGATGGAGATACCTTTTTTTAATAAAATTTCGTAGGGTACCATAAAAAAAAAAAGAATATTAATAAAAAAGATAGTGATGGAAAAAAATTTATTTAACTAAATTTATCTTTTTATAACAAAATTGTTATTCATTTTTAAACAGGGATCAATTTATGTGGGTGGGCAGAGCACTAAAAATGTAGCCGACAATAATAAAAATGTAGTGTGTGTGTGTTTCACTTTTTTTTCTTTATTGTTTAGGTGGTACTACTACTCCCAGCATGGAACACACTGTTCCATGATGGGAGTAGTAGTATCTGTACTAATTGACAGATCGCCTGGGGTCCGTTGCGATCCTCCTGTATAATGTATAGATGCGGCTGGCCGCTCTTCTATGGTCCCCTGCACTGCCGTATATATACACATATTCATACTTCCCGCCAGATGGTTCCAGCCAATCACAACTCTATAGGGCAGTGCAGGGGACCATAGATTGACAGCTGGGGCCGATATGTCTATTAGTACAGGTACTACTAGTCCCATCATGGAACAGTCTGTTCCATGTTGGGAGTAGTAGTACTGCCTAAAAAATGTAACAAAAATAGAGAAAAAAAAAGTGAAACACACACAAACACATTATTAAAAATTAATTAAAAGTTCATTATAAAAAATATAAATGTCCTTAAATAAATGTTTTACCATCCCTACTGCATCCTTTTTTTTTTTTGGTACCGAACACATTTTGAAAAAAAACATCAAAGGGGCCAAAAATTTAATTTCAACTCAAATGCAAAAACGCCAGAAAAACGTCAGATGCAGGAAATTGCACTGGCGTTTTTTTTTCAGTGGAAAAAACGCTGGAAAAATAATCAAGTGGCATCCTAGCCTGACTATGATTTCATCAATAAGACTATAAACACAGAAATAGTAAGTCAAATACACTTTGCTTTGCTTTAGTCTGACAAAATTCAAAGTTAAGGTATTTTTAAAAAAATGAACTTTTCCAACAGGAAATTACATTCTTCAGATCATGTGACAATGAGAATTCTTGGAGCAGATGGAGTATATTAATGGCAGTTACACCTCGCTTTCTGTCTGAACTGTTGCCAACGTGAGCTCACTCACCAACAAACCAACTTCAGCAGTCAATGGCGCCTATGTCTAGTTTGTTACTCCAGAAAAGGAAAAGTCCAGTTTGGAAGACATTCCTTAACATTTTCCCAAGACTTTAACCCTTACGTTAAATTGTAAGGCCCAAATGGTGGTAATATCCAAGAAAAATCAACAGGGTCCTATTAATTAAAATGTAGTGTAATGGATTGTTATCTATATGTCTTTTCAAAGTGTTGCTTCAGTTTTTAACTGTATGCTGGATCTGGTTTCAAACAGATACAGGTGATTCTAGCTGCCATAAATACCAGAACTGTAAGGACCTAAATAAAGTAATGGCATTTCAATGTAGAGCTTTGCGCGAGACTGTTTTCTTAATTCCGCTCCTGACGGATTTGTGACCATTACCGCCCGCTCCCGCAAGGTGTGTGTTCCTTACTGCCCGCACCCGTAACATGTGTGTCCAATCTCGCCAGCTCCCACAAACATTTTGTCACAGCTTTTAGACATAGTACCCCCTGGCCATTTCTCCCCCCCCCCCCCACCAATGCCGTTAACTCCTTGTGCCATTTCACCACCACTTGTGCCATTTCATTAGCCCCCTGTGGCATTTCAGAGGCTTGCATGACTGCGCTGGATTTTGCGGGACCCGCTGTATGTTCTGTGACTGCCCACAACAACCTCAGTCATCTCTGCTGGAAGCATCATAGTTATACAGGGAATACATATTTCTGGGAATTCATACATGTAACTAGTTAGAGAACTAATGAACCAATTAACATGGATACTCGGCAGCGCTGAAATACCGTATGTTAAGGTCCTTTCCTGACAACAGGCACAGTAGGAAGCAGGAGACAATGTGGGAACACAATACTGTTAAGGCTACATAAGTTATATGTTAACCTGCAGAAGTGCTCGTGGCATAAACTGAACCTGGGTCCGTGGTTTTACCAGGTAATCCCTGCTGCTCTGGAGACCTGGAGTTTTCTTTTTAAATCTCAATAATTCTAAGGGCACTTTACATGATGTATACCCTTGGACGTCTTCCAGTGAAAACAAGTTGAAATATGCCCAAAAAATGAATCAGTTTTAACAAGAAAGAACTATTATCTGATGTTGTTTCACTCCAGCAAAGTTCAGTAATTTCACTTTTCCACTGGGAAAAATCAGGGGGCTTTCTGTAGTGAGATCATAGACTTCTCTGCATCATTCCAGAAATCCTGCCCTGCATAAATTACCTACTGACTACATGGTGATGTGTCTAGACTTGTGCCAAAAACACAGCGAGAAGCAAATGCAGAACAATATGTACACTATATACAAAGATACTGTACGGAGGGAGAAGGAGGGATAGATGTGAAAGAAAGACGGATTGATAATAGATAGACAGATAGATGGCTAGTTTTTGTTCCTGAAATATTTTAGATAAGTTCTATAAATTTTTTGAAGAATATTTGCAATTTAGCAGTTTATTTAGAAGTTCTAGCGGTTGGCCAGAAGGTGGCACTAAATCACAATAAATCCTACGGATGTCTATGTTAACTGCTTTACATACAGCAGATTTTGAGGTTCTACAGAGTCACTAAACTGTCTCTTTGTTTTTATATCAAATATTTCCTTAGTTACCTACCGACATTTTCTAAAAAGTCATAAATGTCTGCTTAACTATGAAAAGCTATTAACTATATTAATGTAGCTGTTGGAGAAGATGAAACATTGCTGTACTTGACAATTATATATGTGTGGAAGTAAAGGTCTAATAGGATAATGTGAATACCGCCTCCTTTGTGCAGCACTACAGGATGCTGCAGAGCTAACAAAGGCTGGGATAATGGATAGCACATTGTAGTGCAGGCAATACTTTTAGTTTTTCATATAATGCTTAAGTTATTATAGAACAGTTACACAAAAATACAGGTTGGCAAAGCTGGTATTAGGCTAGATTTCCACATGTTTTTCCTTTTTTTTGGGCGTTTTTTTGGGAAAACCCGCCACTGCAGCCAAAGTCAGAAGTGGATCCATGAGGAATAAGAAGTCCTTCCTTTATATTCCCCATCCCTTTTAAATACACTTGTGGCTTCGGCTCAAAAACTCCAATGTGTGGAAACCTAGCCTCATAATAGGGTCTTTGTAATATAATAATAATTATTGAAAATAAATTGTCATAACACATTGAAAGAAGATTTTCTATGTTATTATCAGATAACGTCCAAAATATTCACAGGCACGCTTATTCCCAACATTTCTTCATTCCTGCTAGCTTCTATCTAATCTCCTTATATCAGGAAAGTTTACCAATAACATTTTTACGCATACTTTTGGGAGTCATATCTTTGCCACTTGACATGGCATGACTGATATTTTGTGTAACCGGTATTCAGACAATTACTTCACATTGCTCAGGAATTGGCAATTAAAATACAGCATGGAAATATATATACAGTCATGGCCGTAAATGTTTGCACCCCTGAAATTTTTCTAGAAAATGAAGTATTTCTCACAGAAAAGGATTGTAGTAACACATGTTTTGCAATACACATGTTTATTCCCTTTGTGTGTATTGGAACTAAACCAAAAAAGGGAAAAAAGCAAATTGGACATAATGTCACACCAAACTCCAAAAATGCGCTGGACAAAATTATTGGAACCCATTCAAAATTGTGAAAAAATAAGATGGTTTCAATCATGTGATGCTCCTCTAAACTCACCTGGGGCAAGTAACAGGTGTGGGCAATATAAAAATCACACCTGAAAGCAGATAAAAAGAGAAGTTCACTTAGTCTTTGCATTGTGTGTCTGTGTGTGCCACACTAAGCACGGACAACAAAAAGAGGAGAAGAGAACTGTCTGAGGACTTGAGAACCAAAATTGTGGAAAAATATCAACAATCTCAAGGTTACAAGTCCATCTCCAGAGATCAAGATTTGCCTTTGTCCACAGTGCACAACATTATCAAAAAGTTTGCAACCCATGGCACTGTAGCTAATCTCCATGGGTGTGAACGGAAGAGAAAAGTTGATGAAAGGTGTCAATGCAGGATAGTCCAGATGGTGGATAAGCAGCCCCAAACAAGTTCCAAAGATATTCAAGCTGTTCTGCAGGCTCAGGGAGCATCAGTGTCAGTGCAAACTATCCATCAACATGTAAATGAAATGAAACGCTATGGCAGGAGACCCAGGAGGACCCCACTGCTGACACAGAGACGAAAAAAAGCAAGACTACATTTTGCCAAAATGAACTTGAGTAAGACAAAATCCTTCTGGGAAAATGTCTTGTGGACAGATGAGACTAAGATAGAGCTTTTTGGTAAAGCACATCATTCTACTGTTTATCGAAAACAGAATGAGGCCTACAAAGAAAAGGGATCAGTTTCAGATCACGGGGGGTCCGACCGCTGCCCCCCCCCCCGACGGCCCGTGGGAAGGGGGCGTGTTGACCACTGCACGAAGCGGCGGCTGACACGCTCCCTCAATACAACTCATAGGCAATCTTCGGCAATCTCCGGCTCTGCCATAGCGATGTATTGAGGGGGCGTGTCAGCCGCCGCTTCGTGCGGTGGTAAACAAACGCTATCTGTCCGACGAGCCGGGGCCCCGCACAGCCTCAGCGGTCGGACCCTCCCACAATCTGAAACTTATCCCCTATCCTTAGGATAGGGGATACGTTTTTCACCACTGGACTACCCCTTTAAGGACCAGGCCAATTTTATTTTCGCATTTTCCTTTTTTCCTCCTCGTCTTCTAAAAATCGTAACTATTTAAATTTTCATCCACAGACTAGTATGAGGGCTTGTTTTTTGCACGACCAGTTGTCCTGCATAATGATATCACTCATTTTACCATAAAATGTATGGTGCAACCAAAAAAATACTATTTGTGTGGGGAAATGAAAAAGAAAACCCCAATTTTGCAAATTTTGGAAAGTTTCGTTTTCACGCCGTACAATTTACGGTAAAAATGACATGTGTTCTTTATTCTGTGGGTCAATACGATTAAAATTATACCCAGGATTACATACTTTTCTGTTATTGTTGCACTTTTTTTAACCAAATTAATATATTTAAAATCCTTTTGGCAACCTATAACTTTTTCATTTTTCCGTATAAGCGGCGGTATGAGGGCTCATTTTTTTGCGCCATGATCTGTACTTTTTATTGATACCACATTTGTGGATATAAAACTTTTATTAATTATTTTATTTTTTTTGAATAAAATGTGACAAAAAAGCAGCAATTTTTTTTTTCTACGTTCACACCGTTCACTGTACAGGATCAATAACATTATATTTGAATAGTTTGGACATTTACGCACGCGGCGATATCAAATATGTGTATTAATAATTATTTTTTTACACTTTATGGGGGTAAAATGGGAAAAAAAGGAAACTTAGCATTTTTATAGGGGGAGGGGATTTTTCTAATTATTATTATTTTTTACTTATTTTACTTTCATTTTTACACTTTAGTAGTCCCCATAGGGGACTATCTATAGCAATCCTTTGATTGCTAATACTGTTTAGTGCTATGCATAGGGCAAAGCACTGATCAGTGTTATCGGTCATCTTCTGGTCTGGTCTGCTCGATCTCAGACCAGAGCAGAAGACCCCGGGAGATGGCCGGAGCCAGGTGAGGGGACCTCCGGCCGCCATGCTGGAAGATTGGATCCCCGCGGCAGCACTGCGGGCGATCTGATCATCCATTTAAAGTACCGCACTACCGCAGATGCTGTGATCTGTATTGATCACTGCATCTGAGGGGTTAATGGCGGACATCTGCGCGATCGCAGATGTCCGCCATTACCGGCGGGTCCCTGGCTGCTGATAGCAGCCGAGACCTGCAGTGCATGACGCGAGCACTGGTCCGGTGCTCGCGGTCATGGCGGAACATAAATGTAAGCCATGGTGCGTTAAGTACCACGGCACCATTACGTCCATTGTCGTTAAGGGGTTAAAATGGCTGTTAGGAAAAGGCGCCCTTCCAATAAGAGAGACCTGGAGCAGTTTGCAAAGGAAGAGTGGTTCAACATTCCGGCTGAGAGGTGTAAGAAGCTTATTGATGGTTATAGGAAGCAACTGATTTCAGTTATTTTTTCCAAAGGGTATGCAACCAAGGGTGCCAATAATTTTGTCCAGCCCATTTTTGGAGTATGGTGTGACATTATGTCCAATTTTCTTTTTTTCCTCCCTTTTTTGGTTTAGTTCCAAAACACACAAAGGGAATAAACATGTGTATAGAAGAACATGTGTTACTGCAATCCTTTTCTGTGAGAAATACTTCATTTTCTTGAAAAAATTCAGGGGTGCCAACATTTATGGCCATGACTGTATATCTTTAATCTGCTAAGAAAACCATTCAATGAAAATTCATACAGTGGCCCAGTGGACTTCAATGAATGGATCACAGATCAAGTAACCTAATTCCTATTCTGAAATCATTTTTGAAGAAAGATTAGTCAGTATCTAGGTCACACAATGCACTTGTCAATAAGGAAGAGCATGATTAGTTAGGAAGTTATGTACTCCAAATATTATATTCTGAGAGTGTAAGGTAACAAGAAGATTCCCTAAGACCCCCCTACTTTCACTCTGTGTGCTGCCCTATAGTGCCTTTGTACAGCACCCTGTTATAGAGAATACATCTGTAATATGGCTTGCAAAACTACAAGCCTGTAGTTTTCAAATCAACTTTTCAGAGCAGGATAGGTTTTCTATGGGTACTTGCTTTTGCTCTGGACAGTTCCTGACATGGACAGAGGTGTCTGCAGAGAGCACTGTGGTCAGACTGGAAAGAACTACACAACTTCCTCTGTAGTATACAACAACTGATAAGTACTGGAAGGATTACCATTTAAAAACACAAGTAATTTACAAATCTGTTTGGCACCAGTTGATTTAAAAACATTTTGTTTCCTCTGGAGTATCCCTTTAAACTGCTAAAGGGGGACAGCTGCTGATAAATGGTTAATCTGAATCTCTTACAGCATACTCAGCCAGTCTGCAAATTGCTAGTTTGCTCTATATCTAGATTACCAGTATGGACATAATAAGGTAATAAGGTAATACTGAATACACATTTTCCAATGAAATCCATATGAAATCCAGTCTGAATAATTGTATCTGAAACCAGCATTACCTTGGCAGTCTATCCAATACAGTCTTCAGCTCCTCACAAATCAAGCGGACAATGCCATTTTTAATGTTACTGTAGGACACATCTATCATGAATATAAAGGCAGGTGGATTGGTAGGTTTGTTTTTCTGGAAAATATATATATCAGTTAAGTATATGAATGGTTAAAACAATATTCCCATTTGTTAATAAGACAAAAATATTGAGAATAATAAAAGTTTCCAAAATAATATTTTAAAGAGTACCTATCACCAAGTAAAACACTTTCATTAAAAATTATTATATGTTTAATATTGATTTGAAAAAACGACAACTAGGTGGCTCTGTTCTGTTATCCGGCGCTATAAATACAGTGAGTTTGGTCTCCTCCCGCCTGGCCGGAGACCAAACTCAGGAAGTGGTTCGGCACCGCTCTTGCTCACTGCCTATCAGACAGGTGGGGTGAGCGCTGTGCACGCTGCGCCACACGCTCCCTGACATGGCCACCATATTTTATGCGTCCTCAGTCAATCAACAGCAGGTGCACAGCAGTGCTAGGCACAGGAGGTCTTCGCTCCTATACTCCTCCTCCATGTAAAGCACATGCTTCACGTAAAGCACCTAGAGATGCCATAGGCTAAGCATCTCTGCGCACTCCCAACTTGGATCACAGTAGAGATGATGTGAGGATGGAAGCGGTCCCCCAGCAGGCTTCAATGATGTTGCGCCTGCTAGGGCACGCCCACATCCTCCTGCTGGCAACTTACACTATGTGAGCAAGAAGAAAGGTTCGAAATAAGGGAGTTAGGTGTAGTTAGGGAACATTGTGTGAGTTAGTTTAGCATAATTAGTTTGGTGACAGGTACTCTTTAAGGTATGGTTTCCCAAGGAAGGTGGAAGCAAAGTAAATGATAATGGGAGGTTTCTTATACACAGCTCATACATATGAACTGGCTATTTTAAAGCTTTATTTACACACTGAATATTCAAGCAAAAGAGGGGAGGGCCTTGTTTACAAGACCTTATCATTTAGGAGTCAGTAAAAAAAACCTTTTAATATGTCACACAGACATGCCAAAAGTTTTGATCAGTAGGAGTCTCAGTGCTGAGACTCCCTATGATCTCTGGCTATAGCTGGTCTTGCTGCTCAGTCCAACTGGCTGCAGGAGATATGCTCCATAGACTTATAATGGAGCCCCTCTCCTACAATAAGTTGGACTGGGAGGCAAGCTGAGGAGAGAAGTGCACACTTTCATTGGCTATAGCTAGAGATTGGTGGGGGTCTCAGCCGATGAAAACTTTTGACTTGTCTGTGTGACAGGAACCCTTCTACATTTTCCCAATAAAGGCATGAACTTGGATATTGTACAACTTTTTGTTTACATGGACAAAAGGGAGCTGTGAATATATGACAGAATGTCTTTATCTGTACTGATACAATGAAAGCGCAGATAAGTGATACTTTTTAATTTTCCCCCAAAATGTTTATACTATATAACTAAGGAAGAAACTTCTGAGGGAAAGACTGATGACAAACTGAGTATATTGGCACTATATAACTGAATAAATAAATAAATATTTATGAATCCCCTGAACCATTTTGTCATTCTACCACTGTCCATGCAAGGGTTAAATATACAATACTTTAATTCAATGTTATGTGTTTCTCTGCCAAATGATAAAAAGATTAGAAATGTTCTGGTACACAGAGATAAAAAGGCAAGGCTGAAAGTGCCTTTACAAAAACAGAGGAAATTAAGTCTGCAATGCACTCACCCTGCAGTAATCCAGAGTAGCAACGTATTCATAAGATCCCAGAGATAATTCTGGTCTTTCATAATAGTCCACTCTTCTGCCAATATGGTCCAGATGTTGAAAGTAGAATGGAGGGACTGATAAAATGTAAACAGGTAGACACAGAATGTTACTGAAATAATAGGCAGCGATAATGTTTCACTGCGAAACAGACTAACAACACCGATTATTACAAATAAAGTGACTGGGTAAAAGCTTGATTGTTGGAAATGATAGCTGCTCAAGTGACTGACAGTGAGGCACTAGTATACAAGCTAGTACCAGGGCACGGGAGTGGCTCATGTCAACAAGACAGATTTGCTTCAAAGGAAGACAATGAGAGCAAAGGCAACCCTTTCTGACAGCTCAATGTCAATCATTTAAGTGAGGGTGCTTGACACTTGAGCAAGACAGATTCCCTTATAGGATAGTTATCATTTTTACAAACTTCTGACATGTCATACAAACTTCTGACATGTCATACAAAGTTCTGACATGTTTTGAAGTTTTGATTGGTGGGGGGTCCAGGTGCTGAGGCATCATGTTATAGAGCAGGAGAAGCTGAGGAGATTGATACATACTTTTGTGAAAAAAGTTTCAGGATATCTTGTCATTTATTTAAGTAAGGCTTTTTAAAGATCCGTTTGATGTTCCGTTATGAAAACCCTGAGAATCGGCCATTAAATGTCCGTTAGAAAATCCCATTATAGTCTATGGGATTTTTACATAATCCGTTTTAATCCGTTATAGTCTGTTATTAATAACGGACGTTATTTTGTGATGGGAGAATAAGATCTGATGCAGTATCATTAAAGCTAATACCATTTGGAGGCCATGTACATACAGGCCCATAACATTTCTATAGGGGAGTAACTAGCAATCTGTCATGGTTCGCGCTTCGGCCAGGAGCGCTCTCTCATGTCCCCCTTTGTTCATGGCAGTGCCATGGTTCGCATTGCGGAACGTGCCCGCATGCGAACCCTGGACTGCCGCTCACCTTCCACTGCCTTCTCTGCTTCCTCTGGCCGTTTCCCTCCTTCCATTGCAGGGCGTGCTCATTTGCAAGCCCCGCTCTGTTCTCCTCATGCCTGTTCCTGCCGGCGCGCACGTCCCCGCCTCCTAGGGCGCGAGCGTGCTGGCTTTTCTAAATTTAAAAGGCCAGTGCACCAATAATAGGTGCTTATCTATTTAGTTCCTATTTAGTTCCGGCACTTCCTGCGGCTCGCTGCCGGATCTTTGTGCCTAGTGCCTCTGAGAAAGCGTACCTAGTGTTTGCCTACTGTGTTCCTGACCTTCTTGCTAGTGACCCGACCTTGCTCCTTTGCTGCCTGCCTGCTGACCACTTCTACATCCTGACTTCATTTATCTCCAGTCCCCAGTTTCATCTGGGCAACCTGTGTGGACAGATTGTGCCAGGGGTAGCAACCTGGGTGCCGCCTGCCGCAGCAAATTCATCCCGCTTTGAAGCGGGCTCTGGTGAACACCAGCGGCACCTAGTCTCCGCTCCCTGGTATGGTTCAGTCATTTTCCACACAGGTCAGCGGACCCACTACTTAGCCACTTACACAATCCTAAAGAACTAGAGCAATGATAACAAGGAGAGTAGTTCCAGAGTGAAAGCACCACCAAACAATAATTTCATGACCAGGTATTGTGCTGCTTAAGGGTGCATTCACACCAAGATTTTGCAATACAGTTCCCATATACGTTTTCAGTTTGAAAACCGTACGGAACCGTATTGAAAACCGTATGCATTGAATCTCCATTAAAAACTGTATGCCAAAAGATGCATCCAGTTGCATCCGTTTTGAGTCTTGTACGGTTTTGTCCATTTTCTTTCCTGTAAACAAAACCATAGCCTATCACGGTTTTTGGTCCGGGTGAAAAACCGTATTAAACCGTATACATTTTTTTTTGCATGGGAGTCAATGGGAACCGTACAGAACCGTATGTGGGTACGGTTCCATCCAGTTTGCACCATACGGTTTCTGACTTTGCACATTTATTTTCTGTGGAATTTCAATCAAACAAGTGAAACTTTATTCATAATGGAGTGAAATGTATACAGTTTTTTCTTAAAAAACGGATGCAACCGGACATTATTTTTCAAACCATATACGGTTTTTAACCGTATACAGGTTAAAATTTGTACACATGTTTTGATACAGTTTAGTCCAGTTTTGAGGAATCCGTTTTTCATCAAAAACCTGATACGGGAACTGTATAGCAAAAACATGGTGTGAATGCAGCTTAAGACATCCCTTATTTATTTCAAGTAGAGAAAATATTATCTGTAATTTTCTGGAAAAACATGTATGTATGAAACAGCATGTATTATTGGTAATATATGATTTACATTTACATATGGCAGGCATATATATTATACTTTTGCCACTGATCTTAAAGGGGTTATCCAACTATTGCAAAAAATAAATAAATAAATAAATCTTAATATGCTGTGGATTCCACCCACCAGTCTGCCTTTATGTATTTCTGCCAGAAATTTTTTTTTTTACAGCCGTATTCCCCCATTTAGTAACTGTGCCTTACTTCCTGCTTTTCAACTCATTCTGAACTGCATTTCCCCCCCCCCCCCCCGCAGTCTCTGCTTCTCGTCCCACTCCCTACCTCTCCCCCCTCCCAGAAGAGTGTCAGTCCATGCTGTCTGTGCTGAGTAAACTCACAAGAGTTTGTTTACTCAGCCATAGAACTTGCTGCAGGGGGCTGGGGAGCCATGGGATGCTCTGATTTAGGCCTCGTTCACACTGCCGTTCGCATCCGGCCCATTAAGGGTCGGCTCTTTTTTTTTTTGAGCCGACTGGACCCTAAAACGGGTAAGATGCAAACGGCTACTATCGGGTCCCGACGGACCATTGACTTGCATGGGGTCCGTTAGTGATCCAGTAATTTTACAGGAATTTAGTGGAGAAAAAAATTGTGCTTGCGCTATTTCTTTTTCTTCACTAAACTCCTTTCCTTCTGGCCGGATTGCAGACAGAACTCCAAATAGCGGAATCCAAAGGCAGTGTGAACAAAGCAGCTCCATGATTACAATCTGTGCTCTCTCCAGTGACATCAGTCAGGAGGAGGCTCACATCTCCTGGGCTAGGAATCAGTCTCCTGAAGGGAAAGAGATGGGGAAAGAGCTGGGAAAGAGATGGACTGGATCACAAGCAGCAGCTGAAAGAGCTTTTGAGGGAGTGAGTCACATGTTCAGTCATGAATACTGCCCATGATTGGTAATAACAGTAAATGGTTGATATAAATAACTTTTAGTTATAGTTTAAATAAGCAATGATTTAGCTTAACCGACTACCCCTTTAAGTTATCCTGTGTAATAGTCCAGAATAACATTTACAATTTTCCATTGTCACTTTAGTAGAAGAAAATGAGAGAAGTAGTACCATACACTTCCATTGAAGTGCAAATGTGAAACTCAACTTCAGTTCAAAGGGCTGCACACTATTGTATCATGACTATGTTTTGTAAAGAGCGTAATAAGGCTCCCATAGAAGTCCATGAGGTCTGTACTGTGCCAATTTCATATAGGCAATCATGGCATACTCCATATGACTCCATCAATTTGAATGGCAGTATTTTCCCCTAAAGGCACTGCTTCTAGGCCCCATACAGAGTTTAGTGTCCGTTACCCACCAAGTGTCCATGCACAGGGCCCTGTTTTGTGCATGAGCACTTCGTGTTGCAACTGCATTACGTTGAACAAGGTGTCACTCAATGGCCCTGATTTACTAAGAGTGGAGTGTTTATTCTGAAGTGATTTCAATATCACTTGTCTTTTTTTCAGGCTTATTTACTATTCTGTCGCACGTCGGTTATTTTTCTGTCGCACGGTTTTTGTGTCGCTCTAGTCAATTGTGTCGAAAAAAAACTCTGAGCTAAAGAAATTAGTTGTGTGAGTCAAAATGGTTTAGACTTGTTTGTTTAAAAATGTTTTCATGAATCAAAAGTATTCATGTGTTATAATTTTTCAAACATTACAACAATTATCCTTGTTTATCAGCTTGGGTGTTAAATTGATTTAAACCTAATATTGCAAATGTGTTAAAAAAAAAAAAAAAAGCAGACATTAGTAGCAGCCCCCCCTGTAGACCGCAGCCCCCCTTGTAGACAGCGCCCATAGCACCCCCTCTTGTCCCCCATGTAGACAGCGCCCCCCGTGTCCCCTTTGTAGACAACAGCCCCCCCCCCCCTTTGTAGACAGTGCTCCCTCTTGTCCCCCTTACAGACAGCAGGCCCCCCCCCTTGTAGACAGCAGGCCCCACCACTTTGTAGACAGCGCTCCCTCTTGTCCCCATTGTAGGCAGCAGCCCCCCCTTATATAGACAGCAGACCCCCCCCTTTTATAGACAGCAGCCACTCCTTATATAGACAGCAGCCCCCCCTTATATAGACAGCAGCCCCCCCCCTTATATAGACAGCAGGCCCCCATTATATAGACAGAAGACCCCCCTTATATAGACAGCAGGCCCCCCTCTTATAGACAGCAAGCCCCCCCTTATATGGTCAGCAGGCCCCCCTTATATAGACACCAGGCCCCCCTTATATAGACAGAAGACCCCCCTTATATAGACAGCAGGCCCCCCTCTTATAGACAGCAGGCCCCCCTCATATAGACAGCAGGCCCTCCTCATATAGACAGCAGGCCCCCCTCTTATAGACAGCAGCCCCCCCCTTGCCTTATAGACAGTAGCCCCCCCCCCCCCCTTCCTCTTGTAGACAGCTCACCTGTGGCTGTCCTCGGGTGTTGCCGCTCTGCTGTCCCGTTCTCCCGATCGCATCATGGCATCCTATGGAGGAGCATGTGAAATACACGTCACTCCTCCCCCCCTGCGCCCAGCTTAACACGACGGGGGAAACAGAGTGACATGTATGTCACATGCCCCTCCATAGGACGCCATGATGCGATCAGGAGAACGGGACAGCGGAGCGGGGCCGCACAGCAGCAGGTAACGGACATGGTATCATGCAAATGCCGAGTATCGGCCCCGATACTGATACTGGTATCGGGCCATCCCTAATATATATATATATATATATATATATATATATATATAAAGGAAGGAAGGATAAAACTGCAGCACACAGAAGTATCTTGGTGCAAAAAGAGAGAGAGAGAGAGAGAGAAAGAGAGAGAGAGAGAGAGAGAGAGATCTCTAGATATTAAAGGGGTATTCCAGGCAAACCCTTTTTTTTATATATATCAACTGGCTCTGGAAAGTTAAACAGATTTGTAAATTACTTCTATTAAAAAATCTTAATCCTTCTGAAGTTTTCTGTCTAACTGCTCAATGATGATGTCACGTCCCAGGAGCTGTGCATGATGGGAGAATATCCCCATAGGAACTGCAAAGCTCCCGGGACGTGAGTCATCAGAGAGCAGTTAGACAGAAAACCACAACTCAACTTCAGAAGCTAATAACTATTGGAAGGATTAAGATTTTTTAATAGAAGTAATTTACAAATCTGTTTAACTTTCCAGAACCAGTTGATATATAAAAAAAAGTTTTGGCCTGGAATACATTTATTAATACATTTAATAAAATAGTCTATATATATATATATATATATATATATATATATATATATATACAGGAGAATACAGCAGCATGCTGCTAGCACAAAGATACAGATAAAACATGAAATGCTATATTGCTACAATGCAAAAAAATGAAAAAATTGAGGTGCTTTGCTCACCATTTAGCGGCAAAATAGTTTGGACCATCCCACAGTGATAAGGTGACCTCATTGGGACGGACCCTCCACTGTGAACATGCCTCTGTGCAATCAGTTACCAGGCTTGTAAGGTCTGGAACATCCAGCACCTTATAAAGAGCGGTGGGGTGCATGAGCCAGCATGGAGGTAGCCATATGTATAACCCCCATATGTATAACACAAAAAAGGATAAGTTGGCCAGCACATACTGATACCAAACATGCACAGAGGCATGTTCACAGTGTAGGGTCCGTCCCAATGAGGTCACCTTATCGCGGTGGGATGGTCCAAACTACTTGGCCGCCAAATGGTGAGGCACCTCAATTTTTTTCATTTTTTGCACTGTAGCAATATAGCATTTCATGTTTTATCTGTATCTTTGTGCTAGCAGTGTGCTGCTGTATTCTCTTGTTTATGTATATTTAGCCTAGCAGCATGCACCTGTACGCCAGGTCCATGCAGTAGTTTAGTATCAGTATGTGCTGGCCAACTTATTATTTTTTTTTTTTACATATATATATATATATATATATATATATATATAATTTTTTTACACACATATAGATAGATGTATTAAAAAGAATATATATAGATATAGATGGCTTGAAAATGGCTGGGTGAGCCAGCTGAAACGTTGCCTACACGTCTTTGGAATAAATCAAATTTTTTTTGCTGACACCTGGTGTGCCACTGTCCATTTAATTTTTCTACATATATTTTTCTACATATATATATACAAATTATTTTTTAATTTTTTTTTTATTTCCCCGGTTTTTATTTTTTTTTTAAATCAGACAGAATTTTCATTGCAATAGATTTATGCCTGCGCCAGATTTTTATGTGCAACAATTTTAACTCTGCGACAGATTTTACTGTGCGACAGATGAACCATGCGATAGAAATTACCGTGCAACAGATTTTTTTTCCCTGCGACTAAAATGATCTGGAAAAAAGCCACAGATAAATGAGAAAAAAGGTCGGAAAAGCAAATATGTAACACAAACCGACACTCCACTCTTAGTAAATGAGGGCCACTGTGTCTAGAAGCCCAGCCTTAAAGGAAAACTGTCATATGTTTTGTCCCGCACTATCCACGGGTACCTGTGGATAGTGCGGGAGACGCTGAACATTTTGAGTCCTACCTTGCCCGGATCTGCTGCGCCGTTCGCCCGTTATAGCTGGTTTTGGGTATATTCAAATTAGCTGCTAACTGGCACGGCTGGCTAATGAATATTCATATGTTGTCTTACACTCTCTGTCTCATCTCGGCCGAGTCCTGGACGATACTGCGCATGCGAGGGATTTCCTACTATACACGGAAGCAGTCTTCAGCATTGCTTCATTTGTCCGAAGCAGCGCTGGAGTAAGGGTGCATGCGCAGTATTGCCCAGGACTCGGCCGAGATGAGACAGAGAGTGTAAGACAACGTATGAATATTCATTAGCCAGCGGTGCTGCGGGCCGGGCGGCAGTTACGTCACAGTGCCAGTTGAAGGCAGTAACCCCGCCCTTGCCAGTTAGCAGCTAATTTGAATATACCGAAAACCAGCTATAACGGGCGAACGGTGCAGCGGATCCGGGCAAGGTAGGACTCAAAATGTTTAGCGTCACCTGCACTATCCACAGGTACCCTTGGATAGTGCGGGACAAAACATATGACAGTTGTCCTTTAATAAAACTTAAGAGCAGCAAAACTCATTTAAACCCGAAATATGAGCAAAACCACATCAGGAGAATAACTTTAGCAAAACATGCATTTATCAATGTTAAACACAGTAACCTACAGATATAACGAACCCCAGCATGTAGCACGTTGCTCTTTGTTCTGCCAAAAATACAGCATGTGTGCTTGTAAAAATAAGCAGAGATGGCCTATTTAGTTTTGTTCATTTAAAATAGCCACATCTTGCCAAGGGGAACAAGGAAACTCTCAGCATCAGTGTCTCGGGGCTCGAGTTTCAAAGTTGAAAAGATTACTGTTTTAGGGAAAGGACTGTACCACAACGATTCAAATGAGGATATCCAAGTTAATTCTAATGTCTAGCAGGACTTGTTCTGACAAAAAGAAAACTTGGGACTCATCCAAAATCACAGAAATACTTGCTTATGAGTCACATAGAGTCATTCTTGGACAAATATGGCATGGTATCTTCAGTGAAAATGAGCTTGTCACTGGAAGATTAATAGATGTTGAAGCCATGAAATCCATAGGCACATGGAGCTTATTAAAACAACTATTTGATTTCCCATTTCCAGTTCCCCCTCCTTGGGACTTTAAAAGTGTTATCTGGAAGTCAGTGGAGAGAAATATTTTGCACAGCATACACTGAAGCCATTCCACATCTTCTTTCTTCATTTCTTTATAAAAGAGGCAGAAATGTTATGTAAGTACTGTGTGCATTAACCAGCAGGCTACTATGCCTTATCCACCCTCAATAATGGGTTACTTTCCTATTAAGGTCATGTTCACACACTGTAAAATCAGACGTTTTTTCAGCTGTAAATGGCTCAAAAACATCAGTTTGTTTTTGTTTTTTTCTTTTAACAGTGGAAAAAAACATCCACAGCTGCTTTTTTTCCCCAGTGTGTGAACATGGGCCAAATAGCTCAGTAAATGCAACTGAGAATGTCAGGCCTACACAAAGTCTAAGAGGGGTAATTATCAAAGGATCTATGTTTTTTGTTTTTTTTTACGTAACTTTGGCGCAATGTTTGGCGCAGTTTGGCGCATTTTCTACACTGTCATTTTTACAACTTTATCAAAATCACACGGTCCTGTGTGTGATTTTAACTTTAGTCAGTAATTCATAATTTGTGCCAATTAATCTTTGGCGCAATTTTGCGCCTTTAGGGTTTTTTTTGGCGCAAATCACCGCCAAGAAATTTTGCACATGGAAAACACACTTAGCAATGTCAGAAAATGTAAAGGCGTCAAAATACATTAAAGGGGTACTCCGGTGAAAACCTTTTTTCTTTTAAATCAACTGGTGGCAGAAAGTTAAACATATTTGTAAATTACTTCTATTAAAAAATATTAATCCTTCCAGTACTTATTAGCTGTTGAATGCTACAGAAGAAATTCCTTTCTTTTTGGAACACTGATGACATCACGAACACAGTGCTCTCTGCTGACATCTCTGTCCATTTTAGCAACCATGCATAGCAGATGTATGCTAAGGGCAGCATGGTGGCTCAGTGATGAGCACTGCTGCCTTACAGTGCTGGGGACTTGGGTTCAAATCCCACTAAGGACAACAATAAATAAAGCGTTATAATAGCGTAATTATAATAACGTCAGCAGAGAGAACTGTGGTCGTGATGTCATCAGAGAGCATTCCAAAATGCATGCTGGGAATTTTAGTTTTGCAACATCTGGAGGTCCGCAGGTTGAAGACAACTGCACTAAAGTAACCAAAAAAAAAAAAAACTACCCAAGTTGAAAATAAAATCCATTTCACATGGTGGCTATAAACCCCTCAAAAGAAAATAACTCATGTCGCTTGCTGATATACTGCAGGAGGGACTCCGAAATGGCTGCTCTACAGGGTAAAATATGCGTCCTCTGTGGTGGTAAGTTCTGTGTAAAAGGCGCTGTGAACAGCTGATTTCAACATTTGAGCCAAAATTACTAACAACTTGCACCAAATGATAAATTTGGTGCATGTCCACAAAAAGCAAAGTCCACAAAAAGCAAACTGTCAACAGGCAAAATTGATAAATACCCCCCTAAATGTATAAAGAAACATAATTATTATAACCATAAACAAAGAATAATATCAGCCGTCTTGAAACAAAAGAATGTTTAATAATCAATCTGGCTAAAAAGAAAATGGAGACCAGATCTCTGTTGAGACACCAGTAAGGATTTAGGATGGTTGAGTCTCTAATTCACATGATATTTGGAGTAATTGTAAGAGATAGATGTTAAGGTTATTCCCTGATGCACACTCCTAATGTATGGCAGTATATAGTAGCCATACATTGGCCACTGCCCACATAGAAAAAACCTATAGCATGCATTTTTTATGTAGTACCCAATGCACACTTTTCTGTGCCTTCCTGTACAAAAGAAAGGGAAAAAAAAAGAGCATAGGCTATGTCTTTGTTTGACATGTGCACCATGTGCTTTCCTGGCACATACGTGAACCTATTCATCTATATGCAGTATGGACATAGTATAATTGTGCTTCACATTTTCAAAAACCATCATATATCTGTTCTATAGTTTCTATGCCTCTGGTATTTTTTTTAATGTTATTACCTTTAAAAGGGTTCTGCCTTGTTTATACTGTTTTTTGTTATTATGTTTGTGTGTTATGTGTGTATAAGTATGTGTTTTTTTATGTGTGTTGTGATTATGTATATATGTATTTTCTTACTGTTTGTGAAGATCCGGAAGCTGGCCCCTTTTTCTTCCAGTGGCTTGCAGTGCACCTCGGCCTCCGCCATGTTGTGTTCGGTAAGTGGGATGTCAAGGGGTGTGTTCTTGCTTCTGTCCTTCCTATCTTCTGACGTCCGAGGCTAATATTTTCTTCTTGTTTCTTCCGTGGCTCAGCGGCGAATCTGCGACCTCTTTCAGGGCATGCGCAGGTAGTTTGTTTGTTTTTTTACCAATAAAGTTTTTTTTTGTCTAATTGACAAACTGTCTGCGCATGCGAGAGTACGCAAGTAGTAGCGTACGTTAGGTCGACGCTAATAGCGTAGCTTCGCGCAAGCGCAGACAGTTTGCCAATTAGACAAAAAAACTTTATTGTCTGACAAACTGTCTGTGCTTGCGCGAAGCTATGCTATTAGCGTAGACCTAACGTACGCTACGCTGTTAGCGTAGCACTTGCGTATTCGCGCATGCACAGACAGTTTGTCAATAAGACAAAAAAAACTCTATTGGTAAAAAAAAATAAAACTACGTGCGCATGCGCCGGATGAGGTCGCAGATTCGTCGCTGAGCCACGGAAGAAACAGGAAGAAAAGATTCGCCTCGGACGTCAGAAGATAGGAAGGACAGAAGCAAGAACACACCCCCCGACATCCCACTTACCGAACACAACATGGCGGAGGCCGAGGTGCACTGCAAGAAAAAGGGGCCAGCTTCCGGATCTTCACAAAAGGTAAGAAAATACATATATACTAAATCACAACACACATAAAAAAAACACATACTTATACACACATAACACACAAACATAATAACAAAAAACAGTATAAACAAGGAAGAACCCCTTTAAGCCTTATTCACACCGTGTGTTACTGTGAGTTTACAGTGGTTGTCACAGTCATTACTGGTCTGTGGACATCAACAGCATCATGGTCATGTGGACACACTGACGGTACTTTTCACAGGGGAATCCTAATGGAGAGGCCCCATGATTAAATATAATACTACTTTTAGGCCATTTACCCACATGCTAGTGAACGCATGTGGCAGAAAGCACATCCCCATGCGTTCACCAATTGCCATGCAATGTTGCCGGGATTATCAGTAACACTCAGAGGTCATTGGTGAACGCATGGTTTCAATGGCATTTGGGAACACAACTTTAGGGTATGTTCACACACACAGGGCACGCCAGAACATTTCGGGAATAGGACCGCATTCTGCGGAGGGGGAAATCAGAAATTCTGCAGTGTGCATGGTGCAACAGAATCCCATTGAAAAGAATGGGATGGTGCTGCAATGCAATTTCCAAGCATAATTTTTCCGCTGGATTCTGCTCAGAAATGACGCTGTGTGAACGAGGCCTCAGAATTATTTTTCAATTTTAATAAAATGCTCCTTTGTCTAGATATCATTGTATCATACTTGCTACAGTGTTGCCTTTTGGTCTTTTAATTCTCTTTCAGACTTTTCACCTAAAGGGAGAGATTTATCAAAACTTGTGCAGAAGAAAAGTGTAGCAGTTGCCAATAGCAACCAATCAGATCACTTTCTTTTTTCAGAGGCCTTTTTAAAAGTTCAAGAAACAATCTGATTGATTACTATTGCCAGCTACATCACTTTTCTACTGCATAGGTTTCGATCAATCTCCCCCAATGTTTTTATATCCAGTGGTTACACATGCCCAGTAGCTCAGTTCCATCACCTGGAAACTCTTGTACACCATCAGCAGAGTGAATCCTGCTATTGTACACAGGACAATAGGAATCAGAGCACCAAAAGCATCTTCTTCTTACCAGCAATGTAAGGCTCCTTTCACACTATATGTTGCTCCGCTTTAAAGACCCATTATAATGTCCCTTAAAAACGTCCATTAAACGTCCGTTACAAAATCCCATTCAAGTCAATGGGATTTTGTGATTATCCGTTATCACCCGTTATAGCCCGCCATTATTTTCTTACGGGAGAGAAATTAGTGCATGTAACGTTTTTTCTCCCATCATAAATAACATCCGTTATTCATAACGGGCTATAACGGGTGATAACAGATAATCAAAAAATCCCATAGACTTGAATGGGATTTTGTAACGGACGTTTTTTAGGTTTTTTGTTAAAAGGACATTGTAACAGGGCTTTAAAGGGGTACTCCGGTGCTTACACATCTTATCCCTTATCCAAAGGATAGGGGATAAGATGCCTGATCCCGGGAGTCCCGGAGCTGGGGATGCCCGGGATCATGCACGGGGCACCCCATTTGTAATCAGTCCCCGGAGCGTGTTCGCTCCGGGTCTGATTACGGTCGACCGCAGGGCCGGCGGTGTGTGACGTCACGCCTCCGCCCCCATGTGACGTCACGCTCCGCCCTTCAATGCAAGCCTATGGTGGGAGGAGGCGTGACAGCTATCACGCCCCCTCCCGTAGGCTTGCATTGAGGGGCGGAGCGTGATGTCACAAGGGGGCGGAGGCGTGACGTCACACGCCGCCGGCCCTGCGGTCGACCGTAATCAGACCCGGTGCGAACACGCTTCGGGGACTGATTACAAACAGGGTGCCGCGTGCATTATCCCGACGTCCCCAGGTGCAGGACTCCCGCGATCAGGCATCTTATCCCCTATCCTTTGGATAGAGGATAAGATGTGTAACCACCGGAGTACCCCTTTAAAATGGTGCAACATATAGTGTGAAAGAAGCCTAATGAGGTGGATACTCGAAGAGGAAATCAAAAGAACACTAGAGGGTGCCATAACAAGTATGTAACAGCAATATCGAGACTATTACTCAAGGCCGGCAGGGTAGAGAGCAGCAGCTTAAGACCACCCCAATGACAATATACCCTGTTACCTAGAGATTTTTATAGCTATGATTTCTCTGAGATGCCTGTGCATGTGCGGTGGTATTGGGCTCGCTGTCTCTGTTTTATGCTGCCAGAGAGAGAGAGTGTTTTATGGTAAAAGTTTTAATGCAATTTCTGATTTGTTCATTCTAGGCATAGGAGTCCAGTAGGCAGTCTTGTCACATATTGACAGTTAACTCTATGCACACGTATACAAGGGAGGCTGATAATCACTTATAATGACATTCTCTGTTGAATCTTTTCCCACAATCTATATATCATCTGTTATATCAACCAATCTGCAGCTCTTCCTAATCTATAAAAGCCTGCCAAGAGATCAGTTTGTATTTTTAAAGTGACAGGTTCCCTTTAAGACATAATGATCTAAAAGACATAGCATCTCCTGACAGCAGGACCCCAATGGTGAACATGGGGTAGTTTCATTTAAAAATGTTAGCCGTAGTGAGTTTTATCTATCCAGTCACACAAAACTATTTACATGATTTTCCCACTTTCCATTTCAGAAGTATGAAGGATGGGCCCTGTCTTGCTTTCTGCTTGATATGATATTTGCTAAGAAAGAATGTAAATTTTAACACATTTATACACCAAGCGCATTCCCTGATGGAATATTTCCATAAAATGTTTTATAGTTAGAAGTATTAGATAACAATAGCAATGTACTCTAAGACCGGCTTCATTTTATATTCTGACTAATAGGAAGCCAAAGCCACGGGGCAAATAGAAGAAAACAATGAGCTTTGTAAGAATAGGTACTAAATAGACCTTGGCTTACATCATTATTAGAAAGCATGTTTTACACTGACTGCCTTTCAGAATGAAATTAAATATGTTGTACTAGCTGAAGGCAATGATTAATGTATATGAGCATATACATTCATACAATACTACTAATAATCCCAGAGTTAATGAACCGGAGGGGGTGGAGAAGGATCAACATAAACAAGAATAACTTGATCTAGCAAGTCGCTTGTTTAGAGTTTTGCAACACTTCTTCTGCAACTTTCTTTTATATTTTATCCAGTGAATGGAAACGTTTTTGCTTTATGCCTAGTACACCTTACAGTAATAGCCTCTTGTATTGTATATGCAACAAAAAGCTCCTGTCCTAAACCTACAATGGAGGCCTGTGACAAGGCATACAGTGAGATACAACAACTATAGGATCTCATTGTAAAAAGGAAAAAACATACTGCACATTATACATTTTTTACTGTATAGCTTTATACTGGCACACTGATGTATACTGTCCCAATGGAGGTCAAAAGAACACTCACTGGGCTTTGTCAGCCTAATGGAACTCTTTGGACACTTTTTTTCCAAGTAAATATAAGCCAATTACAGTTCAGGTTATATTTCCTAAATTGAAATGATAAAATAAAAGTGGACGGCTGAAAAGTTGAGGTCAGTGTGTGAATAAAGCCTATATAGGCTGTGTTCTCATGTTGCTGTTTAACTTCCTTATTTAGTGCATATTTGGCTAGGTTCATTGTTCAAAAACAGTGTGTGAACATAGCCTTTGGCTGCATCAGTTACTGACTTGGAAAAAAAACACACGCAATTTTGACTGCATAAGTACAGAAGATTAGAAAAAATAAGGTAAATCCAATATCATGGAAGTTTTAAGAATAGGAAGAGTATGAACACTCCAGTTCCTTAATTTTTAGCTTAGGTATATGCAGCATTCGATGTAATGTACACAACTTTACAAGTTATGGCTGTAGTTGCTCCTTAGCAAAGTATTTTTCTTAGTGTATTCAGACAAGATACAGGAATTCAGAAAGATTTACCTTCATTTACACAATTGCAGAATCCACACTGGAATCGTCTTCCCCCCTCAATAAAAAGCATGAATGGGCACATATATGCTTTACACCGGTTACATCGAATTGGCCCAGTTTCTCCATGGTTTACAAGATAGAGAGGAGTCTAGAAAGCAAAAGGCACATCGTCTGGTTACATCAATGCATACATTCTACTAAATCAAGTACATGTGTTTCTGATTGAAGAAAACATTTACAAGGGCTGCACATACACCAAAAATGGCAATTCTTTCATGTAGAAATACAAGACACATCAAAATACTCAATGCATTTACTGAAATAAAGTAGAACGCGAGTTAAAGGGGTACTTTGATAGAATTTTTTTTTTTAATCAACTAGTTCTGGAAAGTTAGACAGATTTGTAAATTAGGTACAAAAAGACAAAACATAGGTGCACTCACCGCTCGGCGGAGACTGTAGCGTGTAGGGGTCCGGTTCACCGGGAGCTGGATCTCAGCGATAGCGCATGAAGTATGGAGCTCAGAGGCTATGCCGGCAGTTTCGCACGTGAGTGCGTGCTTCCTCCGGCCTCTGAGGCTGAGATCCAGCTCCCGGTGAACCGGACCCCTACACACTACAGTCTCCGCCGAGCGGTGAGTGCACCTACCCTCTTTGATACTTTACACTTGTGTATGAGCACCCCGCAGGAGACACGAAGACAGGTACCGAGGTTTGGTCAAATTGCAGTTCAGGTGATACATGCCCTTAGTGTGCCCTCCCCTTTCTTGCCTGTTTTTATATACCAGATTTGTAAATTACTTCAATTTAAAAATCTTAATCCTTCCAGTACTTATCAACTGCTGTATACTACAGTGGAAGTTGAGTTGCTCTGACCACAGTGCCCTCTGCTGACACCTCTGTCCATGTCAGGAACTGTCTACAATAGGAGCAAATCCCCATAGCAAACCTATCCTGCTCTGGACAGTTCCTGACATGGACAGAGGTGTCAGCAGAGAGCACTGTGGTCAGACTGAAAAGAACTACTCAACTTCCTCTGGAGCATACAGCAGCTGATAAGTACTGGAAGGGTTAAGATTTTTACATAAAAGTAATTTACAAATCTGTTTCACTTTAGCCTTTACCTGTAAATTTCCATAACCGTATCACTGTGGGGGTAATGTCTCTCCGTGAAAAATGTGCCTATATGCCATGCAATCCTCCACTGGCAATAGATTTTGCATAGTAAAAGAGATACTTTGCATAGAACAGTAACAAAGTGTTGTTTGCAGCGTATTATTAAACATGACTACACCCATTGCTATTCCAACATGGCTCTCTAGGAGTCACTGTATAACCATTAATTAAAACACCAACAAAAGCATAAGCTTAAAGCTACTATTACTGTCATAGTATTAAAGTAACTTAGCGTCTATATACACTGATTTCTATATTATTAGTACCAAATATAGGGAAAAAAAAAAGCTAAAATGCCAAATAAAAGATGTATTATAAAGTATATTAAATAAATGTGGAAAAATATGTGCAAATACTTTGGCCAACACAATAAATATGTTGTCTCAGATAACAAAATGATTGTTGTGCCCCCCCCCCCCCCCCCTCAAAAAAAAAAACTGTAGAAAAAAAAAACTGCACTCCTTCTAAAGAGATTTTATTATTTAGCCTTATTTTCCCCCCACAAAGCACCATTACACATAAACACTGTGGGGGACATTTATCAATGTTTGCATATGTATTCCTTTTTTAGTAATTTTTTTTCATACAATTTTTTTGCGTATAGGCGACTTATTTATCAACTGGTTTCAGCCATTTTTTTTTGCTTTGGTAGTAGCTTTTTCTGCTCCATGTCTGAGCTGGAGTAAATTAAGTAGGTTTTTTCATGCAATGCGACTTGTTTGTGACTTTCGCACCATATAAATCTCTGACCACTGCCAGTCAAAAATCACTTTTTTCTTTGGTAAGCAAGTTTCAAATTTGTTTTTTGCTTAGAGCACTGCACAATCAAAAAGTCTCACAAAAAATAGAGTAGTGGCACATGCGACTTTTTTGCGAAATTTTAAGCAAAAAAAACCCTTCTAAGTGCTTTGATAAATGTCCCCCTGTGAGAGTATTAAGGTCCATACATGCCACATATTTACTGTTTAATTATGTAATATGTCCCAGGGTAAAATTCCCTTCAAGAAATGATATGTCAATTGTTGATGCAGATTTAAAATGTGTTGAAAAACTCAGCATAAATAAAGTGTGAACTATTCTCACGAGGATTTTAAAGGGGTACTCCAGCGCTTAGACATCTTATCCCCTATCCAAAGGATAGGGGATAAGATGCCTGATCGCGGGGGTTCCGCCCACAGCTGTCACGCCCCTTCCCATAGGCTTGCATTGAGGGGGAGGAGCGTGATGTCACACGGTGGCAGAGCCGTGACATCACAATGCTCCGGCCCCGTGATCGACAGTAATCAGACCCGGAGCGAACACGCTCAGGGGACTGATTTAACGGGGTGCGGCGTGCAAGATCACGGAGGTCCTCAGCGGCGGGACCCCCGCGATCAGGCATCTTATCCCCTATACTTTGGATAGGGGATAAGATGTCTAAACGCCAGAGTACCCCTTTAATGCAGAAACCAAGTCAAATTCAAAATGAAAATAATCAGTGTGCAAATTGCTTTATTTCCCAGCTGCCCAGAGGAGGGTTAGTGCCTATTGCTTTTAGCAGATTATTGCCATACATCCTATGCAGACAAATGCACATTTTTTTTTATGAGAATACTGTTGATACTGTACCCATGCCAACATAAAATCATGTTTATGACATGTCAGTATGAACATTCCACTATCAACCAATAAAAATGCAGGAATGTTCACTAAATCATGGGGACCCTTTGTGTGCTTTTTCTGCCCTTTCTTTAACAAGCAATGAAGCGCTGAAAACCTCTGGAGCCTTATCTTGTTTCCATACTGGTGTAACCTGAAAGCACTTGCATCACATGAAGCATTGTAGGATAAGCTCTCACTCATGTGCATCTTTGTTCTGTGCAGCACGGCCCCTGTCACCAGCCATTGCTCATCAGGCTGTTGCTGCAGTGCGATAACACAAGGGCCTGACCTCTCGGCAAAAAGAATAGATCCTGCATCACTAGGTCTAATTCTAAGAATACATGCCTCACTTCAGAGTGGATCTGCTGCTGAAGATAGTTGCTAAGCAAATCTTGTATGTATTTGTTTCTTTATCTGCTTTAAGAATGGCAGACAAATAACCTCTTTACCTGCTTGGTATTTAGGATAGTTTTTCTGACATTTCATCACATACATTACATTAAGTGATAGACAACCTGACAATATACTGTTGGCAGCATATGACACTAGAGTTCTCTTCTGCCCAGATACTAGATAAACAGATTACATGTAAACTCGGCAGCCTAGATGGCTTTTGGTCCTATATTTCTCGAATGGTAATTTCCAACGCTTATATTAGTTACTTGCAAAGGTCACCTACAAATGAAGGAAAACACTGTCCTTAAGTTTCTCTTGTCATGTATTTTGCAAACAGGGAAAACCCAGAAAGGAAGAGATCATTCATCGGATCTTTTTCATTGAAGACTGAAACTCAAGGACGCCACACTGCATCACTTTACATGCATTCCATCAGGATCTGTGTAACAGGAAACAGCAGCTTGTCATTCAAAATGGTGTCGACTTCCATATGTCCTAACAGGGCACTCTAAAAGGGTTGTCTCAGAAAAATTGTTACATTTGCACCCAGGCAGGAGTTTGCATAAAAATACCTATACTAACCTCCTACAGTCTCCAGCAGCTGCCAAGCTTACACTTCTGGTTTGGCTAAGCGGGTTCGCTGAACTTACTGAACAGGTTCTCCGTGAACCAAACTTTTTCAGAAAGTTCATCGATGAATCGGCACCAAAATAGGCCTCAAAACATGTGAATAACACTGCCTAAGAACTCTAAAGCCCTGTATAGCACTGCTAGTATAGTACTGCTAGTAAACCATGTACAGTCATGGCTGTAAATGTTGGCACCCCTGACATTTTTCTAGAAAGTGAAGTATTTCTCACAGAAAATAATTGCAGTGACACGTTTTGCTATACACATGTTTATTCCCTTTGTGTGTATTGTAACTAAACCAAAAAATGGAGGAAAAAATGCAAATTGGACATAAAGTCACACCAAACTCCAAAAATGGTCTGGACAAAATTATTGGCACCCTTAAGTTAATATTTGGTTGCACACCCTTTGGAAAACATAACTGAAATCAGTCACTTCCTATAATCATCAATAAGCTTCTTACACCTCTCAGCCGGAATGTTGGACCACTCTTCCTTTGCAAACTGCTCCAGGTCTCTCTTATTGGAAGGGCGCCTTTCCCAACAGCAATTTTAATATCTCTCCACAGGTGATCAATGGGATTTAGAGTTGGACTCATTGCTGGCCACTTCAGAACTCTCCAGAGCTTTGTTGCCATCCATTTCTGGGTGCTTTTTGACGTATGTTTGGGGTCATTGTCCTGCTGGAAGACCCAAGATCTCGGACGCAAACCCAGCTTTCTGACACTGGGCTGTACAGTGTGACCCAAAATCCATTGGTAATCCTCAGATTTAAAGGGGTTATTCAGGAAAAAAACTTTTTTTATATATATATCAACTGGCTCCAGAAAGTTAAACAGATTTGTAAATTACTTCTATTAAAACATCTTAATCCTTTCAGTACTTATGAGCTGATGAAGTTGAGTTGTTCTTTTCTGTCTAAGTGCTCTCTGATGACACGTGTCTCGGGAACCGCCCAGTTTAGAAGAAAATCCCCATAGCAAACCTATTCTACTCTTTGCAGTTCCCGAGACAAGCAGAGATGTCAGCAGAGAGCACTGTTGCCAGACAGCAACTTCAGCAGCTGATAATTATTGAAAGGATTAAGATTTTTTAATAGAAGTAATTTACAAATCTGTTTCTGGAGCCAGTTGATATATAAAAAAAAGTTTTTCCCGGAAATACCCCTTTAATGATGCCTTGCACACATTCAAGGCACACAGTGCCAGAGGCAGCAAAACAACCCCAAAACATCATTGAACCTCCACCATATTTCACTGTAGGTACTTTGTAGGCCTCATTCTGTTTTCAGTAAACAGTATTTTGGCTTATTCAAGTTCATTTTGGCAAAATGTAGTCTTGCTTTTTTATGTCTCTGTGTCAGCAGTGGGGTCCTCCTGGGTCTCCTGCCATAGCATTTCACTTCATTTAAATGTTGACGGATAGTTTGTGTTGACACTGATGCTCCCTGAGCCTGCAGGGCAGCTTGAATATCTTTGGAACTTGTTTGGGGCTGCTTATCCACCATCCGGACTATCCTGCGTTGACACCTTTCATCAATTTTATTTTTCCATAATTTTGAAAGGGTGCCAATAATTTTGTCCAGCCCATTTTTGGAGTTTGGTGTGACATTATGTTCAATTTGCATTTTTTTCTCCCTTTTTTGGTTTAGTTCCAATACACACAAAGGGAATAAACATGTGTATAGCAAAACAAGTGTTACTGCAATCCTTTTGTGTGAGAAATACTTCATTTTCTAGAAAAATTTCAGGGGTGCCAACATTTACGGCCATGACTGTATAACTCTGTATTCAAATAGTTTTAAAGTGATTCTTACAGATTTTAAGACTCGCGGTAACCCATGGTAACTAACAACTTTTTAAAAATACACTTGTTTTAAAAAAAATTCCAAGCGTTCCAAAAATTCTTCCTTTTTTGGGAGTAGCAACAGGATTGGTGATGGTGTTTCAAAATAGTGAATATCTTTTTAGATGAAAAAGAAATAGCTTTTGCAAACATTGAAAAGTTGAAAGAATTATCAACAAAAATTCTCCTTTTTTGGTAATTGCAACAGGTTTTTATCCAAAGGATAGGGGATAAGATGTCAGATCGCCGGGGACCCGCTGCTGGGGACCCCCGGGATCTCCGCTGTGGCAAAAGGGATCTCCCTTTTTTGAGGATCATAAGTTGTGTCTGTGTAGACCTGGCTGGTATTAGCAAGACCTAGGGTGATTGTGGACTGGTGGGACTTGCAGCCAGCAGATAACAGGCTGTGGTGGACTGGTTGTAGTAGCTAGCGGACAGGAAAGCAGGTAGTGGTGGACTGATAGGAGTTGTAGTAGCCAGGGGACAGCAGACAGTGGTGAACTGGTGGAAATTGTAGTAGTCAGAACACAGGACAGCAGGCAGTGGTGAACTGGTGGGAGTTGTAGTAGCTAGAACACAAGACAGGAGGCAGTGGTGGATTGGTGGGAGTTGTAGTAGCCAGAACAAAGAACAACAGGCAGTGGTTGACTGGTGGGAGTGGTAGTAGCCAGAACAAAGGACAGTAGGCAGTGGTGGACTGGTGGGAGTTATAGTAGCCAGCATTCATTAAAATGCTTTTAATGTGTATTTATGTTATTAAACACAGGTCAGCCCCCTGCTTTGCTTAGCTTGCTTTGTATTGTAATGTGATAGCATTTATGGGCTTGCTCTGCAGTGACACTGCTGGGATCTGGAGTGCACCAACTGGACACCATAATGCAGGGAGGTGACAGAATGTCACTGTCTAAGGACAGCCCACTGCTCAATGCTTTGCTTAGCTTGTTTTGTATTGTAATGTGATAGCTTTTATAGGCTTATTCTACAGTGACACTGTGTGAATCTGTAGTGCACCACCTGGACACCATAATGCAGGGACATGACAGAAGGTCACTGTCTAAGGACAGACCACTGCTCAATGCTTTGCTCAGCTTGCTTTGTATTGTAATGTTATAGGTTTTATGCTCATTCTGCAGTGACACTGCTTGAATCTGTAGTGCACCAACTGGACACAGTTCTGCAGAGAAGTAACAGGTGGTCTTTGTTAGAGGTCAGCACATTGCTGAATGCTTTGCTCAGCTTGGTTTTTATAAGATTTGTGAAGGCTTTATGGGACCAGTAGTTTCTCTGCTCTCTCTCTCAACTTTCTCCCCAAGATTGCGGCCGCAATTCATTGCATAGGATTTTTTCAGCATTTTAAATCCACCCCTATATTTGTGCTGATTCCAGGCTCACGCAAGCCGAGCCTAGCAAAGTTCTGTGTGCCAATTTTACCCTACAGTTTTGAGTGGGACCGAGTCCACTGAGCTTAGCTCGCTTTTCTCTAGTGATAATGTGACAACACTATACAAATAGCAATTTTTCATAAAAAAAACACAACTAAACTGTACCTATCATCTGGTTTTGCAACAAAGACAGAGTCCAAAGCCCCAAGTTACTGTAGACATGTAATACTTCTGAGGATGAGATAACAGAAGGAATCAGTATAAGGCTCAGATGCACTATACCTAGACTAACAGTTATGGGCTTTGTGGTCTCTTAGTCATATCAGGTTAGATAGTCAGAGGAACGCAGAAGCTTGTAATGACAGAAAGCTTTACTAACAAAGCCAAGGCAGGCAGAAGCAGACTAAATACTCTGTGTGCCCAAATATGATCTCCAGGATAATAACCTGTACAAGATATTTGCAAAGTAACAAATCCATCAGTGAAGACTTGTCATATTACTGAATGTGAACACTATGTCCATGTACTTGTAGAACATGTTGTTGAGATAGGGTCTGACAGGAGAAGACACAGTTATCAGTTACAATAATGGACAGACATCTTAATAATCTTCCCATATTTGTGTATGAATAGTACATCTGTGCACATTGTGGCAGTTCTCTGTTTCTCAATGTGGTGTATGTGATCAGATTGCCTGCTAAAGAAAAGACACTACAGATTCTAGTATAAACCACCCTACTAAGAAGACACCTGTTAAGCTTGTCCATTTGCCCAAAAAGGGGGTACACTGAATGTTACCTTGGTAAATACAACTCATTATTGAATATTGTACAATCTCTAAGTAATACAAAGACTTATTAGCTGGCTTAGTTTTCTGTCCTGTGACTGTGCCTTTTGTCTTCTGTCCAGCTGAAGGTGGGACATTCCCCAAATGACTGCTTTTTGAGTCCCTGATGAATGTGTCATATACTGGCTCCCTGAAGGTGATCAGTAACTACTGCACCAAATGATGTGTACAGAGCAACTGTCCTGTCATAGTGCTCCGGTGCTTGGGTCTGGAGTTGTCATTGGTCAGGTAGTATTGTACAACAAAGCCTCTGCTGCACAGTACTGTTAGATATGATGAAGTGACTCAAGTATTCACTTCTCTCCCTATTTCCCAGGCCTGGGCTGACACTGTGCAGGGTAAAAGGAGATGCTAGCATGCTACACTTTTGTCTTATTAACATATGTTCCTGGCAGAGCTGTGTTTAGTTGTGCCAGTTGCCATAGCCCAGTACAATTTTCAGCGGAATTCCACCCTGGAAATGTGTCTGTGTGGACATTAGCAAAAATTCTGCCAGCATCTGCTGCACAAATAAATATCAGAATTACAGAAATTCTGTAGTGTGCATAGGCCCTTACACTGAACAATTATCAGCTGAGTAAAAACCACAAACAAATTCATTTTGGAAGATTAATAACATTTGTCCAAAATATGAAAAGAAATTAAATGAGAGGATATGAACAATAATTTTATTGGTTTCAACAGGTTATGGCATATTTTCAAAACATTGAGCTTGTTCACACTATGAAAATCTTGCAAGGATATTCCAAAACTCCATTGATCTCTGTGGGATTCCGCTGCTTAGTTCACACTTGGTTCACACTTAATTCACACGGAGCAGAGCAAAGACGCGAGCCGTCATTCAAGCCATCGGGGCCAAAGCCGCAGCAAACGAATGCTGGTAAGTCCCCGCCCAGGAGACTAGGGGGGGAGGGGACTTAATAACTTATTATCTTCACCGTCCCTGGGGGCACAAACGTCCCCCAGGGATGGTGAAGATATTGATTTTAGCATATCTATAACACATTGCAAAGTCTTATATATGCTAAAATCTACTGATTGGTTCCCTTTAAGGACCAAGGGTGTACCTGTATGCCCTGAATCCTTAAGGCATGCAATCTATAGAGACAAAAAGACAGAGCTCCTCATAGGACAGTACCGTCTGGTATACAATATAGGTAGGCTGAAAAGCCGAATAATTCCAATGTGCTCACCTTGGTGGGTTGTGTGCCGGACACAACTACAGTATCAACGTATGAGTATAGGGGTGCTGCTTTCCCGGAATCAGTCAGGGTATGCACCTACCGATATGCTTATGGTAGGAGACGAGGGGAAAAAAACAGGAACCGGGTTTCAGCGCAATCCACCATTCAGAGGTAATTCACCAGTCAAAGGCAAGGTACCATATGCAATGTAATAAAATATTTATTCAGCCAGGTATTGACGCGTTTCAGGGCTCTAGGGCCTTTTCTTCAGAATGATAGGCATAACATACACACACACACATGGGTTTTAAATACACAAAAAATGGCGCCAAGGGGGATAGCTCCGCCCCTGGGCGTGTACAGACGAAACAGCATGACATACATGGTTAAATTGTAAAATACATAAATTCATATATTTAAAAATTCTCAACTATTACTTCTTAGTATATTAAGATAGTGGGGTGTAAAAATAGGTATCATTAGGTGGTATATTGTGACTCCCCCGGCGGTGCGCATGTGCCGGGGGATCGCGTCATGAAACTGAGCGTTGAACCGCATCGCTGTGTTGACAGCACGTGACGTGAGTTCAAACCATGTATCCGCGCACGCCCCTGTGGCGCTGAGAAGCCCGGCACCTGGCGCTTGCGCAGAGGGGAGAAAGGGAAACTTGTAGAGGCCACTGGATGTGATAGTGAAAACAGCGCGTGCGTGAGGTCCGGCATCTTGCGCCTGCACAGGACAGACGAGACCGGCACGTGGCGGCTGCATCACTGTGTTTACATCTCGTGGCGCATGCGCTCCTAGGGCAACTAAAAACTGGTAAGAAATAAAATAATACATAAAAGCAACCTGCCATATTTGCCTATACATAGTGACAATGAGATTGAAAGGATAGGACATATATTATGCACATATATATAAATATATATATATATATATATATATATATATATATATATAGTGAAAAAGACCACCTGGAATGCAACAAGACACAAAAATTGTGTGGCCTATTTTCTATAAAAAATATAAAATGAAGGTATGATATTAAGCCCTGTTACAACAACAATTGTATACATAAATACACTTCTAGGTCATTGTATGTCCATGGTTGGACATGCTGTGCATAATGTGCAAAAATAAACATGCTCATGTCATTAGGTGGAAGTAAGGGAATAAAAGGGGAATAATGAAATCGATATGTGGTATGTATTAAATGTATACCTAGTCTATATGAATAGTGGGAACCGGATAATAATTATCGGATGATATCGGCGACTTCATTTAAGCCCACTGGATTTAGGCAATTAATTTTATAAATCCAGTAGGATTCGCGCCTTTAAAGCTTATCAAACCTATTTTGGGTATTGTGAGAAATGTGTTCAATGGCAGTTAAGGAAAAGCCAGAGAAATCTTTATTGTGTGCCATAGCGGCGTGTCTGGATACACCATGGTTCATGAATCCATTTAGCGTGTTAAATCGGAGTTTGTTCATCCTTGACCGTAATTGTTGAATGGTCCGTCCCACGTATTGCATATTACATGGACATTCTAATAGATAGATGACGTATGTACTGGAACAGTCAATCCTGGATTTTATGGGGAATGATTCTCCTGTGATGTTACTTTTGAATTTTAGGGTGGCATCCTTAATATTTATGCAGCATTTGCATCTTTTCACATTGCATTTGAATGTGCCCGATTTCTGGTTTGGGGTAATTGGTTTTTCCTGTTTGTCTCGTAGTTGGCTAGGCGCCAAGGTGTTCTTCAAAGTCTTTGCCCTCCTATATATTATTCTGGGTTGTTGGGAGATTTTGTCTTTTAGAAAGGGATCTTGGAGAAGAATGTTCCAATGTCTATTTAAAATCTTCCGGATTTCATGATGTGAGGTGGAATATGTGGTTATAAAGTTGTGTTTAAATGATTCTGCTTCATTTTGTAGGTGACTCTTGGTGGGCTCAATGGGTCCAATTTGGGGATGGCTTCCGGTAAGCTCAATATGTCCGGGGCTTCCTTGAGGGTTCTCTACAGGTTTTCCCTTCAAAGCATGTATATAGGCTGCTTTGATAATGCTGTTAGGATAGCCTTTGTCCTGGAGTCTTTGAGTCATAATTTTACTTTGAGTTTTGTAGTCCTTAATTTTGGTGCAATTCCTTCTAAGCCGGTGGAATTGACCATAAGGCAGTTTCCATTTCCATTTTTTATAATGGCAACTGTGGTAGGATAGTAGGCTATTACAATCTACTGGTTTGAAATATGTTTTGGTGATGATTTTATGATCTTCATGGGAAAGTTCTAAATCCAAATATTCTATTTTGGTGTCACAGCATTTACCAGATAGTGAGATATTGAATTTGTTCTTGTTCAAATATTCTGTAAATAGGTTGAATTCTTGTTCTGTGCCATTCCAGATAAAAAGAAGATCGTCGATGTACCTTTTGTAAACTTTTATGCTATCAGACCACCTGTGGTTGGTATAAATGAGTTCTTTTTCATATGTGCCCATGTAGATGTTAGCAAATGCAGGGGCGAAACGCATTCCCATAGCGGTCCCATGGGTCTGCCGATATATTCCATGTTCAAATGTGAAGTAGTTGTGATTTAAGATATAGGAAATGCAATCACAGATAAATAGTTTTTGAATATGGGGCATGTCTGTATCCAGTTCCAATGTGTTACCTATGGTATCTATACCCAAAGAATGCGGTATATTCGAGTATAGCACTGCCACGTCTAACGTAGCCCATTTGTATGTTGGATACCATTTAACATCCTCCAATAATTTGATAAGTGTCGGGGTGTCTTTTAAGAAGGATTCCAATGAAATTACATATTTCTGTAGGATAATGTCTATATATTTGGACATATTGCTGGAAATGGATCCAATACCTGCAATGATGGGTCTGCCTGGGGGGTTCACAATATCCTTGTGAACCTTTGGTAAATGGTAGAACAAGGCTGTTATAGGGTTTTTAACTATCATGAATTCTTTTTCTTTTTTGTTTATAATGCCATCGGTGTACGCTTTGTTTATTAGTTCCAAACATATTTTTTGATACTCAGTTGTAGGGTCATGGGGGAGAATAGTATAATACATCTGGTCCCCCAAGATTTTCAGTGCTTCCTCCAAATACGTCCGTCTGTCTTGCAATACAATCCCACCTCTTTTGTCGGCGCCTCTTATGATTAGATTGTGGTTATTTGACAGCGATTTAAGTGCTTTTTTCTCATTGGTGGATAAGTTTGAGTTCTTAGGAGGTTTTAAGTCCAAACCTCTAAAATCTGCGGCCACTAAATCAAAAAAAGTCTCAATAAAGTGACCCCTATGGTGAAGCGGATAGAAATTAGATGGGGGTTTTAGCTCAGTGTGTATATGAGAGGGGTGTATGTTAGGTCTTAAATCGTCTGTTTCCCCAACCGATTTGATGTGATGGTTGGGTAGAGAGAAATGTCTTGTGAGTGTTAATTTTCTAGTGAACTTGTTCAGATCGACATATAAATCAAAATCATTAATTTTGTTTGAAAGGCAAAACGAGAGACCTTTGCCTAGTAGATTCAATTCCGAATCATTAAAGGAGTAGTCCAGTGGTGATTCAGTGGTGAGCAACTTATCCCCTATCCTAAGGATAGGGGATAAGTTGCAGATCGCGGGGGGTCCGACCCCTGGGGCCCCCCGCGATCTCCTGTACGGAGCCCCGACAGCCCGCTGGAAGGGGGCGTGTCGACCTCCGCACGAGGCGGCGGCCGACACGCCCCCTCAATACAACTCTATGGCAGAGCCGAAGCGCTGCCTTCGGCAATCTCCGGCTCTGCCATTGAGATGTATTGAGGGGGCGTGTCGGCCGCCGCCTCGTGCGGGGGTCGACACCCGCTATCTCAGCGGAGAGCCGGGGCCCCGTACAGAGAGATCGCAGGGGGCCCCAGCGGTCGGACCCCCCGCGATCTCAAACTTATCCCCTATCCTTAGGATAGGGGATAAGTTTTTCACCACTGGACTACCCCTTTAAGTGTATAGGATGAAAGGTTGAAAATTTTCACATTCTTGGCAGATGTTATTTCTGCTAGTGTTGTATAATTTAGTTTTTCTTTAGTTTCGGTAAATGTGAGTCTTTTTTTTTTTCATG